>NC_086454.1:72064222-72772972 GCF_028390025.1 Pseudophryne corroboree | reverse complement strand
TCTGGTCGTTGTGGAAGTAGAAGGGAACAATCCAACAAGAGGCCCTGTAGATTGGAGAACCAGTGCCGCCTGTACCACACTGGAGCGACTAGAAGTAGGTTTCCTCCTTCTAGCTTGAACTTCCGTATTACTCTGGGCAGGAGGGACACCGGAGGGAACACATACAGCAACCGAATGTTCCCTGGGATAGATAGAGCATCCACGAACGCTGTCCTTGCTCCGAAAACCGGAACCTTGTAATTGTGTCGAGACGCCATCAGGTCCACATCTGGGAGACCCCACTTGTCCACGAGAAGTTGAAACACCTTCGGATGTAGGCTCCATTCTCCAGCGTGCACGTCCTGACGACTGAGATAGTCCGCCTCCCAGTTCAGAACGCCCGGAATGAACACTGCTGATATGGCCGGCAGATGGCGTTCTGCCCACTGAAGAATCCTCGATACTTCCCTCATTGCCATGCGGCTTCGAGTGCCGCCCTGATGATTGATGTATGCTACCATGGTGGTGTTGTCCGATTGTACTTGAACAGGTCTGTTCTGTATCAGATGCTGGGCCATTGTCAATGCATTGAACACTGCCCGCAGTTCCAGAATGTTTATCGGGAGCAGAGACTCCTCCTCGGCCCACCGAACCTGGAGAGAGTGTTGTTCCAACACCGCGCCCCAACCTAGCAAACTGGCATCCGTCGTCAGCAGGACCCAGTCGGATATCCAGAAGGGACGGCCCCTGCTCAAAACGTTGGTCCTGAAGCCACCAGCTCAGTGACAGACGGACCTCCGGAGATAGGGATATTATGCGAGATCTTAACCGGTGAGGCAGACCATCCCACTTGGACAGAATCAACTTCTGCAGAGGGTGAGAATGGAATTGAGCATACTCCACCATGTCGAAAGCCGACACCATGAGACCTAGCACTTGCATTGCCGAATGAATCGACACTTGCGGGCGAGATAGGAAGCATCGGATCTTGTCCTGAAGCTTCAGGACTTTCTCCTGAGACAGGAACAACCGCTGGTTGTGGGTGTCCAGTAACGCTCACAGGTGTACCATGCTCCGAGCCGGAACCAGGGAGGATTTCTTCCAGTTGATCAGCCATCCGTGGGCTTCCATGCACTGGATTGTCAAATCGAGATGACACAGGAGAAGTGCTGGGGAACTCGCCAGGATTAACAAATCGTCTAGGTATGGTAGTACCCTGACCCCTTGACGGCGTAGCGTGGCCGTCAAGACCGCCATAACCTTGGTGAAGACTCGCGGAGCCGTCATCAAACCAAAAGGTAACGCCCGAAATTGGTAATGAAAGTTGCCCACTGCAAACCGCAGGTACTGCTGATGAGATTCCGCAATAGGAATATGTAGGTAGGCATCCTGTATGTCCAGGGAGACCATATAGTCCCCAGGCTCCATGGCCAGAACAATAGAGCGCAGCGTTTCCATACGGAACTTGGAAATTCGCACATGCTTGTTCAAGGACTTCAGATTGAGAATAGGCCGCGAGGACCCGTTCGGTTTCAGGACTAGAAACAGCGGTGAATAGAACCCTGTACCACCACTCCCGTGGACAGGAGGGAATGTACCACCGAGTGCAACGTGTTTGCTTTTGCTGGATGCAGAGGCAATATGTTTGGCAAAACCAATGAGGGGGGCGATTCTTGAAGGGTATGGCATAACCTTGAGCAACGACTTCCCTCACCCAGGTATCTGAAGTGGTCTTCAACCATTCCTGGGTAAAACCTAGAAGTCGGCCTCCAACCCTTGGATCCCCCAGGGGGAGGCCCGCCCCGTCATGCAGCAGGCTTATCAGTTTTTGAAACTGGCTGACGGGCGGCCCAAGCACGCTTCGGTCTGGGCTTGGCAGGTATGAAAGCACGGGCTTGTTTTGGGTACGCCTGAACTTTTGCTTTACCTGGAGTACGAAAGGGCCGAGGGAAAGCATTTTAGCCTTCTGTGCGGAAGGAGCCGTACTAGGCAGGCAGGCTGTTTTAGCAGTAGCCAGGTCAGCCACAATCTTATTGAGATTTTCTCCAAAGAGAATGTCTCCCTTGAAAGGAAGAACCTCCAGGGTTATTCTGGAATCCAAATCCACCGACCAGGATCTCAACCAAAGGATATGTCTGGCCAAAACGGATGCCGTAGCAGCCTTGGCCGCAAGCACCCCGGCATCGGAGGCCGCCTCTTTAAGGTACAGAGAAGCCGTGGCAATATACGACATTGTCAAGCATGCTCAGAAACATCAGAAGGCAATTATGCCTCAAGTTCTTGAGCCTACGCCTCAACAGCTTCAGCAGTCCAAGTCGCTTCAATAGTTGCCCTTTGAACAGCCCCAGACAGGGTATAAATTGCTTTTAAACAGCCCTCCACCCGACGATCCGTCGGTTCCTTCAGAGAGGTGACGGTAGTTACGTGCAGGGCAGAGGAAACAACGATACGCGCCACATGAGAATCTACAGGCGGAGGGGTTTCCCAATTTTTACACACCTCCACAGAGAGAGGACAGCGAGCCAACAGTCTCTTATTCGGTGTAAACTTTGTCCCCGGATTTTACCAGGATTCCTGACGTACAGGTATGTCAATCAGGTGTTTAGAGTAGGGTAGAACCTGCTTAACCACCTTCTTACCTATCAGGTTTCTTGGAGACCGTCTCAGGCTCAGAGTCATCAGCCACCTGAAGAATGAGCCGTATCGCCTCAATCAAATCCGGGACATCCACGGACGATTTCCCCTCCCCATCTGAAACGTCAGCGTCAGTGTCCGAGGGGTCAGTATAAGCAGCGTCCTCCTCAGAGGACGTGTCAGTTAAGGCCGCGGATCGGGAGGAGGTAATAGCCCTTTTAGAAGATGACTCAGTCTTATGCGGGCGAGAGTGACTCTTAGATTTGGACATGGATCGGTTCAAATGCTGTAACTGAGTGGAAAGCTGATCCGCCCATGGTGGGTTCACAGCGGGGACCATAATCTGTGATAGCGGCACAGGTGGTCCCACAGGGGGCGTTAATTTAGTTACAAGCGTGTTTAACAATGTGGAAAATGTAGCCCAAGGTGGATCTTGAGTTGCCCTGAGCGCTACTGACCCACTAAGGGGCAGGGAAGCCCCTGAACCTGAACTCTCAGCTGCTAAATTATCCTCCATGCAGTCAGTGGCCTCACTACCACGCAGAGTGGGAGAGGCCCCAACGTCGTTGCCACGTGTAGCAGACATAACAATGCGCACAGTAATGGGCAACCCGGTACAAATTTTTTTATTTATTTTTTGTAGCAGCACTATACCTAAGAATAACTCTCAGAGAAACAGCCAAAGCTGGCACAGACCGAGTGTTCAATAGGAATAGAACATATGGTGACTATAATTCATAAGAAAAAATACTCCAGTAGCATATCTTGTGAAACAAACCTATATTATCAGAAAAAAAACCTGAAACATTTGGCCCCCACAGGTATAGTAATATAGGAATAGCACGCTGAGTGAAATACCCTGCAATAAGGCAACCACACAGCAGCTACATGCACACACACATATATAGTCACAAACGTACCATGCAGAAATTATTTATCAAACTGCACTGGACTAGCAATATAAAGTAATACTCAGTATGGCTATATGTGATAATAATAGATATAACAAACGCAGTAGGCACTGGATGTATATCACAGGGTGTTTGTAACACACAACGCTGACAGTATGCACTCTTTCTTAACTAGCACAGTCGCAATGACAGGTAGAATATTCAAGTGTCCTGTAGGAAGCACAGCATTGGCAGTCAGGCGGTTCCACAGAGGAGGATTTGCCCCAGCAGTCCTAGAAACAGCTCAGCTCCACCTGTAATGGCCGCTGATCAGGAGTGAGGGAGAGATATGCAGCTCCAGGGCGGGAACATTACAGAAATGGCACCTTGGGGCTGGGGGGAGGGGCCCCAGGTCTGGCCTACTCCCCCTGCTGGCATCCCCACCGGGCATGCGGGCAGTGATAAGAAGCGGGGGGTAATGGTACAAAAGTTCCCCCTGACCTGTGCCCCTGTAAAAACACCCTGGTAGCTAGTTAAACAGCAGCCCAGTAATCTGTGTCCACGGCCGCTCGGGATCGCGGTGTACAGCGTGGGCCCAAAAGCCCCTTACCTCCCCTTGACAGCGGCCCCGCAATCGGGGAGACGGCAGCGTGTGTGTGACTCACAGAGGACAGAGGAAGAAAAGCCGGCGCCTCCGCTGTAGTGACCCGGCAACCGCGGCGCTGGAGTATACAGCGTCCACTGGGGGTGATGGAGCTGCTGCAGGGCTGTCTTCAGACACAGCCTGCTGCAGCCCTAGGATAGTCGTGTTCTTTTTTTGTTGAAGCTAAAGCTAAGAATTAGGCTGCCTGAGGCAGCCCGCTGTTAAGTGACCTGCTACTGCAGGAACCAACTACAAACTGAGCTCTCTGGCATGGAGGCGGGGTTATAGAGGAGGCGGCGCTGTGCATCTTGGGAACAGTCTAATGCTTTGAGCCTGTTGGTGCCTCGGATCCTACTCTGCACCCCAATGTATTTCCTTGTGGAGCCCAGCGTACCCCGCAGCAGGAAAAAAAACACACATATATATATATATATATATATATATATCTCTCTTGGTACAATGGCACCTGTCAAAGGGTGGGAGCAGTCAGTTTTCGAACTTGATCTGTTGGAAGCTTGAAAAATGGACAAGCGTAAGGATCTGAGCAATTTTGACAGGGGCCAAATTAGGATGACTGGATCAGTGCATCTCCAATATAGCAAGTGTTGTGGGTTGTTCCTAATATGTTGTGCTCAGTAACTACCAAAAGCACTCCAAGAATGGACAATCTGTGAACTGGTGACAAGGCCATGGGCACCCAAGGCTTATTGATGTGTGTAGTGAAGTCTAGCCAGTCTGGTCCTATCACACAGAAGAGCTACTATATCACAAACTGCAAAAAAAATTAATTGCTGACTACAATAGAAAGGTGTCAGAACACAAAGTGCATTGCAGCTTGCTGCGTATGGGTATGCGTATTCACAGACCGTTCAGAGTGCTGACCATTGTCAACCTCCAAAAGCTTCTACAATGGGCATGTGCGTGTCAGAACTGGACCAAAGAGCAATGGAAGAAGGTGGCCTGACCAGATGAAATTAAATTTTCTTTTTGCATCATTTGAACGGCAGTGTTCTCTCCACTCTATATTTCTCAGGCGGTCCGTCCAGCAATGATGTGGCCAAAACTCAAGCAGGAGTGATGGAAACGTCAGCGCAGTGCGGATTACTGGCTGGGTCAGGTGCAGCTCACTGTTTGGAACTTCCCCTGCGAGAAGGAGGATACTGGCTGCCCCCCCTCCACCTCGACCCTGGTCCACCCACAGTAAGTGGGATACTGAAATAGTGACTCCTAGATCCCTTTCCTCCTCAACAGTTTCCATTATAGTACCCTTCATACTATATTTAGCCTTTGTGTTTTTGACACCCAATTGCATAATTTTGTATTTTTTTGGTGTTAAAATGTAGTTGCCACATTCTCCACCATTCCAAGTCTACCCTGTGCATATTTTTGTGTCATCTGCAAAAAGGCATACCTTCCCTTTAATACCGTTTGCTATGTCACCAACAAAGCATACTGGTCCAAGTACTTATCCCTGGGGTACTCCACTGGTAGCATTTCCATTTTTAGTATGGACTCCTTTCACCACAACTGTCTGATTTCTATCATGCAACCAGGTTCTTATCCATTCTAATGTTTTCTAATCCAATCCCACGCTTTTGAGTTTATTTAGCAGTCTCAAAGGTGGATCAGTGTCAAATGCCTTACTAAAATCTAGATATGCTCCATCTACGCCCCCCCCCCCCCCCCTCCCCCTTGATCTATTATTTTAGTCACAGAATCAATTATGTCAATAAGTTTTGTCTGGCATGCTCTTTCCCCAATAAATCCATGCTGTTTGGGATCCTGTAAGTTGTTGGATCTAAGATATTACACAACTCTTTCTTTTAACAGTGTTTCCATTACTTTACCTACTACTTATGTAAGGCTTACTGGTCTCTAGTTACTCGCTTCTTCCTTGTTTCCACTTATCTGCATTGGTACTACATTTGCTCTTTTCCAGTCATCTGGAATTGCTCCAGCAGCTAGTGACTGGTTACTGAAATACAGTGTGAGCCATTCATTTTGATAATGAAAAAGTGCCTCTACTTTCCTTTATCAATAGCTCTGCCCTTAATGAAAGGTAGCTTATTCAGTTGGCCGTCATATAAAAAGAAATCAGTTGCTAGATAACAAAGCCCCGTTCACACTGCCTGAGGAGGGTCACACCCGGGAGCCTAACACGGGAGCTCCCAGGGAGAGGCCCGCCTCAGGCGCCCCGCTACCGCTGTCTGCAACCCGGCATATTGCTGGGTTGGTGACATCAGCGGTGATGTGGCGCTTGGAGATCACATGATCTCCAAGCGCCGCCCTTACACACACTGTGAATGGGAAACGGGTCACATCGACACGGATTCCGTTTACACCGCACAAAGAGCCGGGTTGAACACAGGTTCAACTCTGCTCACTACCAGGGTTGAAATACCAGGTTACTCGATCCAGTATATTTTCCCTGGAACCATTCAGACTGCACATGAACACGATTTATGCACGCTCATGTGCCAATAACCCATGTTCATAGCTGGCATTCCGAAAGGGGTATAATTCAACACATTAAATTCACATTAATTGCTCTTGCTCCATAACTGACTTCAATGTGAAAGCCCACACTGCAGGCACTATGAAATATGTGACACTAGCAAGTGTCCATGCCCACTACCAGCCTACTTTTGCTACTCTTTCATGATCAATGGGTCATCACCACTAGACACAACCACTTACTGCCCCTATATACACCTGCTATAAAATATAATGTGCCAAGCAAGGACATCCAGTAACACATGCCACCCCCAGCCTATTCTTTAAGTTGCAATACAACCTACAAATTAATCAACCTTCTTTCACAAGTCAAAATAACCAACACTGCTCCATGTAGTCACTTTTCCTAAACCCTGACATTCTGGGTTACAGAACAAGCAAATCAATTCTATTTGCCACTATAAAATGTCAGTTGGAAGACCAGTCTTTTCACATTTAAACCTGGCAAGGCTTTGGGAAGGACTGTAGGAAGCTAGGGCCAAATCACTGCATGGAGGTCAGTACTAGCGGTATTGTGCATCCATGATCCTTATTTCTGATACACAAAAAAAAAAAAGTATTGGAGTGTTTCAGCCTGACTGCAGGTCTCTAAAAGCAGCAGTTCAGCTTGTCAAATATCCTTGAAAATTACTATTCACTGAGTATAATGATGCCATAATTTCATTACTTATAAATGACTGTTTATCTGAAATATTTCTCAATTGCACTGCTATTATCTAATTTGTAAATGAATGGCAATTTGCAATCACCACACTCATTCTGCAATTACTGTCAATCCTCAAAGTAATTACGTAACCTTTGTTGGATAACGCAAAACTGAAGCATATTTCCATATTTAAGAAATATTTGTAATAGAAAAGAACACATTTCCAAAGAGATAAGTCGGTGAATTGTTTCATAATTGCCACCTATGTTTTGTAACAGCTTCTGGGCATCCCTGTAGCTGTCTGCTGGTTTTGAAGAGTTTCAATATACAGTCCTGGTGACGGAAGAGCAGCCTGCAGTTACACAACTCCAAATACAGTCCTGCTGACAGGAGAGCAGCCGGCAGTTATACACCACAATATACAGTCCTGCTGACAGAAGAGCAGCCGGCAGTTATACACCACAATATACAGTCCTGGTGACAGATGAGCAGCCTACAGTTACACAACTCAATATACAGTCCTGGTGACGGAAGAGCAGCCTGCAGTTACACAACTCCAAATACAGTCCTGCTGACAGAAGAGCAGCCGGCAGTTATACACCACAATATACAGTCCTGGTGACAGATGAGCAGCCTACAGTTACACAACTCAATATACAGTCCTGGTGATGGAAGAGCAGCCTAAAGTTATACTCCACAATATACAGTCCTGGTGACAGAAGAACAGCCTAAAGTTACACAACTCCATATACAGTCCTGGTGACAGAAAAGCAGCCGGCAGTTATACACCACAATATACAGTCCTGATGACAGAAGAGCAGCCTAAACTAAATACAGTCCTGGTGACAGTAGAACAGCCTGCAGTTACACAACTGAAATATACAGTCCCAGTGACGCAAGAGCTGTCTGCAGTTACACAACTCAATATGCAATCCTGGTGACACAAGAGCAGCCTGCAGTTACACAACTCTATATACAGTCCTGGTGACAGAAGATCAGCCTGCAGTTACACACCACAATATACATTCCCAGTGCGGAAGAGCAGCCTGCAGTTACAAAACTCTATCTACAGTCCCGGTGACGGAATAGCAGCCTACAGATACAAAACTCAATATACAGTCCCAGTGACGCAAGACCTGTCTGCAGTTACACAACTCAATATACAGTCCTGGTGACACGAGCAGCCTGCAGTTACACACCACAAAATACAGTCCTGGTGACATTAGAGCAACCTACAGTTTCACAACTTAATATAGAGTCCCAGGGCCAAATGTAATAGAGTGAGTTTCAAAAAGTGAGAGATTTGGTAAGGTTTTGCAGGTTGTTTTTTTTTTCCACAGCAAGATCAACCTGGTTTTGCAGTGTAAATGATTGCCACTCGATATACAGTCCTGGTGATGAAAGAGCAGCCTGCAGTTACACACCACAATATACAGTTCCAGTGACGCAAGAGCAACCTACAGTTACACACACCACAATATACAGTCCTGGTGAAGTAAGAGCAGCCTACGGTTACACAGGATCCGGTCTGAAGATCGACAGTGTCTAGGTCAACAATGTTTAGGTCGACCATTATAGGTTGACAGTCATAAGGTCGACATGTTTTCAAGGTCAACAGGGTTTCTAGGTCGACATGTTCTAGGTTGACAGGTCAAAAGGTCGACATGAGGGTTTTAAAAAAAAAAAAAAAATTTTTGAACTTGTTCATACTTAACAATCCACGTGGACTACGATTGGAACGGTAACCTGTGCCGAGCGCTGCTGTAGCGGAGCGAGGGGGCACGGTGCGGTAATTGGGCTTACCGGTCACTGTACGGAGAAAAAGACAGCAAAAAAACATAAAAAACTCATGTCGACCTTTTGACCTAGAACATGTCGACCTAGAAACCCTCTCGACCTTCAAACCCGGTCGACCTAGTGACTGTCAACATATAGTGGTCGACCTAAACATTGTCAACCTAGACAATGTCGATCTAATGATCCACACCCGGTTACACATCCACAATATACAGTCACAGTGACAGAAGAGCAGCCTGCAGTTACACAACTCAATATACAGTTCCAGTGACGCAAGAGCTGTCTGAAGTTACACAATTCCATATACAGTCCTTGTGGTGGAAGAGCAGCCTGCAGATCCACAACTCAATATACACCTGGTGACAAAAGAGCAGCCTGCAGTCACACAATTATCATGGCTGGGGCCAATGCAGAGATGAACGCAAGCCCATATGCAGACTTATCTTAGGGGGGAGGGTGTTTTTGCAATGTGCATGTTCAGTCGTTGACGCATGCAATTCAGAGCTGTATGCAACTCAGCAGGATCTGAAAGGACGCAACAGCGTTACTGTGGTGTCTGTACATATTTAGTGAGGGTGCGTCAACGAACTTGTGGACTATGCAAGGTTGTGCATATGCCAACACCAGCTTGAATCAAGGATACAGCTATAGTACACTCTGAAAATGAGGACTATGAAACTGAGCGTGCATGTAAGTGCAGCATATTAGCATAGATGTTTAAATACATCTTGGCATACAGGTGAATATCCATATTTTTCCTTGTGTTGTCAAGTATGTATGGATTTTTTTTAACTCCATCAGTCCTTTGGTGTGCAGTGACTGTGGCAGCAAACTACCATCCCAACATCCATTACGAGCAGAAGCAGCACCAACTAGAGGTTGGATTCGATTTGCCGGCGGTTGGGATGCCGGTGGTCAGGAAACAGACTGTGGCATCCGGAGAGGGGAAGGTAAGTATACTTACATTCCTCCCCTACCCCCTAACCAACCCTCTCTGCAGCCTAACTCCCCCCCCCCCAGGTGGTGCCTAAACCTAACCACCCCTTCCCGCAGCCTAAACCTAACCCCTCCACTACGCAGCCAAACCCTAACCCATCCTGAGGGGTGTCCAAACACAACCCCCTGGGAAGCAGCCTAAGCCTAACCCTCGCCCAACAGCCTAACCTCTCAAACTCCGACCCCCCCCCCCCACCACACACACACGGCTTACCTCTCCTACGTTTCGGTGTCAGCTCGTTCGGCATCCCTGTTGTCGGGATTCAGGCGCAGGGATGATGAACCTATTTGGGTTGCCGGCTTCAGCATTCTGAATAGTGTCAGGATTCCAGAGTCGATATTCTAACTGCCAGGATCATGACTGGATCCCCTATATGTCTATCACAGTGACATCACTTCCAAGCTGCCTTCATAAAGGTTACATCAACTAGTATTTGAATCTTGAGAGCGAACACAAAATGGAATTTAAATAGTGTAGAGGGAATTACAGACACTTTTAAGGATACACAGCTGTGTCCATTTACCCACAGCAACCATACTACATATCTGTATTTGGGCCCAATACAGTTAAAGAAAACCAGTTGCTAGAAAGCGAAATTATCATTGAACATTTTATTCACAAAGTAGTCTTAATATACAGTATATTTTATAGCATCTGCATGGCAGACAAGAGATGATGCAAATGGAAGTTCAATCATACTTTAGCTATACAGTAGCTAGTCACAAAAATTTGTAATGTTGGTGCGTGGCCTGGAGGGCATGAGGAAAAGCTGTATATCCCCTAGGCTCCTGCAGTTTTGGATATTTGGGGGCTGTTGGAGAGGGGTATCCCACCCAACTAGTCTGCAGCGCTACCCCTACACCCTCATCCACCTGGGGGCATCTACCAGTGGCCTGTCTGGAGCCTTGAAGTGTCCCTGGTGCTACCGCGAGTGCGGGCCTACCTAGGGGGAGAAGCCGCGGCCTCAATTTCTGCTCTATCCCCGGACCCGTTGCAGAGGTCACTGCTGGAGACAAGTCCCGCTCCCGCCAGCACCGGATCAGTTGCTGCTGGTGTTCCCGTCATTGGCTGCTTGCAGCTTGGCCGGCCGCATTGGGGATTTCCCTGCTGCATTACACCCGGAGCCGTGAGTGTAGCGCAGCACCCGCCCACGATCTCCGTGTAGAGGGTCTGGCGGCTCCCTGTGCTGGCGGCCCCACACGTGACCCATCCTGCTGTACATCTGTTGGGCACTCTCCTCTTGCTCTTCTTGTTGCTCTGGACTTAGACCTGGATTTGGAGGGTGCGCTCACCCCCCTTCCTCACTGCTGACAAGCTACTTTTCCCTGTAGAATATAAATTTAGTAAATGGGCGCAATGAACCTACATGAATAGTGTCCACAAATTGACAAATAATTCCAAGGATGACACAAAACCAGTTCTTTAATCCTCAGGGCCACCAAATGGTCAGTCAGGTGGTATTCCAGTAGTGTCCCAGTCAATGTTCTCCAATTCCCAATGCACCCCGAAAATCTCTCTCTCAATATATAAAAGAAGAATGGATCATGGTGCAGATAGAATTTTTTGGGACAAACACATTTATTTGACACAGGACACTCACAATTTACATAGAATTAAAAAGCATGTAACCAATCAAATGGTACAATGGGGAATGTAGACCGCTGTTATCATCACGTTACCCTCCCAGAATGGTAATAGGGATACCACTGGCAGTTTCCGGATCACAACCAGATGGAGCAGGCTTTAGGTCAGAAGTCAGGGCCACATCCACAGCAACAAAACGCCACCAGCTTAACGCGTTTCGGACAATATTTGTCCTTCCTCAGAAGCATGGTGGTCACTAAACATCAAGGCATATATATACTAACACATAATTGCATAATCATGTCCATGTGTGTGGCAAACTCCCGCCACACAGTAACGCCGCACTGCCGCTCGCGACCGGAAGTCACGTGACCGGAAACCGGAAGTGTCCATGCGTTCCACAGTCTCTTCCGGAAATGTGTTATGCGTTCCATAATGTATTCAGACGGCGTGAGCGGCGGAAGTCCTCTTATCCATAAACATTAAGTCCATGTCCATGTGGTATATGGAAAAGAGACATAAAAAAGGCAATGTATGTAAAAACAACCATTTCACCATAAAAATACACATAATTAAAATACTACACATGATTGGAATAAAATTTGGAATAAAATTTAAAATGAATATACACATGATTAGAATAACAAATGGGCAAACTAAAGGAACCATTTTAACTCAAAATCCCCATTTAAACCTCCAGGGGAAAGAGTTTTTAAAAGAAAAATCCATTTCATCTCCGCTTTTGCTAAAATACTTTCAGTATCTTTGTTTTTCCAAGTTGCAGAGATACCCTGTATACCCCAAAATGCTTTAATAGCAGCAGGGCTGGAATTGTGCATTTTCTTAAAGTGTGCGGACACAGTGTGGCTTTCAAGCCCCTTTTTAATATTATACGAGTGCTCTGCTAATCTTACTTTGAGACTTCTCGTTGTTTTACCTATATACACTAGTCCGCATTTGCACTCCAGACCATACACCACATTCTTGGTATTACAGGTTAAAAATTCCCTAATTGGGTATGTTTTGTCTTTAACACAGAATTCTTTTATTTTGCTAGGTCCTTTCACTAGTTTGCACATGGTACAAAGACCACACCTATGGAAGCCAATTGTTCTTATGCTAGTTCTCTTTGCTTCATCAACAGAACTTTTCACTAGTTTGTCTTTAAGAGATGGGGCACGTCTATAAATAAAAACTGGATTGCTCGGGAGTTTAGAACCAATAATGGGATCCTGCCTTAGTATTTTCCATTTTTTTCTAAAAACTGCTTCGATCTCTTTATGTTGTGAATTATATTTGCTTATAAAGGACCAATTTAGTTTCTCATTATTCATTACTCTTGGTTTTTCCGTTAGAAGACTCTTTCTTTCTACATTGAGAGCCTTTTCTTTGGCTCTTTCTAGAAATGCCTTTTCATAGCCTTTTTCTGCAAAGCGTTCCTCCATTTCATCCATTTGATCCCTACAGACATTACCTTCAGTACAATTGCGTCTTACTCTTAGGAACTGGCCATAGGGTATACCGTCTAGCCAGTTCCTATGGTGAAGACTCTGTTTATCAATGTAACTGTTAGAATCGGTGGTTTCCTTCTGAGGAAGGACAAATATTGTCCGAAACGCGTTAAGCTGGTGGCGTTTTGTTGCTGTGGATGTGGCCCTGACTTCTGACCTAAAGCCTGCTCCATCTGGTTGTGATCCGGAAACTGCCAGTGGTATCCCTATTACCATTCTGGGAGGGTAACGTGATGATAACAGCGGTCTACATTCCCCATTGTACCATTTGATTGGTTACATGCTTTTTAATTCTATGTAAATTGTGAGTGTCCTGTGTCAAATAAATGTGTTTGTCCCAAAAAATTCTATCTGCACCATGATCCATTCTTCTTTTATATATTGAGAGAGAGATTTTCGGGGTGCATTGGGAATTGGAGAACATTGACTGGGACACTACTGGAATACCACCTGACTGACCATTTGGTGGCCCTGAGGATTAAAGAACTGGTTTTGTGTCATCCTTGGAATTATTTGTCAATTTGTGGACACTATTCATGTAGGTTCATTGCGCCCATTTACTAAATTTATATTCTACTGTGCCTTTTTGGAATTTGATGAGGATTCCGTTATTTAGTAAACAGGCAGCATTGTTCAGGTAGCGCATTTGTTCAACACATTTGTTTTTATTGTATCTCTTTCTCATTGATTGAATATTTGCTGCAACCATGTTTAGTTTCAGAGACAATAGGAGAGAAATTTTATCTAACATTTTTGATGATGATAATGCTAATGTTTGTGATGAAGATCTCACTTCGATTCTACATAGGCTGGAAACAGCAGTATTGAAAGAAAATCGCTTGTTTTGGGAAATTCTCACGCTGGAAAAATATCAAGCTGAAAAAATTGTACCCAAAGGGTTAAAAATAAACAAGCCATCATCTTTCAATAGTCCCAATGAGAATTTTAGAAATGATTGGAATATGATTTTAGAACAATGGCCCTCATTCCGAGTTGATCGGTCGCAAGGCGAATTTAGCAGAGTTACACACGCTAAGCCGCCGCCTACTGGGAGTGAATCTTAGCTTCTTAAAATTGCGACCGATGTATTCGCAATAATGCGATTACTAACTACTTAGCAGTTTCAGAGTAGCTCCAGACTTACTCTGCCTGTGCGATCATTTCAGTGCTTGTCGTTCCTGGTTGACGTCACAAACACACCCAGCGTTCGCCCAGGCACTCCCACCGTTTCTCCGGCCACTCCTGCGTTTTTTCCGGAAACGGTAGCGTTTTCAGCCACACGCCCCTGAAACGCCGTGTTTCCGCCCAGTAACACCCATTTCCTGTCAATCACATTACGTTCGCCGGAGCGAAGAAAAAGCCGTGAGTAAAAATACTTTCTTCATAGTAAAGTTACTTGGCGCAGTCGCAGTGCGAACATTGCGCATGCGTACTAAGCGGATTTTCACTGCGATGCGATGAAAAATACCGAGCGAACAACTCGGAATGAGGGCCAATGTTCTCTCAGACTTATGGATTTAATTATTAAAGAACGTAGGACTGCAGCTGAATCACTAAGTAGTGAAATCTCAAAAATGCAGTCATTAGTGACCCCGTGTAGAGAATTGGAAGATTTCAAGGAGGCTGAGATTGAAATAGTCAGGAAATTAAACAAAGAAACAAGAGAGCTGAGAGAAAAGAAGGTAAAAAAGTTCCGTAGGGACAAAGAGGGCTATTTGGGGAATGAGAAAATCTCCCCAACAAATAAAATTAACACCCCTGTTGAGAAAAGAAAAGTCCCTCAAACTCAGTGGAGGAAAGTTGAGAATGAAAAAGAAAAGAATAGAACTAATTTTAGGAAACCATTTATTAGGGAGAATTGGAGATTTAACAGAAGGGAAGAAACGAGAGATACGGGCCATTTTTATGATAGATGGGGAGAAAGGGATGAGAGAGATAATAGATACTTTACCCCGAGAAGGGCTTTCCCTACACATAGAAATAGATTTCAACCACTACAAAGAAATGATGAGGTACATACTCCTTTTTTAGATTGGGGTCCCAGATCCATGAAAAGAAGATTTTAAATGGTCATTTTAGGAAAAAGAAAAGAGGGAAGCGAGCTGGTGCCAAAAATAAAAGAAATAAAAATACTGAAAAAGTCCAAGTTTTGGCAAACACCCATCAGGATTTTGCCTCAACGAAAATCTTCAATTTAAGTAAAAGGGTGCTCACTAAGGATGAGGAAAGTGTTCTAAAGAAAGGCTTAAAATATGCACCCACCAGTAAATGTGACCCCTTTGAATTTTTTATTGATTTGGAGAAATTCTCTCGTAAATTGACCATTAAGAAATTTTTTCTTAGTAAAGATGGAGATAAGGCATTGGAGTCCGAGAACAGAATATCCCCTACAAAGGCCTTCAAGCCAAAATCTACCTTTTACCCTGCACATTGTAAGGGAAGTTTTATAGATTGTTTTAACAAGGTAGTCAATGACGAGGTGGAGAAAGTTTTTTACAGAAAAACAATAAAAAATGTAATTTATCTAAGAAAGAACGTATTGCTTTAAAATCTTTAAAAGACGATATTGATTTGCATTAAACCGGCAGACAAGGGTGGAGGTGTGGTCCTTATGGACAAAGGGGATTATATGGCTGAAATTGAGAAACAGCTTATGAGTGGCAATACATATAAAAAGTTGAAAAATGACCCCACTGCTCGAATTCAAAAGGAGCTATCCAATTTAACAAAGGAATCCGTGTCTGCGGGTGCTCTTAGCCAAACAGAATCAGATTTTATTAATATTTTACATCCCTCGGTTCCCACTATTTATGTCTTACCCAAAGTCCATAAGGACCCCCTCCACCCACCTGGCAGACCTATTGTATCGGGAGTAAACAGCATCACGTCAAACTTATCTGCTGTGGTAGATGCCTATTTACAACCTCTTGTTAGAGAGACCAAAGCTTTTTTAAAAGATACAGGAGACGTTTTACGTGTTTTAGAAAATATTACATGGCAGGAGGATTTTATTCTTGTTAGTGGTGATGTTTCTACACTTTACACCATTATTGACACTGATTTGGGGCTAAGAGCAGTTTCCTATTTTTTAGAGAAATCCATTTTACCAGGTACTGTAAAGGAATTTATACTGAAAAGTATTAAATTCATTCTCACTAATAATTATTTTTATTATAATGGTGCTTATTACATGCAATTGGTAGGGACCGCCATGGGCACCAGATTCGCACCCAGCTATGCGAATATGTTCATGGCCTATTGGGAGGATAATGTGATATGGCATGGAGACCGGCTGGGTGCGGGTCTGGTGCTATGGAGGCGTTTCATTGATGATCTTTTGTTCATCTGGAAGGGTACCCAAGATGGTTTAACTAACTTTTGCACAGCCTTAAATATAAATGAATTTAACATATTCATTTCCTTTACATGCAGTAAAGAAGAATTATCTTTTCTCGACCTATGTATATATGTAGAAGGTGGAAGTCTACAAACTAAGACTTATAGGAAAACCACCGATTCTAACAGTTACATTGATAAACAGAGTCTTCACCATAGGAACTGGCTAGACGGTATACCCTATGGCCAGTTCCTAAGAGTAAGACGCAATTGTACTGAAGGTAATGTCTGTAGGGATCAAATGGATGAAATGGAGGAACGCTTTGCAGAAAAAGGCTATGAAAAGGCATTTCTAGAAAGAGCCAAAGAAAAGGCTCTCAATGTAGAAAGAAAGAGTCTTCTAACGGAAAAACCAAGAGTAATGAATAATGAGAAACTAAATTGGTCCTTTATAAGCAAATATAATTCACAACATAAAGAGATCGAAGCAGTTTTTAGAAAAAAATGGAAAATACTAAGGCAGGATCCCATTATTGGTTCTAAACTCCCGAGCAATCCAGTTTTTATTTATAGACGTGCCCCATCTCTTAAAGACAAACTAGTGAAAAGTTCTGTTGATGAAGCAAAGAGAACTAGCATAAGAACAATTGGCTTCCATAGGTGTGGTCTTTGTACCATGTGCAAACTAGTGAAAGGACCTAGCAAAATAAAAGAATTCTGTGTTAAAGACAAAACATACCCAATTAGGGAATTTTTAACCTGTAATACCAAGAATGTGGTGTATGGTCTGGAGTGCAAATGCGGACTAGTGTATATAGGTAAAACAACGAGAAGTCTCAAAGTAAGATTAGCAGAGCACTCGTATAATATTAAAAAGGGGCTTGAAAGCCACACTGTGTCCGCACACTTTAAGAAAATGCACAATTCCAGCCCTGCTGCTATTAAAGCATTTTGGGGTATACAGGGTATCTCTGCAACTTGGAAAAACAAAGATACTGAAAGTATTTTAGCAAAAGCGGAGATGAAATGGATTTTTCTTTTAAAAACTCTTTCCCCTGGAGGTTTAAATGGGGATTTTGAGTTAAAATGGTTCCTTTAGTTTGCCCATTTGTTATTCTAATCATGTGTATATTCATTTTAAATTTTATTCCAAATTTTATTCCAATCATGTGTAGTATTTTAATTATGTGTATTTTTATGGTGAAATGGTTGTTTTTACATACATTGCCTTTTTTATGTCTCTTTTCCATATACCACATGGACATGGACTTAATGTTTATGGATAAGAGGACTTCCGCCGCTCACGCCGCCTGAATACATTATGGAACGCATAACACATTTCCGGAAGAGACTGTGGAACGCATGGACACTTCCGGTTTCCGGTCACGTGACTTCCGGTCGCGAGCGGCAGTGCGGCGTTACTGTGTGGCGGGAGTTTGCCACACACATGGACATGATTATGCAATTATGTGTTAGTATATATATGCCTTGATGTTTAGTGACCACCATGCTTCTGAGGAAGGACAAATATTGTCCGAAACGCGTTAAGCTGGTGGCGTTTTGTTGCTGTGGCCCTGACTTCTGACCTAAAGCCTGCTCCATCTGGTTGTGATCCGGAAACTGCCAGTGGTATCCCTATTACCATTCTGGGAGGGTAACGTGATGATAACAGCGGTCTACATTCCCCATTGTACCATTTGATTGGTTACATGCTTTTTAATTCTATGTAAATTGTGAGTGTCCTGTGTCAAATAAATGTGTTTGTCCCAAAAAATTCTATCTGCACCATGATCCATTCTTCTTTTATATATTGAGAGAGAGATTTTCGGGGTGCATTGGGAATTGGAGAACATTGACTGGGACACTACTGGAATACCACCTGACTGACCATTTGGTGGCCCTGAGGATTAAAGAACTGGTTTTGTGTCATCCTTGGAATTATTTGTCAATTTGTGGACACTATTCATGTAGGTTCATTGCGCCCATTTACTAAATTTATATTCTACTGTGCCTTTTTGGAATTTGATGAGGATTCCGTTATTTAGTAAACAGGCAGCATTGTTCAGGTAGCGCATTTGTTCAACACATTTGTTTTTATTAAGCTACTTTTCCTTGGCAACAGCGTCTAGAGCAACTGGATTGACGGAAAAGCTGCAGCAGTTCCCTCACTCAAAGCTGGGATCTCAAGTGCTCTCCCCACCTGGCAATTACAGCCTCAGCATCCCTGTCACTCTGAGCTCCCTCAAGGGCTCATTTTCCAAGAGATACGAATACTCACCTCCCTGAGAGGCCAGTGGCTGTGGTACCTTTTATGACTATCTTCTGTCAGCCCTGCAAGCTATTATCAAGAAACGGTCTACCCTAATCAAGGAAGCTTGTGGTATTGTGCCTCTCTTTTGTTTTGTGACAGTTACCATGTTCTGATTACTGTGGGCACATGCTCAGGGGTTCTATATAATGTCACATTATTGACCATGCTCCACCTGATATTCAGATGTTCTGATTTCAACCTTTTCTCTATCCATAACTGCATTCATTATGGCCAAACCATGTAAATCTCACCTCATTCATCCCTAAAATGCAATCCGTTTCTCAAAAACAAGGTTCAGTGGTTCAAGCGACTAACCTCTTTGAATCTGAAGAGGATGTTGAGGCGTCCGGCATTTCACTAAAGGACAGTATTGCTTCTATCCTTTCTGAGATTAAATCCCTTAAAAAAGCATTCCATTCGGAACTACAAAAAGCGATCTCAGGACTTCAGAAAGAGATTTCGGAATTGGGGTCTCGCACTCACGAGGTCGAACAGAAACTGAATGAGGATGTCCAATTCCAACAAGACATTGGACAGTCCGTTTCAGATATGCAAGCTGACATTTACCTCCTTCAAGACCAGCAAGAAGACTTGGAGAACAGATCAAGGAGGAACAATTTATGCATTAAAAATTTGCCTGAGTCTGTGGAACCGGCACAACTCGAGGATTTCTTACTACGTTTCTTCCGACATCTACTCCCCGATACACTTCCCGAATTTCTGTCCCTGGACAGGGCCCACAGAGCCCTACTCTCAAAGCCCCCTGCTTCTGCGCATCCTCGCGATGTGGTCTTAAGATGTCATCACTTTAAAACAAAGGAGCGGATTCTGGCCCTCTCATGAGATAAGGAAAACTATCTCTTTGAGTTCTATCAGTTGGCGATATTTCAGGACCTTGCCCCGATAACTCTCAAGAGACGTTCGTATCTCAGAGGTTGCACCCAAGTTCTTCGGGATAATAACATTAGATACAGATGGGGGTTCCCTTTCTCCTTAATCGTTACTTGGGTACGGTCGACAACTGGTGGCCAGACCCAAAGATGAGGCACTCCGCCTGCTGTCAAAAATAAACCTCCCTCTTCCTGTGGATCCAAGAACCCCAGATTCTCCAAGAAAGACCCAGCGTTTTATCCTCTTCCACAGAGAGCTCCCCGCCGTATGTGGTCAACAATCCCCACTGTTTCTTCTTCTCCTCAAGCTCCTCCGTGAACTGTTTGCCTTGAGTGGTATCTGTATATTTTTGCTTTTCCTTTGTCTCTATTTATTAGAGCATTTATTGTAGTTTCAAGTGACTAGTTATACAGTGCAGTATTGGTTCCAATATTTCTCTTTTTTTTAATGTGACAAATTTATTGTATGTGTTTTCTTTGTTAAGGTATCCTTTTGAGCATGGCCCATTTGGGTCCAGCTAAATTGTGCTGAGGTCAGTTCCCCGCCCCCACTGGGTCGCTAGGACCCTTACTGAGCGGTGGTGGGAATATCTCACCCCAGCCCTAGAATAGGTGCTCAGCTTTGTAGACTCTTACCATTCGGGCTTAGAGTCCATGTTTGCCTTGTTTTTTTCAATCTTTTTTCAGCTTTTCATTCTTTACTTTTTTGCTCTTCTTTTTTACCTCTCTTTGCGTTTTTTTTGCTTCTTTTTTTTCCCACTTCTTGTTTTTTTGCAGGGGTCCATCAAGCCAGGGCCTAGGTCTTCTCCCTGCGGGCTTTTTATTTTTCTTTATTTACTCACTGAATGCCGGTAAAGATAATTACGTATAATGTTAAAGGTCTTAATAGTCCTCAGAAGCTAACCAAACTTTACATGTTTCTCCTACAGGTACCGGGGGATATAGTGTTTCTTCAAGAAACGCACTTTAGGGGTCCTCTCATCCTAGTCTCTCATCTAAAAAATTCCCTGTGGTTCTTCATGCCTGAGAGCATCCCATAAAAAGAGAGGGATAGCAATCCTGGTGGCCTCACACTTACAGTTAGAGGTGGATATTTCCGTAAAAAGATAAATGAGGCAGGTTTCTTATAGTTGTTGGATCTTTGAACAAGGTCCCTGTGACCCTAGTCAACGTCTATGCTCCTAATACTAACCAGGCCTCCTTCTTCTCCATGTTGGACGCCAAAATCGCCCACCATCGAAAAGGAGCAGTCATTCTAGCCGGGAACTTCAATACCACCTTTAACCCCAAATTTGATCTGTCCTCTAATGATCTTGATAGGCTTATTAAGGCTCGTGGGGAACTTAATGTTCTGTTATCACACAAAACGGAGTATAGTCCTAGGTGCCTTAACCAAACATACTACGAGACGGGGAACTAGATGGACAAACTTTTGGCTCGGAAACTGAGGGCCAAATTATCCTCTAATAATATTTTATCTATTAAAAACAACCGGAGGAACTTAATTCATGACCCCAATAAAATTACAAAGGAGTTTGAATCCTTTTATCATTCACTCTATAATGTGGGCCCTACCCCTGTTTCCCCTTCCCTGTATAGTGACAATGATTCCTTTCTGGCAAATGTCATCTCCCTAAACTTAGTCACTCTACGGTTTCCAAATTGGGCGCTGAAATTACTTTAGAAGAATTGGATAGTGTGTTGAAACTGCAAAACACTGGTAAGGCCCCTGGCCCTGATGGCCTCTCTCTGGCGTACTACAAGAAATGTCATTCTATTTTATTCCCCCACTTATGTAGACTATTTAACAATTTCCTTAAAGGAGTGCCTCCTTCTCCCCAAACTCTAGAGGCTCGTATAATTCTAATCCCCAAGGCGGGTAAAGATCCTAATCTCTGTCCAAGCTACAGACCGATTTCCCTTTTGAATAATATTAAATTGTTTTCAAACGTGTTGGCTGTGAGGTTGAAAGGTTGAATAGTGTCCTTCCCAGCTTAGTTCATGCTGACTAGGTGGGCCTCACCCCAGGCCGACAGGCGAGGGACAACACAAGGTGCAACATTAATCTGGTTCGTGCCATAAATAGAAGTAAATTGCCTTCAATCTTTCTCTCTTTTGGACGCAGAGAAGGCGTTTGACAGAATTCTCTGGCCTTTTATGTTCGCTGCCTTACGCCGTTTCGGCCTGCGGGGAAGCCTACTATCTGGAATTCAGGTGCTGTACTCTAATCCTTCGGCTAGGATACGTGTAAATGGTAGAGCCTCTGACTACTTTATTAAACAAAATGGTACCAGACAGGGTTGTCCCTTATCCCCTTTAATTTTTGCCCTGACTATCGAGCCGTTAGCTCAGTTGATCCGTCTGGACACGGACATTAGAGGGATACAGGTGGGGCAGGTGGATTACAAATTATCTTTATAATCTCCCCCTTACCTCTATCCCCAATCTTTTTCGTGTTCTTTCATCATACTCATCCCTCTCTGGTTATAAAATTAATTACACTAAGTCGGAGGCTCTACCACTGCATTTATCACCTAATATTAAATCTACACTAGCCAGTAATTTTTACTTTACATAGCACCAAAAAGAGATTCGGTACCTGGGCATTTTCATCACAGACTCGTATAACTCCTAGTAAAGAAAATTTCCCCAATTTGTTAGCTTCCATAGTTTATGACCTAAGGGTTTGACGTAAGCAAATCATCTTGTGGTTTGGCAGAATGGCTACGGTCAAAATTAATGTATTACTCAGAATCATATACCTTATTCAAACCATTCCGGTTCGTATCCCTGTGACAGAACTGCGAGGTTTGCAGAAAAAAATCTGCAAATTTGTCTGGATAAACATCCTAGACTAAAAACATCGATTTTAGCCAGAAGCCCGTTCAGAGGTGGGAGAGGTCTACCTGACTTGCAGAAGTACTTTCTAGCTACTCATTTGAGTCAGGCCCTCAACTTTGTTTTCTTACCCCACTGACTTGCACTGGGCACAAAGAGTTGGCTGACTCTAATCTCTCCTCACTTATAGCCATCTTGCTCCCATCAGCCTTATCTAGGGACTGTCAAATCTCTAACACAGCTACTGCCCTCTCATGCTCCATTTGGCTCCACTGCGCCTGTCAATTTGGTCTTACCACCTTTCCATCTCCTTTAACTCCTCTTTGGGACAACCCCGCTTTCCCTCCAGGGTCCTCACAAGCTCACTCACACTCCTGGTACCGTAACCCTACTCGTCCTAGATTTGTTATTGACCTAATTGAGGGTAAATACTGGTCCTCCCTCGAGATTATCTCTCACAAATACCACATTACCCATCCCAGACTTTTCGGATATTTTCAGTTGAGATCCTTTTTAGGTTCCCAACCTAAAGCAGCTGCTTTTAGAAATCTGACACCTTTCGAAAGGATCTGTTATTACTCTCCTCTTCGTAAGGGCATGATTTCCATTTTATATTCCATGCTATGTTCAGCTGGCCCAGACCCGGTCCTTCCCCATGAGGGTCGCTGGATAAGAGATCTTGGCCCCCGCCAGACAAGGAAGCCTGTAGACTATTAGACACAACGTAACTCACACCTCCATTTCCTCTTATTAAAGAAAACGCGTATAAAATATAACTAGGAGCCTGGGGGGAGGGTTTAGCTAGAAACTACGGGTCATGCAGTGAGAATAGTGGGGATGGCGGTAGTAAACGAAAATAAGAATTTACTTACCGATAATTCTATTTCTCGTAGTCCGTAGTGGATGCTGGGGACTCCGTCAGGACCATGGGGAATAGCGGGCTCCGCAGGAGACAGGGCACATCTAAAAAAGCTTTTAGGTCACATGGTGTGTACTGG
Source organism: Pseudophryne corroboree (assembly GCF_028390025.1). NCBI lineage: Eukaryota > Metazoa > Chordata > Amphibia > Anura > Myobatrachidae > Pseudophryne > Pseudophryne corroboree. Next base: position 72,749,404 of record NC_086454.1, on the reverse strand, counting down.
CTCCTCCCCCTATGACCCTCCTCCAAGCCTCAGTTAGGTACTGTGCCCGGACGAGCGTACACAATAAGGAAGGATCTTGAATCCCGGGTAAGACTCATACCAGCCACACCAATCACACCGTACAACTTGTGATCTGAACCCAGTTAACAGTATGATAACAAAACGAAGTAGCCTCCGAAAAGATGGCTCACAACAATAGTAATAACCCGATTTTTGTAACAATAACTATGTACAAGCATTGCAGACAATCCGCACTTGGGATGGGCGCCCAGCATCCACTACGGACTACGAGAAATAGAATTATCGGTAAGTAAATTCTTATTTTCTCTAACGTCCTAGTGGATGCTGGGGACTCCGTCAGGACCATGGGGATTATACCAAAGCTCCCAAACGGGCGGGAGAGTGCGGATGACTCTGCAGCACCGAATGAGAGAACTCCAGGTCCTCCTTAGCCAGAGTATCAAAATTTGTAAAATTTTACAAACGTGTTCTCCCCTGACCACGTAGCTGCTCGGCAAAGTTGTAATGCCGAGACTCCTCGGGCAGCCGCCCAGGATGAGCCCACCTTCCTTGTGGAATGGGCATCTACATATTTCGTCTGTGGCAGGCCTGCCACAGAATGTGCAAGCTGAATTGTACTACAAATCCAGCGTGCAATAGACTGCTTAGAAGCATGAGCACCCAGCTTGTTGGGTGTATACAGTATAAACAGCAAGTCAGACTTTCTGACTCCAGCCGTCCTAACTATATATATATATATATATATATATATATATATATTTTAGGGCCCTGACCACGTCTAGTAACTTGGAGTCCTCCAAGTCCCTAGTAGCCGCAGGCACCACAAGAGGTTGTTTCAGGTGAAAACGCTGACACCCCTTTATGAAGAAACTGGAGACGAGTCCCAGTTCTGTCCTGTTCAAATGGAAAATTTTAATATGGGCTTTTGTAAGACAAAGCCGCCCATTCTGACAATCGCCTGGCCGAGGCCAGGGCTAACAACATGGTCACTTCCCATGTGAGATATTTGTCAACAGCATGGTCACTTTCCATGTGAGATATTTCAAATCCACAGATTTGAGCGGTTCAAACCAATATGATTTTAAGAAATCCCAACACTATGTTGAGATCTCACGGTGCCCCTAGGGGCACAAAAAAGCTGTATATGCAATACATCCTTTACAATCTGGACTTCAGGAACTGAAGTCAATTCTTTCTGGAAGAAAATCTACAGGGCCGAAATTTAAATGTTAATGAACCCCAATTTGAGGTCCAAAACACTCCTGTTTTCAGGAAGTGTAGAAATCGACCTAGTTGAATTTCCGTCGTGGAGCCTTCCTGGCCTCACCCACGCAACATATTTTCACCACATGTGGTGATGACGTTGTGCGGTCACCTCCTTCCTGGCTTTGACCAGGGTAGGTATGACCTCTTATGGAATGCCTTTTCCCCTCAGGATCCGGCATTCAACCGCCATGCCGTCAAACGCAGCCGCGGTAAGTCTTGGAATAGACATGGTACTTGCTGAATCAAGTCCCTTCTTAGCTCCCCAGGCCCTTAGTCCTCTGTGAGCATTTCTTGAAGTTCCGGGTACCAAGTCCCTCTTGGCCAATCCGGAGCCACTAGTATAGTTCATACTCCTCTATGTCTTATAATTCTCAATACCCTGGTTATGAGAAACAGAGGAGGGAACACATACACAGACTGGTACACCCACGGTGTTACCAGAACATCCACAGCTATCGCCTGAAGGTCTCATGACCTGGCGGAATACCTGTCCCGTTTTTTGTTCGGGCGGGACGCCATCATGTCCACCTTTGGTCTTTGCCAACGGTCCACAATCATGTTGAAAAACTTCCCTATGAAGTTTCCACTCTCCCGGGTGGAGGTCATGCCTGCTGAGGAAGTCTGCTTCCCAGTCGTCCACTCCCGGAAAGAACACTGCTGACAGTGCTATCACATGATTTTCCGCCTAGCGAAAAATCCTTGCAGTTTTCACTGCCCTCCTGCTTCTTGTGCCGCCCTTCTGTTTACGTGGGCGACTGCCGTGATGTTATCCCACTGGATCAATACCAGCTGACCTTGAAGCAGAGGTCTAGCTAAGTTTAGAGCATTATAAAATTGCTCTAAGCTTATTTATGCGGAGAGAATTCTCCAGACTTAATCACACTTCCCTGGAAATTTTTTCCCTGTGTGACTGTTCCCCAGCCTCTCAGGCTGGCCTCCGTGGTCACCGGCATCCAATCCTGAATGCCGAATCTGCGGCCCTCTAGAAGATGAGCACTCTGTAATCACCACAGGAGAGACACCCTTTTCCTTGGATATAGGGTTATCCGCTGATGCATCTGAGGATGCGATCCGGACCATTTGTCCAGCAGATCCCACTGAAGAGTTCTTGCGGGAAATCTGCCGAATGGAATTGCTTCGTAATAAGCCACCAATTTTACCAGGACTCTTGTGCAATGATGCACTGACACTTTTCCTGGTTTTAGGAGGATCCCGATTAGCTCGGATAACTCCCTGGTTTTCTCCACTGGGAGAAACACGTTTTTCTGGACTGTGTCCAGAATCTTCCCTAGGAACAGTAGACGTGTCGTCGGAAAAAGCTGCGATTTTGGAATATTTAGAATCCACTCGTGCTGTCGTAGAACTACTTAAGATAGTGCTACTCCGACCTCCAACTGTTCTCTGGACCTTGCCCTTATCAGGAAAGCGTCCATGTTTCTTTTAAGAAAAATCATCATTCCGGCCATTACCTTGGTAAAGACCCGGGGCGCCGTGGACAATCCAAACGGCAGCGTCTGAACGGATAGTGACAGTTCTGTACCAGGAACCTGAAGTACCCTTGGTGAGAAGGGCAAATCTGGACCTGTAGGTAAACGTCCCTGATATCCAGTGACATCATATCATCCCCTTCTTCCTGGTTCGCTATCACTGCTCCGAGTGACTCCATCTTGATTTGAACGCTTGTATGTAAGTGTTCAAATATTTCAGATCTCACCGAGCCGGTTGGCTTCAGTACCACAATATAGTGTGGAATACTACCCCCTTCCTTGTTGTAAGAAGGGTACTTTGATTATCACCTGCTGGGATTACAGCCTGTCAATTGTGTGAGGGGGAGACGTCTCGAATTTCCAATGTACACCTGGGATATTACATGTAGGATCCCGGAGTTCCCTTGCGAGTGTTGCTGAAACTCTTGAGATGACCCCCTACCGCACCTGAGTCCGCTTGTACGGCCCCAGCGTTATGCTGCGGACTTGGCAGAAGCCGTGAGGAGCTTCTGTTCCTGGGAATGAGCTGCTTGCTGCAGTCTTCTTCCCTTTCCTCTCCCCCTGGGCAGATATGACTGGCCTTCGCCCGCCTGCCCGTATGGGGACGAAAGGACTGAGACTGAAAAGACTGTGTCCTTTTCTGCCAATATGTGACTCGGGGTAACAAAAGGTGGATTTTTCAGCTGTTGCCATGGCCACCAGGTCCAATGGACCGCCCCTTTATACGGCAATACTTCCATATGCCGTCTGGAATCTGCCTCACCTGACCACTGTCGTGTCTTCGTCTGGCAGATATGTACATCACATTTACTCTTGATGCCAGAATGCAAATATGCCTCTGCGCATCACACATATATAGAAATGCATCCTTAAAATGCTCTATAGACAATAAAATCCTGTCCCTGTCAAGGGTATCAAAATTTTCAGTCAGGAAATCCGACCAAGCCCCCTCAGCGCTGCACATCCAGGCTGAGGCGATTGCTGGTCGTAGTATAACACCAGTATGTGTGTATATACTGTTATGATATTTTCCAGCTTCCTATCAGCTGGCTCCTTGAGGGCGGCCGTATCTGGAAACGGTAACGCCATGTTTTTTATAAGCGTGTGAGCGCCTTGTCCACCCTAAGGTGTGTTTTCCAACTCGCCCTTACTACTGGCGGGAAAAAGGGTATACCGCCCATAACTTTCTGTCGGAGGAACCCCACGTATCATCACACACTTCATTTAATTTATCTGATTCAGGCAAAACTACAAGTAGTTTATTCCCACCCTACAAAATACCCTTATTTGTGGTACTTGTGGTATCAGAAATACGTAACACCTCCTTCATTGCCCTTAACATGTAACTTGTGGCCCTAAAGGAAAAATACGTTTGTTTCTTCACCGTCGACACTGGGGTCAGTGTCCGTGTCAGTGTCTGTCGACCGACTGAGGTAAATGGGCGTTTTTACAAGCCCCTGACGGTGTCTGAGACGCCTGGACCGATACTAATTTGTCCGCCGGCTGTCTCATGTCGTCAACCGGCTTGCAGCGTGTTGACATTATCACGTAATTCCATAAGTAAGCCATCCATTCTGGTGTCGACTCCCTAGAGAGTGACATCACCATTACAGGCAATTTTCTCCGTCTCCTCACCAACATTTTCCTCATACATGTCGACACACACGTACCGACCTACAGCACACACATACAGGGAATGCTCTGATAGAGGACAGGACCCACTAGCCCTTTGGGGAGACAGAGGGAGAGTTTGCCAGCACACACCAAAAGCGCCATAATGTATATAACAACCCTAGAAGGTGTTGTTTCTATATATGGGCTCTTAATATATAATTATATCGCCAATTTATGCCCCCCTTCTCTTTAACCCTGTTTCTGTAGTGCAGGGGAGAGTGGGAGCCTTCCTCACCAGCGGAGCTGGTCAGGAAAATGGCGCTGAGTGCTGAGGAGAATAAGCTCCGCCCCTTTCACGGCGGGCTTTTCTCCCGGTTATTAGGAAAACTGGCCTGGGTTAAATACATACATATAGCCTTAATGGCTATATGTGATGTATTTATTTGCCTCTAAGGTAATCTATATTGCTGCCCAGGGCGCCCCCAGCAGCGCCCTGCACCCTCCGTGACCGAGATCAGTGAGCCGTGTAGCAACAATGGCGCACAGCTGCAGTGCTGTGCGCTACCTTCATGAAGACTGAGGAGTCTTCTGCCGCCTGTTTCCGGACCTCCGTTCTGCCGTTCTTCAGCGTCTGTAAGGGGGATCGGCGGCGCGGCTCCGGGACGAACCCCAGGCTGACCTGTGTTCCGACTCCCTCTGGAGCTCAGTGTCCAGTAGCCTAAGACTTCAATCCTCCTGCACGCAGGTGAGTTGCAAGTCTCTCCCCTAAGTCCCTCGTTGCAGTGATCCTGTCGCCAGCAGGAATCACTGATTAGAAACCTAAAAAAAACTTTTCTAAACAGCTCTTTAAGAGAGCCACCTAGATTGCACCCTCTCGGACGGGCACAAAAACCTAACTGAGGCTTGGAGGAGGGTCATAGGGGGAGGAGCCAGTACACACCATGTGACCTAAAAGCTTTTTTAGATGTGCCCTGTCTCCTGCGGAGCCCGCTATTCCCCATGGTCCTGACGGAGTCCCCAGCATCCACTAGGACGTTAGAGAAATGGGGGAGAAGTTGGGGGGAGGGTAAGAGCAGGCAGAAAGGTTACTAACATGGGTACTAAAAGGGATTTTACCAAAGCACTAACCAATGACGATTACAGGTCATCCTTGCCACATAAGGTGAAAGATGTCCCTAACGCAAGGGAAAATACTTATCTTAGTTGTATGTATGTAAACGCCAGAAGCATTACTGGTAAAAAGGGTGAACTAGAAATACTTGCAGCAAGCAAACAGTATGATATTATAGGCATTACTGAAACTTGGTGGGATGAATCTCATGATTGGACAGTCAATCTAGAGGGCTGTACACTGTTTAGGAGAGACAGACTAAATAAAAAGGGTGGAGGGGTGTGTCTGTACGTAAAGCCGTTTTTAAAACCTAATATATGGGAAGATATTCAGGAGGGGACTGTAGACACTGTTGAGACATTATGGGTAGAAATTGCATGTGGGGAAAAAGGAACAAAAAAGTTAGTATTGGGTGTATGCTATAGACCGCCTGGTATCAACGCATCTGATGATGAATTGTTACTAAAGCAAATTGAAAAAGCAGCAGGAGTAGGAGACATAGTAGTGATGGGAGATTTTAACTATCCAGAGATAAACTGGAAAAACGATTCATGTGACACTGCTAGGGGCAGTATGTTTTTAAACACACTAAATGATAACTACCTAGTCCAACTAATTGAGGAACCAACTAGGTACAATGCAATCTTAGACCTGGTATTAACAAACAATCAGGATTTGGTATCGGGTATCATAATAGGGGAACCCATAGGAAACAGCGACCACAATATGGTCACATTCAATATCAGTTTCTACAAACAGCCCTATACTGGCTCAACTAGGACTTTAAACTTTAGCAAAGCAAATTTTGAAAAGATGAGGGTATTTTTCAGGGATATTGAATGGGAAGGTTTGTTTTTAGGAAAAAATACTACGGAGAAATGGGAGGTACTAAAATTCCTGCTAGCTAAAAATACACTCAAATATATTCCTATGAGTAGCAAAAAAGGGAATAAAAATCATAAACTGATGTGGCTTAACAAAAAGATTAAGGAACTTATGGGCAAGAAAAGGCGAGCATTTAAAAAATACAAATCTGACGGGGAAGCAGAGTCATTTCAGCACTATAAGGAATGTAACAAAAATTGCAAAAAGGAAATAAGAGCGGCTAAAGTAGAAACTGAAAAACTAGTAGCAAAGGAAAGCAAAGCGAATCCCAAAAAATTCTTTAAATACATTAATAGCAAGAGATTAAAAAAGGAGAGTATAGGCCCTTTGAAAGACAAGTTGGGAGTCTTAAGCAAAAATGATAATGACATAGCGGACACACTAAATGAGTTTTTTTCAACAGTATTCACTAGAGAGGACCCAATTCAGGGACTGACACACAATCTCAATAATGACAATATCACACGGATAGGTACTTATTTAAGCAAGGAAGTAGTCTGTGACCGATTAAAACATTTAAACCAGGGCCCGATGGTATTCATCCAAGGGTTCTAATGGAGCTTCACTCTGAACTGGCAAAACCGCTATCTTTGAGGATTCAGTTATATCAGGTATGGTTCCCAAAGACTGGCGTATAGCGGAAGTAGTGCCTATATTCAAAAAGGGAAGTAAAGCTGAACCAGGTAATTATAGACCAGTTAGTCTTACATCTATAGTGGGGAAAGTATTGGAAGGTATTCTAAGAGATAGTATTCAGAAGTTCCTTGAAACCAATAAGGTAATTAAAAGGAATCAACATGGGTTTATGAAGGACAGATCCTGTCAAACCAACTTACTTGGCTTTTATGAAACAGTAAGCGCAAACCTAGATCAGGGTAAAGACGTGGATGTAATCTTTTTAGACTTTGCCAAAGCGTTCGATACTGTACCACACATGAGACTTATATACAAGCTACAAGAATCAGGGCTAGGAAGCACAATATGCACTTGGGTCAAAAACTGGTTAGATAATAGGAAGCAGCGCGTTGTGGTTAATGGATCTTTTTCAACTTGGACTGAAGTGCTAAGTGGTGTGCCGCAAGGCTCAGTATTAGGACCGCTATTGTTCAATATTTTCATTAACGACCTAACAGAAGGTCTAGCGAGCATGGTGTCAATTTTTGCAGATGATACCAAATTGTGTAAGGCTATAAATACAGAGGAGGATGCCGAGTCTCTTCAGAACGACTTAGTTAAATTAGAAGCATGGGCAGCCAAATGGAGAATGCGCTTCAACACAGACAAGTGTATGGTAATGCACTGTGGTAACAAGAACAAAAATTACACCTACCTACTAAATGGGGTAAAATTAGGGGATTCTGTACTGGAAAAGGACTTAGGTGTCCTCATAGATAGCAAGCTAAGCAGTAGTACCCAAAGTAGGACTGCAGCAAAGAAGGCTAATAAGATATTAGCATGCATAAAACAGGGTATTGATGCTAGGGACGAGAGTATTATACTCCCGTTATATAAATCACTAGTGAGGCCACACCTCGAATACTGTGTACAGTTCTGGGCACCGTACTACAAAAAGGATATCCTGGAGCTTGAAAAGGTACAGAGGAGGGCGACCAAACTAATTAAGGGCATGGAGACGATGGAATACAAGGAAAGGCTTGAAAGACTAGGCATGTTTACATTGGAAAAGCGGAGACTAAGAGGGGATATGATCAACATCTACAAATATATAAGGGGACAATACACAGAGCTTGCGCGGGACCTGTTTTTGGTTAGATCAACACAGAGGACTCGTGGACACTCGCTCAGGTTAGAGGAGAGGAGATTCCGCACAATACGGCGTAACGGCTTTTTCACGGTAAGGACAATACGTGTTTGGAATTCCCTGCCCGAGGGAGTTGTAATGGCGGAATCTGTCAACACCTTTAAAAATGGGTTAGATAAATTCCTATTGGATAAGGATATCCAGGGGTATGGTGCATAGTCATGCATTATAGTTACTATTAATAGGGATAAAATGCAATGGCTGACGGCAGCATCAGTCAGAAATTTTAGTCAAATCATCATGCATAGGACACCACAAATAGGTTGAACTCGATGGACAATTGTCTTTTTTCAACCTCAGATACTATGTTACTATGTTACTATGAGATGGTACTTAGTTCCCTCAAGGCTTTCTAAAATTTACCCAACCTCCTCTCCGTTCTGGTGCGGTTCATAAGGAGACTTCTGCCACATTTGGTGGACCTGTCCTAAAATTTGTCCTCACTGGTTGAGAATTGAGTCTCTATTAGGACAGATATTTAACTCACAAATTACCCTTAGCCCATGGTCTGCGTTATTGGGATATTCAACAGAAGGTTTGAGCCCTCTCTCAAATAAACTGGCTCTTCATATTTTACATGCTGCTAGAGGCGCCCTAGCTTCTAGTTGGAAGCAGCCCTCCCACCCTCCCTTCCATATGGTGTTATCTAAAATATGGTTTAGTATCTCTATGGAAAAAATCACCCATGCCTTACACGATTCTAGCGACAAATTCGAGAAAATCTGGTCCCCGTGGTTTGCCTACTTTGCCAACCCATCTCCTGGGACCTGAGGAGGTTGTTGTTGTAAGACTTAAAGTCGTCCCTGCGATAATAGCTTGTTTTTTTTCTCATAAGCCCAACCCTGATTTTAGTGCGTTTTGGCTCGGTGGTCCCCCCCTTTTTTATCCCCCTTATTTCTTCATCCTCATCTTCGTTCTTTTCTCAGTCTTCTGTGTCTCTTTTCCTTATTTCCTTCTCTTATTCACATTTTTCTTATCTACGGTTCCTTATTTTAGATTTTTAATACTATATACTAAAATCACTTTCCTTCCGAAGTTGTTTGGGCCGCATGTTTTGCTACGTTATTGGATTTCTATGTACCATATCCCATATTTTGTATGGTTTTGTATGAAGCTTTGCAATAAAAATGACATTAAAAAATAAAATTTGCTATGTCAACTGTGGCAGTTATTTCTATACAAATATCTGCTACATATGGCAAAATAATCTATGTTCCATTATTGGCTGCCATGAAACACTCTGAAATATGTACAGTAAGACATTTGTTACACACAAAAGAGAAGAACAGTGATAAAATGACTAACAGCACTCATGGCAGGGTGGGGGAGGATAAAAAAAAAAGATTTTTATTTTATTTTTAACCAGTGTTTTTCTGCAGCAATGTTTCAATGAAAAAAGCTTAAATCCTGCTAATACTAATACTGTGAAACATTGATATTTATTAGAAACCTTGAACAACTATGTTTTAACTAGTTACCAGCCCGTGAAAATGGCAGGGCAACATAACAGGAATGTCAGCGATGGAGGCTGTGCGTGCCTGAACAGAGCAGCACTTGAATTCCTCTGTCAAGCGCCATCTAGTGGCAGCCAGTGCACAAAATACTTGGATTCCCCCCATAGAGGTGAGGAACAGCATTAGCCTTTTATTATAATGGATGCTTTCTAACATTAACAAACCGAAGTTAGTAGGCTTTGATGATTTATTTTACATCTTTCAATAAAACCAATTTTTTACTGTTTATTATTATTCCTACTACATCTGAATATATGTAGATTGATTAAACATATAAAGTAAACTCAGAGATGGACGAAATTGAGAATAAGAATGTTAGTTGTGGTTTTCTACTGCTCAATTTGATTGTTAGGGGAGGAGTTTGTGGAGTCTTAGCTGAAGCTAGGCATATTTAGTAACTTTCTGATCTGGTTTACCCTCCCTATTTCTCTGTTGTGTATGTGAATTTACTGTATTTTTGCATTGGTTCCGCTCACTCAAATGAAGACCACAAGCAAAAAGAATGTGAAATAATACCAGGGGGATTCCCTTATAATAGGCTTTTTATTTTTTTTTAAGGAATTCACAGTGCGAGCCTGCAGTCACAGCATAATGAAAAAAAAAAACGAAAAAAAAAAACAGTGTTTAAACCAGCCAACCCTGATTCCTGGCATGTTTCATTTAGGAATCTCCAATGAACAGGCATACTTTAACTCATTCACCCTTTTGAGGAACTAGGTGTGCCTTACTTTGGCATTTCCTACTCATGGTGCAAATATTGCAATGGCTAAATTAGTGCACTATTCTAGGACTGAAGTGGCTGAAGTTGCTGTGTGTGGGTATGTAATATCCACTGATTAATCAGATATAAATCAGGGAGGCAAGAAATGCAGTCAATGACTGGAATCTAAGCATGTGAAGTCATCCTCCTATAAGTTTGTTGTCAAGTTGAACACAGAACCTAATCTGGACCACTGAGCTGGTGTCAATCGATCATTATTGGCATCCACCCAGACAAACTGCTTTCAGTTTACCAAGCTCATTTAGTGACACAGGTTTTATTAGGAAGCTGTTACCTGCTTTAGAGCACTTCTCCTCTTAAGACGTTATGACAGCTGAAACCCTAATTGTTGCCAGTGAAAATTGTGTCACCAAATGAGGATGTAACGGCATCTGAATGCTGCATGGTTTTCTTTTTACGTTTTACAAATATTAGCGTAACATAAAACATGTCTCACTAGTAATTGGCAGCACTCGGATGGCTTTTTTTTTTTTTTTTTTTTTTTTACCTGATCTAAGATAAGTACATGGTTTGGAAAAGGATTGTTCTCTGGATCCGAGACTACCAAATAACTTATGGGAACAAAAACAGAGACTGTTAAAGTGTTACGCACGCTCCGCAAAGGCTATCGATGTGTGGAATTTGAACAAAAAAAAAAAAAAAGAAGAAGACTACGTTCTCAATAAATATTACCTACTGTAAATCATCATTATTAATTACAATTCATAAAATTCTTTAATTATAAAGCAGCAACATATTATGTAACATTAAAAAGGATGGACAAAATAAATAATCCGTTTTCTCTTTCAGCATAATAAGTTGCCACTGATAAGGTGGCTACATATAACTGGAAATTAATGTTTGAGCATGGTGGAATAGTTGGAATATGACCGCTATTGGCCACTATAAATTCAGCTCCCAATACTACAACAGACCCACATCTAGAAGCGATCTGACTGCTCCACCTCAATACCAAACCACTTGATCTCCGGAAGTTATACTGTTGCTTGCGCATGAGACAAGCAGCGGTACGGATACAAATAAGCTACGATTGTAGAGATAGTAAAGTATGATTACAGGGGAGAGAAACAATTTTCTTAGAACTGTTGTATCTTTAGGGAACATTTAAAGGTTTTGACTACGGAGGACAATCTGATACATGGGTCTCTTGCGGTTTACTGTAATTGTGGAGAAGCTGTAGGATAATAACTTCCCTGTGTTTGCAGATGATACAAAATTATGTTTTGCAACAAACCATTGAAGATCGCTTATCCTTACAAAGTGACATAGATAAATTAGGCCCTTGGACAGCAACATGGCAGAGAAGGTTCAATGTGGATTAATGTAAGGTTATGCATTTAGGACTAAAACTATGCAAGCATCTTAGACCTTGTGGGACACTGTTAAGTGATTATGATGAATAAAGATACAGACATAAATGTAGCGCTTAAATTTAACAATAGTATTCAGAGGCAGCAGGATATTATTAAAAGGGGCAAAAACCTATGTAAGCCACAATTAGGGTCCAGGAGTTCTTAAGAAATTATAATTGATATAAATCTCAAGACCACACTCTCATCTGCTCCAACTCAGCCCCTGAGCATTTAACACTATTTAGGTTTAAGATATCTCCCTAAATTGGATTCACAAAATTAATTTAGACAATATGGAGGAGGAGAGGGAGGAGACAACTTTTAACATCATCATGAATGTGGGCAAATTTCACAGGAACATAACTCATTTCTACATAGTCATGATACGCAAATGAACAGAAACACGACCCTTTGTTTGAACTGCAGGCCTATCTCCGTAAACTGGGACATTTATTGGTCATGGTCCTAGCAATGTGGTTTAATATATTATTGTCACAGCTTATAGACTCTGGCCAGGTTGGTTTCATTCTTTTTAGGTGCACTTCTCTGTACAGTCTCTAATGTATTAATATCCTTCTGAAGATATGGCCTCCAGAATTAAACACAGTATTCTAGATGAGGCCGTACCAATGACCTATACAATGGCATAATTACTTTTTTTTCTGCTGCTGATTCTTCTCCCTATGCAACCAAGCATCTGACTAGTCTTCCTCATTGCTTTGATACATTACTTACTTGCCTTTAAGTCACCTGAAATAGTGACTCCTAGATCCCTTTCCTCCTCAGTAGTTTCCAGTACAGTGCCAGTAATACTATATTTAGCTTCTGGATTTTTGAGACCCAAGTGCATGATTTTACATTTTTTGGCATTAAACTGTAATTGCCATGCTGATGACCATTCCTCTAGTCTACCTAGATCCTTAATCATTAGTTTTACACCTCATGGTGTGTCTACCCTGTTGCATACATTTGTGTCATCTGCAAAAAGGCATACATTCCCTTTAATGCCGTTTGCAAGGTCACCAATAAAGATATTAAAAAATACTGGTCCAAGAACAGATCCTTGGGGTACTCCACTGGTAACATCTCACTCCTGTGAATACACTCCATTTACTACAACTCTGTTTTTTTATCCTACAACCAAGATCTTATCCATTCAACCATCTCAGGGGTATATGCAATTGCGGTCGAATTCGCGGCAATTTTCGCCGTTTTTCAAATTCGACCAAATTCGCCAGGTGAATTCCGGAAGGTGGCTTCCGGAATTCACCATATTCAATGAAAAACGGATTCGCCAGGGTCGCGGGCGAAAATCGTCCGATTTGGCGGATTTTGCAGCGATTTTAAAAAACGGGGAAAATCGTGGAAAACCCGAAAAAAAAATGGCGTGGGGTCCCCCCCCAAAGCATAACCAGCCTCGGGCTCTTTGAGCTGGTCCTGGTTCTAAAAATGCAGGGGAAAAATTGGCCAGGGATCCCCCGTATTTTTAAAACCAGCACCGGGCTCTGCGCCTGATGCTGGTGCCAAAAATACGTGGGACAAAACGAGTAGGGGTCCCCCGTATTTTTAACACCAGCATCGGGCTCCACTAGCTGGACAGATAATGCCACAGCCGGGGGTCACTTTTATGCCGTGCCCTGCGGCCGTGGCATTAAATATCCAACTAGTCACCCCTGGCCGGGGTACCCTGGGGGAGTGGGGACCCCTTCAATCAAGGGGTCCCCCCCCCCAGCCACCCAAGGGCCAGGGGTGAAGCCCGAGGCTGTCCCCCCCCATCCAATGGGCTGCGGATGGGGGGGCTGATAGCCTTTGTGAAAATTAAAAGATATTGTTTTTTCCAGTAGTACTACAAGTCCCAGCAAGCCTCCCCCGCAAGCTGGTACTTGGAGAACCACAAGTACCAGCATGCGGGAGAAAAACGGGCCCGCTGGTACCTGTAGTACTACTGGGAAAAAAATACCCAAATAAAAACAGGACACAGACACCTTTGACAGTAAAACTTTATTACACACTACCGACACACACATACTTACCTATGTTGACACGCTGACTGCCACGGTCTCCGACGATCCGAGGGTACCTGTGAAAAAATGATACTCACCTTCCAGCGTCCAGAGAGATAAATCCACGTACTTGTTAAAAAAAAAGAAAACGCAAAAACCCGAGCCATACCGGACTAGAAAGGGGTCCAATGTTTTCACATCAGACCCCTTTCTCCCGAATGCCGGGACATCACGTGACTCCTGTCACTGATGTCCCTTCAGCCAATCAGGAAGCGCTACTGCCGTTGCGCTCACCTGATTGGCTGAGCGCTGTCTGTACTGTGACAGCGCCTCGCAAAGCCGCTCCATTACTTTCAATGGTGGGAACTTTGCGGGTAGCGGTGGGGTCACCCGCCGGTCAGCCGCTGACCGGCGGGTGACCTTACCGCTAGCCGCTAAGTTCCCACCATTGAATATAATGGAGGGAGCTGTGCGATGCGCTGTCACAGTGCAGACAGCGCTCAGCCAATCAGGTGAGCGCAACGAAGTTGCGCTTCCTGATTGGCTTAGAGACCTGTCTGTGACAGCTGTCACTGACAGGTCTCATTCGTGGAAAGGTGTCCCATGTGTCAGCATGGGACCCCTTTCAGTCCGGCATGGAGCGGGTGTTCGCTTTGTTTTTTTGCCAAGTACGTGGATTTATCTCTGGACCATGGCTGAGGTGAGTATATTGAACTTTTCTTTTCAGGTATCCGTGGATTCTACATGGAGAAGAGGACCGATGTCGGCGTGTGAACATAGGTAAGTATGTGTGTGTCGACGTATGAAATAAAGTTTTACTGTCGACGGTGTGTGTGTCCTGTTTTTATTTGGGTATTTTTTTCCCAGTAGTACTACAGGTACCAGCGGGCCCGTTTTTCTCCCGCATGCTGGTACTTGTGGTTCTCCAAGTACCAGCTTGCGGGGGAGGCTTGCTGGGACTTGTAGTACTACTGGAAAAAACAATATCTTTTTATTATCACAAAAGGCTATCAGCCCCCCCATCCGCAGCCCATTGGATGGGGGGGGACAGCCTCGGGCTTCACCCCTGGCCCTTGGGTGGCTGGGGGGGGGGGACCCCTTGATTGAAGGGGTCCCCACTCCCCCAGGGTACCCCGGCCAGGGGTGACTAGTTGGATATTTAATGCCACGGCCGCAGGGCATGGCATAAAAGTGACCCCCGGCTGTGGCATTATCTGTCCAGCTAGTGGAGCCCGATGCTGGTGTTAAAAATACGGGGGACCCCTACTCTTTTTGTCCCCCGTATTTTTGGCACCAGCACCAGGCGCAGAGCCCGGTGCTGGTTTTAAAAATACGGGGGATCCCCTGTCAATTTTTTCCCCGCATTTTTAGAACCAGGACCAGCTCGAAGAGCCCGAGGCTGGTTATGCTTTGGAGGGGGGACCCCACGCCATTTTTTTTTATGATTTTACCGTTCCAGCATTAAAAAAAAAATAAAAAAAAAAATAATATTTTAAAAAATATATAAATAATATTTGTGCCTCCAAAAAAAAAAAAAAAAAGTACCTAATCCCTTCTAATATAAATAGATCTTCTATTCCCAGAAAAAAAAACACAAAAAAAAACATGTTTAAAATTTTTTTATTTGTTTTCACCCTCCAAAGTGTGGCGGATTGAAAATGACGAATTTGCTGTCTAAAAGCCCTGCTGTCGAATTTCCAAACTTGAATTGAATATGCTTTGGTCGAATTGCAGCACTTGTATCATTGCAGAAAAGTCGAATTTGCAAAAATTCGAATTTCAAAAAGTCGAATTTTGAAAGTCCGTTTTTTGGTCGGAAAGCACTGAATTGCATAGGCGATTTTTTTTTTTGGTCGAAAATGACCCGAAATTCGACAATTTCGGGAATTTGACCGCAATTGCATATAGCCCTTAGTATCCAATCACAAGCTTTCAAGTTTATTTACCAATCTGCGATGTGGGACAGTGTCAAAAGCCTTACTAAAGTCTAGATAAGCTATATCTGTCAAAATAGTCAATAAGGTTTGTTTGACATGATCTCTCCCCAGTGAATCCAGGCTGTTTGGGATCCTGTAAATTGCTGGATTTCATATAATCTACAACTATTTCTTTTAAGAGGGTTTCCATCAATTTCCCTACTAATGATGTAAGGCTCACTGGTCGGTAAGACCCCTTCTGTGTCACCCCGGTCTGTCAGCCCTTCACCTTTTAGATTGTAAGCTCGCTATAACACGGCCTTCTTTCCTTGTGTGTGTCTTTCCTTTTCTTACTTACACCATCTTATATTCAATACTCCCCTTTGATGGCACCTGACCCCTGGTTTTCCATACTTGCCCTATATTGTCTTGAACTGTAAGTGCTGTTTTCTTGTTTTCTCATTTGATTATGTACTCTAATGGGTGCTGTATCCCTTGTGGCGCCTTATGAATAATGGATAATGATAAATAAAAAAATTCTCATTAGTCAGGTGTTCATTCAATCGAACTAACCTCACATATAAATAAAACTAAGCTCCCGGAATCAATGTCAAGGCCCTTGCACTCCATCAGCCTCTCTCCATACCTCCAGCACCACTATGAATTTACTGAAGCTTAATTTTGACTTCCTTTGGAGACCACAATCATTACCTGGGAATCTTCATCACTAACCACCATAGACAAGCATTCTAACTGCAACCCTATGCTTAGGTGATTAAGGCAGATACAATAAAAGTTAGACCCCCCACTGTATCTCTTGCTTTAGTAGAATTAATTCTATTGAAATTATAATTATTTGGCAGGTTTATCTGTCTCATAATATTGAATGATGGTCTGGGTCTTCTCATCTACCAAGTCACTCAGCTAAGTCTTCTTGTGGCAAGCAGGTTGAAGTCATAGAGAGAAAATGGGTATATATAGAATACTCATTAGTACACCATTCCATCATTTAAATTTATCTTAGATGTGTGTGATAAACTGAACAATAAATTGAACCTCTACTTCATCCACATTCTAGGGGGCTTCACTACCCTGCATTTTTGCATTTCTATATTTGCTACAGCTCTGAATCCTTGCATTTTAGTTATGTCCAGATGCGTAGAATCATCCAAATAAAATGTAAATCGTAATTCCGAAACCCACATCTTTTAAATATTAGTGTTCATATAACTCACACGTTAGATATACCAGTGTGGTGATTACGGCCCTTCCCTCCCCTTCTTTTATATATATCTCAGTACTAACCAGCTATCTGGATATAGAAATACAGACAAGTTGACAGGACCGCAGAGACTCAGTTTCTGTTCCTCATGATAGATTTGACATTCTGTCACTGGTACATTAAAAAATTACACCAGTGTGGATGTGCAGAAGCTACTACAAGTCCAGGTGCGGAACACACACATTTTCACTATCAGAAATGCTACCTAAGATAGCAGGCCGATGTGCCCTGGTTAACCAGACCATCCTCATGAAAATGATGTGTTGCCTGGACCAAAGGAGAGGGTGTGCAACTGTACAGCAGGGAGAATGTAAACACCTATCGCCTAGCTATAGAAACAGGAATAGACCCCCAAGGAGTTTCTCTGTTTGTTTTATTTAGCTTCCTGTGCCTATCTATCACTGCCATGGAGTACTAAAGGAGAAGAGACTGTCCAAGATGTATACTAGAGAAGAAAGAGAATATGATAACTGTGGCAATCTGTTCAGTTTAAGTTCCCAACAAAGGAGACAAGGTAACTCTTTGTGGGTGCAAGAAGTGAGATTCTATCTTGATTCTTTACTGCAAGAGACATGAATCTGAAGCATGTGCCATTATTAACAGAACTAGAAGTTACTAAGGGGGCTATTTACTAAGTTTTGGGCAGAGATAAAGTTGCTTGAGATAAAGTACCAGCCAATCAGCTCCTAACTGCCATTTTCCAAACATAGCCTGTAACATGGCAGTTAGGAACTGATTGGCTGGGACTTTATCTCCATCCAAGGCTTAGTAAATCAACCCCTAAAACTCTAGAAAGGGTTTAACATTTTCCAAACACAACAGAATGTATAGAAAGACCAGTAGCAGTAACACAACAGTGTATGCTGGTCCATGGAATTGTCAGCGGATGATGCTTTACAGGAGTATGTTTGGGGGATGCAGTCAAAATAGCCAGCGGTCGGGATCCTGGCGTTCAGAATACCGACGCCGGAATCCTGACCGCCGTCCGCCATACCGACACCTGCCCCTAATTCCTACTTGGTTGGTGGGTCCACGCCATTAACCGAGTGGTAATAAAACCTGTTGCGAGGGAACTTGCTGCCTCGCTGTCTGTATTCCGGTAGACGGGATGGCGCTGTCAGGATACTCCGGACCAATTGTTGGCTTCCTGTAGATTGACTAGGGTTTGTCTTTATCTTTGTTAAACCTAAATAACTATTGGTACACTAGCATGTTACATAGATTGGGAGCTGTGCAGTAGAAAGAAGGAAATAAATATGATTAAATACAAGATAAAATACAAATGAGACTATCCTGTTGATGCAGTTTATAATAAACAGAAAGCCAACACTATCCAAAACAGAGATTAATGGTCTACAGAAACCCATAAATCACAGAGTTTGTAGATTTTCCCAAATCAACGTTGTTTTCTAAAGGCTTCTGGATGCATACATTAGTAATACAGCCATCATAAACGTAATGGTTACGGATTATCATTATTACTGCAAACAATGAACTAAACATGAAACCGTAAACAGCGCACAATTAAACAACTTGCTAGAGACAAAATACTTCAGTGGGATGTCAGTCAGAAACGGTGAACTGACAACTGCGCTTTAATTAAATTTGAGACTGTTTCCAATTAGTTAGTCTAGAGCAATACAGGCTTCATGCTGGCTGTGACTCAGTGAGCTGACTCATTCAGCACAGAACTTTTTTTCTAATAGAAAAAAGAAATATTCAAGAAGTGGCAAAGGATGCAATATCAAAAAGAAAGCAAGTTCAACGACCTTCTCGGCAAAAGGCTTGTGTTATTTTTAGATGACCAGGAGAAATAAATGGAACTGGAAAGTTAAGTAGTAGTATGCACAATTTTCAAGGAATAAAGTTCCCCTGGTATATTTAAGAAGCAGCTGAAAAGTATACTTAGCCCAATGTTTTAGATCGGTAAGGAATAAGTAACGAACGCCTTTGGTGGATCAATAGTGGGAACACATAGGATAGTTCTAGGTGACGTCAATGATTCAAAATCATCTATAAATATCTATACTTTATATATGTGTGAGTCACTTTATAACTATGAAGGGATGTGCAAACAGCTAGCACCTTAAGTAAATAAGAGGACTAAAATGAATGCAAGTGAGCAATACCTACTGGTGCTGCCATGCATTGTCAGTTGTTAATAAAAAGCAGTATGCGGGCAGGAAAAGAATCTGCGTACTTAGGGGGCTATTCAGTATCACACGCAAATAACCGAAAACGCAAATTGACCAGTTACCGCCTGTCTGTGCTGCATCCGTATCAGACCTGCTTGGGGATTCACAATGCAATCGCTTCTGAACATGATGCTATCGCATAGTGATTAACAGGTTGCGGGCGTACGGGGGTGGAGACGCAGCGTTGGTGGGGAGTGGCGCGGCAAATGCATGCGTGTAACGCAGAGACCTCATTTTAAAACCACGTTTATATGCCCAACGTGTTTCTAATTCTAGCAAAAGCAGATGGTAAGAAAATAAAGACACAAAACTTTAAACTTCCGCCTTCTATATTGTTGGACGGCACTATGAACTAGAGATGGGCATCAAACAACCGCCATCTAATGGTCGCCGTGCTTCCCACATCACACCAAAACCATATGATGGTATGTGTGATTTCAATAGGTCTATGTGAGATTTCAATAGGTCTATGTGAGTGACTGTTCATCTGCATAAGAATATATATATATATATACACAGGTTGAGTATCCCTTATCCAAAATGCTTGGGACCAGAAGTATTTTGGATATCAGATTTTTACGTATTTTGGAATAATTGCATAATATAATGAGATATCATGGTGATGGGACCCAAGTCTAAGCACAGAATGCATTTATGTTTCATATACACCTTATACACACAGCCTGAAGGTCATTTTAGCCAATATTTTTAATAACTTTGCGCATTAAACAAAGTTTGTGTACATTGAGCCACCAGAAAACAAAGATTTCACTATCTCAGTTTTAACCAAAAAATTCCGTATTTTGGAATATTTGGATATGGGATATCCAACCTGTGTAAACAAAAAGGACTCACATATGGACTTATCACTTGTTAAGTACTTTTTATATATCACTTTTTAATTTTATTTTGAAACGGGATTGAGCGCCCATTCTGTAATTCTTGTATACAATTTCCATTAACAGTATTTGGTGTTCCTTATTTACAGAGGGCTGCATAGGTCCCTAGGATGCGCCTTGGGACATTTATTTCTGTATTTGTATACCTTATTTGCTTTTGTTGCTGCATTTTAACATTGCATACTGCTACTAAGTCTATTAACGATGAGCATACCCAAATCCTTTTCAACTACATTTTCCCCATTTAATGTATAGGCTGCCCGACTGTTCTTAGGGGGTCATTCTGAGTTCATCGCTCGCTAGCAGTTTTTAGCAGCCGTGCAAATGCATTGTCGCCACCCATCGGGGAGTGTATTTTCGCTTTGCAGAAGTGCAAATGCCTGTGCAGCAGAGCGCCTGCAAAAACATTTTGTGCAAAACAAGACCAGCACTGGACTTACTCTCCGCGTGCGTTGATTCTAACGTTGGAGGGTTGGCTTTTGACGTCACACCTGCCCAGCATTCGCCCAACCACGCCTGCGTTTTCCATGGCACGCCTGCGTTTTTCCAAACACTCCCAGAAAACGGTCAGTTGACACCCAGAAACGCCCCTTTCCTGTCAATCTTCTTGCGGCCACCAGTGCGAATGAAAACATCGCTAGAACCTGTGCAAAACCACAAAAGCCTTTGTACCGGTACGTCGCGCGTGCGCACTGCGGTGCATACGCATGCCCAGAAATGCCGATTTTTAGCCTGATCACTGCGCTGCGAACAACAGCAGCTAGCGATCAACTCTGAATGACCATCTTAGTCCCAAAGAGCATAACTTTACATTTTTCTATATTGAACCTCATTCTCAATTTGTCTGCCCAAACCTCCAGTTTAAATAAATCATTCCGTAGAGACTCAACATCCTTGTCTGAATTAATTACTCTACACAGTTTAGTATAATCTGCGAAAATTGACACTGTGCTTTCTAGGCCCACTCCTAGGTCATTAATGAATATGTTAAATAGCAATGGCCCGAGCACTGACCCCTGCGGTATTCCACAAAGCACTGAGCCACATTCAGAGAACATCCCATTAATCACCACTTGCTGTTCCCTGTTGTACAGCCAATTACTCAACCAAGTACAAATAGTGTTTCCTACCCCAAGCTCTCTTAATTTGAAAATTAGTCCCTTCTCTTATGTGGGACTTTGTCAAAGGCCTTAGCAAAGTCCAGAAACACCACATCCACTGCTTTACCCTGATCAATATTATCGCTCACTGTCTCGTAGAAGCTTATTAAGTTAGTTTGACATGACCTGTCCGTCACAAAACCATGTTGATTCCTAGTAATAATCTTGGAGGTATCCAAGTACTCTAGTATGCTATCCCTTAATATACCTTCCAATATTTTCCCCACTATAGATGTCAAACTTACTGGTCTACAGTTACCGGGATGAGTTTTAATTCCCTTTTTAAATATTGGGACTACCTCTGCTATACGCCAGTCCTTCGGTATCATTCCTGATGTAAACGACTCATTGAAAATCAAATATAGGGGCCTTGATAGCTCTTAGTTAAGTTCCATAAGAATCCTAGGGTGAAGTCCATCCGGCCCAGGAGATTAATTTATCTTAATTTTACTTAGTCTGTCCCGAACTACTTTCTCGTTTAACCAAGTACTTAGCAATGGGTCATTATTATAGCTTATGTTGTGTACTACTCCTGTCAACTGGTCTTCTCTCATGAATACTGATGAAAATAGGATTTTAATTACCTACCGGTAAATCCTTTTCTCGTAGTCTGTAGAGGATGCTGGGGTTCCATTTAGTACCATAGGGTATAGAGGGGTCCTTTGGGAGCCACTGGCACTTTAAGAGTTAACAGTGTGGGCTGGCTCCTCCCACTATGCCCCTCCTACCAGACTCAGTCTAGAAACTGCCCGAGGAGACGGACATACTTTGAGAAAAGGAAATACAGATAGTCGTGAGATTCACACCAGCCCACACCGAATTGAAAAAAACCATGCTGACCAGCATGCAACCTGGAGAAACCATGCTAACCAGCATGTACCATGAAGAAATCATGCAAAACCGCATGAAACATGAAGAAACCATGTCAACCAGCAGGTAACATGAAAAAACAATGCTAACCAGCAGGCAACATGAAGAAATCATGCTAAACAGGATGAAACATGAAGAAATCATGCCAACCATCATGCAACACGAAGAAAACATGTTACCTAGCATGAAACAGGAAGCAACCATGCCAATCAGCATGTAACCTGAAGAAACCATGCTAACCATGCATGAAAGATGAACAGCAACAGCTGAACCAATACTTAAGTAGCAATGCAGGAAAACGAAGCACTGGGTGGGCACCCAGCATCCTCTATGGACTACGAGAAAGCATTTACCGGTAGGTAATTAAGATCCTATTTTCTCTTACGTCCTAGAGTATGCTGGGGTTGCATTTAGTACCATGGGGATGTACCAAAGCTCCCAGTACGGGAGGGAGAGTGCTGAGGATCCTGCAGAACAGAGTGACCAAACTTTAGGTCCTCAGATGCCAAAGCATCGAACTTGTAGAACTTCAGCAAACGTGTTCAACCCCAACCAAGCAGCTGGTCGGCAAAGCTATAAAGTCGAGACACCCCGGGCAGCTGCCCAGGAGCAACCCACTGTACGAGTAGAGTGGGCCTTAACAGATCTTGGACATGGCAGGCCTGCCGTAGAATAAGCAATTTGCATAGTAAACCCGATCCAGCGAGCAAATGTCTGCTTAGAAGCAGATCACCCAACCGTGTTGGGATCATAAAGGACAAACAGAGCATCCGACTACCTGTGACGAGAAGTCCTCTTCACAGAAACTTTCAAAGCCCCCACAACATCCAAGGACTTTAAGGTAATTGAGGCGTCAGTAGCCACTGGCACCACAATAGGTTGGTGATATGAAAAACCGACACAACCTGTGGAAGAAATTGCTGACGCGTTCTGAACTCAGCTCCATCTTTATGGAAAAACAAGTAGGGGCTCTTGCATGACAATGCCCCCAATTTCGACACCCGTCGTGCAGATGCCAATGCCAACAGTGTGACCACCTTCCAAGTTAGAAACTTGACGTCCACCTCCTGTAACGGCTCGAACCAATCAGACTGCAGGAACTGTAGCAACACATTAAGATCCCAAAGGTGCCGTAGGGGGCACAAAGGGTGGCTGGATGTGCAGAACCCCTATCAAGAAAGTCTGAACCTCAGGGAGAGCAGCCAATTGTTTCTGGAAGAAAATGGACAAGGCTGAAATCTGGACCTTTATGGCGCCCATACCTAGGCCCACAACCACACCTGATTGCAGAAAGAGAAATCGTCCCAGTTGAAACTCTACCGTAGGAAACTTCTTGAATTCACACCAAGACACGTACCTTTTCCAAGTGCGATGGTAATGTTTAGACGTTACCCCCTTCCTAGCCTGTATCGGGGTAGGAATTACTTTGTTCGGAATGCCCTTCCGAGCTAAGACCTGGCGTTCAACCTCCATGCTGTCAAACTTAGCCGTGATAAGTCTTGATAAGCGAACGGCCCCTGTTGCAGAAGGTCCTCGCGAAGAGGAAGAGGCCTTTGATCTTCCAGCAGTAACTCCAGAAGATCCGCGTACCAAGCACTTCTTGGCCAGTCCGGAGCAATGAGGATCGCCTGAACTCTTGTTCTTTTTATTAGCTTGAGAATTCGTGGGATGAGTGGAAGTGGAGGGAACACATACACTGACCGGAACACCAACCGAGTTACCAGAGTGGCCACCGCCACTGCTTGTGGGTCTCGTGCCCTGGAACAGTACCGCCGAAGCTTCTCGTTGAGGCAAGAGGCCATCATGTCTATCTGAGGTACACCCCATCAGCTTGTTACCTCTGTGAATAACTCCGGGTGGAGGTCCCATTCTCCTGGATGGAGATCGTGTCTGCTGAGGAAGTCTGCTTCCCAGTTGTCCATTCCTGGAATGAAGATTGTTGACAGCACCCGCGCATGCTTCTCTGCCCAGAGGAGGATTATTGTCACCTCTGACATTGCAGCCCTACTCTTTGTTCCACCCTGCCTGTTTATGTAGGACACCGCTGTGACGTTGTCCGACTGAACCTGAACGGCTTGATCTCGCAGACGATGTGGCGCTTGTAGGAGGTCGTTGTACATGACCTTCAGATCCAGAATGTTTATTGGAAGGAGAGATTCCTGAACTGACCGCTTTCCTTGTAAGTTTTCCCCCTGAGCGACTGCTTTGCAACCCCTGAGACTTTGCATTCGTGGTTATATGAATACAATTCTGAATCCCAAACCTGCGGCCCTCGAGTAGGTGAGAAGTTTGCAGCAACCAGAGGAGTGAAATTCTGGCTTTCGGCAACAGGCGTATCCGCTGGTGCATGTGAAGATGAGATCCTGACCATAAGACCAGGAGATCCAGTGGGAAAGACCATGCAAGGAATCTTCCGTACTGTCGAGCCTCTTAGGAGGCAACCATCTTCCCCAGAAGGTGAATGCACTGATGAACTGATACCCTGGCTGGCATCAGGACATCCCGGACCATTGATTGGATCGCCAACGCTTTCTTTACCGGTAGAAACACCATCTGCACTTCCGTGTCGAGAATCATTCCCAGGAAGGAACTCCTCCTTATCGGCTAGAAAGGCGAAATTGGAAGCTTCAGGATCCACCCAAGATCCCAGGACAGTTGATTTGAGAGAGCAACACTCCGTAACAACATCTCCCTGGAGGATGTTAAGGTCGCCCAGATATGGAATTATGTCTACTCCTGGTTTGTGGAGCGGGAGTATAAAGGCAGCCATGGCCCTGATGAACACCCCCAGTGTTGCGTAGAAGCCAAGTTCAGTGTTTGGAACTGGAAGTGACATAGTTGTAGTGCGACATTAGATAGACCTAGAGAGGCGGCTAGATTGGAATGTGAAGTACGCACTCCTTATATCCCGGGATACCAGGAATTCCTCTACATTTCGAGCAGAGATCACCACTCCCACACTCCATCCTGAATTGAACACCCACCAGTAGGGAATCAATGACCTCAGGTTTGAATATTGTTATGTAAATGAGGTGGAACTGGAATAATGACATTAGTTTGATAAAAATGTTATGATTGCTTCCAGCAGTAGTGCACTTTCTGCCTGAGAAGATAGTAAACCCGATTTGAATAATCTGTGAGGCGGGAATACTAGAAATTCTAGTCTGCAACCCTGGGCAACCCAACTGTTTAAAGGGGTCTAGGCAGGATATCACCCAGATGTGTTACTGAATCTCTTTAGTCTCGCTCCCACCTGCCTGAACCCCAGACAGTGAGGTCCACCGACAAACCAAAGGGTTTGAAAATGGCAGAATTTGAAATCAATCCCTAGGAACCTGGCGGCGCAGGTTTTCAGATTTCCCCAACGTTCTCTAAAGGAAGTGGAGGAATAATAAGATTTTACTTACCGATAATTCTATTTCTCATAGTCCGTAGTGGATGCTGGGGACTCTGAAAGGACCATGGGGAATAGCGGCTCCGCAGGAGACTGGGCACAAAGTAAAAGCTTTAGGACTAGCTGGTGTGCACTGGCTCCTCCCCCTATGACCCTCCTCCAAGCCTCAGTTAGGATACTGTGCCCGGACGAGCGTACACAATAAGGAAGGATTTTGAATCCCGGGTAAGACTCATACCAGCCACACCAATCACACCGTACAACTTGTGATCTGAACCCAGTTAACAGCATGATAACAGAAGGAGCCTCTGAAAAGATGGCTCACAACAACAATAACCCGATTTTTGTAACAATAACTATGTACAAGTAATGCAGACAATCCGCACTTGGGATGGGCGCCCAGCATCCACTACGGACTATTAGAAATAGAATTATCGGTAAGTAAATTCTTATTTTCTCTAACGTCCTAGTGGATGCTGGGGACTCCGAAAGGACCATGGGGATTATACCAAAGCTCCCAAACGGGCGGGAGAGTGCGGATGACTCTGCAGCACCGAATGAGAGAACTCCAGGTCCTCCTCAGCCAGGGTATCAAATTTGTAGAATTTAGCAAACGTGTTTGCCCCTGACCAAGTAGCTGCTCGGCAAAGTTGTAAAGCCGAGACCCCTCGGGCAGCCGCCCAAGATGAGCCCACTTTCCGTGTGGAATGGGCTTTTACAGATTTTGGCTGTGGCACGCCTGCCACAGAATGTGCAAGCTGAATTGTACTACAAATCCAAAGAGCAATCGTCTGCTTAGAAGCAGGAGCACCCAGCTTGCTGGGTGCATACAGGATAAACAGCGAATCAGATTTTCTGACTCCAGCCGTCCTGTAAACATATTTTCAGGGCCCTGACTACGTCCAGCAACTTGGAATCCTCCAAGTCCCTAGTAGCCGCAGGCACCACAATAGGCTGGTTTAAGTGAAATGCTGAAACCACCTTAGGAAGAAATTGAGGACGAGTCCTCAATTCTGCCCTGTCCGTATGAAAAATTAGGTAAGGGCTTTTATAGGATAAAGCCGCCAATTCTGAGACACGCCTGGCTGAAGCCAGGGCTAACAGCATTACCACTTTCCATGTGAGATATTTTAAGTCCACAGTGGTGAGTGGTTCAAACCAATGTGATTTTAGGAATCCCAAAACTACATTGAGATCCCAAGGTGCCACTGGAGGCACAAAAGGAGGCTGTATATGCAGTACTCCCTTGACAAACGTCTGAACTTCAGGAACAGAAGCCAGTTCTTTTTGGAAGAATTTTGACAGGGCCGAAATTTGAACCTTAATGGACCCTAATTTGAGGCCCATAGACAGTCCTGTTTGCAGGAAATGCAGGAACCGACCCAGTTGAAATTCCTCTGTAGGGGTCTTCCTGGCCTCGCACCACGCAACATATTTACGCCAAATACGGTGATAATGTTGTATGGTTACATCCTTCCTGGCTTTGATCAGGGTAGGGATGACTTCATCCGGAATGCCTTTTTCCTTCAGGATCCGGCGTTCAACCGCCATGCCGTCAAACGCAGCCGCGGTAAGTCTTGGAACAGACATGGTCCCTGCTGGAGCAGGTCCTTTCTTAGAGGTAGAGGCCACGGGTCTTCCGTGAGCATCTCTTGAATTTCCGGGTACCAAGTCCTTCTTGGCCAATCCGGAGCCACGAGTATAGTCTTTACTCCTCTCCTTCTTATGATTCTCAGTACTTTTGGTATGAGAGGAAGAGGAGGGAACACATACACTGACTGGTACACCCACGGTGTTACCAGAGCGTCCACAGCTATTGCCTGAGGGTCCCTTGACCTGGCGCAATATCTGTCCAGTTTTTTGTTGAGGCGGGACGCCATCATGTCCACCTTTAGTTTTTCCCAACGGTTCACAATCATGTGGAAGACTTCTGGGTGAAGTCCCCACTCCCCCGGGTGAAGATCGTGTCTGCTGAGGAAGTCTGCTTCCCAGTTGTCCACTCCCGGAATGAACACTGCTGACAGTGCTATCACATGATTCTCCGCCCAGCGAAGAATCCTTGCCACTTCCATCATTGCCCTCCTGCTTCTTGTGCCGCCCTGTCTGTTTACGTGGGCGACTGCCGTGATGTTGTCCGACTGGATCAACACCGGCTGACCCTGAAGCAGAGGTCTTGCCTGACTTAGGGCATTGTAAATGGCCCTTAGTTCCAGGATATTTATGTGAAGTGACGTTTCCATGCTTGACCACAAGCCCTGGAAATTTCTTCCCTGTGTGACTGCTCCCCAGCCTCTCAGGCTGGCATCCGTGGTCACAAGGACCCAATCCTGAATGCCGAATCTGCGGCCCTCTAGGAGATGAGCACTGTGTAACCACCACAGGAGAGACACCCTTGTCCTTGGAGACAGGGTTATCCGCTGATGCATTTGAAGATGTGATCCGGACCATTTGTCCAGCAGATCCCACTGAAAAGTTCTTGCGTGGAATCTGCCGAATGGAATCGCTTCGTAAGAAGCCACCATCTTTCCCAGGACCCTTGTGCATTGATGTACTGACACTTGGCCTGGTCTTAGGAGGTTCCTGACTAGGTCGGATAACTCCTTGGCTTTCTCCTCCGGGAGAAACACCTTTTTCTGTACTGTGTCCAGAATCATCCCTAAGAACAGCAGACGTGTCGTCGGAATCAGCTGCGATTTTGGAATATTTAGAATCCATCCGTGCTGTCGGAGTACTACTTGAGATAGTGCTACTCCGACCTCTAACTGTTCTCTGGACCTTGCCCTTATCAGGAGATCGTCCAAGTAAGGGATAATTAAGACGCCTTTTCTTCGAAGAAGAATCATTTCGGCCATTACCTTGGTAAAGACCCGGGGTGCCGTGGACAATCCAAACGGCAGCGTCTGAAACGGATAGTGACAGTTCTGTACCACAAACCTGAGGTACCCTTGGTGAGAAGGGCAAATTGGGACATGGAGGTAAGCATCCTTGATGTCCAGAGACACCATATAGTCCCCTTCTTCCAGGTTCGCTATCACTGCTCTAAGTGACTCCATCTTGAACTTGAACCTTTTTATGTAAGTGTTCAAGGATTTCAGATTTAAAATGGGTCTCACCGAGCCGTCCGGCTTCGGTACCACAAACAGCGTGGAATAATACCCCTTTCCCTGTTGTAGGAGGGGTACCTTGATTATCACCTGCTGGGAATACAGCTTGTGAATGGCTTCCAATACCGCCTCCCTGTCGGGGGGAGACGTTGGTAAAGCAGACTTCAGGAACCGGCGAGGGGGAGACGTCTCGAATTCCAATTTGTACCCCTGAGATACTACCTGCAGGATCCAGGGGTCCACTTGCGAGTGTGCCCACTGCGCGCTGAAATTCTTGAGACGGGCCCCCACCGTGCCTGAGTTCGCTTGTAAGGCCCCAGCGTCATGCTGAGGACTTGGCAGAAGCGGGGGAGGGCTTCTGTTCGTGGGAAGAGGCTGTTTGCTGCAGTCTTTTTCCCCTTCCTCTGCCCCGGGGCAGATATGAGTGGCCTTTTGCCCGCTTGCCCTTATGGGGACGAAAGGACTGAGCCTGAAAAGACGGTATCTTTTTCTGCTGCGAGGTGACTTGGGGTAAAAAGGTGGATTTTCCAGCCGTTGCCGTGGCCACCAGGTCCGATAGACCGACCCCAAATAACTCCTCCCCTTTATACGGCAATACTTCCATATGCCGTTTGGAATCCGCATCCCCTGACCACTGTCGCGTCCATAATCCTCTTCTGGCAGAAATGGACATCGCACTTACTCTTGATGCCAGAGTGCAAATATCCCTCTGTGCATCTCGCATATATAGAAATGCATCCTTTAAATGCTCTATAGTCAATAATATATTGTCCCTGTCCAGGGTATCAATATTTTCAGTCAGGGAATCCGACCAAGCCACCCCAGCACTGCACATCCAGGCTGAGGCGATTGCTGGTCGCAGTATAATACCAGTATGTGTGTATATACTTTTAAGGATATTTTCCAGCTTCCTATCAGCTGGTTCCTTGAGGGCGGCCGTATCAGGGGACGGTAACGACACTTGTTTTGATAAGCGTGTGAGCGCCTTATCTACGCTAGGGGGTGTTTCCCAACGCGCCCTAACCTCTGGCGGGAAAGGGTATAATGCCAATAATTTTTTAGAAATTAGCAGTTTTTTATCGGGGGAAACCCACGCTTCATCACACACCTCATTTAATTCATCTGATTCAGGAAAAACTACGGGTAGTTTTTTCACACCCCACATAATACCCTTTTTTGTGGTACTTGTAGTATCAGAAATGTTCAAAACCTCCTTCATTGCCGTGATCATGTAACGTGTGGCCCTACTGGAAAATACGTTTGTTTCCTCACCGTCGACACTGGAGTCAGTGTCCGTGTCAGTGTCTGTATCGACCTGAGGTAACGGGCGTTTTATAGCCCCTGACGGTGTTTGAGACGCCTGTACAGGTATTAACTGATTTGCCGGCTGTCTCATGTCATCAACAGTCTTTTGTAAAGTGCCGACACTATCACGTAATTCTTTCCATAAGACCATCCAGTCAGGTGTCGACTCCCTAGGGGGTGACATCACTAACACAGGCAATTGCTCCGCCTCCACACCATTTTCCTCCTCATACATGTCGACACAGCGTACCGACACACAGCACACACACAGGGAATGCTCTGATAGAGGACAGGACCCCACTAGCCCTTTGGGGAGACAGAGGGAGAGTTTGCCAGCACACACCAGAGCGCTATATATATACAGGGATAACCTTATATAAGTGTTTTTCCCTAATATAGCTGCTGTATATATTAATATGCCAATTTAGTGCCCCCCCTCTTTTGTTTTACCCTGTTTCTGTTGTGCAGGACTGCAGGGGAGAGTCAGGGAGCCTTCCTCCAACGGAGCTGTGAGGAAAAAATGGCGCTTGTGTGCTGAGGAGATAGGCTCCGCCCCTTTTTCGGCGGCCTTTCTCCCGCTTTTTTGTGGAAAACTGGCAGGGGTTAAATGCATCCATATAGCCCAGGAGCTATATATGATGTATTTTTAGCCATTGAAGGTATTTTCATTGCGTCCCAGGGCGCCCCCCCCCAGCGCCCTGCACCCTCAGTGACCGGAGTGTGAAGTGTGCTGAGAGCAATGGCGCACAGCTGCGGTGCTGTGCGCTACCTTATTGAAGACAGGACGTCTTCTGCCGCCGATTTTCCGGACCTCTTCACTCTTCTGGCTCTGTAAGGGGGCCGGCGGCGCGGCTCCGGGACCCATCCATGGCTGGGCCTGTGATCGTCCCTCTGGAGCTAATGTCCAGTAGCCTAAGAAGCCCAATCCACTCTGCACGCAGGTGAGTTCGCTTCTTCTCCCCTTAGTCCCTCGATGCAGTGAGCCTGTTGCCAGCAGGTCTCACTGAAAATAAAAAAACCTATTTAAACTTTTACTCTAAGCAGCTCAGGAGAGCCACCTAGATTGCACCCTTCTCGTTCGGGCACAAAATCTTAACTGAGGCTTGGAGGAGGGTCATAGGGGGAGGAGCCAGTGCACACCAGCTAGTCCTAAAGCTTTTACTTTGTGCCCAGTCTCCTGCGGAGCCGCTATTCCCCATGGTCCTTTCGGAGTCCCCAGCATCCACTAGGACGTTAGAGAAATGTGGAATCATGTTCGAAGGAATTGCAGTGTAGGTGTAGGATATAATTTCCTGGTCTGTGCAGCTGCGGAAGGAAGACATACCGACTTACTCGCAGTTGACATGGATAATCACGTATCCCGTGCTTCCCAACAGGGTCTTACCTGTGAAGGGCGGACCTGTCATACCTTACTCGGATTCTGTATCCGCAGTCCATTGGTGTAGCCACCATCCCCTGCGTGTCGAAACTGTCAGAGCAGTGGTCCCTGCGTTATGCAGGTCAATCTCCTTCATGGCGTCTAGCCGTGAAGCCTGTAGAATCCTGTATGTGACATACCGTAGAAACAAGTACAAATCACTTCTACACAGACACGTTACAATAGCCCCAGAGATGTACGCAAAAGTGGGTCTCCGAGTCACACCTGCAGCAGTGTACATTATTAGAGATTAGTCTCAAAAGGTGATCAGCCTTTATGGAAGTTGTACCAGGGACAGGTAAGACAACCATATTTCACAATTTAGACACTATAGGGATGTGGATAATAACTCTGGGTGTACTCAAGTTTTCCAAAATAAGGGGTTAAACGCCCTACACAGTGGGAAGGCATTCATTATATACATATAATAATATTCCTCATCCCTAATAGCCTCAAACATATGTTGGACCCCTCATATATATGCATTATATGGACAAGTATACGCTTTCTAGGGTACGGAGTTGGGGTGAGAGGCACAGAAACCCCACACTTCTCAAAACTGCGGCTTCTACCCAGTATGGGATATATTTGAAGCTATATATTTTAAAGTACACCTTATGGAGGCCACCCCAGGGGGATCCACCACTGAAGCCTGAGATGTGTACAGTTTTGAGCATAGTATAGACTCCCCAGGAGAAGATATACATTCTGCAGTACAGGACAAAGTCCCTTAAACATGGTAAAGTGGATTACACATACACAGGAAAATGTCAACACAGTTTAATTCCCTTCAGGGAGTCACAGAGCATAAGAAGCCAGCCACAGCACGCATTTATAAAGATAAAAACCCCGCTGACTAGCGTAACCTTAACAGGGTAGCTAGTACATAATATCACTCCCCCCTAGTTTATAACACCTTTTAACTCAGTGTATTCATGTGGAGGACAGCGTTCCCTGTCAGCGTGTGTCTGCAGGGAGAAAATGGCGCTGGTTAGTGATGGATCCACTATTAGGAGAAGCTCCACCCCCTGTAATGGCGCGTCTTCCCGCACTTAGAGATTATACTGGCCTGAGGTAATTTTTGCAGCAAACAGTGGGTTAGACCTTGAAAGCTATGTGTGACCAGTGTAGGGTATCGCGCTGGAAAGGATGCACCTCACAGCTCCATACACAGTGTGCCGCTGTGCCTTCCGGAGTGCAGCCTGTCAGAGCTGCGCTCCCACCCTTGTGCCGCCATTCTCGCCGGGGAACCGCTTACCGGGACTCAGGCGTCAGATTCACCACTCTTCTTTCTTCTGGCTCTGTTAGGGGGGTGGGGGCATGCTGTGGGAGTGAGCGGTTGCCTCGGGCGGCTAACGATCATCACCCTCAGGAGCTCCGTGTCCTGTCAGCAGAGATAGTGGCCATTAACCTCTCTGGGTTGGACACTACCCCCCCCCCCCCTAAGTCCCACAAAGCAGGGAGGCTGTTGCCAGCAGCCTGCCTGTAAAATAACAAACTCTAGAAAACAATAAAACTAAGACAACTCCTAAGAGCTCCCCTAGCTGTGACCGGCTCCTCCGGGCACATTTTCTAAACTGAGTCTGGTAGGAGGGGCATAGAGGGAGGAGCCAGCCCACACTGTAAACTCCTAAAGTGCCAGTGGCTCCCAAAGGACCCGTCTATACCCCATTAGTGTTCACTCTAGGCTGTTTTAGCAGGGCGCCGCGCCCTGCCCGTTTTTTAGCAGGCAAAACCTGCCCTGCCCCTTTTGCGGCGCCCTGCTAGAACAGCCGCCTGCTTCCTGCCCTCCCATCGTGTATAGATGCCGTGCGCATGCGCGCGGCATCCATTCACGCATTGGGAGAGAGCTGGGGGAAGCCCAGCACCGACGGAGGTGCTGGGCACGCCCCCAACAGTGACATCGCCGGCCACAGACGCTCTCTATAGTAGCGTCTGTGGGCTGCACCGCCCCCTAAAATGACGTAGGCATGGCCACACCCCCTAATTTGCGTGGCCGTGCCCCCGTTTCGGACGCCCCCGGAGTCCGGCGCCCTGCCCCTTTTCACTCCTAGATTGAACACTACCCCATGATACATTCTCTAGGACGTAAGAGAAAATAATTTATTCAAAAAATCTGCTTTTTCCCTTTCATCATTAATCAAGAAATCTGATTTGCCCTTTAATGGTTCAATATTCTTTTTTAAACCTTTTACATATTTATAGAACTTTTTGGGGTTTGTTTTACTCTCCTTTGCGATTTGTTTTTCGTCTTCTATTTTAGCTGCTCTGATTTCTTTTTTGCATTTTTTGTTACATTCTTTGTAGAACTGGAATGATTCCGCCTTCCTGTCAGACAAATACTTTGAAAGCATTACTTTTTTTCCCATTTGTTCCTTGACCTTCTTATTAAGCCAGATTGGTTTGAATTTACTACTCCTGCTTTTGTTGAACTAGGGAATTAATAAATGAGTGTACTTATTGAGCACAGTTGTAAAAACATCCCAAATTTCAGCCGTATTCTTACCATGAAATACAATTTCCCAATCGATGTCCTTCATTGCTTGTTTCAGCAAGTTGAAATTAGCTTTGCTAAAGTTAAAAGTCTTAGTTAGACCCTTATAGTGTTGTTTTTTTAAGCTGATATCGAATGTGATCATATTATGATCGCTATTTCCCAAGGTCTCCCCTGCTTTAGTTTTTGATATTATCTCCACATTATTAGTTAAGACTAAGGGCCTAATTCAGAGTTGATCGCAACAGAAAATTTGTTAGCAGTTAGGCAAAACCATGTGCACGGTAGGGGGGGCAGATATAACATGTGCAGAGAGAGTTAGATGTGGGTGGGGTGTGTTCAAACTGAAATCAAAATTGCAGTGTAAAAATAAAGCAGGCAGTATTTACCCTGTACAGAAACAAAATAACCCACCCAAATCTAACTCTCTCTGCAAATGTTATATCAGCCCCACCTGCAGTGCACATCGTTTTGCCCAGCTGCATTACTCCCTAGGTCCAGTATAGTCCTATGTCTTGTTGGTTCCTCGATTACCTGGGACAACTAATGATCTTTTAGCATGTTTAAGAACCTGTTACCCCTAGCTGTATTTACTGTTTCGGTGTTCCAATTATGTCCGGGTAATTAAGGTCCCCAATGATAATGACCTCCCCCATTCCTGCAGACTTTTCGATGTGCTGCAAGAGTTGCAATTCGTCAGACACACTAATATCTGGCGGTTTGTAGCATGTCCATATTAAAAGCTTTTTTGTATCTTTACCCCCACTCGAAATCTCAACCCATAATGACTACACGTTATCTCCAGTCCCCTCATAAATTACCTCCTTTAAATATGGTTTTAAGAATGGCTTAACATAAAGACAAAAACCTCCTCCCTTTTTATTAGTCCTGTCTCTCCTGAAGAGGGTGTACCCCTCCATGTTTGCTGCCCAGTCGTGCGAATAGTCCCACCATGTCTCTGTAATGCCTATGATATCATATTGGTCATTAAGTGCAATCGTTTCTAATTCCCCCATTTTACTTGTTAGGCTTCTTGCATTTGCAAGCATACACTTAAATTTAGTTCTTCCCTGATCTGCAAGTTTTGTTGTAGATAATGTTTCCTTAGGAACTTGAGTTTTCCTTAATTTACCATTGTTGACTATTTTTCCCCTTCCCCCCTCTCCACCTCCATTATACTTTATACATCCCTCTTTTCTTCTCTCTCTAGTTGTCCCACTCATTCTTTCTAATCACTGCCCCCAGGCAGCTAGTTTAAAATCTCCTCCAACCTTCTAAACATCCTTCCCCCTAGCACTGCTTACCCCTCCTCATTCAGGTGCAATCCATAGTGACAAACAAAGATGGCGCCTGACTGAGTAGTCCACCCAGTGTTCCAAGAACACAAACCCCTCTTTCCTACACCAGTCTCTAAGCCACACAATAACCTCCCTAATCTCCCTCTGTCTCCCTGGACTAGCGCGTGGCACAGGTAATATTTCAGAGAATATTACCCTAGATGTCCTTGCCTTTAGTTTCTGGCCTAGGCCCCTATAATCTTTCTGATGCAATCTGTGTCATTAGGGGCCACATCCCATTCACTTCACAATAAAAGAGAAAAGGGATCTGGAAGCGTTGTCCCTGAAATGGCACCCACTGCTATGAGCGATGGGACAGACCCTAGCCGCAGAGAAGGAAGAGCAGGCGGGAACCGTTAAGTATGAAGCCACAGAAGAGGGTCACTGGACTGAGTGGGAGGAGGGGGGGGAGGGTGCAGAGAGAAGGTGGGGTGGTACAGATCAAGGGTGTTAGAGCAGGGGAGGGACTGAGTGGAGCAGCAGACAAAGGGGGCGGGGCAGGGCAGAGGACAGAAGGGAAGAGATGGGGTGGATTAGCTGGCAGACAGAGGTAACTGACTAGTAATTAACATAAATTGTCAATTGTGTACATTAGAAATCAGGCATATAAATGTAAATATGCATCGGGGACCTACAGTCACAGTTTCCAGGCACATTATGGGAAATTCGCACATCAATGGGGTTAGACTGAAGCAAGATTTCTCTGGTTAGATATCTCGCCACGCACTAGGCTATTTGAATCCAACCAATATGTAGGAATTAAGAATAACATGCAGTAACCCTCCACTAGTTTTATCCCCAAGTATTAGAAGGTAAAGGGGGGATTAAATTTGCCGGCAAAGAGGGCGAGGTGCTGTTGCTGGGGCATTTAAATACCAGCAACGACAGTCTGGCTCGCAACTTCAAACTAAAAGAAGAGAGCGGTGTTTATATATGTCCAAAGCGCATGTGAAACAAATAATAGAAAAGGTACATTCCTTTCTTTTACTGAAGGTAAACGATGTTCTTCATAAGGGTTTCACTGATGGAACCTTCCTCCTCGAGGTATCGTATCGTGGTCATGCAAATGAAAGAAGAGGGACAAATGTGTAGACCAATTTTCACACAAAGCTCAAAGTCAATCTTCTAGATCACTGTGACAAAAGGGCGTACCCAACTCACACAGAAACAAGTGAGTTGAAACCCATAAAGGTATCTTTAAAAAAATCCTTTCAACATGGACATGAAGATTTCAAGCGTACCCAGAACTCACACTATTGGCGAGATGGAGAAACACATAAAGGTATCTTTCAAGCCTGTCAGAGGCGTAACCCCACTTTCACAAAATGGAAGTAAAACATATATGGGTATCTTTCTCAGGAAACAATAAGATGCGTACCACAACTCACTCAAAGTTAGGGTAGATGACTCCTATCAAGGTATCTTTAGCCTTTAAACACTTGATCTGTGCAGGGGGATGATATCCCAGAAAAATTCAGGAGTAAACCAAGTAAAACAACTCCTCTTTGTAGATATAAAAGGAGGATTTATTTACAGCAGTCCGAAATACATCAGAGGGACTTCCAAATGAAAACAAGATAATAAAATCACAGAAAAGATAAAATAAAAATAAGGTAAAAAAAGTTAAAAAAATTCCGGGTTAGATCATCCAGACTACTCACAGTACAGCTGTTCTACGTGTTTCGGTCCTTAACTGGACCTTTATCAAGAACTGAGTTCTTGAGAACCTTTAACTTTTTTTACCTTATTTTTATTTTATCTTTTCTGTGATTTTATTATCTTGTTTTCATTTGGAAGTACCTCTGATGAATTTCGGACTGCTGTAAATAAATCCTCCTTTTATATCTACAAAGAGGAGTTTTTTTTACTTGGTTTACTCCTGAATTTTTCTGGGATATCATCCCCCTGCACAGATCAAGTGTTTAAAGGCTAAAGATACCTTGATAGGAGTCATCTACCCTAACTTTGAGTGAGTTGTGGTACGCATCTTATTGTTTCCTGAGAAAGATACCCATATATGTTTTACTTCCATTTTGTGAAAGTGGGGTTACGCCTCTGACAGGCTTGAAAGATACCTTTATGTGTTTCTCCATCTCGCCAATAGTGTGAGTTCTGGGTACGCTTGAAATCTTCATGTCCATGTTGAAAGGATTTTTTTAAAGATACCTTTATGGGTTTCAACTCGCTTGTTTCTGTGTGAGTTGGGTACGCCCTTTTGTCACAGTGATATAGAAGATTGACTTTGAGCTTTGTGTGAAAATTGGTCTACACATTTGTCCCTCTTCTTTCATTTGCATGACCACGATACGATACCTCGAGGAGGAAGGTTCCATCAGTGAAACCCTTATGAAGAACATCGTTTACCTTCAGTAAAAGAAAGGAATGTACCTTTTCTATTTGTTTCACATGCGCTTTGGACATATATAAACACCGCTCTCTTCTTTTAGTTTAATCTGTTCATGTAAAACGGTGATTTTTACGTAGGTGTTTATAGTGGACGGGCAGCATTGCGCCAACTAGGTGAACAGTTCATTCCTTTTTCTGTTTGACTCGCAACTTCGCCCAGCCGTTTCAAACCCCACTTCACTGAGAAGTGCTTGATACCCTATGGGGTAGCAAACACTTTTGAGAAAATCCTGCCACAGTACACTTTACACTGGCGGGTGTCATTCAGATTTGGCCGGCCAAATCCGCTTGGTACCAACTGAACTACCTCCACAGCTAGAAATCTTCAACGTTAAGTAGAAGCTGCAATGGCACCATCTGGATGCGAGTAGGAAAGGTGGCTTGCTCATCAAAATGAAAGCCCTTTAGAGAGCAGCTGGAGCTACTATAATGCATAGTACATTTACTGCGTATCAATACTGTGGCTGAAGCGTTGCTGCCTAATATGCTCTTGTGCCATAAACCTCACTACTGGTATATACAGAGACTGTGTTATCAACATCATTGTGTAAGAAGCCTTCACTTATTGTTTCAGCTGTGTGTGGTATATTTAGTCAATGTGATTTTGCATGTACTTTTCATTTATCCCTAACTCAAATCTAAAATCAGGTGTCGATATCCTGACTGCATACCCTTCTGTGCAGAGCAGCTTACATTTGTTTTTGGTTTTTTTACCTTGTGTGCGCTCTGGTAAAAATCTTATGTATATGTAGGAGGACGTGCCAACACAATTGCGGCTAATGCTGAGCTGGGTGAAAACGTAAATACACATTTACAGGTGCAACTTTTCCCAACAAGTTTAGGGAGGATGATGAAGAGGAGGATGAGGAACATTCCTTTTTTCCCCATGCACACAAAGCTTCTGCGGCCAGTGACTACTCAACAACTCCCTCTGCTGTTAGGACAAGACATCAGTTAATGCTTAAGGTGCCTTTAAGAAAGGTAGGTCAGAGCAATACAATGGATCTCAAGCTAAATCAATGTTGACATTGTCCATCTGTACATAAACTTTTTTTTTTATTAATCATCATATGGTCTATTAACCCAATGACAAATTATCTGTGACTGATGCACTAAACTCACTGGTGTTTCAACCAGTGTTGCCTTTTCACAGCTAAAATCAGCATAAAATTACTTTTACTCTTCCCATTATTCTAAAATGAAGATTGCCGTTAAACTAATTAGATAATAGAGCAGGGCTTATAAATTGGAGGTGTCTAATTTAATGCAGTTTACATATCTATGGCCAAAGCAGTCCATTATTAAAACGTCCAAAACCAAATCCATCATCTTGAAGCTGCAATAAACGTTGTTTCATGTTCTCTCTTTGTTCCCCCTTTTTTTAAACTGGAATTTAATCCCAAAGAAAGAAAGAAATCGCTCGATCGACAAAAAGCTTATTGATTATTAAATGCGATCTAGTTGTAACACAAGCCGTTCCTACATGAATACTATTCTGCAGATGGTTAAAAAATATATATATTTTGAAAGGATGACTCCAGCTGTTTGGGGAAACAAATTTTCTTTTGCACCTCTTCTTCCTCAGCAGTTTGTGTTAAGACTGCAATTATTATTTGCTGTGCGGAGCTGTGAAAATCCAACCAAATCTCTTCAGCGATAACACTAGCAACACTTTAATGCGTAGGAACCAAAACAAAAAACACTGCACTCATAAAACGTCAACCTGCAGTGTGAAGTACAGACATTAGCTTTAGCAGTAGAAAAACAAGAGAACAAAACACAATCTCTATTTGGGAAGCTTTGGCAACAACCAAAGAAAACTGTAGGACCACAAAAGGGCCTCGTTAAAAGTTACACATGAGGCCCTTTTTTTTTTTTTTTATGCAAATGAGACTTTTTCATATTGTGCATGCACACCAAAAAAGGGGTGTGGTATGGTATGACGGCGGCCGGGCTCCCGGCGACCAGGATACCGGCACCGGAAGCCCGACCGCCGGCATACCGACAGCATGGCGAGCGCAAATGAGCCCCTCGGGGGCTCGCTGCGCTCGCCACGCTGTGGGCACGGTGGCGCGCTACATGTGCCACACTATTTATTCTCCCTCCAGGGGGGTCATGGACCCCCACGAGGGAGAAAAACTGTCGGTATGCCGGCTGTCAGGATTCCGGCGCCGATATACTGTGCGCCGGGAACCCGACAGTCGGCAACCTGAAGACCACCCCCAAAAAAGTATATCTGAACGTTATTACTAATTTGTGTATACCTGCTTTCGCCTCGAGGCAAAATGCAGGGAGGGAGGGCTTATTAAAAATAAAAAATTAAAAAAAAATTAATTTAAGGCCTACTTCATACTTGCCGACCTATAAAATCTCCTCTGTGGGAGAAGCCCGGAGAGGATATGTTGGCTGCACCTTCAGGGGGTGGGGCTTGGCTGTCCGCAACTAAGCCCAGCCCCAAAAGCCATGATTTGCAGGTTAGTGGGAAGGGGTGGGGTTTAATTATGCAAATTCACATCATTAAGCCCGGCCCCTTCCATACCTGCACTGTAATTCTCCGTAATATCTCCTCATCCTGCCTGCTTCACTAAGAATCGGGCGAGATGCGGGAGATCTGCACACTCTTCCGTGGGTGTGGGGGACTACCCGAAAAACTATGTTAATATGGTCTACTTAGAGGCGGATAAAGAAGCAAATACTCTTTTTTTGTGTGGTCCCAATTATTTTAAGGTGGTATTTGGAGAAAGTGTAGTTGGTTGTATAGAAAAATAAATCCATTTATCATCACGTTGAAATAAATAATGATGAATGGTGGCTCAAGAACAGGACAACATCATGATCTTCTTACATAAAGCACAGCTTTATGTACTTTAAACGTATCTTCATGCTGATGCATTTATGTGTTTAATAGGATTTGGATAAATCTATTTTACTTCATTATTGACGCAATTATGGCCAACTCTAAATGGGCTTCATAGAAGCTAAAAGACATTCCAAACAGACCCTAAAGAACACTCTCTCCAATGTTGTGGTGATCTGTATTCTGGGTTATGAATCCAAACTGTTTTATAGGTGGATGGAGGTATTTGGAGAGTACAGTTATAGACACCACCTGATTAAAGAAGTACTGCACAAAATGTTAAAATGATGGGGGGGGAGGATGCACACGGTTGACTACGGTCCACAAAATCTAAGTAGTGCAAAGTTCTCTCTTGGGTCTGGAGGGTCAAGTACATAACCAGTAGTTTTCCTTTTTCTTCAAGGGTATCTCTTCCTCGCCAGCCTTCATAACTTTTACATTAAATTGTATTATTAAATTATGTAACACCTACATATTATGCAGTGCTTTACACAGAATATTTATCATAACTCTACTGTCTTATTGCCCGATGTATGCCAGATGCATAGATCACTTAATATATAGTTCTCTCCTAAATGATTTGCCTGGCAGCTAATTATTGGAATCCATCCTCTGCATTTATGTAACTGTCGGCATTGCCTGGAAAGTTTAAATATGTGTCAAGCTTTGTTTCATGTTACACAAAAACAAGATAGTAACCAATGTGCCAAAAGAAGTACTGCTGGTGCCTAACTTTTGGGTGTCATTTTTACTGTTTTCAATTACTGTAGTTCCCAGCTTTCTTGGCTCTCTAAAAATCACCCTTGCTCATAGTATATTTCCCAACCTGGAGCTCCAAAAGGAAATAGATAACTGTATCTGAGAATGGGCGAATGACTTAGAAAAAGACATAGAAAAGTAATCGGGAAAGGATCATTGGTGTATTGTTGCATCTTGAGAGCCTTTGTCACGGCCGTGTTTAGTTTCTAAGCAGAATCTCTATCGCGTTTACGCAGCTAGAAATGGCTGAATGAGAAAGAAATTGAACAAAATGGTAGTAGCGCACTCATGTGAATTTACAAAGAGCTATAAAAATTATATTCCTGGTTTTTGATGTCTGGACTGTAACTTACAGTGGTGCTTGAAAGTTGGTGGACCCTTCAGAATTTTTTTATATTTCTGGTGAAATCCTGCCATGCACACCAGTGTTGTTCAGTGTTCTCCTGAGAAAGGGCTTCAGCTGCTTATAGGTTACTTGGGTTCCTTTGTGACCTTGCGAACTATTAGATGCCTTGCTTTTGGGGTGATCTTTGTTGGTCGACCACTCCTGGGCAGGGAAATAATGGTCTGGAATTTCCTCCATTCGTACACAATCTGTCTCACTGTTGATTGGTGGAGTTCAAACTCTTTAGAGATGGTTTTGTAACCTTTTCCATCCTGATCAGCATCAACAACTCTTCTTCTTCTGAGGTCTCCAGAAATCTCCTTTGTTCGTGGCATGATACACTTCCAGAATCATGTGTCTGTCTGTTATTTTTCAGTCTCATTTTAGCACTGTTCTGTTCCCAGGGCTGCCCAGATGGGAAGAAGGGAGGTGGTGATGGGGGGTAACAGGTACTAATAACCCAGGTCGGAGCATGTTGGAGGGGCCTGGTTCAGCTTCTAATGACAAAAGTTTGCCTATGCAAACAGGGAAAAGATTTTTTACACTATTAGGGGGGAGGGTGGCCATGCTGCCCTAGATATGGCCATGCTCCCTTCAGTACCTGAGCCCGTGGCCGTGCACGGTGGACTTGCCTGTTCCCAAATGTAATGCACAATGAAAAATGTCACTATACAAATAATAATAATAATAATAATAATAAAAAACAGAGCCAGCTCAGCAATTTTCATTTATTTCCTACTAACATGGGGCAGATGTTTTAACCTGGAGAAGGCATAAGGAAGTGATAAACCAGTGATATGTACAAGGTGATAAAGGTACCAACCAATCAGATCATAACTGTTAATTTACATATTGGAGAAGATTGGCTGGTGCCTTTATCACCTTGCACATATCACTGGTTTATCACTTCCTTATGCCTTCTCCAGTTTAATACATCTGCAGTGTTTGAAGCTCCTCTATACCATTTGGTAATCTATTTATATACAGCTTTAGAGAGGGTGTAAAGGTATGTACAATAATTACTGTATAACCACTAACTGGTGAACAATGCAGTTTAAATAGTGTGGCTACATGAATGAATGAAGAATGACAAATGAGACCTAGCTGTTCTTGAACAATCAGAGGTCTTGACTGCCCAGTGCAATGCAGTGATTGCACAGGCTACAATTAAAACAGAGACAAATGTAATCCTTTTGTGTGACTGTACAACTGGTGTATTTTTATAAAAATAAAAAACATCAACTTTTTTTATGCTAGTACACCTTTAATAATTTACCCCCTTGCCATTTAGAACACGACAAAGGCAAGAGAAATTCTATTACTAATAGAAACATGATACGGATGATGTATCACAGACCTGTATATTTTGGTGTAAATTACAAACCGTTCTCTGCATTGATTTTCTTGGTATACAAGGACTAGCACAATTTGTATTTCCTAATAAAGCCAGACACAACAGTAAAAGAAAATATCTATCTTCCACGTAGACACCCACACACTACACCGGAAGAAAAAAAAAAGTAATCTTATAAACCGGGGGAAGAAGCCGCAACTGGAAGAAACTTAGATTCTCTGTTTTACTTTTGAGTTTTCAGCCCACTCAGAGGAGAACTTGAAAGTCTGTCCTGTCTCTCCAATGTGTGACATACATTCAGCACCAGACACACAGAAAGGTGAGCAGACTTTCAGCTTCAGCTGTCAGAGAAGCCGAAACATGAAGTCTTAACAGCAGCTCAAACCAGACACAGAGGTTCTATTAAGTCTGGCTTCACACACTTGCTAAGCAGTGTTGCATGAGCTGGTTAGAACTTCAGTACTGAATATACAAGCACCACATGAACTGCGAATACGTATGCTTCTTTTGGACCTGATCGTTCCTGCCAACACCTATTGAACTGGACCTCTCTCGTGTGAATCATAAGGTTCTTTCCGTATTCTAAATAAAAATAAAGAGAGTAATTTGGCTTCAATAATCTTATGAATCGCATTAACCTGTATGTAATAATGTGCTCACACATTGCCCATGCCATAAACACTGACATATTACTGCAGATGAAATGAAATTCTGACTTGCATACAAGCATACTTGTCCATTCTCCCATAACATCCAGGACACTCACAAACTTCTGGGACTTCTCCCTAACTCATAATTACCTATTCTCCCGGAACATTTCAGAGACTCCTGAATATTGGGTGGTTCTCCCGGACTCCCTGAAGAGTAGCTGCTCCCCCTCCCCAGCCAGCAACGCCCCCTTCTCATGCGCACAAACGCATTGCCCCCATGCCCCTTCCCTGCCCATATCCTAGAAGTTACACTAAACTACGTATAGATGTATTAACCTGGAGAAGGCATAAGGAAGTAATAAACCAGTGATAAGTGCAAGGTGATAAACGCACCAGCCAGTCAGCACCTGTCAATTTACATATTGTAGCTGATTGGCTGGTGCGTTTATCACCTTCCACTTATCACTTCCTTAGGCCTTCTCCAGGTTAATACATCTGCCCCATTATTAGTTGAGCACCATTTTCCTCCTTTTTTTTGTCACATACAGATGTGTAGCTGTTCATCTTACTGGAAATCGCTTGCTGCGTGTGTGCGCATGCATCACGGCAGCAATTTCCTGTAGCCTGCTGCATCTAGTTGCAGAGTGTGTACGCACCATGCATTCCTATGGAAGCGAGTGTGTAGGCATGTGCCCACGGACATTCGCGGGCACACTATTCATGGCAGACCAGACGCAGTTGCCACGAATTGTGTTAAAATAGAGTGTGGACATACCTGTATGTATAAAAAGCTTCTTAAGTAATAATAACAACAACAGAGAGAATGTTCTAACAACCTACATGTGTCCACATACATCTTTGCTATATTCCGCAATGTACGGCGTGGT
Organism: Pseudophryne corroboree; assembly: GCF_028390025.1. Lineage (NCBI taxonomy): Eukaryota > Metazoa > Chordata > Amphibia > Anura > Myobatrachidae > Pseudophryne > Pseudophryne corroboree. The sequence goes on along the minus strand of NC_086454.1, from coordinate 72,704,877 downwards.
TTGCATGCCATAGACTCAGAGATTTAGCCATGCCTTGTAATTTTTCTTCATTTGCTTCTTTAATATGTTACTTTATACATATCCTATTATCGCAAAAAAAAATGTTAAAATCCTTCCGACTCGCTACTCGTAAAAAACAGCTTGGCCATGTTTTGCATGTTGTGCCAAATTGAGCAAAAAGATGTAAGTGCACACATCTGTACATCTGACAAAGACAGTGATCTAGAAATTTATATACAACACAAAGTATTTTAATGACTTCTATACAATACAGAGTGGAGAATTCAATTGTTTGTGCTGCCGGCTGTCAGTGACGGGCGCCCAATAGAGCAATTCAATTGTTGCTCCATTCCGGTGCAAACAGCTGCGCGCAGCCCCCGGAGAGCAGAAATGTGCGAAAAGTGACCTGACAAAACCCTTCAGGAATCCATTTGTCATTTGTGGTTGGTGGCCTGTGGCTAGTGTTCATTTTAGCACCCTGCACCTTTCAAAGGTCACTGTATTTCCTCTTTTCTGCCTGGAGTGTTGCTCTCTGCTTTGATGCTTCTAGAACAGTCTGGTCTATCACAGCACTAAGATACAACCCAGACTGTGCCAGAAGCACCACAGCAGAGAGCGACACCCCAGCAATAAAAATAAGTAACTTTGCTACCCTCAAAAAGGTCCCCACTGTCAACTAGTACAAAATAGCCATGTAAGCTCTTCGTCACTTAACAGACATCTGATTTACCACCTTAAGCTAATGTGTGTCTCTGTAGGGCTAATGCGAGGTATCTGTGCGGTTTCAAGCCCCAATGTTACTCCATCCACAACCACCATCTGCACTTGCATCATTCCTATGCTAGTTGCAAGAGATCCTTCTGAAACAAGTTTCCTTTCCCTGCACAAACCACTCAGAATAGCAAGAACTAAATACACTCCCGCGATAGAGAAGAGTTTTGTGAAACCACAATGACGCCACCCATTTCGTACCCTGAAATGCTCATTTCATATAAAGCGAGGTTCAGCCAAGATCTGCCCGACTCAGAATAGGACGGAGATATGCAAAAATGCATAAATCTGCGCTGTATGCAGAAACTAGCCATTTTAGCAAGTGAAAAGCCATGCTTCTGGACTCAGAATCTGCCCCTGAATGAGGACTTTTCCAAATGGCTATATATGTTTCAAGTGAAGTTTCTCACAGACTTAAATAAGCCACTGCAGTAAGAAATCATGATCCGTAGGCAGCTTTTACATATTACAAGCGAAACAGAAGATATTAAGTACAGACGTGTCCTCATACATCATTGCTGCAGTCGTGCCAAACAGTCCTGTGAGACTCTACTAGTGGAGGGCGTCTTTTTTGCCGAAACACATCTTAATCGCAACGCAATGCGGCTAGCATGCTCCAGGAGACTGTGCTGATTGATTTGATACTGTATGTGACACTTATATCAGTGGGAGACAGAGTCTCTGAATCTGTATACGAAGTAATGCGATGTAGCAGACGCAACTTTTTTACAATACAAGTTCCGGTGTGCTCCGTATACAGAGTCCGTCACACACAATATACAGGTGTCATTGTCGCTTATAAAATTAATCGGCACAGTCTCCAGGTGCGTCCTAGTCGCATTGTGACTACAATGCATTTTCGGAAAGAAGACGCCCACTGCTAGCAGGGAGGCACAGAACCTGGCGGCTCACTCACGCCAGGTATCTCACGCTGCATACTGAGGCTGGATGTATAAGGACACATCTGTATGATGGTATCACTTTAAACCGCAAATTCATAAACTGCAATCAATAAGACATGTACGTTACCCACCTAGTAACATAACATACAGTTTGTCTAATTGTGGAAAAGAAGGACTGAGAATTGTTTGTATGATAGCACTAAATTAAAATGGAAATTCACACATTTGTATAAAGGTCAATGGACTACACCCCTGAGACACAGCTCACAATTAGGAATGTATTTTATGCACCATTACACTTAGATTAGTCCCACAGGGACAGTCTCATTGTCGGGCTTACTCCTAATTATTACAGCATATTTAGTATCATTTGTGAAAGAACATCCTTAGTACAATAAAAAAAAAAAAAAAAAAGGTTATGTTATCCGCTTAAAAATATTCACACTGTAAAAACTATTTATACTGGTAATACCGTAACCTTAAACAAGAATAGATAGATAGATAGATAGATAGATAGATAGATAGATAGATAGATAGATAGATAGATAGATAGAGTATGGAGATCAGGGTAGGGGTGCCCTTTCCAGGCGTAGATGGGCACCTCCAAACACACAGCAGCCAGGAAGACACCATACCAGTCCAGAGTTTTTGTGCTATCTAGCCGTGACCAGTTTAATTGTGCAATATAAAACAAAACATAAAAATAAATCCTAGACCGTCTGGGCACTAACTGAACATAATACATTCCCTATCTCAGAGTGGCAGGATTTTGAAAAGTAAAGAAAAGCAGAAAGTTCTATAAATTATGACATGGCCTCCTCAGTCACCTGATCTCAATCCCATTGAGAAACTCTGAATTAGAAAAATTTGGATAATGGCTCCAACAAAAAATACTAAAAAACGTATGGGAATGTCTGAATGGGACCTGGAAAGGCATACAGATGGAGCCACGCTAATCGTGGCTCCGTCAGTGCCTGGGCGAGCCGATCGCAGCGCCTGGGTCACGCGCGTGTCCGTGACGCGCACCCATCCCATTCACTAGAATGGGAGCGTCTCTGTGCACTCCTGTGGCGGGGCTAGGTGCTGGATCGCCTAGTCCCGCCGGGAGTGCACGTATGTAATGGAGCCGCAATAGATAAGTGCGACTTCATCTGTAAGTTACCAAACTTGAGAGAAGTTGGTGCCTCGAATGCCCAGATTACTGTATGTGAAGCAGTGATATGCCTCAAAGGATGACACATTGATGAAAACCAAATTTCAATCGAAATGTAAGTTATACTATAAAATTATAAATAATTGATAATGTTTAGATACAATACCATGTGAAATATCATTATGAATAAATATTTTAATTATTTCACTACATTTTGTCTTTTATTAACAATTTTTTTTACTTGACCAGAGACTTTTGCACGCTAGTATAGAATTAGAATTGTGACTAGCCAGTTGTTGGTGCCATTTTACAACGATCTGTGGTAGGACTCAGTCCTTCCCCAAAATAACTAGAATCTCTAGTGTTATGGCTGATATAAATTACATTGTAATTTTTCCCTCAAGGAAAAAATGCTAATTTATGGGAAAGGTAAACATTTTCATTTGCACTGTATCGTGGCGGCTGGGGGGAGAAGTGAGAATGTGGCAGTGTTGAGCAGGCAACTGACAGTGAGAACTGAGAGGGGAGGGAGGGGGCGGAGCCATCCGGCAGCTCTCTAATGTGCAGCTGTAAGACAGTATAATAGATACTAATGATGGGTATACAATACATTCAGATCAGGCAGTAAATCGTTTAGTGTATGGCCATGGAGGTAAACTCTTTGGGCGGGATTCAAATCTTTTATTGCCCCTGATCTCCCGTCTCTGAGAGATCACGGGGCGATATTCTATGGCCCCCTGTTATCGCGCCTATAAGAGTCGGGTTTAGCCGCGTAAAGCAGCTAAACCCGACTAAAGTCATGGGCGCGATCGCGAAACATCCTGTTTGGGCGTCCAAACGGGTCACTTTTCGTGCATTTCAGCTCGCCACCCCCTGAAATGCTGATATCGCCCCCATCGGCAGTAACATTTGAATACTGCCAGCGGGCGCGATGGGGGCGGGAGGGCAGCTGCAAGATTTGAATCCCGCCTTTATGTCATTAAGTCCAGCCCCTGCTGTCACAAGATGCCGCAAATTGTGAGTCCGCGGTGTGGGGGTGGGGCTACAATAATTTATTTTACGTTATTTTTAGGACATCCCAAAAAGCACGAGAGTGAAGATGAAAAGAAAAAAAGGCAAGGCTAAGGATACTAATAAAATCAAGTGCTGATGAGAGAGAGAGAGAGAGAGAGAGAGAGAGAGAGAAGGGTAGAAAACAAAATGAAACATGTAATAGCAGCAGAAGAAACTTCATTTTTATTCATGTAGAATTAGGCTTAATACAGTGTGTGTGTTTTTATGCAATTATATTTTTCATCCCCTCATAGACCCATATAATTGCGTAGAATGGCCAGAGTTTTGCAAGTTTTCAATTTGTGCAATTAAAACGTGGTGAAAAATGCAGATATTTGCCTGATCAACACACAGTACAAGCAATAAGCATGTAATAAAATGAAACCATTTTCATACATTGCATTTGACTGTAAGAAAGGGACTCTTGAAGTGGGCACGAATAAGTAAGGACCGCAAGAAAGGCTGAAGCAGATGACAGCAACACACAAAGCTTTGCTGACATATCAACAATCTCTTATGGCATTCAGATTAAATAGCAAGTGCACTCCTGATGCAAGTGGCACGTCTCAAAAGTAAACAATGCACATATGGAGGGTTTTTTTCTTTTTTACTATTAGGAAAATATTCCAACTGAACCTGTTACCTATACATAGTTTTGTGAGAGGAGAGAATATACAGATGGGCCCATGTTTATCTTGACCTTTAATAGCATTAACGGAGACTGGGCAGTCAGACTTAATCCCCTGCTGTATTGTTCTCTGTATTGTATTGCAGCTGAGAACAATAGATGAAGGGTTTATGCTAATAAGTCATGTTGTGCCTAGGCGCAGAAAACTAGCCAAGATAACCGTGGACCCATCTGTACATGAGAATACTAAGACATACAAGGGTTTACAGGGAAAGGTGCATTTTAATTACTAGGGCAAGACTTCTTTAATTACCCTGCATTACACAAGGAGTAGCACCTCCACCCTTTTGTCTGTACAAATTAATCAGCAAAACACTTGTTTCTGTCCTAGTTCCTCAGTGTTTTGCAAAGTGGGGCAGGTAAATTACTGCTGGGTGGAAACCAGGCTGGATCACAGTGTTACCAATTTTACATAGAAGCAACCTAAAACGTTAACAATTATTCTATCTACAAAAGGTGTGCGGGGTATCCGGTTGATAGATCTACAATATAAAGATAGGCAGTCAATAAGTCAACCCCAAATGGTTGACATGACAAAGGTCGACACATATTATAAACGCAAGGTGTTTTTTTTTCCCAACGTCTTCATCATTTACCATCCACGAGGACTACAATTGGGAATAGTAACTTGTGCCAAGTGTAGCGGTAGCAAAGAAAGGTACCTCGCCCGAAGTATGGAGAGAGAGAAGCGAGACCATGAGGATACACGTTTCCACTAATTTGGCTCAAAAACATACATATGGTGAAATTTGGCTCAAAAACATACATATGGTGAAACAGAAAATGATACACACAAAAAAAAAAATTACATTTTCATGTCGACTATTAGTACCTGTTGACCTTTTTCTATTATCTACCTTTTCCACGTCGACCATTTGGGGTCAAACTATTGACTGTCTGTCTTTTTACCGTAGTTCTATTGAACCTCAACCGGTTTGCGGATCGCTGTGTTTTTGGTTTTAAATCTTCATGTTTTGGCTTTGGCAAAACCACCCTCAAATGTTTGGCTTTTAGATTTCTTTAAAAAAATTATAAAAACAGCTAGAATCATGTTATTTGGACCTGTTTTTGTTTGTATAGTATTATTTACAGTAATAACATTAATTTCCAGTCAATTTTGACCAACTCACAAAATAGGTTTCACCAATATTGGCTTAAAGGCTGCAGCGAGCTCGTTGGCTAAATTAAGTGACAGAGCAGAAACACAAACACATGGCAGTTCAAAGAATATAGCACATCTATGAAACATAGTAGAACAGCAGTGGCAGGCAGGATGGAAGATTAATAAACGATACAATCCTAAAGAATGTTTCCATTAATCACGAAATATATCAGAGGCCAAAGGCTAGTACAGGCAATCCAACGCAGTATAACAGCCAAGTCAAAGTCTATAATTACATGGTGTTATGATTTAAAGGTTATATAAGGACTATATGATTTGATGATACCATACCTCCCAACATGACCCTCTCCAGGAGGGACAGAAATCCTGGACTTCCCTCTTAGTTTAGGAGTGCCATCACCTGTGGTGAAACACTTTCCTATCCAGTAACCCAGTGCGTTTCAACCACTGTGCCGTGGCACACTAGTGTTCCCTTCCAGGTGTGCCGCCATTGAAGCAGAGCCAGGCACATCAGTGTTTTGATGCTACTGAGGCCCTGGAACGATCAGTACTGGTGGGTTTAGTGGTTGCAGAGTCAACACACAATACAATATATACTAATCCTCAAGTAACGTGCCTGACCACTTTACTATAGCTTTAGAAATCCATGCACAGGCAATAGTAGGACGTAATATCGCCCCTGAAGCAGTGTATATGGATTTGAGCGTTGTGTCAATTTTGCGATCAGACGGTTCTTTTAACGCGGTAGATCCTGGAACAGGTAAAACCTTTCAGACAGTCTGGAAACAGATGCGTCAACAATGGGTAGGTTTTCCCATTTTTTCCTAGCCTCCTCAGGAAAGGGAAAAGAAAACCGGAACCTTTCTAGAGATCTGAAATTTTTTCTCCGGGTTTTCCCAGGATTTCTCAAATTGAATTCCTTAGACGCAGGGAAGGTTAGCGAGGCTTTCTTATCATAAGTGAAGTAAGCCTCCTCAACCTGCTCAGGTGTTAATTCTGCAATATTCAACACATCTCTAATGGCCTCAATCATCAACTGCACCCCTTTTGCAAGAGATGCCGCCCCCCGCAGCACAACCCCATCACCGTCTGCCATGCATAATCTGGGCAAGAGCACGTTTTTGAGAGCATACGTTAAAAGGGCCCTGAGGGAACAGAACCGGACCAAACTGCCATAGAGTTCTATAAAACCTGGGTTGCAGTTTCATTTTGTGCAACGCTAGTAGAAATCTGAGAAATCATACTTTTAAGAGAGACTAACCACTCAGGCTCCCTTGCAGGGACCTGCGCTAAAACAGTGCAATCCTGATTACATGGAATGGGCTCATCCTGAGAGGAATTATCCTCTGCAGCATATGACACAGGGTCCCTGGACATAGTTTTATGGAGACAACAACACACACACACACACACACACACACACACACACACACAAAGGGAAGGGGCAGAGTTTCCCCCCTAAGAATGCAAAGAGAGACACAGACTGGAGCCAACCCACACACAGCGCTTCAAGATATAGGGAAACCCCTTCCTAGCGCTTACTGTGCACCTTAATTGGTTACACAGTACAGATATACAGCCCCCCACTTTCTACAACCCCCTGGTACCATACAAGATAGCTGGAGTTGATGTGGAGGGACAGCTCTCCCTGTCAGCGCTTCTGCAGGCAGGACAATAGCGCTAAACGCTGCTGGGTCCGCTCTCCGCCCCCTTTCATGGCGCTGCTTCCTGCTCTTTTGACGTTTATATTGGCCTAAGGAAATGTGCTGGCAGCGATCCTGGGACCCTGACAGGCTTGCTGGACAGTGTAGGGTGTAGGCACTGGCTCAGGCCGCACCATGTATCGCTGAGCCCTGGAGCGCAATTCGTACTGCGCTCCCTACCCTGTTGTCACCATCTTCACACCGGCTCCCCGCTTGCCAGGGGGGCCAGTGACTAACTCGCCACTGATCTTCTGGCTCTGTAAGGGGGTGGCGGCATGCTGCTGGGGTGAGCGATCCCCTGGTGGCGAACGTTTGATCCCCTCAGGAGCTCAGTGTCCTGTCAGCTGAGATAGTGGCTCAGACCCCGCAGGGCGGACACTACTCCCCTCCTTAGTCCCTCGAAGCAGGGAGGCTGTTGCCAGCAGCCTCCCTGTGACTAAACTCTATTAAAAATAATAAAACTCAAAGAACTCCTATGGAGCTCCCCTAGCTGTGACCGGCTCCTCCGGGCACATTTTCTAAACAGAGTCTGGTAGGAGAGGTATAGAGGGAGGAGCCAGCCTACACTCTCAAACTCTTAAAATGCCAGTGGTTCCTAGTGGACCAGTCTATACCCCATGGTACAAATGTGGACCCCAGCATCGTCTAGGACGTAAGAGAAACTATTTTACGTGACATCCTGGACACAGAAGTATCCACTGTCAGTGGGGTTTCCCAGACTTTCCTATCCTCTGTAGGGAAAGAATTTAACACCCGTTTAGGGGTAATAAACTTTTTGTCAGGATTTATCCATGCTGTCTTAGCCAGGGAAGCTAATACCAAGGAAGCTAATACTTTAGAAGGTTGCAGAGGACTTTGGTTTCACATTAAAAAACAATTCCTCTGCCTGTTCTTCCTCCTTATCAGGGATATTGAGCACCTCTCTAATGGCATAAATGAGGGCCTCAACTCCTGGGGACAGGGAATTATCCTCGTCCACCTCAGCCCCTCCTTCATCAAACTCTGGTAGTTCAGAACCAGAATCAGATTGTAATAATTGAGGGAGAGTGCATTTGTGAAAGACCAACAAGGGGGGAGGGTGGGGTGGCTGAAGACCCTGTCTGTGGTCTGCATCAGCAACCATAAATGTGTCCATAGTTTGTTTCAGGGTCTGTCTTTCTTGTTTAGCTGTAGCTAGCTCTGAATTAATACTGGAAATCATAGTTTTAAATGATTCCATCCACTCAGGTTCCTGCACATTACTACCCTGTGAAGGAACTGAGCACTGTGTACACATGAGGGACCCCTGTGAGGAAGGTGTAAACCTAGCCTTGCATAAAGTGCACACAGACTTATTTGCAGACATGCTTGAGCAGAAATCACACAGTTAGTATGATTGCACAGTGTAGTATTAGTGAGATATGCACACTTATCCCAGACCACCCTGAATGGAGTGACACAGAGAGAATTGGAACCAGCACACTACACCACAGACCGAGCAGCGCCCCGCTGGGTGTCTTCTATGTGTAATTTTCCACACAGCGGTAAAACTGCTGATTATGTGTTCCCCCCCTTCACTATAACCCGCTGGTACCAGTTACAATAGTTATTCAGTGAGTCCTGTGGAGGAGCAGTCTCCGCATGCAGCCTGTATCAGCAGCAGGAGATGGCGCCGTTTAGCCTCTGGTCCCGCTCTCCGGGAAGCCCCGCCCCCAAAATGGCACGCAGTCCCCGCATTTCATTTATACTGGCTTTCTCCATTAAAAGTGTAAAACGAGAGCACGCAGACCCTGTTTACCATGTTGCCAGTCTGGGTTCTCAGTGGGCAACGCGGCCCCTAGCCAGGTGATTACCGTCCCTTCATGCTGCCAATTTGCACTGGGGACCGCGTCTGTCTTCGGCAACTGTTAAGGGGTGACGGCATGCTGCCGGCGTGGGCTCACACTCTGGGAGTGTGAGAAACATCACCTCAGGAGCTCAGTGTCCTGTCAGCTGGGACTACGAACCATTAACTCTAAGAAAGCTGGTTCGTTTCTACCCCCCCCCCCCCCCCTCCCCTAAGTCACACATCGCAGGCTGCCTGAAAATAACAAACTTACAGAAATTTCTGAAGAAAACTCTCTGGAGAGCAACGGAATGCACCCGGCTCTTTCGGCACATTTTCTAAACCGAGTCTGCTAGGAGGGGCATAGAGGGGAGGAGCCAGAACACACTATTGATTTCTTAAAGTGACAGGCTCCAGTGGACCCAATCTATACCCCCATGGTAATATACTATTCCCCAGTATCCACTAGGACGTGAAAGAAAATAGTATAGAGGTGGAAATCAGTAGCACTGACACATTACCTCAACTAATCATCTACAAACAGATGTAATGATGGTGGATATTGGACGCAGATCTAATGCGAACATAGCAGTCATTGCTTCAGTGATCCACTGTGCAACGAGGTGGCAGCTGTCATTCTTGGTTGCTCCTGCAAACGAATATTCCAAAGACAATTAGTGTTTGCAACTTAAGGTGCCCATACACTAGAACGATTCTAGGGACGATGTGCACAAGTTCGACATATCAGATCGATATATCGTTAGTAAAAGTGCAAACAGTGAACCTTTCACTAACAATAACAATCCGATGCTCAGTCCCATGGGTCGTTTGATGTATCTTTTGATCTTCCCTACTGTAGGGAAGAACTGAAGCTATGGTTAGTGAGCATGCTCCTGGATGTGGCCATTCCTCAAATCCTAAGATCTATCCTATGTGTATGCACAAAATCGTTTGTCCAGGATTACCGGGGAGTTCAAGGGAAATCGTTAAAGGAGTTGTTCTAGTGTGTGGGCACCTTTCTGTCCCACTCTGTGATGAAGATACGCTTTCAGCAGCAGCATCCCCGGTACAGAAGGATTCTTCTTTCTGAACCCAGGATAGGGAGGAGTCTGTTTCCCTTTGCAAATTAGATGCAAATACAACTGGTCACAAATGCGTAGTTTGAGGATGAAGGTGTTAACGGTAAAGATTACATGTGCTGGTATCTATCCATGCTGCTGATAGCCGATGCTGGACTGCTTGGTGTTATATATGATCTTCCAGATTTTGATAATTTAAATGAACTTGCAACAAATGACATAAAAGGGAAGAGGTGCCTAGATGGTTAACATCCTTACCTCTACTTACTGTTGTTCTACAAAGGGAACAGCTTATTGGCTTAAATAAATCAACACAGAAAAGTTAACTTTTTTTTTGGTCTTTTGTACAGGCATGACAATGCATTTATTATCTCTGGCAAGAACTACAGCCACCGTGGCTTACTTACTTTGACAAACAACATAATCCTCCTGAATTTTATAAACTTCTTCTTGGCCAACACATTCAACATTAACATTCTCATTAGCATCAGATACATAATTATCCTCCTCATCCTGTTGCATTTCTAAAGTAGCATCCTCAATTTCTATGTATAAAAAATGTATGTTCATTATTTTTACTACTACTGATTCTCACATTTACAGGGGGTTCAGAAGTGGTGGGAGGAAGCTTCTCTTCTCTATGATCACAGTGTCAGTATAAGAATCAGAAATGGACTTATGGACACTCTTAGATTCTTCTCAGGGATTTGTGAAGTTTATTAAGAGACAGTTTGTTCTTTAGCCTTATTGTTTTTTTGTTTTGGTCTTTTATTGTGCACTGATTTGCCAGTTTTAAAGGTAACACATATAGAATTCAAGGCTACAGAAGATGCCTGACTGCTGGCCCTGATTTTGCAATAAGGGCCCAAATTCAGACCTGATTGTAGCAGCAAACTTGTTAGCAGATGGACAAAACCATAGGGGATCATTCCGAGTTGATAGCTCGCTAGCAGTTTTTAGCAGCCGTGTAAACGCTATGCTGCCGCCCACTGGGAAGTATATTTTAGCTTAGCAGAAGTGCGAACGCATGTGCAGCCGAGTTCTGCAAAAAAAAAAAGTTTGTGCAGTTTCAGAGTAGCTCTGAACCTACTCAGCGCTTGCGATCACTTCAGCCTATTCGTGTCCGGATTTGACATACACCCGCCCAGCAACGCCTGCGTTTTTTCAGACACGCCTGCGTTTTTTCAAACACTGCCTGAAAAAACAGTCAGTAGACACCCAGAAGCGCCCCCTTCCTGTCAATCTTGTTGCGGCCGCCAGTGCGACTGAAAACTTCGCTATAACCTGTGCACAACCACAACGGGCTTTGTACCCGTACGACTCGTGCGCGCATTGCGGCCCATACGCATGCGCAGAAATGACAATTTTTAGCCTGATCGATGCGCTGCGAACAACGGCAGCTAGCGATCAACTCGGAATGACCCCCCATGTGCACTGCAGGGGAGGCAGATATAACGTGCAGAGAGAATTAGATTTGGGTGGATAATTTTGTTCCTGTGCAGGGTAAATACTGGCTGCTTTATTTTTACACTGCAATTTAGATTTCAGTTTGAACACACCACACCCAAATCTAACTCTCTCTGCACATGTTATATCTGTCCCCCCTACAGTGCACATGGTTTTGCCCATCTGCTAACAAATTTGGTGCTACGATCAGGTCTGAATAAGTCTTTTAGTGCATGTAACAGTAGTAGTAGTAGTACCACAACTCGCAAACAGAGGCCATGGTCTGAGCCTTTCCTTGCTACTGTGTGTATGTGTATGGCAGCTTGCCAATTTTACATTTTTCTGCACGGGTTCGCGGCGCTTATCATGCCGGCAGTCAGAAGACCGACAGCAGGTTGCCGATGGTCAGGACCCCGACACCCATAAGTATACTAACTTTCTCCCCCTACTTCCCTAAGTTTAACCCTCCCTACGTGCAGCCTAACTGTCCCCCTTTAGTGCCTAAACCTAACCGTCCATTAGTGCCTAACCGTCCCCCCTTAGTGCCTAACCCTAACTGTCCCCCTTAGTGTCTAGCCCTAACCGTCCCCCCTTAGTGCCTAACCCTAACCGTCCCCCCTTAGTGCCTAACCCTAACCGTCCCCCCTTAGTGCCTAACCCTAACCGTCCCCCCTTAGTGCCTAACCCTCCCTTCTAAGTGCTTAGTGTTCATTCTAGCACCCTGCACATGTCACAACCCCTGCAGTTCCTCCTTCCTGTCTGGGGTGTTGCTCTCTGCTCTGGTGCTTCTATCACACTCTGGTCTTTATCGCAGCACTGAGATAAAGACCAGCTCACAACCTCTCTCTACACTCTGTGTGAAATGATCACAAGGGAGGGACTCATATGCAATCAGAAACACGCAAGATCTGAAATTTTCTAGATAATTGCATTTTGCCTCTTTTTGAGATTCGAGTTTAGTGGGAAGACCCAAGTCAGGGCTGTTAGGCTATGGTACACTCTGTACCTGTCTCCTTCTGTGTATCAGTCAATGGGTGCATCCCCTAGTGTTAGACCTCTAGTGACAGGAGTCACTCGGAGGCGGAGTAATATGATGTTAATTCCTGTTCCTCCATCTCAGAGAGAGTGAGGAGAGTGTGACACACTGAGAGACTGAGAGACAGAGTCCTAGTGTGTACAAGTGTGCAGAGCTGAGACTGGGAGCAGATCTCAGCTACAGAAACTCACAGTATTTCCAGTGCATGCAGGAAGTCAGACTCGCCACCACAGACATCTCCTGATAAGTACCACTCCCCAATGCTGTTACCTTGTGTGATATATGGGCTCCTGATTACCACTATCAGTGTTACATCTGAGTCACCTGCGTACATTAAATAAACCTGCATTACTGCTTAAGTCATAAAGTATGTGGACCGCCGTCACTGCACCAGATAGCCCAGTACACTCTGCCAATAAGGGCACGGTTACACTGATAACCCCCAAGTTTGGACATGTTCAGATTTCCATCTAAATAGGTTTTGCATCCATGCGCACCTCTGGGATATGATATATCAGTCAAATACAGAGTAACACAGTGGTAATCTCAAACCATAAAGTTCGTTTATTGGACACAAGATCTTCAAGTGGTTTTCCTCCTCTCTGTGATGTGCTTTTATGAGAGATTGGTACCCCCCTGTCTACATAGAAGAGAACAAGAAGGGCATATATAGTGTGATAAAGTATTAAAACAACTTTTATTTCGTCCACAATGTCCATAAAACTCAATTCATATAAATATAATCCACCAATAAAGTGCCAATGTGCATACCGGATAGAGTGGGGTGTTCAAAATGCCCACCCAGAAAAGCGTGATGGTAAAAAAACACAGTTCCTCCCCGGGATCAGGATACTGCAGCAATTCTGGAATGGGACGTCTCAATCCTTCACACTAGAAGACTGGTAGGTCAATCTAGCCACCAACGCCACCAAGTCCGGAGTCCACCCTACTAATCTAGCACTATCTCCTCTCTCCCCCTCACACGCACTATGCGACGTTCTTCCGGTTATTGAGCCGCACTAGTAGGAATTTCCCCGGCTCGTGGGGCACACACGTCACTTCCGCTTTCTAAAGCCGGAAGCACGTATCGCATCCTGTGTTGTGTTTCAGGTACGCTTATACAGTATGGTAATGTTTAAGTTTGTAAGCCTATGTGCCTATGGATAGAAGGGAGATCAAATAAGAGGGAAATGGTACTTAATTAAGTTGGATCTGGCCTGGACCAATCAGGTCACATGTAAGGGGATATAATGGTAGTAACCCCAGTCCAGCACACACCTTAATAAAGGCTCCTGGATGAGCAGAAACGCGTTGGTGGCCAGATTGACCTACCAGTCATCTAGTGTGAAGGATTGAGACGTCCCATTCCAGAATTGCTGCAGTATCCTGATCCCGGGGAGGAACTGTGTTTTTTACCATCACGCTTTTCTGGGTGGGCATTTTGAACACCCCACACTATCCGGTATGCACATTGGCACTTTATTGGTGGATTATATTTATATGAATTGAGTTTTATGGACATTGTGGACGAAATAAAAGTTGTTTTAATACTTTATCACACTATATATGCCCTTCTTGTTCTCTTCTATGTGGACGAGTGTGTACCAATCTCTACTAAAAGCACATCACAGAGAGGAGGAAAACCACTTGAAGATCTTGGGTCCAATGAATGAACTTTATGGTTTGAGATTACCACTGTGTTACTCTATATTTGACCGATATACCATATCCCAGAGGTGCGCACGGATGCAAAACCTATTTAGACTGATTCTGTCTTTGGGGGTGAGGTGACCACCCTAGCGGCCGTTGCGGTACTATTGTTCTGAAGCGCAGTTTTCTGTCCTTTTTGTTTTAGATGTTCAGATTTCTCCAAACCACACGCACACCTCTTTAAATCTATCTTCAGGAACCCCACCGGAACCCCACCACCCTTACTGCAGTATCACATTGCAATGGAGTAACTTCTCCAGCAATACAGATGAGTCCACCGCAGCAGCGGCGCAATCACAAATGGTTTGTATCAATTAGCGTGCCCGCAGGCGAGCACTTGCACAGCATACGCACCCACAATCATTAGGATTGCATGGGTGTGTGCGCTCCCGCGAACGTGTCACAATCGCGATGTGGCTAGCCGTAATCGCAGTGGGACTACACGTGTGACCCGTTCGCCAGTAAGCTGACCACATCTTTATTTCCTTTATATAGTGTGGTTACAAAACATTTTATTTGTGTGATAAGCAGAGAAAGAAAAATCATTATCATCGCCACATATTGATAAATAGGAGCCACAGTAAGAAACAATGCAAGTTCTCTGACCATGGATCACTGGAGGGCCTAACAAAGAGGAGGTGTGGGAGGTGCATTAGGAAAAATACTGCTGCCAGTTCTGGCTGTACCATGGACTCAGATGTTGAACAAGTCCTCTCTCAGCCAAGCGTACATAATAAATGTAACTCTAAAAACCAGACTAATGAAAATGTCAAAAGTAACGTATCA
Organism: Pseudophryne corroboree; assembly: GCF_028390025.1. Taxonomy (NCBI): domain Eukaryota; kingdom Metazoa; phylum Chordata; class Amphibia; order Anura; family Myobatrachidae; genus Pseudophryne; species Pseudophryne corroboree. The sequence goes on along the minus strand of NC_086454.1, from coordinate 72,689,623 downwards.
TGACGCAATTTTGGGTCTATTATATCATTAACAGAACATGAAACAAAAATTTTTTCTATGAATATTAAGCAGGAGAGGATCGTACTGACTAACCTGTCCTTCTTTTGGGCACAAACAGCTGATGACTTCATTAACCATTACTGGTATGTGGACAGCTCTTTCACTCTGTGCTTCTGATGAAGTTACGGTGTGCTGGTACCTCCTCGTCTCCGCAATGGAACAGCTGGTAAATCTGCAGAGTGTTCTACATATCGCTGGTCTTAGTGATGAAAGCATTGTACTACAGGAAGCAAGAAAGAATAGGACAGAATATAAACGCACATTCATGAACATCTTCAACAAGAACAAAAATAAAGAGACTTAGGAGTCTATTCATGAAGCAGTGAAAGAGTGGAGAAGTGAGCCAGTGGAGAAGTTGCCCATGGTAACCAATCAGTTGCTCCGTACAATTGTATAGTATGCAAATTATAAATGTTACTTCAAAACTGATTGGTTGCCATGGGCAACTTCTCCACTGGCTCACTTCCGCACACTTTTCACTGCTTCATGAATAGCGGTGATATTGGTACACCACTACACGGAAGGTGCTCATTTACACAATTTATCCAGGAGAAATGTGGTCCCATTACAGTAAGAAATTCATCCAAATGTTGCTCACCGTCTACTTCCTGAATCCTTGCTACAAAAGTCCAGTCAACATCTATAGTCACTGACTTATCCATTAATAAAGCACCCTATTATTTGCACTACTGTCAATGCTACAGCTTTTTCTTTTATACATAAGTAGGTTGCATTAATGAAATGAGTCCACTTTGGACAATAAAAGGGATACAATACATCAGAGAGAAACCCTATTTGAAGGATCGTTCCAAACAAGGGTCCACAGAGCAGATCTTGTATTCAAAATGGAAGTGTTCAGAATTTATCTGCCAGAATAACTTATGCTTCGGATCCAGAGATTCACTTGATTTGCCAGGTCTGCCCTAGGCTACTGTTTATCTTAAAAGACACTGGCATGTCTGCCACTGTCAATGGGATGTTCTACTAGATCCTGCTGAAGAATGCTTTGTTCAGGCAAGGAATGTGCTGTGCATTGACAGTAAGCTGCCAGCAGGAGCACCACCCTTCCCCTGACCGAATTCAAAATCGCAAGCATAGATGACTGTGCTTGCGACACTGGCTATGTGCGATTTTGGCTAACTGTCAATTTGGACTATACTTTTATACTAGATAGTCAAAACTGACTTGCCTGCAAAGTCTATCTTGGACTGCGATACCGACCTCGCGGGACAGCACATCGGTATTGCATTGAGATCTCAAGGTGACTTTCACCTTGAGATCTGCACTAACTTTCCTTGCACTTTTGACTATATAGTCAAAATCACAAGAAAATATCTCACCGTGTGTACACACCTTAAGGCCAAGGGACAAGACCGCTCAGTTGCAGAGCCATACTTTAGGCGAATAGAACATTTACATTTCATGGTGTTTTCCACCCAAAACTGAAAACCTTAAATATGAGGTTGGTAACTCACTATATAAAATTATTTGAAACTTTGGTGCTATAACTACTTGTTTTCTCACAGTACAGCATTAAATATATATTTATTTAGGTTAAAGATATAGTTTTCCTGTCTTCAACAAATGCACCTCTATGGTTGCTAAAGTGCTATGTTAGTAAAAGTCAAACCTCCAGCAGAGAGAGAGAGAGAGAGAGAGAGAGAACTTTACAATAGAGAGTAATGTAGTGACTGGTAAAATACAGTATTCTTTTGCCCATTTTAAAATACCAGTGACCAATGTATGTATGTATGTATGAAGATGTATAAAAGGCAGCCTCCAATATATAGGGAATCCAGGTGGTTTAAAATGGATGGATGCAGTAGGTATCCATTTCTTCATACAGTGACCCGGAGCAGCGCCTGGTTTCCCTCCCCGAGGACATCAAGGTACCGCCGCGCTACACCGGATAACATCACATCAGCCGGCCTTGCAGCAGCGGCAACGGTGAGAGATCAGCTGGCGGTGGGGAGGGATACCTTGAGAGCGTTGGGTTTTCAGATCTAATAACACTAACTGGGCTGGTTGGCGGCTTCTTCATTGGATGTACGGCCGCTACGTGCACTTAAACATTTATGTTTTATACCATCAGCAGTCCATTTGGAGTTACAAAAATAGCACTATACTGTGCTTAATTATCCTATATTTGGAGCTCCAGGACAGTCACTTGTGGACTCATTCATTGGTGGGCATATGGACTAAACTCAAGCAGTGGTAGCAATTGGTGCAAGTTAAGTTTTATTAATTGTATTGTTTTTAGATAAATGTAATGAAATATTTTTTTAACAAGTACTATGGTATAGCGCTCTCTTATGATACTGTGTATCTATATTTTTTTCTTCTCTTGTCTGTCACCAATACATAATACACAGTGAATACTAGCAGCTGATATACAATACAGAGACCAATACATAATACACAGTGCATTCTAGCAGTGGATATTCAATACAGAAAACATTCTATTACTACAATTACTGTATTCTGTCCTCTTATTGCTCTTACGTCCTTGTGGATACTGGGAATCCATTTAGAACCCGTACTTACGAGTGTTCAAGTTCAAGATGGAGTCTCTGAGAGCGCAGTGATCTCAGGTCTGGTGGAGGGGGAATTCCTAGTGTCTCTGGATATCAAGGATGCGTACGTTCACATTCTGATCTGGCTGCCTTATCAGGCTTACCTACGATTTGCACTGCAGGACTGCAACTACCAGTTCCAGGCCCTGCCATTTGGTCTCTCCATGGCACAGAGAGTGTTCACCAAGGTGATGGCAGAGATGATGTTTTTACTCCGCAAACAGGGAGTGAACATAATTCTGTACCTGGATGACTGATCTTCTGATAAAAGCACCGTCCAGGGAGCGGTTGTTGGACAGCATTAGCCTCTCAACCAGACTACTCCTGGATCACGGGTGGATTCTGAACTTAACAAAATCTCACTTGGAACTGACGCAGAAGCTTCCTTTCCTGGGAATGATACTGGACACAGAGTCTCAGAGAGTGTTCATTCCCTTAGAGAAAGCTATGGTAATCCAGTCGATGGTTCGGGCTGTCCTGAAGCCAACCCAGATCTCGGTGCATCTGTGCATTCGCCATCTGGGGAAAATGGTGGCCTCTTACGAGGCGCTTCAGTATGGAAGGTTTCATGCGAGGCCCTTCCAGCTGGATCTGTTGGACAAACGGTCTGGATCGCATCTACACATGCACCAGAGGATCTGTCTGTCGCCAAGAGCCAGAATCTCCCTTCTGTGGTGGCTACAGACTTCTCACCTCGTCAATGGTAGGAGGTTCGGGATTCAGAATTGGATTCTGCTAACCACAGACGCAAGCCTCAGAGGTTGGGGAGCAGTCACCCAGGGGGTGCAGTTTCAAGGAAGATGGTCAAGTTGGTACGTCATCCTTCGAACAAACATCTTGGAACTCAGGGCAATTTAGAACGCACTTCTGCAGGCCTCATCTCTACTTCGGAAAAAGGCCATTCAAGTCCAGTCGGACAATGTAACGGCGGTAACGTACATAAACCGACAGGGTGGAACGAACAGCAAAGCAACAATGCCAGAGGTGTCAAGAATTCTCCTCTGGGCAGAAAAACATGTTGTGGCGTTGTCGGCGGTCTTCATTCCGGGAGTAGACAACTGGGAAGCAGACACGACCTGCACCCGGGGGAGTGGGGTCTCCACCCAGAGGTGTTCCGATGGTTGACATGTTGGTGGGGATATCCACAGATCGACATTATGGCCTCTAGACGCAACAAAAAGCTCAAGCGGTATTGTTCCAGGTCGAGAGACCCATAAGCAGTGGCGGTAGAAGCTCTGACAACTCCGTGGGTCTACCAGCTGGTGTACGTGTTTCCTCCACTTCCTCTGATCCCAAGAATTCTAAAGAGAATAAAAAAGGAAAAGGTTCAAGCAATCCTCATTGCTCCGGATTGGCCTCGAAAGGCCTGGTAAGCGGATCTTCTCGGGATGATGATCAAAGATCCGTGGCCTCTACCTCTTTGTGAGGATCTTCTGCAACAGGGCCCGTTCGTCTATCAAGACTTACCGCGGCTATGTTTCGCGGCATGGAAGTTGAACGTCTGATTCTAGCCAGGAGAGGGATTCCTGACAAAGTCATCCTGACTATGATCCAAGTCAGGAAGGCCCTGCTTGGATCATATGTCTAAACATTACCACCGTACATGGAAGTAGTATGTCTCTCGGTGCGAGAGCAGACAATATTCCGCGGTGAAACTTCATCTGGGACGTCTCCTGCTTTTACTGCAATCGGGAGTGGATGTGGGCCTACGCCTAGGCTCAATTAAATTCCAGATTTTGGCCTTGTCTATTTACTTTAAAAAACAATTGGCTTCTCTCCCTGAGGTCCAGACATTTTTGAAAGGTGTTCTGCACATCCAGCCTCCCTTTGTACCTTCCACGGCACCTTGGGATCTCAATTTGGTGCTGCAGTTCCTCCAATCGGACTGGTTTGAACCGTTACAGGAGGTTGACGTAAAGTACCTTACGTGGAAGACAGTCACACTGTTGTCCTTGGCTTCAGCAAGACGTGTGTCGGAGCTAGAGGCGTTGTCTCACAAGAGCCCCTACTTAATTTTCCATGAGGACAGAGCTGAACTCAGAACTCGTCAGCAATTTCTTCCTAAATTGGTGTCCGCGTTTCACATCAACCAACCTATTGTGGTTCCGGCTGTTACGGACACCTCTACTATTTCAAAGTCTTTGGATGTTGTGAGGGCTTTGAAGGTGTACGTAAGGAGGACAGCTCGTCACAGGAAATCCGACTTGCTGTTCATTCTCTATGATCCCATTAAAATTGGGTGTCCTGCTTCAAAGCAGTCTATTGCACGCTGGATCAGGCTCACTATCCAGCATGCTTATTCCACAACAGGATTGTCGGTTCCAAAATCTGTACAGGCCCACTGTAATAGGCCGGTGGGTTCTTCTTAGGCGGCTGCCCGGGGTGTCTCGGCTTTACAACTCTGCCGAGCAGCTACTTGGTCAGGTTCGAACACGTTTGCAAAGTTTTACAAGTTCAATACTTTGGCCTCTAAGGACCTTCAGTTTGGTCAATCAGTTCTGCAGGAACCTCAGCATTCTCCCACCGGTTTGGGAGCTTTGGTACTTACCCATGGTACTAAATGGATTCCCAGTATCCCCAAGGACATAAGAGAAAATAGATTTTAATTAGCTACCGGTAAATCCTTTTCTCGTAGTCCGTAGGGGATATTTGGCGCCCGCCCGGTGCTTCATTCTTCCTGCACTGTTACTTAGTTAAGTATTCTAGTTTGTTCAGCTGTTGCTGTTCATGTTTCAAGTTTGGTTAGCATAGCTTTCCTATTGTTCTGTGTGTGCTGGTTTGTAATCTCACCACTTTCCTTATCTATCCTCTCAAAGCATGTCCGTCTCCTCAGGCACAGTTTCCTAGACTGAGTCTGGTAGGAGGGGCATAGAGGGAGGAGCCAGCGCACCACTATCAAATTCTTAAAGTGCCCAAGGCTCCTAGTGGACCAATCTATGCATCCTTGGTATCCAGAGACACTAGGAATTCCCCCTCCTCCAGACCTGAGATCACAGCTCTGAGACTCCATCTTGAATTTGAACATTCGTAAGTACAGGTTCTAAATGGATTCCCAGCATCCGCTACGGACTACGAGAAAGAATTTACCAATAGGTAAGTAAAATCCTATTTTTGCAGTGTCAGTGTTATTAATCTACAGTATATTACAATGCACTACCTGGAAATCAGTGACTGCTTTCCATCTGTCCATACTAACCCCTCTTAGATCCACCCCTATTCTACCATCCTCACCTGTCCTCATTCTTCCCAATCCTACTTGCACAATATTTTTGCCACTTCAACCTGTTCTATTCTGTAATGTCCCAGTTCATGTTACACTCCTATAACTTGCTCATCCTGCCCACTGTAACCCACATAGTGCACCCATGGTGGCTGCTTCGAATGGTACTTGCATAAGCAGGATAAACAACATGTCGAACTATTTATGCATTGAAAAACTTGTTAGCTGCTTCTCATTTTTAACTTTGTATGACTATCTGGCACATTGTAACCCATGTATTGCACCCAAGATTGCTGCCCTGCCTGGTATACACTTGTGGAAAATAAACAAAGCATGGTCCTAATGATTTTGTAGGGATCGTGTATCTTGCATAGTATTTTGTATCTTCCCATTATGTGTCATCACTCCCTGGTATTGGCTATTCCGCCCATTTAATCATATGCAGTGTACCCAAGATGGCTGCCGCATCTGGCTGTCTCGTCTGGAACCTAGGGTATCTGGATGATAGATAGACAGCGTCTAGTTAGACAGTCAATAGATAGACACCATATGTTAGACATTAGGTCGACAGGGTCAAATGGTCAACATGAAAAAGGTAAGACAGTTCAAAAGGTTGACATGGTTTAAAGGTTGACATGAAAATAGTTTACAAAAAAAGGTAGACAGATTTTTTTTCAATTTTACACGTTTTTGGCCTATTTCATACATTCTCTATCGATGTCGGCATAGAGTTGGTTATAAACCCTGTGGTGAGCGCAGCGAGCCACCGAGCTCGAAGCGTGGCAAGCGAAGCGAGTCCCACGAGGGGATGTCTTTCTACAATTGGTGGTCCCAGATGACAAAACTATCCACACAAACCACAGAAATGCAAAAAAAAGTTGTCTACCTTTTTTTATGTCGACCATGTTCATGTCGACCTTTTGACCCTGCCGACCTTTTTCATGTCTACCTTTTGACCATGTCGACTATTTGACTGTCTAATATGTGGTGTCTATCTATTGACTGTCTATCTGTTATACCACACCCGAACCTACATGGGTAAAAATCCTTGGAAATCGATAAGCTTAAACAACTGCCTCCCCTCGGTATCATGTGCATGGTTTCTCTATTTTCTGAAAATCTTAATGCCTGTTTCAGAGGTGGATGCTGCTGGCGGAATTGAGGGAGCAATAATATGCAAAAGCTATCTTGAGCTCTAAGGGGGGAATTAAATTGTTTTATCGCACCCGATCTCCCGTCTAAAGTGATGAGAGCTCTCAGGGCTATATTCAATTGCCCCCACTTATTGCGCCAAGTAGAGACGGGTTTAGGCGCACAAAGCACCTAATCCCGACTAAACCAATGGGCTCGAGCGGGAAAAGACCCGTTTGGGCACCGCAAACGGGTCTCTTTACGCGCATGCAGCTCGTCACCTCCGGGAGTAGCGAGCGGAAATGAACTTCTCGCGCATGTCGGCAGCAATATTTGAATAGCTGCCAGCGGGCTGCACAGGTACGGGACTATGGGGTACATTTACTAAGCAGTGATAAGAGCGGAGAAGTGAGCCAGTAAAGAAATTGCCCCATCAACCAATTAGCAGCTCTGTATCATTTTATAGTATGCAAATTATAGATGTTACTTCAGTGCCGATTGGTTGTCATGGGCAACGTTTCCACTGGCTCATTTCTCCGCACTTATCACTGATTAGTAAATATCCCTCTAAGTGTCTGAATTCTATGCAAACATAAAACGCCTTGAGTGCTATCGGAGAAAAGAGCTATATAAAAAAAAAAGTTATTAGTATTACTGACAAACAGTAAAGAGCCCAATACAATACAGAGAGCATTCTAGTAGCCAATATACAATAAATACACACAGTTACAATATTTTGCAATGGAAACTGATAAGGTTGATGCGAAGAGAAGACATTTAAAGTGTTATTATTTTATATCCGATAATATTGAAGTTTTCTTTTTTCACTCGGGCAAAAACGTATTCAATCACATCATTCCATTTATCCTACTAAACATGACAGCTTTCCATTCATGGTTAAGCAAAAACTGCACAGTGTCGGTAGCAAAGATATCATTTCAGCAAGCCTCATCTGATAAGGAATAGGTTAAAAAAAAAAGACAGCACATAAATAGGCTAATAAATTAAATTACCAAAGAAAAGTTAACAGCAGAAATTCAATTATACATTTACAATTAGGATTTAACAGTAGACAGTGAGTCATCTTTCTCTTTCATTCGAGAAAATGTAGCTAGGGGATATGCATATTTTTAAAGCAATATAAGAAACTAGCAGTAAAGGATAATTACCATTAACCCTCAGAGGTTACACAAGAACTCTTGACTTATATAATGCATTCTTGGTACTTTAAGTCGTATCTTGCACATGTGCAGAGATAAAAACAGGTCACGCAACACCCATCTGAGCCTCACACTTGTGACATTCCACTAATGGCTTTCACTGTATGGGTTTATTTACATCTTGCCTAAGGCCAGGGTTAATTAGCAATTAAGCTTGCCTCTCCTACTCAACACTGTCTGGATGGGCCACTGCAGAACTATCTGATCGCTGGGGTCCAGGCTTGGAGGTGGGTCATAGTTGCCTACCCTCCCTCATTCTGCAGGAGACTCCCTGAAATAGCAGCAATCTCCCTCACTCCCTGAATAGTCCATCAATCTCCCTGATTACACCTTATACCCATTATGTAGCGGTTACATTCTTGGGGAAAAAGAGAAATCAGCGATACATACTTTCAAATGGGCTCATCAGTGACATATCCCTGCATTGGTTATAAGGCACAGTGGGGTAGATGTATTAACCTGGAGAAAGCATAAGGAAGTAATAAACCAGTGATAAGTGCAAGGCGATAACGCACCAGCCAATCTGCTCCAATATGTAAATTAACAGTTAGGAGCTGATTGGCTGGTGCGTTTCTCACCTTGCACTTATCACTGGTTTATCACTTCCTCATGCTGTCGCAGGTGAATACATCTGCCCCAGAGATCCCTATGGCTACATGCATTTTAAATAAGATTTCTCGTGGCCACTTACAGTATATGGAAACTTTGGGGCTCATTTGCATTTGGATGTAAGTCGTTTTTATGACACGCCACCCAGATGTAGCAGTACACACCCGCGCTGATAGGTGTCACTTTCACATCTCCCTGAAATGCTTTTTCAAAAGTAGGCAAGTATTAGGTGGGTGCATTGTTCTGCAAGCTGAAATATATATAAAAAAATACTTATAAGGGAGCTAACTATGACACGTCCTGCTATAGAGGAATGTAGGACCACATTAACAATGGGGCGGATGGCGATACAGCTCCAGGCCTCCACATAAACATAGGCCCATCATCATGGCAGCATGATGAACACTAGCCACCGGCTGGCCATAAATCGTAACTACTAAGATTGCATCTCTATTTTTCTCAAAAAATTATGCAATTTTTTTATATTTTCACATATAGGGAGACATTGGAGCTGATAGTGTAGGGGGTGTACACGCCCTCATGGCTCTGGCCACTCCCACACAGCACTGAATTACGCTGTGCCCATTAGCCAGATACTGCCCTCTAGAGCTTTAAATGGTTTCTCATTACACATTTGTATTCGGCTACTGGGATCCGGTCAGCATACCAGTAATAAGCTGGTAGTCAGAATACCAACTGGTACACACTGGTCAAAAAAACGACGCCGGGTTCCCGACAAGTATCACAATGCTAGTGCCGGAAACCCGTCTGCCAGCATCACAATCGTAAGCATGCCAGGTGGGCTAGGGTCAGGCTGCTGGGGAGAGGTCAGGTTTAGGCTGATGGGGGGGAGGGGGAGAAGGTTAGGGTTAGATTGTGGAGAGAATTAGGTTTAGGAATTAAGAAGGGGGGGCGTTAGGGTTAGGCACTAAGGGATGAGGGTTAGGGTCAGGCTGCAGTGAGGGTTAGGGTAAGGTAGTGTGGAGAAAGGGTTAGGGATGGGGGGATAAACGGGGAGGGTTAGACTACTTACCTAGCAAGTGTCGGGATTTTGCGGGTCGGCATCCCACTGTCAGTATTTTGACAGCCGGCATCCCAAGTGCCGGGATCCCGATACCATCCCTGGCTACAAGACATAAACATGTATAAAGTGCGTGCGGCACACAGAACCATGCGTCACTTTTCAAAGGTATAAAAGAACTTTAATTAACTAACTGACATTAAGGGCACGATTCAATTCGAAGACAGTTGAATAGCGCCAGGAATTAGCTCCCAGGGCTATTCAGTACAGCACCCTGTGACATCGGATGACAGGATTTCTCATCACAGAGAGGTGCGAGCAGAAATCCAACAAAAGTACCGTCACAATGCTGATTCCTACCCTTAGCGCGGCAGAAACAACGCCGGGCCCTTAAGTTGGAGAATGCCAGTTCTCCCGACAAAACACCCCGTTTAGTCTGGGAGAATGGCCATTCTCTGACTTACCACAGCGCTGTATTGAAGCGCCCCGTAAGCTAGTTCCCGGCGCTATTCCACTGTCTTGGAATTGAATCGTGCCCAAAGTATCTGGGAAGAAGACATCCTAGACAGTGGTCCACAAACTGAAAAACAGGGTGGAGCAGAGAAACGGGCAATTTAAAAAAAATTGTTTTTTTTGGGTAGGGAAATGGTGGGGGGGGGGGGGGGTGATTACTTTACCCAACATCCTCTTTTCCACATCATGCTACTTTGCAGTGGCGTCACTATGGGGGTCACACCCGGGTGTCACCCGCTGAGGGGTAACACCAAAATGCCGGCTCCTCCTCAGTGACAGGAGCCAGGTACTGCACTGTAAGTACATGCAGCATTCTGCTCCTGTCAGAGTGTATTATTAGTATTTATGAACAGTTTCTTATGTAGCGCAGCAAATTCTGTTGCGCTTTACAGCTGGGTAGGAACCCACACTGCAGACAGACAGTCTCCAGGGTGCAGCCCAGCCTCTCTGGGATCTCCAGAGTGATGATAATGGGGGCCGTGCTGTGAGGCCACACACCCTTCCTGCAACATTACGTTACTCTCGGCATGTGACTTTTTTTTATGAGGGCATTTAAAAAGCAAAATGTGATCTCATCACCCGCCCAATACTGAAGAGCTGAAAGAAAAAATTTCATCAAGAAATTGCTGGAATTTCTTTGGAGATTCTACGCCATGTTATAGGAAACATGCGTGGAAGATTAGAGGAATACCTGCGCAGAGACGGAGGTCACCCCGAGGGTGTGTTCTTCAAGAAATAATCGCCATGCTAGGTACTTTAATGGTGGGTACCCACTAGGCGATGTGCTCTGTGAGCGACGTCGCCTAGTGTGTTTCCTTCCCTGCTGAGGCGGTCGTCGGTAGTGCATACACACTGAGTGATATGCAAACGATATGCCGCAGCCGGGCATGGAGTTTTTGGATGAACATCAAAAATTGAGCTGCAGCGAGGATCGTTGGGCAACGTACACACTAGTCGATATGGTAAACAACGTCGCTCAGGAACGGCTAAATGAGCGACGTCGTTTACTTTGTGTGTACCCACCTTAAGGGTCTCAAGCGCCCTACACACTGGGCGATGGTCACTGGCGTTTCTATAATGGGAGCAGTGTGTGCGGTGCACACGTGCCCCTAAGTCCAGAGGGACTGCACCCATTTTCTAAATACTCACCCCTCCGGAGTCCCGCGACGACGTCCACGGCGGTATTAAAACTCTGTGAAAATGGCCCAGCGGACATTTTCATGGAGTTCTGTACATGCGCAGTAGAGAAATCTCAGGGAAAATGGCCGCCGCACCATTTTCCCGGAGATCTGCGCATGCGTAGTAGAGTCTGAGCGCTCTAGTGCTCAGACTCTCAGCGGTGCCGGCAGAGAGGAGGGGGCCCGAATGGAGGAGGCAGCACCCGGGTCTCCTCCTCTCTTAAAGCACCCCTGAAATTAGCGATATATCATGTATATTGTTTAGTGTGTTGGCACCGACAATGAACGATGTGTGTACCCGCAGTTGTTCATTGTTGGTTTCCCGTCGTTTTGCACTGCAAAACAATTTGGACGATAACAATCAACATTCAGATCGTTCATCGTTCAATTGCTGCCGTCGCCCAGTGTGTAGGGCACTTAAGTTTAAGAGACTTTCATTTGGCAAACACAAATTGTTTATTTAATAACGGAGTTTTTATTTGTCCCACCTTAAATTACATTTAAATGTTAGAAAACCTAAAATAAACTTGGCTTCATTTTCAAACAGTTTCCAAACAGGTGGCAGTATTAATCAGCCCTCCAATTAACCAGCATCAAACAGTACGTCAAAGAAACAAGCAGACAAATGGATTCATAAGACAGAGAAAGGATTTTTCTGGTGCTGCATGATTCACTACCTAGCAGCAAAGCAAAGTCACACCTTTTAATTATATATAAAATGTACTATGGAACATGAATTATTCACGTTTTTGGCAGGTCGGAATGCATGATGCACAAGTCATTATTTAATATTGCTGCTGCTGTTTATTAAATATAATTCAGGTTTTAGATGCAAGTGAAAAAGAAATTAAATGTACTCTAGCAAATGTGTGTGTGTGTAGAGAGAGTGAGAGGTCTGCGCCGCGGAAACATAGCACAGAGACCAATTGACAGCTAAGCCCAACTTGCTTGGAAATTCACCTGCAAAGTGGGATCTATCAGCTGCTGTGCTCTATACTGCATATACCACCCCCGTACCTCAATTTATAGTTCAAACACCAAACTTCCATTCATTAACAAAGCTAGCAAACTGCATTTGTATTGCTTCACCTCACTCCCACTTACTGCAGCAAACCAATTACTCAATTTCATTATTTTGTGTTTTGGCATGTGTTGAAGTTCTCCATACTGCTGGCTGTTCTTTAGTATCCACACCTGATAGAACTTCACGGTCTGAACACCACTAACAAGTCTACTGCAGCACAGCGTCTCCCAACTCCAGTCCTAGTGGACCTCAAAAAGTTCACTTTTTACAGATATCCTCAGAGTCGCACGTAAAAATAAGATTTTACTTACCGATAAATCTATTTCTCGTAGTCCGTAGTGGATGCTGGGACTCCGTAAGGACCATGGGGAATAGCGGCTCCGCAGGAGACAGGGCACAAAATAAAAGCTTAAGGATCAGGTGGTGTGCACTGGCTCCTCCCCCTATGACCCTCCTCCAAGCCTCAGTTAGGATACTGTGCCCGGACGAGCGTACATAATAAGGAAGGATATTGAATCCCGGGTAAGACTCATACCAGCCACACCAATCACACCGTGCAACTCGTGATCTGAACCCAGTTAACAGTATGATAAACGCAAAGGAGCCTCTGAAAAGATGGCTCACAACAATAATAACCCGAATTTTTGTAACAATAACTATATACAAGTATTGCAGACAATCCGCACTAGGGATGGGCGCCCAGCATCCACTACGGACTACGAGAAATAGATTTATCGGTAAGTAAAATCTTATTTTCTCTGACGTCCTAGTGGATGCTGGGACTCCGTAAGGACCATGGGGATTATACCAAAGCTCCCAAACGGGCGGGAGAGTGCGGATGACTCTGCAGCACCGAATGAGAGAACTCCAGGTCCTCCTCAGCCAGGGTATCAAATTTGTAGAATTTAGCAAACGTGTTTGCCCCTGACCAAGTAGCTGCTCAGCAAAGATGTAAAGCCGAGACCCCTCGGGCAGCCGCCCAAGATGAGCCCACTTTCCTTGTGGAATGGGCTTTTACTGATTTTGGTTGTGGCAATCCTGCCACAGAATGTGCAAGCTGAATTGTACTACAAATCCAACGAGCAATCGTCTGCTTTGAAGCAGGAGCACCCAGCTTGTTGGGTGCATACAGGATAAACAGCGAGTCAGATTTTCTGACTCCAGCCGTCCTGGAAACATATATTTTCAAGGCCCTGACAACGTCAAGCAACTTAGAGTCCTCTAAGTCCCTGGTAGCCGCAGGTACCACAATAGGTTGGTTCATGTGAAATGCAGAAACCACCTTAGGTAGAAATTGAGGACGAGTCCTCAATTCCGCCCTGTCAGAATGAAAAATTAAGTAAGGGCTTTTATATGATAAAGCCGCCAATTCTGACACACGCCTGGCTGAAGCCAAGGCTAACAGCATCGACACCTTCCATGTGAGATATTTTAAGTCCACAGTGGAAAGTGGTTCAAACCAATGTGACTTTAGAAAACTCAACACAACATTGAGATCCCAAGGTGCCACTGGAGGCACAAAAATAAGAATTTACTTACCGATAATTCTATTTCTCGGAGTCCGTAGTGGATGCTGGGGTTCCTGAAAGGACCATGGGGAATAGCGGCTCCGCAGCAGACAGGGCACAAAAAAGTAAAGCTTTTACCAGATCAGGTGGTGTGCACTGGCTCCTCCCCCTATGACCCTCCTCCAGACTCCAGTTAGGTACTGTGCCCGGACGAGCGTACACAATAAGGGAGGCAATTTGAATCCCGGGTAAGACTCATACCAGCCACACCAATCACACCGTACAACTTGTGATCTAAACCCAGTTAACAGTATGATAACAGAAAGAGCCTCTTAAAGATGGCTCCTTAACAATATAACCCGAATTTGTTAACAATAACTATGTACAGTATTGCAGATAATCCGCACTTGGGATGGGCGCCCAGCATCCACTACGGACTCCGAGAAATAGAATTATCGGTAAGTAAATTCTTATTTTCTCTATCGTCCTAAGTGGATGCTGGGGTTCCTGAAAGGACCATGGGGATTATACCAAAGCTCCCAAACGGGCGGGAGAGTGCGGATGACTCTGCAGCACCGAATGAGAGAATTCCAAGTCCTCTTTTGCCAGGGTATCAAATTTGTAGAATTTTACAAACGTGTTTTCCCCCGACCACGTAGCTGCTCGACAGAATTGTAATGCCGAGACCCCTCGGGCAGCCGCCCAAGATGAGCCCACCTTCCTTGTGGAATGGGCCTTAACAGATTTAGGCTGTGGCAGGCCTGCCACAGAATGAGCAAGTTGAATTGTGTTACAAATCCAACGAGCAATCGTCTGCTTAGAAGCAGGGGCACCCAACTTGTTGGGTGCATATAGTATCAACAGCGAGTCAGATTTTCTGACTTCAGCCGTCCTTGAAATGTATATTTTTAAGGCTCTGACAACGTCCAACAACTTGGAGTCCTCCAAGTCGCCAGTGGCCGCAGGCACCACAATAGGTTGGTTCAGGTGAAACGCTGATACCACCTTAGGGAGAAAATGCGGACGAGTCCTCAGTTCTGCCCTATCCGAATGGAAGATTAGATAAGGGCTTTTATAAGATAAAGCCGCCAATTCAGATACTCTCCTGGCGGAAGCCAGGGCCAGTAACATAGTCACTTTCCATGTGAGATATTTAAAATCCACCTTTTTCAATGGTTCAAACCAATGGGATTTGAGGAAATCTAAAACTACATTTAGATCCCACGGTGCCACCGGAGGCACCACAGGAGGCTGTATATGCAGTACTCCTTTAACAAAAGTCTGTACCTCAGGAACTGAGGCCAATTCTTTTTGGAAGAATATTGACAGGGCCGAAATTTGAACCTTAATAGATCTCAATTTGAGACCCATAGACAATCCTGATTGTAGGAAATGTAGGAAACGACCCAGTTGAAATTCCTCCGTCGGAACACTCCGATCCTCGCACCACGCGACATATTTTCGCCAAATGCGGTGATAATGTTTCGCGGTGACTTCCTTCCTTGCCTTAATCAAGGTAGGAATGACTTCTTCTGGAATACCTTTCCCTTTTAGGATCTGGCGTTCAACCGCCATGCCGTCAAACGCAGCCGCGGTAAGTCTTGAAAGAGACAGGGACCCTGTTGTAGCAGGTCCCTTCTCAGAAGTAGAGGGCACGGGTCGTCCGTGACCAACTCTTGAAGTTCCGGGTACCAAGTCCTTCTTGGCCATCCGGAGCCACTAGTATTGTTCTTACTCCTCCTCACCGTATAATCTTCAATACCTTTGGTATGAGAGGCAGAGGAGGAAACACATATACTGATTTGTACACCCAAGGTGTTACCAGTGCGTCCACAGCTATTGCCTGTGGATCTCTTGACCTGGCGCAATACTTGTCCAGTTTCTTGTTGAGGCGAGACGCCATCATGTCTACCATTGGTCTTTCCCAACAGTTTATTAGCATGTGGAAGACTTCTGGATGAAGACCCCCCTCTCCCGGGTGAATATCGTGTCTGCTGAGGAAGTCTGCTTCCCAGTTGTCCACGCCCGGGAAGAACACTGCTGACAGTGCTATTACGTGATTCTCCGCCCAGCGAAGAATCTTGGCAGCTTCTGCCATTGCACTCCTGCTTCTTGTGCCGCCCTGTCTGTTTACATGGGCGACCGCCGTGATGTTGTCCGACTGAATCAACACCGGTTTTCCTTGCAGGAGTGGTTCCGCCTGGCTTAGAGCATTTTAGATTGCTCTTAGTACCAGAATGTTTATGTGAAGAGACTTTTCCAGGTTCGTCCATACCCCCTGGAAGTTTCTTCCTTGTGTGACTGCTCCCCAACCTCTCAGGCTGGCGTCCGTGGTCACCAGGATCAAATCCTGTATGCCGAATCTGCGGCCCTCCAATAGATGAGCCTTTTGCAACCACCACAGAAGATATACCCTTGTCCTTGGCGACCGGGTTATTCGCAGGTGCATCTGAGGATGCGACCCTGACCATTTGTCCAACAGATCCCTTTGGAAAATTCTTGCATGGAATCTGCCGAATGGAATTGCTTCGTAAAAAGCCACCATTTTTCCCAGGACTCTTGTGCATTGATGTACAGACACCTTTCCTGGTTTTAGGAGGTTCCTGACAGGTCGGATAACTCCTTGGCTTTTTCCTCGGGAAGAAAAACCTTTTTCTGAACCGTGTCCAGAATCATCCCTAGGAACAGCAGACGTATCGTCGGAAAACAGCTGCGATTCTTGGAATATTTAGAATCCAGTCGTGCCGTCGAAGAACTACTTTAGATAGTGCTCTTCCGACCTCCAACTGTTCTCTGGAACTTGCCCTTTTTAGGTCGTGCAAGTAAGGGATAATTTAGATGCCTTTTTTCTTTGAAGAAACATCTTTTCGGCCATTACCTTGGTAAAAAGGCCCGGGGTGCCGTGGATAATTCAAACGGCATCGTCTGAAACTGATATTGACAGTTCTGTACCACGAACCAGAGGTACCCTTGATGAGAAGGACAAAATTTGGACATGGAGGTAATCCTTGATGTCCAGGGACACCATATAGTCCCCTTTTTTCCGGTTCGCTATCACTGCTCTGAGTGACTTTATCTCGATTTGAACCTTTTATGTAAGTGTTCAAAACATTTTAGATTTAGACTATGTGTCACCAAGCCGTCTGGCTTCAGTACCACAATATAGTGTGGAAAAATAATACCCTTTTCCTTGTCGTAGGAGGGGTACTTTGATTATCACCTGCTGGATATACAGCTTGTGAATTGTTTCCAATGCTGCCTCCCTGTCGGAGGGAGCCGTTGGTAAAGCAGACTTCAGGAACCTGCGAGGAGAAGATGTCTCGACTCTCCAATCTTTACCCCTGGGATAATACTCGTACGATCTAGGGGTCAACTTGCGAGTGATCCCACTGCGCCCTGAGACTCTTGAGACTACCCCCCCACCTTGAGTCCGCTTGCACGGCCCCAGCGTCATGCTGAGGACTTGGCAGACGCGGTGGAGGGCTTCTTTTCCTGGGAAAGGGCTGCCTGCTGCAGTCTACTTCCCTTACCTCTATGTCTGGGCAGATATGACTGGCCTTTTGCCTGCATGCCCTCATGGGAAAGGAAAGATTGAGGCTGAAAAGACGGTGTCTTTTTTAGCTGAGATGTAACTTGGGGTAAAAAAGGTTTTCCCAGCTGTTGCTGTGGTCCCCAGGTCCGATGGACCGACCCCCAAATAACTCCTTCCCTTTATACAGCAATACTTCCATCTGCCGTATGGGATCTGTATCACCTGACCACTGTCGTGTCCCTGACATCTTCTGGGAGATATGGACAACGCACTTATCTTGATGCCAGAGAGCAAATATCCCTCTGTGCATCTCACATACATATATATAGAATGCATCCTATTAAATGCTCTACATGAATAAAATATTTTCAGTCAGGGAATCCGACCAAGCCAACCCAGCACTGCATCTCCAGGCTGATGGCGATCGCTGGTCGCAGTATAACCACCGTATGTGTGTATATACTTTTTAGGATATTTTTTCAGCTTCCTATCAGCTGGCTCCTTGAGGGCGGCCGTATCTGGAGACGGTAACGCCACTTGATAAGCGTGTGAGCGCCTTATCACCCTAAGGGGTGTTTCCCAACGTACCCTAATTTCTGGCGGGAAAGGGTATAACGCCAATATTTGCTATCGGGGTAACCCTACGCATCATCACACTTCATTTTATTTTATCTGATTCAGGAAAAACTACAGGTAGTTTTTTCCACTCCCACATAATACCCTTTCTTGTGGTACTTGTAGTATCAGAAACACGTAACACCTCCTTCATTGCCCTTAACGTGTGGCCCTAATGAGAAATACGTTTGTTTATTCACCGTCGACACTGTATTCAGTGTCCGTGTCTGTGTCTGTGTCGACCGACTGAGGTAAATGGGCGTTTTTAAAACCCCTGACGGTGTTTCTGAGACGCCTGGACCGGTCCTAATAGATTGTCGGCCGTCTCATGTCGTCAACCGACCTTGCAGCGTGTTGACATTCTCACGTAATTCTCTAAATAAGCCATCCATTCCGGTGTCGACTCCCTAGAGAGTGACATCACCATTACAGGCAATTTCTCCGCCTCCTCACCAACATCGTCCTCATACATGTCGACACACACGTACCGACACACAGCACACACACCGGGAATGCTCTGACAGAGGACAGGACCCACTAGCCCTTTGGGGAGACAGAGGGAGAGTCTGCCAGCACACACCAAAAACGCTATAATTATATAGGGACAACCTTATATAAGTGTTTCTCCCTTATAGCATCTTTTATATATATACAATATCGCCAAAATCAGTGCCCCCCCTCTCTGTTTTAACCCTGTTTCTGTAGTGCAGTGCAGGGGAGAGCCTGGGAGCCTTCTCTCCAGCTTTTCTGTGAGAGAAAATGGCGCTGTGTGCTGAGGAGATAGGCCCCGCCCCTTTTACGGCGGGCTCGTCTCCCGCTATTTTTGAAGTTAGGCAGGGGTTAAATATCTCCATATAGCCTCTGTGGGCTATATGTGAGGTATTTTTTGCCTCTAATAAGGTTTTTATTTGCCTCTCAGAGCGCCCCCCCCAGCGCTCTGCACCCTCAGTGACTGTTGTGTGAAGTGTGCTGAGAGGAAAATGGCGCACAGCTGCAGTGCTGTGCGCTACCTTTATGAAGACTCAGGAGTCTTCAGCCGCCGATTTTGGACCTCTTCTCTCTTCAGCGTCTGCAAGGGGGCCGGCGGCGCGGCTCCGGTGACCATCCAGGCTGTACCTGTGATCGTCCCTCTGGAGCTAGTGTCCAGTAGCCAAGCAGCAAATCCACTCTGCACGCAGGTGAGTTCACTACTTCTCCCCTAAGTCCCTCGTTGCAGTGATCCTGTTGCCAGCAGGACTCACTGTAAAGTAAAAAACCTAAGCTAAACTTTCTCTAAGCAGCTCTTTAGGAGAGCCACCTAGATTGCACCCTTCTCGTTCGGGCACAAAATCTAACTGGAGTCTGGAGGAGGGTCATAGGGGGAGGAGCCAGTGCACACCACCTGATCTGGTAAAAGCTTTACTTTTTTGTGCCCTGTCTCCTGCGGAGCCGCTATTCCCCATGGTCCTTTCAGGAACCCCAGCATCCACTTAGGACGATAGAGAAAGGAGGCTGTATGTGCAGCACCCCTTTTACAAAAGTCTGAACTTCAGGTACTGAAGCCAGTTCTTTCTGGAAGAAAATCGACAGGGCCGAAATTTGAACCTTAATGGACCCCAATTTTAGGCCCATAGACAGTCCTGTTTGCAGGAAATGAAGGAAACGACCCAGTTGAAATTCCTCTGTAGGGGCCTTCTTGGCCTCACACCACGCAACATATTTACGCCAAATGCGGTGATAATGTTTTGCGGTTACGTCCTTCCTGGCTTTGACCAGAGTAGGGATGACTTCTTCTGGAATGCCTTTTTCCCTCAGGATCCGGCGTTCAACCGCCATGCCGTCAAACGCAGCCGCGGTAAGTCTTGGAACAGACAAGGCCCCTGCAGTAGCAGGTCCTTTCTTAGAGGTAGAGGCCACGGTTCGTCCGTGAGCATCTCTTGAAGTTCCGGGTACCAAGTCCTTCTTGGCCAATCCGGAACCACGAGTATAGTTCTTACTCCTCTCCTTCTTATGATTCTCAGTACTTTTGGTATGAGAGGCAGAGGAGGGAACACATACACTGACTGGTACACCCACGGCGTTACCAGAGCGTCCACTGCTATTGCCTGAGGGTCCCTTGACCTGGCGCAATATCTGTCCAGTTTTTTGTTTAGACGTGACGCCATCATGTCCACCTTTGGTTTTTCCCAACGGTTTACAATCAGGTGGAAGACTTCTGGGTGAAGTCCCCACTCTCCCGGGTGAAGGTCGTGTCTGCTGAGGAAGTCTGCTTCCCAGTTGTCCACTCCCGGAATGAACACTGCTGACAGTGCTATCACATGATTTTCCGCCCAGCGAAGAATCCTTGCAGCTTCTGCCATTGCCCTCCTGCTTCTCGTGCCGCCCTGTCTGTTTACGTGGGCGACTGACGTGATGTTGTCCGATTGGATCAACACCGCCTGACCCTGAAGCAGAGGTTTTGCTTGACTTAGGGCATTGTAAATGGCCCTTAGTTCCAGAATGTTTATATGAAGAGATGTTTCCATGCTTGACCACAAGCCCTGGAAATTCCTTCCCTGTGTGACTGCTCCCCAGCCTCTCAGGCTGGCATCCGTGGTTACCAGGATCCAATCCTGAATGCCAAATCTGCGGCCCTCTAGTAGATGAGCACTCTGCAGCCACCACAGGAGAGACACCCTTGTCCTTGGCGACAGGGTTATCCGCTGATGCATCTGCAGATGCGATCCGGACCATTTGTCCAGTAGATCCCACTGAAATGTTCTTGCATGGAATCTTCCGAATGGAATCGCTTCGTAAGAAGCCACCATTTTTCCCAGGACCCTCGTGCACTGATGCACTGAGACCTGGCCTGGTTTTAGGAGGTTCCTGACTAGCTCGGATAACTCCCTGGCCTTCTCCTCCGGGAGAAACACCTTCTTCTGGACTGTGTCCAGAATCATTCCTAGGAACAGTAGACGTGTCGTTGGAATCAGCTGCGATTTTGGAATATTTAGAATCCACCCGTGCTGACGTAACACTACCTGAGATAGTGCTACTCCGACTTCTAACTGTTCCCTGGATCTTGCCCTTATCAGGAGATCGTCCAAGTAAGGGATAATTAAAATGCCTTTTCTTCGTAGAAGAATCATCATTTCGGCCATTACCTTGGTAAAGACCCGAGGTGCCGTGGACAATCCAAACGGCAGCGTCTGAAACTGATAATGACAGTTTTGTACTACAAACCTGAGGTACCCTTGGTGAGAAGGGTATATTGGGACGTGGAGATAAGCATCTTTGATGTCCAGAGACACCATATAGTCCCCTTCTTCCAGGTTCGCTATCACTGCTCTGAGTGACTCCATCTTGAATTTGAACCTTTTTATGTAAGTGTTCAAGGATTTCAGATTTAAAGTTGGTCTCACCGAGCCGTCCGGCTTCGGTACCACAAACAGCGTGGAATAATACCCCTTTCCCTGTTGCAGGAGGGGTACCTTGATTATCACCTACTGGGAATACAGCTTGTGAATGGCTTCCAAAACTGCCTCCCTGTCGGAGGGAGACTTTGGTAAAGCAGACTTCAGGAACCGATGAGGGGGAAACGCCTCGAATTCCAGTTTGTACCCCTGCGATACTACCTGTAGAATCCAGGGATCCACTTGCGAGTAAGCCTACTGCGCGTTGAAATTCTTGAGACGGGCCCCCACCATATCTGAGTCTGCTTGTAAAGCCCCAGCGTCATGCTGAAGACTTGGCAGAAGCAGGGGAGGGCTTCTGCTCCTGGGAAGCGGCTGCATGGTGCAGTCTTTTTCCTCTTCCTCTGCCCCGGGGCAGAAAGGAGTGGCCTTTTGCTCGCTTGTACTTATGGGAACGAAAGGACTGAGTTTGAAAAGACGGTGTCTTTTTCTGCTGATGTGGAGTGACCTGGGGTAAAAAGGTGGATTTTCCAGCCGTTGCCGTGGCCACCAGGTCCGATAGACCAGCCCCAAATAACTCCTCCCCTTTATACGGCAATACTTCCATGTGCCGTTTGGAATCCGCATCCCCTGACCACTGTCGCGTCCATAACGCTCTTCTGGCAGAGATGGACATAGCACTTACTCTTGATGCCAGGGTGCAAATATCCCTCTGTGCATCACGCATATATAGTAATGCATCCTTTAAATGTTCTATAGTTAACAAAATATTGTCCCTATCCAGGGTATCAATATTCTCGGTCAGGGAATCCGACCATGCGACTCCAGCACTGCACATCCAGGCTGAGGCGATTGCTGGTCGCAGTATAACACCAGTATGTGTGTATATACTTTTTAGGATATTTTCTAGCCTTCTATCAGCTGGTTCTTTGAGGGTAGCCGTATCAGGAGACGGTAACGCTACTTGTTTTGATAAACGTGTGAGCGCCTTATCTACCCTAGGGGGTGTTTCCCAACGCGCCCTAACCTCTGGCGGGAAAGGATATAATGCTAATAATTTTTTAGAAATTAGCTGTTTTTTATCGGGGGAAACCCACGCTTTTTCACACACCTCATTTATTTCCTCTGACTCAGGAAAAAATATTGGTAGTTTTAGAAAGGTTCAATGCCTCTTTCATTGCCGTGATCATGTAACGTGTGGCCCTACTGGACATTACGTTTGTCTCGTCACCGTCGACACTAGACTCAGTATCTGTGTCAGGGTCTGTGTCGACCCACTGAGGTAACGGGCGTTTTAGCGCCCCTGACGGTGTTTGAGACGCCTGGACAGGCACTAATTGATTTGCCGGCTGTCTCATGTCGTCAACAGTTTTTTGCAAATTGCTGACATTATCACTTAATTGTTTAAATACAATCATCCAGTCAGGTGTCGACTCCCTAGGGGGTGACATCACCAACACAGGCAACTGCTCCGCCTCCACATCATTTTCCTCCTCATACATGTCGACACACGCGTACCGACACACAGCACACACACCGGGAATGCTCTGATAGAGGACAGGACCCCACTTAGCCCTTTGAAGAGACAGAGGGAGAGTCTGCCAGCACACACCCAGCGCTATATATATATATAGGGATAACCTTATATAAGTGTTACTCCATTATAGCTGCTGTTAATATATTTATTTGCTGCCAAACGTGCCCCCCCTTCTCTTTTTTACCCTGATTCTGAAGCAGGACTGCAGGGGAGAGTCAGGGAGCCGTCCTTCCAGCGGAGCTGTGAGGGAAAATGGCGCTTGTGTGCTGAGGAGATAGGCTCCGCCCCTTCAGGACGTCCTTATCTCCCGCTTTTTTGTGTAAAATGGCAGGGGATTAAAATACATCCATATAGCCCAGGAGCTATATGTGATGTATTCTGTTTTGCCACCTAAGGTATTCTGTTATATTGCGTCTCAGGGCGCTCCCCCCCCAGCGCCCTGCACCCTCAGTGACCGGAGTGTGAAGTGTGCTGAGAGCAATGGCGCACAGCTGCGGTGCGCTACCTTAGTCTGAAGACAGGATGTCTTCTGCCGCCGATTTCACCGGACCTCTTCGTCTCTTCTGGCTCTGTAAGGGGGACGGCGGCGCGGCTCCGGTGACCCATCCAGGCTGAACCTGTGATCGTCCCTCTGGAGCTAGTGTCCAGTAGCCTAAGAAACCCGATCCACTCTGCACTCAGGTGAGTCCGTTTCTTCTCCCCTTAGTCCCACGATGCAGTGAGCCTGTTGCCAGCAGGACTCACTGAAAATAAAAAAACCTAACTAAACTTTTATTCTAAGCAGCTCAGGAGAGCCACCTAGATTGCACCCTTCTCGGCCGGGCACAAAAATCTAACTGGGGCTTGGAGGAGGGTCATAGGGGGAGGAGCCAGTGCACACCACCTGATCCTTAAGCTTTTATTTTGTGCCCTGTCTCCTGCGGAGCCGCTATTCCCCATGGTCCTTACGGAGTCCCAGCATCCACTAGGACGTCAGAGAAATAATTAGCACCACCAATGCATGTCTTAAAATGGACCAACTAGTAATGAATACATCTGTGCACCAACTTGGACATTTAGGAAACATGGACTGTGGAGGGGGATTAGTATGAATTACCGGGTGTCAGTATACCGACAGCAGCATCCCAGCCGTCAGTATACCAGCAGCAGCATCCTGCCTGTCAGTATGCTGGCAGCGGGTCAAGCGCAAAGAGTCCCCTTGCCGGATCACTGCGAGCTCGGTGGCTCACCACATGATCTATTCCCATTCTCTGGGTGTCGTGGACACCCAAGAGTGGGAATAGCCCCTGTGCTCTGGGATTCCGGTTGTCGGCAATACCGGCTGTCAGGATTCCGGCGTCTGTATCCTGACCACCGGGAACCCGACAGCTGGCAAAATAAACTACATCCCGCTACAGCGGGCATGTCCAAACTGCGGCCCTCCAGCTGTTGAGAAACTACACATCCCAGCATGCCCTGACACAGCTTTAGCATTCTCTGACAGCAAAACTGTGTCAGGGCATGCTGGGATATGTAGTTTCACAACAGCTGGTGGGCCGCAGTTTGGACATGCCTGCGTTAGAGGTCCCTGAGGACCGGAGTTGGAAAACACTGCCTGAAGCAGATCAAGTCCACGAGCACCTCCAGCAGGTAATGTTTTCTGGAGTTCCTTAATCATGCACAGGTGAGTTTCCTCGATTTTGATGGGTCAGTAATTATCCTGATAGAAAAACATGGGGCCTAATTCAGACCTGATCATAGCGCACGGCTAGTCTGTCCCGCATATCTGGCCCTCCCCACACCGCACAGGTACAAAAGCGTTGAACAGCGGCAATACTTTTGTACTTGAAGAGTAGTTCCCTACCAGCGCAGCTCCTGCGTGCTGGCAGGGAACTACCCGTCGCTGTCCGTGTCGCAGCGGCTGCGTGTGACGTCACGCAGCCACAGCGGGCCGCCCTCCCCCGCACGGTCCGGGCATGCCTACGTTACCCGGGCCGCGCCCCCAAAACGCCTCCCGCCCAGCGACTGCCTCTTCCTGGCAGAGGCCATCGCTGGGCTGAGATGGCCATTGGTTGTCTGACATGCGCCGGCACATGTGCAGTTCAGACCTGATCGGCTGCTGTACGAAAATGCACAGCAGCGATCAGGTCTGAATTAGGCCCATGAACTGTTGGGAGTATTTTAGGACTAAAGTTAAGAACCATTGAGGTCAATTTTAAGTTTGTGTGGACTGTCCTATGGCTTGCCTGCAAAAACTAGTTAAATTGGCTTAAGGGCCCCATGCACTAGAACAGTGGTTCTCAAACTCGGTCCTCAGGACCCCACACAGTGCATGTTTTGCAGGTAACCCAGCAGGTGCACAGGTGTATTAATTACTCCCTGACACATAATTAAATCCACCTGTGGACCTTTTAAAATGTGTCAGGGAGTAATTAATACACCTGTGCACCTGCAAAACATGCACTGTGTGGGGTCCCGAGGACCGAGTTTGAGAACCTGTGCACTAGAACGATAATGCCTGATTTCATCCAATTTCGGGCATTCGGGACGATATATATCAGGTGAAATAGGGCATTTTGGATGGGTTTCCGATCCGATGCGCGTTCCCGTGAGGGTCGGATCGGTTCCCCTAGATCGTTAGTGCTGTACTCGTGATATGTCGGTTACCGCAGGCATGGCTGGGATCGCATACGATATATCGCATGCAAAATGTACCAAATCGTATGGAACCACTCGCGGGAAGCTCCCTGGGAAGTTCAAGGGAAATCGCCTCCGACTTCAGCCTCAGACATATCGTTGTAGTGTATGGGGCCCTTTAGTGTTGTATGCAAGGGCATATAGATTGTAAGATACACTGAGAGAAGCACTGGTGTGAATGACAAAGTATTATGGGTTGGGTACGAAATGCCAGCATTGAGAATCCTGATGGCGACAGTTGGATCCTGCTAAGTATTTAAACCCTATCCCCACCCAGCTGACAGTTCTGGCGATCCCTGGTACAAGGAAGGGGACGTGGCCAAACCTCCTTTTCCCCATTACAAAAATACATTACATGCTTGGGGGAGCGCAAAGTGTACAGGGGTGCGGGATGCGATCACTCGCTCCCCCAGCCACGCAGAGAGAGAGAGAGAGAGAGAGAGAGAGAGAGAGAGAGAGAGGACAGGCTGACACTGCAGCTGCCTCTCTCCCCAGCTCAGCATACAGCACTGGGCTGGGGAGAGCGGCTGCTGTAGCAGCAGTCAGTTCTCTCTGTCCTGTCCAGTATTCTGCGACGAGAAAGGGGGAGGGGAGCAGCAGGCCCCTCCAACAGGCCCGGCCAAAGAGTACCTGCTCCTCCCTCCCATCTAGGCACCACTGCCTGCAGCCTAAACCTAACCGACACCACCCCCACAGCCTAACCCTAACAACCCCGCCCCTATTTCCCCGTACTTACCAGCGGGATTCTGACTGTTGGGATCCCGCTCTCGGTATTCTGAATGATGTGATCCAGACTGTCGAAATCCTGACCGCATCCCAGTATTATGAAGCTCTGCGTAATATATATTTAATCTACAATCAGTACGTTACTGAAGTTAGGGGGGGGGGGGGGGGGGGTTACTGGTATAAGATGCTTGGCAAATGTATAATTATGTATCTGTCAGGCAGTGACTGTGCACAGCCCTCTAGAGACATTAGGACCAGTCTGCTAATTATTGCAACAAATAACAATATTTGGACAATGTCTCACAGCGTTGGTCAGATATTCCCTGCCCACCACCACTTCTAATGCAAATGTAATTATATTTGACAGTGGTGATTTATCACTAACAGCAACAGAGAGATTTTAGTTCCCTCTGGTTAAATATAAGATTAACTAATAATTATAGCAAAAATTTAAAAAAAAATGGATTGGAGATGAAAAAGTGTATTTTTCTTCACTGCATATGACAAGCAGACAATTTGGCTTCATACACACGTGTCACGGCATGTAGTAAATATGGCAACATGCTATATTACATGTGAAGTGACAACTGTGGAACATAATACACTGGGGCAGATGTATTAACCTGGAGAAAGGATAAAGAAGTGATAAACCAGTGATAAGTGCAAGGTGATAACGCACCAGCCCATCAGCTCCAATATGTAAATTGGATGTTAGGAGCGGATTGGCTGCTGCGTTATCACCTTGCACATATCACTTGTTTATCACTTCCTTATGCCTTTTCCAGGTTAATACATCTGCCCCATTGTCACTTAGAAAAGGAGCAAAGCTTTACAATAAACCAATCCTAGAAGCAGAGATGTAAAATTCCACAACATTACAAAGACCCACAGATTTCCTAACCCTGCCAAGGTGAAAACTCCCAGCACGATCTACAGCAGCGATGTCTGTAGCACATTATATACAGACATATTTGGGGATATCCTATTACTATTAGCAAAGGTAGTTTACCACTAGCCCCGATGCCAGTGTCCTTTTACCTGAGTGCTGGCACTTATCAGGGATTATGCTTCACATGCCTCAGGCATAAACCCAGAAAAACAGCTGCGAAGCCGCGTTTACACACGGGATTGGGGATTTATCTCCGTTCCCATGAGTTTTCTTTAGAGATGTGCGGCGGGCACTTTTCGTATTTTGTGTTTTGGTTCTGGCTCTGGTTCCATGCTCGTGATTTGGATGTGGATTGGTTTTGCCAAAATCATCCATTTGTGTTTTGGTTTGGATCTGGATGATTTTTTTTTTAAAACATAAAAACAGCTAAAATCACATAATTTGGGGGTAATTTTGATCCTACGGTATTATTAACCTCAATAATATTCATTTCCACTCAATTCTGAACACCTCACAATAAGGAGATTTATGGTAAGAACTTACCTTTGTTAAATCTCTTTCTGCGAGGTACACTGGGTTCCACAGGGATACCATCGGGGTGTAGAGTTGGATCTTGATCTGAGGCACCAACAGGCTAAAAGCTTTGACTGTTCCAAGGACGCACTGCGCCGCCTCCTCTATAACCCCGCCTCTGTGCACAGTAGCTCAGTTTTGTTAACCAGTCCAATGCAGTAGCAGGTAAAAGACGACAACTGTTAGTAGCCACATGCACCACATTCTCACGACAGGAGAAGTTATCAGCGGCTAATGCCATACAAACCCATCGAAGCTAAGTGCGTCAGGGTGGGCGCCCTGTGGAACCCAGTGTACCTCGCAGTAAAATTTTAAGAAAAGGTAAGTTTTTAGCATAAATCTCCTTTTCTGCAGCGGGGGACACTTGGGTTCCACAGGAATAACATCGGGGATGTCCTAAAGCAGTTCCTCATAGGAAGGGACGCACTGTAGCGGGCACAAGAACCCAGCGTCCAAAGGAGGCATCTTGGGAGGCAGAAGTATTGCAGGCATAGAACCCTATGAACGTGTTCACTGAGGACCACGTAGCCGCCTTGCACAATTGTTCAAGGGTCACACCACGGCGGGCCACCCAAGAAGGTCCAACAGACCGAGTAGAATGGGCTTTGATGGTAGCAGGAGCTGGAAGGCCAGCCTGTACATAAGCATGTGCAATCAACATTCAAATCTATCTGGCCAGGGTCTGCTTATTAGCAGGCCAGCCATGTTTACGAATACCAAAAAGGACAAAAAAAAAAAAAAAAAAAGAGAATCAGATCTCCTAAGAGAAGCAGTTCTCTTCACATAAATACGGAGATCCCGTACCACATGCAAAGACCGCTCTTTGGAGGACAAACCTGGAGAGGTAAAAGCCGGAACCACAATCTCTTGGTTAAAGGTAAAACGATGACACCACCTTAGGTAGATAACCAGGGCGCGTTCTAAGAACCTCCCTGTCACGGTGAAGAATCAGAAAAGGTGACCGAGAGGACAAGGCATCCAAGTCTGAAACACGTCTAGCAGAGGCAAAAGCAGCAGAATATCGACAAGGCAGAAATATGCACCTTGAGGGAGGCCAGAAGAAGACCTAAGTCCAGGCCCTGTTGCAGGAAGGCCAAAAGATTGGCAGTACTGAACTTGTATGTGTCAAAATTATTAGTCGCACACCAGGTGAAGTAAGAACTCCAGACCCTATGGTAAATCCGAGCAGACGCCGGCTTACGGGCCTTCAACATAGTTTGAATGACAGTCTCAGAAAACCCATTGCCCCTCAGGACGGAAGCTTCAAGAGCCACGCTGTCAATGCCAGCCGGGCCAGATCCTGGTAGACACAAGGGCCCTGAAACGAGGAGGTCTGGGCTCTGCGGAAGTAGAAGAGGACGCTCTATCGAGAGACCCTGCAGGTCTGAAAACCAATGCCGTCTGGGCCACGCCGGAGCGATAGAAGTATTATTCCTCCTTCTTCCTTGAACTTCCTGATCACCCTGGGCAGAAGTGACACCAGAGGGAACACGTACAGCCGCCGAAAGTTCCATGGAATTGCCAGTGCGTCCACGAACGCTGCTTGAGGATCCCTTGTTTTGCTCCGAAGACCTTGTGATTGTGTCGAGACGCCATCACGTCTACATCTGGTAGGCCCCACTTGTCCACTAGGAGTTGAAATACTTCTGGATGAAGGCTCCACTCTCCGGCGTGTACGTCCTGATGACTGAGATAGTCAGCTTCTCAGTTGAGGACTCCCAGAATGAACACTGCCGATATGGCTGGCAGATGGCGTTCCGCCCAAAGAAGAATCTTTGACACTTCCATCATTGCCATGCGGCTTCGAGTGCCGCCCAGATGATTTATGTACGCCACCGTGGTGGCGTTGTCTGAATGTACTTGAACAGGCCTGTTCTGTACCAGAGGCAAGGCAAGTGTCAATGCATTGAACACCGCCCGCAATTCCAGAATATTTATCGGGAGGAGAGATTCCTCCCTGGTCCACCGACCCCGAAGAGAGTGTTGCTCCAATACCGCACCCCAACCCTGCAGACTGGCATCCATCGTTAAAAGGACCCAGTTGGAGATCCAGAAGGGATGACCCCTGCTTAGTTGCTGGTCCTGTAGCCACCAGGCCAGTGACAAGCGGACCTCCGGAGTCAAAGAGATCATTTGAGTTCTGATCCGGTGAGGTAGGCCGTCCCACTTGGAGAGTATTAACCTCTGCAGAGGGCGTGAATGAAATGAAGCGTACTCTACCATGTCGAAAGCCGACACCATGAGGCCTAATACTTGCATCACCGAGTGTATTGACACACGTGGGCGAGAGAGGAAGCATTTTATCTTGTCCTGAAGTATCAGGACCTTCTCCCAAGACAAAAACAACCGCTGGATGTGGATGTCCAATAGCGCTCCCAGGTGCACCATGCTCTGAGCAGCTCCAGATGACGAAGGAGAACCTCCGGAGAGTTCACCAGGATCAACAATTCGTCCAGATACGGCAGGATCCTGATACCCTGAAGGCGGAGTAGAGCAGTCATGACCACCATGACCTTGGTGAAGATCCGTGGTCAGACCAAAAGGTAAGGCCTGGCATTGAAAATGTAGGTTACCAATAGCAAACCGCAGGTATTGCTGATGCGACGCTGCAATAGGTATATGCAAGTAAGCATCCTGTATGTCCAGGGATACCATATAGTCCTTGAGCTCCAAAGCCAGAACAATAGAGCAAAGAGTTTACATACGCAATTTTGAAAATCTCACAAATTTGTTCAAAGACTTGAGGTTGAAGATGGGTCGGGAAGATCCATTCGGCTTCGGAACTAGGAACAGCGTTGAATAGTATCCCCTGCCTCTCTGAGTTAGAGGCACCGGCACTATCACTCCCGTGTCCAGGAGAAATTGTACCACCAGATGGAGCGTTTTTGCTTTTACTGGGTCCGTTGAGCAAAACTGGCGAGGTAGACGTTTCTTGAAAGAGATGGCGTATCCGTGAGGGACGATTTCCCTTACCCAGGCATCTGAAGTGGTCTGTAACCATACCTGAGCAAACCGTAGAAGTCAGCCTCCCACCCTGGGATCCCCCAGAGGGAGGCCCAGCCCGTCATACAGCAGGCTTATCTGTTTTGGAAGCAGGCTGACGGGCAGCCCAGGCACGTTTAGGTTTGGGCTTAGTGGATTTGGAAGTGCGAACCTGTTTCGGTTACGCCTGACCCTTTCCTTTACCTGGAGGTATCAGAGGATCCGGCGAACTAGAATAGACATAGTAGATGCTTTGACCGCCAGGATACCTGCATCAGATGCCGCCTCCTGTATATAATGAGAGGCTGTAATAATGCATGAAAGACATTGTCTAGCATTATCAGAAAAATTAGACGGTAGTTCAGCTTCAACTTCCTGAACCTAGGCCTCTATGGCTTTAGCAGCCCAAGAAGCCGCAATAGTAGGCCTATGCACAGTTCCAGCAAGAGTGTAAATAGATTTCAAGCAATCCTCCGCTCGTTTATATGTCAGTTCCTTCAAAGAGGTGACGGTAGTGACAGGCAGAGCAGATGACACCACCAGACGCGCCACTTGTGAGTCCACCGGCGGCGGTGTTTCCAAATTTTTACTTAACTCTGCAGTGAGAGGATAAAGAGCTAGCATCTTCTTAGACAGGGAGAATATCTTTCTTGGATATTCCCAGGATTCCTGACGTATGTCAACTAAGTGGTCAGAATGAGGTAAAACTAATTTAGTAACCTTCTGACGCTTAAACTTATCTGGTTTCTTAGAGGTAGCTGGGGGTTCTTCGTCATCAATTTGAAGAATCAGCCTGATAGCCTCCAAAAGGTCAGGAACATCCACCTGTGTAGTAGACTCCCCATCAGTAGCATCTGCATCAGTGTCTGAGGGGTCCGTGTATGCGCCATCTTCATCAGATGAAGTATCCGAGTGGATTGTGAGGAAGTTATGGCCCGTTTTGACGACCCCTTGGTCTTTGGCGGGCGAGGGATAGGATTTTGCTTGGCCAAAGACGGATTTAATTGCTGTAACTGAGATGACAGAGTATCTGCCCATGGCGGATTAACAGCGGGGACAATATGTGGCTGTAATGGCACAGGAGGTCCCATAGGGGGCGCAAGTCTAGTTACCAGCGTAGTCCGTAAAGTAGAAAATGTAGCCCACGGCGGGTCATGATTTGCCCCCGTTGCTGTGGACTGACTAAGGGGTATAAAACCCCCTGTACCTGAACCCTCAGCTGCAATATTTTCCTCAGAGACATCTATGGCATTAGCACTGCAGGGTGCAGGATTAGCCACAGAATTATCACCCTGTGTAGCCGACATGATATGAAAGTGTAACCGTAAGGCGAAATAGTACAATATAAGCAGACAAAGTACCTTACAAAAATCCCCCTGTATAGAGTGACTGCAAGGAAGGGAGGGTGGATGTAGGGAGCTGCGGGAGGGTGGGTGTAAGGAGCAGGAAGGGAGGCTGGGTGTGTAGGGAGCATGTAAGGAGCAGGAAGGGAGGGTGGATGTAGGGAGCTGCGGTAAGGTGGGTGTAGGGAGCAGGAAGGGATGGTGGGTGTGTAGGGAGCATATAAGGAGCAGGAAAGGAAGGTGGGTGTAGCGAGCAGGGAGGATGTCAGGAGCAGGGAGGGAGGATGTCTGGAGCAGTGAGGGAGTGTGGGTGTAGGTAGCGATACCACTTACTAATTAGGTGGGCCGCAGGCAGAAACCATGGACACACTGACCAAGCTGGCCACATTTCAAATGTAGCGCTGGCCGCCAGTCAGAACTGGCAGTCCTGCAGCCAATCAGGAGCCGCGGCTGCTGTCGCTTCCCTGACTGGCTGCCGGTCTGCCAGCTCTGATTGGCTGGCGGCAGACACTACATTTGAAATGCCGCAAGCGCGGTCAGTGTGCGTGTGTGTGTGTGTGTGTGTGTGTGTGTAACTACCTGTGGCTGCTGTAACTACCTTGATGACAGACGGGTAGCGCTGTGCTACAGTGCTCAGCGCTGTCTGGCAAAACTGCGCATGCGCACTCTAATCCTGTGAATCTCGTCATAATGACATATAGCACTGCGCCCTTAAAGTCTTCTATCTTCATAAAAACTATTTTCAGGGCTGCTCAGCGCAGCCCTCCGTTAGCTGCCTGCACTGCAGGCACCAACTTAAAAAATGAGCTCCTGTGCACGGAGGCAGGGTTATAGGAGGAGGCGGCGCTATGCATCCTGGGAACAGTCAAAGCTTTTAGCCTGTTGGTACCTCAGATCAAGATCCAACTCTACACCCCGATGTTATCACTGTGGAAACCCAGTGTACCCCGCTGCAGAAATTGTTTTTAGGCCAAAAGGTTGCACCAATGTGGCTGTATGACTAAGCTAAGCGACACAAGTGTGTGGCACAAACACCTGGCCCATATAGGAGTGGCACTGCAGTTGCAGACAGGACGGCACTTAAAAAAACTAGGCCCCAAACAGCACATCATGCAAAGAAGAAAAAGAGGTAGCTGTATGACTAAGCTAAGCGACACAAGTGTGCGGCACAAACATGGGACGTGCTGGAATTTGCCCAGATGTAACACGCGCACAATATTGGTGGCACACAGGAGCGTACCCCTAAACCACACACACACGGCAAAGCCTGTAAAATTAATTTGGATAATAATAACCCTTTTATTTGGAGCTATTATAATAATATGCAGCAAACCCTGTACAAATTATTTGGATAATATTATAAGTAATGTATATAAGCCTTTTATTTGGAGAAAATAATATACAGCACAAGACACCACCACTGGACTGATGCAGCACAAGACAGCACCACTGGACTGGACTTATACGACAGTACCACTTATACGGCAGTACCCCTGGTGTTGTACGGCAGTGTGAGACAGGATGGCACTTTAAAAAATTAGTCCCCAAACAGCACATGATGCAATGAAAAAACGAGATTTATGGTAAGAACTTACCGTAGTTAAAACTCTTTCTGCGAGGTACACTGGGCTCCACAAGGAATAACATTGGGGGTGTAGAGTAGGATCTTGATCCGAGGCACCAACAGGCTCAAAGCTTTAGACTGTTCCCAAGATGCACAGCGCCGCCGCCTCCTCTATAACCCTGCCTCCATGCCAGAGAGCTCAGTTTAGTTAACCAACCCAATGCAGTAGCAGGTATCAGAGACGACAACCGCTCGTAGCCAATTACTCCCACACTCACCGCAGGAGAGGGTGTCAGCGGCTATGCCAATACCAACCCAAAAGAGCCAAGTGCGTCAGGGTGGGCGCCTTGTGGAGCCCAGTGTACCTCGCAGAAAGAGATTTAACAACGGTAAGTTCTTACCATAAATCTCGTTTTCTGCTGCGGGGTACACTGGGCTCCACAAGGAATAACATCGGGGATGTCCAAAAGCATTTCCTCATGGGAGGGGACGCACTGTAGCGGGCACAAGAACCCGGCGTCCATAGGAAGCATCCTGGAAGCGGCAGTATCAAAGGCATAGAACATAATAAACGTGTTCCTTGAGGACCACGTAGCCGCCTTGCACAACTGTTCAAGGGTCCCACCACGGTGGGCCGCCCAAGAAGGTCCAACCGACCGAGTAGAATGGGCTTTTATGGTAGCAGCAATCGGACGACCAGCCTGTACATAAGCATGTGCAATCACCATTCTAATCCATCTGGCCAATGTCTGCTTAGAAGCAGGCCAGCCACGTTTGTGAAAACCAAATAACACAAAAAGAGAATCGGATTTCCCAAGGGAGGATGTTCTCTTCACATAGATATGGAGAGCCCGTATCACATCCAAAGACCGCTCTTTGGAAGACAACTCAGGAGAATTAAAGGCCGGAACCACAATCTCCTGTTTAAGGTGAAAAGACACCACCTTGGGTAAATAATCTGGGCTTGTCCAAAGAACCGCCCGGTTACGGTGAAAAACCAAATAGGGGGACTTATAGGATAAGGCACCCAAGTCCTATACCCTTCTAGCTGAAGCAACAGCCAGCAAAAACAACACCTTAAGGGATAGACACTTAGGTCAGCAGAGGTAAGAGGCTCAAACGGAGACTCTTGTAAGGCCTCCAAGACCACCGACAGATCCCAAGGGGCCACAGGTGGCACATAAGGAGGCTGAATCCTCAGCACACCCTGAGTGAATGTATGGACATCAGGCAGGGTAGCGATCTTTCTCTGAAACCAAACCAACAAGGCAGAGATGTGAACCTTGAGGTAGGCCAGACGCAGGCCTAAATCCAGGCCTTGTTGTAGAAAGGCCAATAGTTTGGCCATACTAAACTTGAAAACGTCATGATTGTGAGACGCGCACCAAGTAAAGTAAACATTCCAGACCCTATGGTATATCCGAGCAGAAGCCGGCTTACGGGCCTTCAACATAGTTTGAACGACCACCTCAGAAAAACCCAGGGTCCTCAGGAAGAAAGCTTCAAGAGCCATGCCGTCAAAGCCAGATGGGCCAAATCCTGGTAAATACAAGGGCCCTGAACAAGGAGGTCTGGTCGTTGTGGAAGTAGAAGGGAACGATCCAACGAGAGGCCCTGTAGATCGGAGAACCAGTGCAGCCTGGGCCAAGCTGGAGCGACCAGAAGTAGGTTTCCTCCTTCTTGCTTGAACTTCCGTATTACTCTAGGCAGGAGGGACACCGGATGGAACACATATGCCGAAAGTTCCACGGGATAGATAGAGCATCCACGAACGCTGCTTGAGGATCCCTTGTCCTTGCTCCAAAGACTGGAACCCTGTGATTGAGTCGAGACGCCATCAGGTCCACATCAGGGAGACCCCACTTGTCCACGAGAGGTTGAAACACCTCTGGATGTAGGCTCCATTCTCCGGCATGCACGTCCTGATGACTGAGATAGTCCGCCTCCCAGTACAGAACACCCGGAATGAACACTGCCGATATGGCCGGCAGATGGCGTTCTGCCCACTGAAGAATCCTTGATACTTCCCTCATTGCCATGCGGCTTCGAGTGCCGCCCTGATGATTTATGTACGCCACCGTGGTGGCATTGTCCGATTGTACTTGAACAGATCTGTTCTGTATCAGATACTGGGCCATTGTCAATGAATTGAACACTGCCCGCAGTTCCAGAATGTTTATCGGGAGTAGAGACTCCTCCTCAGTCCACCGACCCTGGAGAGAGTCTTGTTCCAACACCGCGCCGCAACCTCTCAGACTGATATCTGTCATCAGCAGGACCCAGTTGGATATCCAGAAGGGACGGACCCTGCTCAAACGTTGGTCCTGAAGCCACCAGCTCAGTGACAGACGGACCTCCGGAGATAGGGAGATCATGTGAGATCTGATCTGGTGAGGCAGGCTGTCCCACTTGGACAGAATCAACTTCTGCAGAGGGCGAGAATGGAATTGAGCATACTCCACCATGTCGAAAGCAGACACCATGAGACCTAGCACTTGCATCGCCGAATGAATCGACACTTGCGGAAGGGAAAGGAAGCATCAGATCTTGTCCTGAAGCTTCAGGACTTTCTCCTGAGACAGGAACAACCGCTGGTTGTGGGTGTCCAGTAACGCTCCCAGGTGTACCATGCTCCGAGCCGGAACCAGGGAGTATTTCTTCCAGTTGATCAGCAATCCGTGGGCTTTCATGCACTGGATTGTCAAATCGAGATGACACAGGAGAAGTTCTGGGGAACTTGCCAGGATCAACAAATCATCTAGGTATGGTAGTATCCTGACCCCTTGACAGCGTAGCGTGGCCATCATGACCGCCATAACCTTGGTGAAGACTCGCGGAGCCATTGTCAAACCAAAAGGTAACGCCCGAAATTGGTAATGAAGGTTGCCCACTGCAAACCGCAGGTACTGCTGATGAGATACCGCAATAGGAATATGTAGGTAGGCATCCTGTATGTCCACGGAGACCATATAGTCCCCAGGCTCCATGACCAGAACAATAGAGCGCAGCGTTTCCATACGGAACTTGGAAATTCGCACATGCTTGTTCAAGGACTTCAGATTGAGAATGGGCCGCGAGGACCCGTTCGGTTTCGGGACTAGAAACAGCGGTGAATAGAACCCCTCGCCCCTCTGAGTCAGAGGCACCTGTACCACCACTCCTGTGGACAGGAGGGAACGTACCACCGAGTACAACGTGTTTTCTTTTGCCGGATCCAGAGGCACATCTGTTAGGCAAAATCGATGAGGGGGGCGATTCTTGAAGGGTATCCGAAGTGTTCAACCATTCCTGGGTAAAACCTAGAAGTCGGCCCCCCACCCTGGGATCCCCCAGGGGGAGGCCCGCCCCATCATGCGGCAGGCTTATCAGTTATTGAAGCTGGCTGACGGGTGGCCCAAGCACGCTTCGGTCTGGGCTTGGCAGGTCTGGAAGCATGGGCTTGCTTTGGGTACGCCTGACCTTTTGCTTTACCTGGAGTACGAAAGGGCCGAGGGAAAGTACTTTTAGCCTTTTGTGCGGAAGGAGACGTACTAGGTAGGCAGGCTGTTTTAGCAGTAGCCAGGTCAGCCACAATCTTATTGAGGTGTTCTCCAAAGAGAATGTCTCCCTTGAAAGGAAGAACCTCCAGGGTTTTTCTGGAATCCAAATCCACCGACCAGGATCTCAACCAAAGGATACGTCTGGCCAAAACGGATGCAGTAGCAGCCTTGGCAGCGAGCACCCCGGCATTGGAGGCAGCCTCCTTAAGTTACAGAGAAGTCGTGGCAATATATGAGAGACATTGTCGAGCATGCTCAGAAGCATCTGAAGGCAGTTTCGCCTCGAGTTCCTGAGCCCACGCCTCAACAGCTTCAGCAGCCCAAGTTGCTGCAATAGTTGGCCTTTGAACGACCCCAGATAGGGTATAAATCACTTTCAAACAGCCCTCCGCTCGGCGATCCGTCGGTTCCTTCAAAGAGGTGACGGTAGTTACCGGTAAGGCAGAGGAAACAACCATACGCGCCACATAAGAATCTACAGGCGGAGGGGTTCCCAATTTTTACACACCTCCGCAGAGAGAGGATAGCGAGCCAACAGTCTCTTATTCGGTGTAAACTTTGTCCCCGGATTTTACCAGGATTCCTGATGTATGTCAATCAGGTGTTTAGAGTAGGGAAGAACCTGTTCAACCATCTTCTTACGCTTAAACCTATAAGGTTTCTTGGAGACCGTCTCAGGTTCAGAATCATCAGCCACCTGAAGAATGAGCCGTATCGCCTCAAACAAATCCGAGACATCCACGGATGATTTCCTCTCCCCATCTGAAACATCAGCGTCAGTGCCCGAGGGGTCAGTATAAGCACCGTCCTCCTCGGAGGACGTGTCAGTTAAGGCCACAGATCGGGAGGAGGTAATGGTCCTTTTAGAAGATTACTTAGTCTTATGCGGGCGAGAGTGACCCTTAGATTTAGACATGGATCGGTTCAAATGCTGTAACTGAGTGGAAAGCTGATCCGCCCAAGGCGGGTTCACAGCGGGGACCATAATCTGTGGCAACGGCACAGGTGGTCCCACAGGGGGCGTCAATTTAGTTACAAGAATGTTTAACAATGTGGAAAACGTAGCCCAAGGTGGTTCTTGTGATGCCCTGAGTGCTACTGACCCACTAGGGGGCAAGGAAGCCCCTGAACCTGAACTCTCAGCTGCTAAATTATCCTCCATTCCATCAGCGGCCTCACTACCACTCAGTGTGGGAGAGGCCCCAACGTCGTTGCCACGTGTAGCAGACATAACAATGCGCACAGTAATGGGCAACCCGGTACAAACAATTATTTTATAATTAGCCACACTGTACCTAGTAAGAACTCTCAGACTAACAGCCGCAGCTGCCCAGACCGAGGGTTCAAGAGGAATAAAATATATATACCGTATATACTAGAGTATAAGCCGACTTTTTCAGCACTTTTTTTTGTGCTGAAAAAGCCACCTCGGCTTATACTCGAGTCAGCTTTAGTGCCAGATATGCCCCACAGTGCCAGGTGTGCCAGATATGCCCCACAGTGCTAGATACTTACCCTCCGTCGCTCCCGCGCTGTCTTCTGAAGGAGGGACACAGAGAGCGCAGCGCGCGGCTCTCCTGTGTCCCTCCTGCATCTCCAGCGGCATCTGAGTGGTAAAGGAAGTGCACGAACCGGCACTTCCTTTAACACACGCCGCTGCCGCCGGAGATGCAGGAGGGACACAGGAGAGCCGCGCGCTGCGCTCTCCGTGTCCCTCCTTCAGAAGACAGCGCGGGAGCGACGGATGGTAAGTATCTAGCACTGTGGGGCATATCTGGCACACCTGGCACTGTGGGGCATATCTGGCACACCTGGCACTGTGGGGCATATCTGGCACACCTGGCAATGTGTGGCACACCTGGCAATGTGTGGCATCTCTGGCAATGTGTGGCATGTCTGGCACTGTGGGGCATGTCTGGCACATCTGGCACTGTGGGACATATCTGGCACTGTGGGGCATATCTGGCACATCTGGCACTGTGGGGCATATCTGGCACGGTGGGGCATATCTGGCACATCTGGCACTGTGGGGCATATCTGGCACACCTGGCACTGTGGGGCATGTCTGGCACTGTGGGGCATGTCTGGCACATCTGGCACTGTGGGGCATGTCTGGCACATCTGGCACTGTGGGACATATCTGGCACTGTGGGGCATATCTGGCACATCTGGCACTGTGGGGCATATCTGGAACTGTGGGGCATATCTGGCACTGTGGGGCATATCTGGCACTGTGGGGCATATCTGGCACATCTGGCACTGTGGGGCATATCTGGCACACCTGGCACTGTGGGGCATATCTGGCACTGTGGGGCATGTCTGGCACTGTGGGGCATGTCTGGCACTGTGGGGCATGTCTGGCACGGTGGGGCTTGTCTGGCACGGTGGGGCTTGTCTGGCACACCTGGCACTGTGGGGCATGTCTGGCACTGTGGGGCATGTCTGGCACTGTGGGGCATGTCTGGCACGGTGGGGCTTGTCTGGCACTGTGGGGCATGTCTGGCACACCTGGCACTGTGGGGCATATCTGGCACTGTGGGGCATATCTGGCACATCTGGCACTGTGGGGCATATCTGGCACTGTGGGGCATGTCTGGCACATCTGGCACTGTGGGGCATGTCTGGCACTGTGGGGCATGTCTGGCACATCTGGCACTGTGGGACATATCTGGCACTGTGGGGCATATCTGGCACATCTGGCACTGTGGGGCATATCTGGCACTGTGGGGCATATCTGGCACTGTGGGGCATATCTGGCACATCTGGCACTGTGGGGCATATCTGGCACACCTGGCACTGTGGGGCATATCTGGCACTGTGGGGCATATCTGGCACTGTGGGGCATATCTGGCACATCTGGCACTGTGGGGCATATCTGGCACTGTGGGGCATATCTGGCACATCTGGCACTGTGGGGCATATCTGGCACTGTGGGGCATATCTGGCACATCTGGCACTGTGGGGCATATCTGGCACTGTGGGGCATATCTGGCACTGTGGGGCATATCTGGCACATCTGGCACTGTGGGGCATATCTGGCACTGTGGGGCATATCTGGCACTGTGGGGCATATCTGGCACTATGAGGTCTGTGTACGGGTAGAGCTGCATTTCCCACCCTAGGCTTATACTCGAGTCAATAAGTTTTCCCAGGTTTCTGTGGTAAAATTAGGTGCCTTGGCTTATATTCGGGTCGACTTATACTCGAGTATATACGGTATATGGTGACTATAATTCACAAATATATATATATAAAATATACTGCAGTAGTATATCTTGTGAAAAAAACCTATATTATCAGAAAAAACCCTGAAACACTTGGCCCCCACAGGTATAGTAATATAGGAATAGCACGCTGAGTGAAATACCCTGCAATAAGGCAACCACACAGCAGCTACATGCACACACACATATATAGTCACATACGTACCATGCAGAAATTATGTACCATAAACTGCACTGGACTAGCAATACAAAGTAATACTCAGTATGGCTATATGTGATAACA
This sequence comes from Pseudophryne corroboree, assembly GCF_028390025.1. Taxonomy (NCBI): domain Eukaryota; kingdom Metazoa; phylum Chordata; class Amphibia; order Anura; family Myobatrachidae; genus Pseudophryne; species Pseudophryne corroboree. The sequence goes on along the minus strand of NC_086454.1, from coordinate 72,648,712 downwards.
ATAGATATAACAAACGCAGTAAGCACTGGATGTATATCACAGGGTGTTTGTACCACACAACCCTGACAGTATGCACTCTTTCTTAACTAGCACAGTCGCAGTGACAGGTAGAATACTGAAGTGTCCTGTAGGAAGAACAGCACTGGCAGTCAGGTGGTTCCACAGAGGAGGATTTGCCCCAGTAGTTCTAGAAATCCTCCACCTGTAATGGCCGCTGATCAGGAGTGAGGGAGAGAGATATGCAGCTCCAGCGCGGGAACATTGCAGAAATGGCGCCCAGGGGCTGGGAGTATGGGCCTCAGGTCCGGCCTACTCCCCCTGCTGTTATCCCCACCGGGCGTGCGGGTAGTAACGGTACAAAAGTCGCCCCTGACCTGTGCCCTATAAAAACACCCTGGTGGATAGTGGAACAGCAGCCCAGTAATCTGTGTACACTCCAGACCTCGCACGGCCCGCCCCCTACGGCCGCGCGGGATCGCGGTTAACAGCGTGGGCACAGAAGCCCCTTACCTCCCCCTTGACAGCGGCCCCGCGATCCGTGAGACGGCGGTGCGTGTGTGACAGAGGACAGAGGAAGAAAAGCTAGCGCCTCCACTGTAGTGACCCGGCAACCTCGGCGCGGGAGTATACAGAGTTGGCTGGGGGTGATGGAGCTGCTGCAGGGACGTCTTCTGACACAGCCTGCTGCAGCCCTGGTACAGTCCTCTTCTTTTCTGTTGAAGCTAAAGCTAAGAATTAGGCTGCCTGAGGTAGCCCCCTGTTAAGTGACCTGCTACTGCAGGCACCAACTACAAACTGAGCTCTCTGGCATGGAAGCGGGGTTAAAGAGGAGGCGGCGCTGTGCATCTTGGGAACAGTCTAAAGCTTTGAGCCTGTTGGTGCCTCGGATCAAGATCCTACTCTAAACCCCCGATGTTATTCCTTGTGGAGACCAGTGTACCCCGCAGCAGAAAGAGGTGCAAGATGGAATTGTCTTTGGGCCCTCCCACCCACTCTTATGTTGTATAAACAGGACATGCACACTTTAACAAACCAATCATTTCAGCGACAGAGTCTGCCACACGACTGTGGCTGAAATGACTGGTTTGTTTGGGCCCCCACCAAAAAAGAAGCAATCAATCTCTCCTTGCACAAACTGGCTCTACAGAGGCAAGATTTCGACCTCATCCTCCGATTCCTCACCCCTTTCAGTGTGTACATCCTCCTCGTCCTCACAGAGTATTAATTCGTCCCCACTGGAATCCACCATCACAGGTCCCTGTGTACTTTCATGAGGTAATTGCTGGTAAAGGTCTTCCCGAAGGAATTTATCATTCATTTTGATGAACATCATCTTCTCCACATTTTGTGGAAGTAACCTCCTACGCCGATAGCGGACAAGGTTACCGGCTGCACTAAACACTCTTTCGGAGTACACAATGGAGGGGGGGGGGGCAACTTAGGTAAAATAAAGCCAGTTTGTGCAAGGGCATCCAAATTGCCTCTTTTTCCTGCCAGTATACATACGGACTTAGTGTTCCCCCTAAGAATTTTTGAGGGCAGGGCGCCGGTCTGTGGGGGCACTTGAGCACGCATCTGAAAACAGGGCGTGGGCGGGCGTCGGCGTCACTAAAGGGGGCGTGGGCGGGTGGAGGCGTCACTAAAGGGGGCGTGGGCGGCATCACTAAAGGGGGCGTGGGTGGCTGGCGGCAACACTAAAGGGGGCGTGCCTAGCACCTACGGAGGTGCTGGGCTTCCCCAAGTGCTCTCCCATAGCGTGAATGGATGCTGTGCGCATGTGCACGGCATCTATACACGCTGAGAGAGCAGGAAGCGGGCAGGATGTTTAGCAGGGCGGGTTTTGCTTTAATAAAATCGGGCAGGACGCGGCGCCCTGCTAAAACAGCCTAGAGTGAACACTACGGACTGTCTGACATGCCTACTTGGATGCTGTCACTCATATAATCCTCCACCATTCTTTCAATGGTGACAGAATCATATGCAGTGACCGTAGACATGTCAGTAATCGTTGGCAGGTCCTTCAGTTCGGACCAGATGTCTGCACTCGCTCCTGACTGCCCTGCATCCCCGCCAGCGGGTGGGCTAGGAAATCTTATCCTTTTCCTCACAGCCCCAGTTGCGGGAGAAAATGAAGGAGGAGCTGTTGACGGGTCACGTTCCGCTTGAGTTGATAATTTTCTCACCATCAGGTCTTTGAACCTCTGCAGACTTTTGTCTGCCGGAAAGAGAGGTACAACGTAGGCTTTAAACCTAAGATCAAGCACGGTGGCCAAATTTTAATGATCTGATTTCAACAGATTGACCACCCTTGAATCCTAGCAAAGCGAATGAAGGGCTCCATCCACAAGTCCCACATACTTTACGGAATCGCTCCGTCTAAGCTCCTCCTTGAATTTCTCCAGCTGCTTCTGCAAAAGCCTGATGAGGGGAATGACCTGACTCAAGCTGGCAGTGTCTGAACTGACTTCACGTGTGGCAAGTTCGAAGGGTTGGAGAACCTTGCACAAGACAGAAATCATTCTCCACTGCGCTTTAGTCAGGGGCATTCCCCCTCCTTTGCCTATATCGTAGGTGGCTGTCTAGGCTTTAATGGCCTTTTGCTGCTCCTCCATCCTCTGAAGCATATAGAGTGTTGAATTCCACCTCGTTACCACCTCATGCTTCAGGAGATGGCAGGGCAGGTTCAGGAGTGTTTGCTGGCGCTCCAGTCTTCGGCACGTGGTGGCTGAATGTCAAAAGTGGCCCGCAATTATTCGGGGCACCAACAGCATCTCCTGCACGCCCCTGTCATTTTTCAAAAAATTCTGCACCACCAAATTAATTGTATGTGCAAAACATGGGACGTGTTGGAATTTGTCCAGATGTAATGCACTCCCAATATTGGTGGCATTGTCCGATATCACAAATCCCCAGGAGAGTCCAAGTGGGGTAAGCCATTGTGCGATGATGTCCCTCAGATCCGTAAGAGGTTGTCAGCGGTGTGCCTCTTACAGAAAGCGGCGATACATAACGTAGCCTGCCTAGAAACAAGTTGGCGTTTGCGAGATGCTGCTACTGGTGCGGCTGCTGTTGTTACTGCGGGAGGCAATACATCTACCTAGTGGGCTGTCACAGTCATTTAGTCCTTAGTGTGCCCTGTTCCACTTGTCCACATGTCCGTGGTTAAGTGGACAGTGGGAACAAATGCATTTTTTAGGACACAGAGGACACTTTTTCTGACGTCTCTGTACATTCTCGGTATCGCCTGCCTAGTGAAGTGGAAGCTAGATGGGACTTGGTACCGGGAGGGACACTACCTCAAACAATTCTCTAAGTCCCACTGAACTAATGGCAGATACCGGACGTTCGTCTAACACCAACATAGCTGTCAAGGCCTCAGTTATCCGCTTTGCAACAGGATGACTGCTGTCATATTTCATCTTCCTCACAAAGGACTGTTGGATAGTCAATTGCTTACTGGAAGTAGTACAAGTGATCTTCCGACTTTCCCCACTGGGATGACGATCGACTTCCAGCAGCAAAAACAGCAACGGCAGCAGTAGGCATACCACTCAAGGATCCTCTGGAAGAATCCCGGTTAGGAGAGGACTCCTCAGTCTTGCCAGTGACATGGCCTGCAGGACTACTGACTTTACTGACTGAGGAGGAAGTTGATGTTGAGGGAGTTGGTGGTGTGGCTTGCAGGAGCTTGGGTATAAGAGGAAGAAGGGATTTAAGCGTCAGTGGACTGCTTACGCTCTTACCCAAAGTTTCACAAATTAACACTGACTTCTGATGAATGCGCAGCAGGTGACGTATAAGGGAGGATGTTCTTAGGTGGTTAACGTCCTTACCCCTACTTATTACAGATTGACAGAGGCAACACACGGCTTGAACCTGTTGTCCGGATTTGTGGAGAAATAATTCCACACCGAAGAGGTGGCTTTATTGGTATTTTGCCCAGGCTTATTCATCCCACAGACAAAAGGTGTTTCCCCCAGTGCCTGATTTAAACAAACCACATCACCCTCAGAATCCTCATCGTCAACTTCCTCCTCAGCGCCAGCAACACCCATATCCTCATCCTGGTGTACTTCAACAGTGACATCTTAAATTTGAATATCAAAAACTGGACTGTGGGTGCTACTTCCAGCACTTGCAGAGGGCGTGCAAATTGTGGAAGTAGCCACCTCTTCCCATCCAGTGTTTGGAAGGTTAGGCATCGCAACCGCCGACACACTTGGACTCTCCTTGGGGATTTGTGATACCATCTTAGAACGCAAAGTAATTTGCTGTGCTTTTGTCAGCTTAACTCTTATGATTTTTCTAGCGGGAGGATAAGGGCTTCCATCGTCATGTGAAGCTGAACCACTAGTCAGGAACGTAGGCCAGGGCCTTAGCCGTTCCTTGCCACTCCGTGTCATAAATGGCATATTGGCAAGTTTACGTTTCTCCTCATATCATTTAAATGTATTTTTTGGGGTCTTTTAACTGAACTTTGGCTTTTTGGATTTTACATGCCCTGTACTATGACATTGGGCATCGGCCTTGGCAGACGACGTTGATGGCATTTCATCGTCTATGTCATGACTAGTGGCAGCAGCTTAAGCACTAGGAGAAGTGGTTCTTGATCTTTCCCTATTTTATCCTCCAAATTTTGTTCTCAATTATTTTTCTGGAGTTATATAACAATATGCGGTACAGGAGAGCGTACCTATACACCACACAGGGCAAACCCTGTAAAAATTATTTGGATTAAATATTAATAACCCCTTTATTTGGAGTAAATAATATACAGCACTGGACAACACCACCGAACTTATATGGCAGCACCACTGGACTGGACTTATATGGCTGTATCACTCGATTTATACAACAGTAAAACCGGACTGGACTTCTACAGCAGCACCACTGGACTGGACTTATACGCCAGCACCACTGGACTTTGCTTTGTCAAGAGACACTACGGAATCCCTCCTCAAACAGAGGAGGGAGAGAAGAGCTGGAACAGTGTTTTACATTGATCAGTGTGCTGTCCGTGCTGCCACAGAAGGAAGGATCCTGGTGTTAGAAGGATTGGAAAAGGCAAAGAGGAATGTTTTACCAGTTTTTAATAATTTGTTGGTGAACAGGGAGATGCAGCTGGAGGATGGACGGTTCCTTATGTCTGCAGAGCGCTATGATAAACTGCTTCAGGTAAATACCTAATGTATCAAATTCCTTTATATACTCTCATTCTAACAATGAAAGAAGCTGCCTTAATCTTTCCCTTTCCCACATTGAACTAGCAAGCTTCCTATACACTGTTTACCGCAGCAAGATTGAACGTAGCAACCATAACAATGATGATATCACCATTTACCCAGTCAGATATCTGGAATACATTGGCTGGTCACATGACTGGTAGCACCCAGCATAAGTTCAGATGTTCCTGCTGGGTAGCGAAAATGTCCTCGTCCTTTATGAATGTATCGGTTTATAAGGCAGGTTCTGCTATTAGCTGAGCATTTCGATGGCTAGAAGAATGGATCCTCCAGTTAAAAATCAAGTGGTTGTTCATAAGTAGCGTGTAGTACCCACGCTTATACATCCAGGTACTGCTCAGGGCACACTCACCATTGCTATCTTTTTGAATTTTACCTTTTACTTGACTTTACTTGAGCTGCTATTATAAGGCAAGGGATGAGGGACTAGGGGGAGAACCCACATAGACTGTTATTCAGAATAGCGTCCTTAAGGGAAAGGCTTCTATTTATTGGTGATGTTCTTAAAGCTTCCCTTTAAATGAAATGTATTAGATCTGCTTACTGAATGCTTATTGTGCTTTTCTGCTCTATTTTACCATTATTTTTGTTTATTATAACCAGTCAGGAGATTTGTATATATACTGTATATCTAGTTCACCGAGTCTTTGATGGTGAACAAAATCACAGAAGTATTTTTAGGTCAGTAGATCACATTTGCTTCTTCACAACATCAGGTAATCATTTCCACACATTCAGAATAATAAAATTTAAATTTTGTACCGAAGCCAATGGGTTTTGCTCATGCGACTGGAACATTCCACTCATACTAACACAGCCATCTCAATGTAAGCAGGAGGGCAGCGGCAGAGACTTCAGCCATTATAGAAATGCTGTAAGTCATGGACGTCCACATGTTTTGTTTTATTGGAGTGCCGTATAAAGAAAATTACTTTGGACGAAGATCCTCAAAATATTTTCTCCGTTATTTTCTCACATCTTATTTTAAGAAACACTGAAACTAATAAAAATATCTTGAAATATATGTTATGCCTCACAGCAGTGTCCACAGTTCATAATAGACCACACAGAGCAGTGTCCTCAGTTGATAATATACCACTCAGTGTTACCCCAGTTGATAATATGCCATACCGTAAAGCCCCCAATTGACAATATGCCGCACATTGGTAATGTACCACACCATAATGACCCCAACTGGTAATATGCCACACAGAGCCCCATCAGGCATGCCCCCCTATATTCCTCAGTCCCCTTATGTCCTTATACTGTACATCAGCTTAGAGCCCCCCCCACCCCCCGCCATGTTACTTACTTCACTGAAAAGTACACATCAATCCATGTAAGTAAGTAGACTAGCTGAGAATGAGAGGCGAAGGGGTCATTGATGTACAGTATAACTTCACTTTTACTCATAGAGAATAACACATTTTAATTAGAGGTGTAATTTGCACTTTGGATATAGGACAAACAAGTTGTTAGAGGGGTTTAGCCTCTCTATAGCCTGATAGGTTGTTGTCCACCATATTGAAGGGGCGGGGTAAAACAAATGATTGATGACCTAGGTAGGCTTGAGAAATGATCAAGAACATGGCAACTACTGTGTAATACTAAAAAAATGGCAAATCATGCACTTGGGTCTCAAAAACCCAAAAGGTTAAATATAGTATCAAGGGTACGATAATAGAAACTACTGAGGAGGAAAAATAAGATTTTACTCACCGGTAAATCTATTTCTCGTAGTCCGTAGTGGATGCTGGGAACTCCGTAAGGACCATGGGGAATAGCGACTCCGCAGGAGACTGGGCACAACTAAAGAAAGCTTTAGGACTACCTGGTGTGCACTGGCTCCTCCCTCTATGACCCTCCTCCAGACCTCAGTTAGGATACTGTGCCCGGAAGAGCTGACACAATAAGGAAAGGATTTTGAATCCCGGGTAAGACTCATACCAGCCACACCAATCACACCGTATAACTCGTGATACTATACCCAGTTAACAGTATGAAATATAACTGAGCCTCTCAACAGATGGCTCAACAATAACCCTTTAGTTAAGCAATAACTATATACAAGTATTGCAGATAATCCGCACTTGGAACGGGCGTCCAGCATCCACTACGGACTACGAGAAATAGATTTACCGGTGATTAAAATCTTATTTTCTCTAACGTCCTAAGTGGATGCTGGGAACTCCGTAAGGACCATGGGGATTATACCAAAGCTCCCAAACGGGCTGGAGAGTGCGGATGACTCTGCAGCACCGAATGAGCGAACTCTAGGTCCTCCTCAGCCAGGGTATCAAACTTTTAGAATTTAGCAAATGTGTTTGACCTCGACCAAGTAGCTGCTCGGCAAAGTTGTAAAGCCGAGACCCCTCGGGCAGCCGCCCAAGAAGAGCCCACCTTCCTTGTGGAATGGGCTTTTACAGATTAAGGATGCGGCAGTCCAGCCGCAGAATGTGCAAGTTGAATCGTGCTACTGATCCAGCGAGCAATAGACTGCTTTGAAGCAGGCGCACCCAACATGTTGGGTGCATGCAGGATAAATAGCGAGTCAGTCTTTCTGACTCCAGCTGTCCTGGAAACATAGATTTTTAGGGCCCGGACTACGTCCAGCAACTTGGAATCCTCCAAGTCACGAGTAGCCGCAGGCACCACAATAGGCTGGTTCAAATGAAAAGCTGAAACCACCTTTGGGAGAAATTGGGGACGAGTCCTCAATTCCGCCCTATCCATATGGAAAATCAGATAAGGGCTTTTACATGATAAAGCCGCCAATTCTGACACACGCCTGGCCGAAGCCAAGGCCAACAGCATGACCACTTTCCACGTGAGATATTTTAAATCCACGGTTTTAAGTGGTTCAAACCAATGTGACTTTAGGAAATTCACCACCACGTTGAGATCCCAAGGTGCCACTGGGGGCACAAAAGGGGGCTGAATATGCAGCACTCTCTTAACAAATGTCTGAACTTCAGGTAGTGAAGCCAGTTCTTTCTGGAAGAAAATCGATAGAGCCGAAATCTGGACATTAATGGAACCCAATTTTAGGCCCATAGTCACCCCTGACTGTAGGAAGTGCAGAACACGGCCCAGCTGAAATTCCTCCGTTGGGGCCTTCCTGGCCTCACACCACGCAACATATTTTCGCCATATGCGGTGATAATGGTTTGCGGTCACTTCTTTCCTAGCTTTAATCAGCGTAGGGATGACTTCCTACGGAATGCCCTTTTCCTTCAGGATCCGGCGTTCAACCGCCATGCCGTCAAACGCAGCCGCGGTAAGTCTTGGAACAGACAGGGCCCCTGCTGCAGCAGGTCCTGTCTGAGCGGCAGAGGCCATGGGTCCTCTGAGATCATTTCTTGAAGTTCCGGGTACCAAGCTCTTCTTGGCCAATCCGGAACAATGAGTATTACTCATCTTCGCCTTATTATCCTCAGTACCTTGGGTATGAGAGGAAGAGGAGGGAACACATAAACCGACTGGTACACCCACGGTGTCACTAGAGCGTCCACAGCTATTGCCTGAGGGTCTCTCGACCTGGCGCAATATTTTTCTAGCTTTTTGTTGAGGCGGGACGCCATCATGTCCACCTGTGGCCGTTCCCAGCGATTTACAATCAGCTGAAAGACTTCTGGATGAAGTCCCCACTCTCCCGGGTGGAGGTCGTGCCTGCTGAGGAAGTCTGCTTCCCAGTTGTCCACTCCCGGAATGAACACTGCTGACAGTGCTAACACGTGATTTTCCGCCCATCGGAGAATCCTTGTGGCTTCTGCCATCGCCGTCCTACTTCTCGTGCCGCCCTGTCGGTTTACATGGGTGACCGCCGTGACGTTGTCTGACTGGATCAGTACCGGCTGGTTTTGAAGCAGGGGTCTTGCCTGACTTGGGGCATTGTAGATGGCCCTTAGCTCCAGAATAATTATGTGTAGGGAAATCTCCTGGCTTGACCATAGCCCTTGGAAGTTTCTTCCCTGTGTGACTGCCCACCAGCCTCGAACGCTGGCATCCGTGGTCACCAGGACCCAGTCCTGTATGCCGAATCTGCGGCCCTCCAGAAGATGAGCACTCTGCAGCCACCACAGCAGAGACACCCTGGTCCTTGGAGACAGGGTTATCAGCCGATGCATCTGAAGATGGGATCCGGACCACTTGTCCAACAGATCCCACTGAAAGATTCTTGCATGGAACCTGCCGAATGGAATTGCTTCGTAGGAAGCTACCATTTCTCCCAGGACTCGCGTGCAGTGATGCACCGAGACCTGTTTTGGTTTCAGGAGATCTCTGACTAGAGACGACAACTCCTTGGCTTTCTCCTCCGGGAGAAACACCCTTTTCTGGTCTGTGTCCAGAACCATCCCCAGAAACAGTAGACGTGTCGTAGGAACCAGCTGTGACTTTGGAATATTCAGAATCCAACCGTGCTGTTGTAGCACCTCCCGAGATAGTGCTACCCCGACCAACAACTGCTCCCTGGACCTCGCCATTATAAGGAGATCGTCCAAGTATGGGATAATTAAAACTCCCTTTTTTCGAAGGAGTATCATCATTTCGGCCATTACCTTGGTAAATACCCTCAGTGCCGTGGATAGACCAAACAGCAACGTCTGGAATTGGTAATGACAGTCCTGTACCACAAATCTGAGGTACTCCTGGTGAGGAAGGTAAATGGGGACATGTAGGTAAGCATCCTTGATGTCCAGTGATACCATGTAATCCCCTTCCTCCAGGCTTGAAATAACCGCCCTGAGCGATTCCATCTTGAACTTGAACCTTTTTATATAGGTGTTCAAGGATTTCAAATTTAAAATGGGTCTCACCGAACCGTCCGGTTTCGGTACTACAAACATTGTGGAATAGTAACCCCTTCCTTGTTGAAGGAGGGGTACCTTGACTATCACCTGCTGCGAATACAGCTTGTGAATTGCCTCCAGCACTGCCTCCCTGTCCGGGGGAGCTGTTGGCAAGGCAGATTTGAGGAAACGGCGAGGGGGAGACGTCTCGAATTCCAGCTTGTACCCCCTGAGATACTACTTGTAGAATCCAGGGATCCACCCGTGAGCGAGCCCACTGGTCGCTGAAGCTCTTGAGACGGGCCCCCACCGTACCTGGCTCCGCCTGTGGAGCCCCAGCATCATGCGGTGGACTTAGAGGAAGCGGGGGAGGGCTTTTGTTCCTGGGAACTGGCCGTATGCTGCAGCTTTTTTCCTCTACATCTGCCTCTGGGCAGAAAGGACGCGCCTTTAACCCGCTTGCCTTTCTGGGGCCGAAAGGACTGTACCTGATAATACGGTGCTTTCTTTGGCTGTGAGGGAACATGGGGTAAAAATGTTGTCTTCCCAGCTGTCGCTGTGGAAACGAGGTCCGAGAGACCATCCCCAAACAACTCCTCACCCTTGTAAGGCAAAACTTCCATGTCCATAAACCCCTCCTGGCAGAAATGGACATTGCACTTATTTTAGATGCCAGCCGGCAAATATCCCTCTGTGCATCTCTCATGTATAAGACTGCGTCTTTAATATGCTCTATGGTTAGCAATATAGTGTCCCTGTCTAAGGTTTTTCTGACAGGGAATCTGACCACGCAGCTGCAGCACTGCACAACCATATTGAAGCAATAGCTGGTCTCAGTATAATACCTGAGTGTGTATAAACAGACTTCAGGATAGCCTCCTGCTTCCTATCAGCAGGCTCCTTTAGGGCAGCCGTGTCCGGAGACGGTAGTGCCACCTTCTTTGACAGGCGTGTGAGCGCTTTATCTACCCTAGGGGATGTCTCCCAACGTGACCTATCCTCTGGCGGGAAAGGGTACGCCATTAGTAACTTTTTAGAAATTACTAGTTTCTTATCGGGGTAAGCCCACGCTTCTTCACACACTTCATTTAATTCATCAGAAGGGGGAAAAACCACTGGTAGTTTTTTCTCCCCAAACATAATACCCTTTTTTGTGGTACCTGGGGTAATATCAGAAATGTGCAACACATTTTTCATTGCCGTAATCATGTAACGTGTGGCTCTATTGGAATGTACACTAGTCTCATCATCGTCGACACTGGAGTCAGTATCTGTGTCGACATCTGTGTCTGCCATCTGAGGTAGCGGGCGTTTTAGAGCCCCTGATGGCTTTTGAGACGTCTGGGCAGGCACGGGCTGAGAAGCCGGCTGTCCCACATCTGATATGTCGTCAAACCTTTTATGTAAGGAGTTGACACTGTCGCGTAATTCCTTCCACATATCCATCCACTCAGGTGTCGACCCCACAGGGGGTGACATCACATTTATCGGCACCTGCTCCGCCTCCACATAAGCCTCCTCATCAAACATGTCGACACAGCCGTACTGACACACCGCACACACACAGGGAATGCTCTGACTGAGGACAGGACCCCACAAAGCCCTTTGGGGAGACAGTATGCCAGCACACACCAGAGCGCTATATAAAACAGGGATACACACTACACAGTGATTTTACCCCTTTTATAGCTGCTTATATATCACAGATTGCGCCTAAATTTAGTGCCCCCCCCTCTCTTTTTTACCCTATGTAGTCTGGAACTGCAGGGGAGAGCCTGGGGAGCGATCCTTCCAGCGGAGCTGTGAGGGAAAATGGCGCCAGTGTGCTGAGGGAGATAGCCCCGCCCCTTTTCCGGCGGGCTTCTCCCGCTTTTTTTATACAGTTATGGCAGGGGACTTTACACATATATAGTCTTAAAGGCTATATTATGTGTTAATTTGCCAAGTAAGGTACTTATATTGCAGCCCAGGGCGCCCCCCCCCCCCCCCCAGCGCCCTGCACCCATCAGTAACCGGAGTATGTGGTGTGCCTGGGGAGCAATGGCGCACAGCTGCAGTGCTGTGCACTACCTTAATGAAGACCGAAGTCTTCTGCCGCCGATTTCCAGGAACGTCTTCTTGCTTCTGGCTCTGCTAGGGGGACGGCGGCGCGGCTCCGGGACCGGACGACCGAGGCTGGGCCTGTGTTCGATCCCTCTGGAGCTAATGGTGTCCAGTAGCCTAGAAGCCCAAGCTAGCTGCAAGCAGGTAGGTTCGCTTCTCTCCCCTAGGTCCCTCGTAGCAGTGAGTCTGTTGCCAGTAGATCTCACTGAAAATAAAAAACCTAAATATTACTTTCTTTCTAAGAGCTCAGGAGAGCCCCTAGTGTGCATCCAGCTCGGCCGGGCACAAAATTCTAACTGAGGTCTGGAGGAGGGTCATAGAGGGAGGAGCCAGTGCACACCAGGTAGTCCTAAAGCTTTCTTTAGTTGTGCCCAGTCTCCTGCGGAGCCGCTATTCACCATGGTCCTTACGGAGTTCCCAGCATCCACTTAGGACGTTAGAGAAATAAGATTTTAAATCTAGCGGTAAATCTATTTCTCCTAGTCCGTAGAGGATGCTGGGGACTCCGTAAGGACCATGGGGTATAGACGGGCTCCGCAGTAGATAGGGCACCTAAAAAGAACTTTGACTATGGGTGTGCACTGGCTCCTCCCTCTATGCCCCTCCTCCAGACCTCAGTTAAGAGAACTGTGCCCAGAGGAGATGGACAATACAAGGCAGGATTTAGAAATCCAAGGGCAAGATTCATACCAGCCCACACCAATCATACCATGTAACCTGGATCATACATAACCAGTTAACCGTATGAACAACAACAGTAACGGTCCAAGACCGATTTCAACTGTAACAGAACCCTTATGTAAGCAACAACTATATACAAGTCTTGCAGAGTTTCCGCACTGGGACGGGCGCCCAGCATCCTCTACGGACTAGGAGAAATAGATTTACCGGTAGGTTTAAAATCTTATTTTCTCTTACGTCCTAGAGGATGCTGGGGACTCCGTAAGGACCATGGGGTTTATACCAAAGCATCCAATCGGGCGGGAGAGTGCGTATGACTCTGCAGCACCGACTGAGCAAACGCTAGGTCCTCATCAGCCAGGGTATCAAACTTGTAGAATTTAGCAAAAGTGTTTGACCCCGACCAAGTCGCCGCTCGGCAAAGTTGTAATGCAGAGACGCCTCGGGCAGCCGTCCAAGAAGAGCCCACCTTCCTAGTGGAATGGGCCTTAACCGAATTTGGTACCGTCAATCCAGCCGTAGAGTGAGCCTGCTGAATCGTATTACAGATCCAGCGAGCAATAGTCTGCTTCGAAACAGGTGCGCCAATCTTATTGGCCGCATACAGGACAAACAGAGCCTCTGTTTTCCTAATTCTAGCCGTCCTGGCTACATAAATCTTTAAGGTCTTGACTACGTCCAGGGATCTGGAATCCTCCAGGTCACTTGTAGCCACAGGCACCACAATGGGTTGATTCACATGGAATAAAGAAACCACCTTAGGCAAAAATTGCGGACGTGTCCTCAATTCAGCTCGATCCACATGAAAAATCAAGTAGGGGCTTTTGTGTGACAAAGCCGCCAATTCTGATACTCGTCTTGCTGATGCCAAGACCAACAACATGACCACCTTCCAAGTAAGAAATTTCAACTCAACCTTGTTAAGCGGTTCAAACCAGTGTGATTTTAGGAACTGTAACACCACGTTGAGGTCCCACTGGAGGCACAAAAGGAGGCTGGATGTGTAGCACTTCCTTTACAAACGGCTTCTCTTCCAGAAGTCCAGACAATTGCTTCTGAAAGAAAATCGAGAGGGCCGAAATATGAACCTTAACAGAGCCTAATTTCAGGCCCATATCCACTCCTGTCTGTAGGAAGTGGAGAAAACGACCCAGATGAAAATCTTCCGTAGGTGCATTCTTGGTCTCACACCACGACACATACTTTCACCAGATACGGCGATAATGCTTAACCGTCACCTCCTTCCTAGCCTTTATTAAAGTAGGGATGACCTCTTCCGGAATCCCCTTTTTCGCTAGGATTCGGCGTTCAACCGCCATGCCGTCAAACGTAACCGCGGTAAGTCCTGAAATACACAGGGCCCCTGTTGCAACAGGTCTTCCCTCAGAGGAAGAGGCCAGGGATCTCCTGTGAGCATCTCTTGTAGATCTGAGTACCAGGCCCTTCGAGGCCAGTATGGAACAACGAGTATCGTCTGTACTCTTCTTTGCCTTATGATCCTCAACACTTTTGTGATGAGAGGAAGAGGAGGAAACAAGTAGACCGATTTGAACACCCACGGTGTTATCAGAGCGTCTACTGCCACTGCCTGAGGGTCCCGAGACCTGGCACAATACCTCCGAAGCTTTTTGTTGAGGCGTGACGCCATCATGTCTATTTGAGGAGATCCCCAAAGACGTGTTATGTCTGCAAAGACTTCTTGATGAAGTCCCCACTCTCCTGGATGGAGATCGTGTCTGCTGAGGAAGTCTGCTTCCCAATTGTCAACTCCCGGAATAAAGACAGCCGACAGAGCGCTTACATGATTTTCCGCCCAGCGAAGAATCCTGGTGGCTTCCGCCATCGCAACTCTGCTTCTTGTCCCGCCTTGGCGGTTCACATGAGCCACTGCTGTGACATTGTCTGATTGAATCAGAACCGGTAGGTTTCGAAGAAGACTCTCCGCTTGTCGAAGGCCGTTGTAAATGGCCCTGAGTTCCAATACATTGATGTGTAGACAGGACTCCTGGTCTGACCAAAGTCCCTGAAAAAAAATTTCCCTGTGTGACCGCTCCCCATCCTCGGAGGCTCGCGTCCGTGGTAACCAGGATCCAGTCCTGAATTCCGAACCGGCGACCCTCCAGCAGGTGAGCACTTTGCAACCACCACAGGAGAGACACTCTGGCCCCTGGGGACAGAGTTATTTTCCGATGTAAGTGCAGATGGGACCCGGACCACTTGTCCAGAAGGTCCCATTGAAAAGTCCTTGCATGGAACCTTCCGAAGGGAATGGCCTCGTAAGCCGCCACCATTTTTCCCAGAACTCGAGTGCATTGGTGAACGAACACCCTTTTCGGTTTTAGCAGGTCTCTGACCATGTTCTGGATGTCCTGGGCTTTCTCTATTGGGAGGAAGACCTTCATTTGTTCCGTATTCAGTATCATACCTAGGAACGGTAGTCGAGTTGTCGGAATCAACTGTGACTTCGGTAGATTTAGAATCCAACCGTGTTTCTGGAGCACTCTCAGAGAGAGCGCCACACTGCTCAGCAATTTCTCCCTTGATCTCGCTTTTATCAGGAGATCGTCCAAGTATGGGATAATTGTGACTCCATGCTTGGCAGGACCACCATCATTTCCGCCATTATCTTGGTGAAAATCCTCGGGGCCGTGGAAAGTCCAAACGGCAACGTCTGAAAATAAGATTTTACTTACCGGTAAATCTATTTCTCGGAGTCCGTAGTGGATGCTGGGGACTCCGTAAGGACCATGGGGAATAGACGGGCTCCGCAGGAGACAGGGCACTTTAAGAAAGAATTTTGATACTGGTGTGCTCTGGCTCCTCCCTCTATGTCCCTCCTCCAGACCTCAGTTAGAGAAACTGTGCCCGGAAAGCTGACAGTACAAGGAAAGGATTTTGGAATCCAGGGCAAGACTCATACCCGTAACACCAATCACACCGTATAACTTGTAATAAACTTACCCAGTTAAAAGGTATGAACAACAACGGAGCATCAGATCAACCCTGATGCAACCATAACATAACCCTTATTTAAGCAATAACTATATACAAGTATTGCAGAAGAAGTCCGCACTTGGGACGGGCGCCCAGCATCCACTACGGACTACGAGAAATAGATTTACCGGTGAGTAAAATCTTATTTTCTCTAACGTCCTAGTGGATTGCTGGGGACTCCGTAAGGACCATGGGGATTATACCAAAGCTCCCAAACGGGCGGGAGAGTGCGGATGACTCTGCAGCACCGAACGGGCAAACACAAGGTCCTTCTCAGCCAGGGTATCAAACTTGTAGAACTTTCCAAAAGTGTTTGAACCTGACCAAGTAGCCGCTCGGCAAAGCTGTAATGCCGAGACCCCTCGGGCAGCCACCCAAGAAGAGCCCACTTTCCTTGTGGAATGGGCTTTTACTGATTTTGGATGCGGTAATCCCGCCGCAGAATGAGCCTGCTGAATCGTGGTACAGATCCAGCGAGCAATAGTTTGCTTTGAAGCAGGAGCACCCAGCTTGTTGGATGCATACAGGATAAACAGCGAGTCAGATTTCCTGACTCCAGCCGTTCTGGTCACATAAATCTTCAAAGCCCTGACTACATCAAGCAACTTGGAATCCTCCAATTCACGAGTAGCCGCAGGCACCACAATAGGTTGGTTCAAATGAAAAGATGACACCACCTTCGGCAGAAATTGTGGACGAGTCCGTAATTCTGCCCCGTCCATATGAAAAACCAGATAGGGGCTTTACATGACAAAGCCGCCAATTCTGACACACGCCTAGCCGAAGCTAAGGCCAATAGCATGACCACCTTCCACGTAAGATACTTAAGCTCCACGGTTTTAAGTGGCTCAAACCAGTGGGATTTCAGGAAACCCAACACCACGTTGAGATCCCAAGGTGCCACTGGCGGCACAAAAGGGGGCTGAATATGCAGCACTCCCTTAACAAATGTCTGAACCTCAGGAAGAGAAGCCAGTTCTTTCTGAAAGAAAATGGTTAGGGCTGAAATCTGGACCTTTATGGACCCCAATTTCAAGCCCATAGTCACTCCTGACTGTAGGAAGTGCAGGAACCGGCCCAGCTGGAATTCCTCTGTTGGGGCCTTCCTGGCCTCACACCAAGCAACATATTTTCGCAATATACGGTGATAATGTTTTGCCGTCACGTCCTTCCTAGCCTTTATCAGCGTAGGAATAACTTCATCCGGAATGCCTTTTTCCGCTAGGATCCGGCGTTCAACCGCCATGCCGTCAAACGCAGCCGCGGTAAGTCTTGGTACAGACAGGGCCCCTGTTGCAACAGGTCCTGTCTGAGAGGCAGAGGCCATGGGTCCTCTGTGAGCATTTCTTGCAGTTCCGGGTACCAAGTCCTTCTTGGCCAATCCGGAACAATGAGTATTGTTCTCACTCCTCTTTTTCTTACGATTCTCAGTACCTTGGGTATGAGAGGAAGAGGAGGAAATACATAGACCGTCTGGAAAACCCACGGTGTCACTAGTGCGTCCACAGCTATCGCCTGAGGGTCTCTTGACCTGGCGCAATACATTTGTAGCTTTTTGTTGAGGCGGGATGCCATCATGTCCACCTGTGGCAGTTCCCATCGATTTGTAATCTGTGTGAAGAGCATCATGTCTCTTTGGGCATGTTTTATAAATATATATATATATCTCTTAAGACAGTATCTTTAATATATAATAAGATTTTACTCACCGGTAAATCTATTTCTCGTAGTCCGTAGTGGATGCTGGGAACTCCGTAAGGACCATGGGGGGAATAGACGGGCTCCGCAGGAGACTGGGCACTCTAAAAGAAAGATTAGGTACTATCTGGTGTGCACTGGCTCCTCCCTCTATGCTCCTCCTCCAGACCTCAGTTAGGATACTGTGCCCGGAAGAGCTGACACAATAAGGAAGGATTTTGAATCCCGGGTAAGACTCATACCAGCCACACCAATCACACCGTATAACTCGTGATACTATACCCAGTTAACAGTATGAAATATAACTGAGCCTCTCAACAGATGGCTCAACAATAACCCTTTAGTTAGGCAATAACTATATACAAGTATTGCAGACAATCCGCACTTGGGATGGGCGCCCAGCATCCACTACGGACTACGAGAAATAGATTTACCGGTGAGTAAAATCTTATTTTCTCTGACGTCCTAGTGGATGCTGGGAACTCAGTAAGGACCATGGGGATTATACCAAAGCTCCCAAACGGGCGGGAGAGTGCGGATGACTCTGCAGCACTGAATGAGAGAACTCAAGGTCCTCCTCAGCCAGGGTATCAAATTTGTAGAATTTAGCAAACGTGTTTGCCCCTGACCAAGTTGCAGCTCGGCAAAGTTGTAAAGCCGAGACCCCTCGGGCAGCCGCCCAAGATGAGCCCACTTTCCTCGTGGAATGGGCTGTTACTGATTTAGGATGCGGCAATCCAGCCGCAGAATGCTCCAGCTGAATTGTGCTACAAATTCAGCGAGCAATAGTCTGCTTAGAAGCAGGAGCACCTATTTTGTTGGGTGCCTACAGGATAAAAAACGAGTCAGTTTTCCTGACTCCAGCCGTCCTGGAAATATAAATTTTTAAGGCCCTGACTACGTCCAGTAACTTGGAATCTTCCAAGTCCCTAGTAGCCGCAGGCACTACAATAGGTTGGTTCAAGTGAAAAGCTGATACCACCATAGGGAGAAACTGGGGACGAGTCCTCAATTCTGCCCTATCCATATGGAAAATCAGATAAGGGCTTTTACATGACAAAGCCGCCAATTCTGACACACGCCTGGCCGAAGCCAAGGCCCATAACATGACCACTTTCCACGTGAGATATTTCAAATCCACAGTTTTAAGTGGCTCAAACCAATGTGATTTTAAGAAACTCAACACCACGTTGAGATCCCAAGGTGCCTCAGAAGGCACAAAAAAGGGGCTGAATATGTCTGAACTCCAGGCAGTGAAGCCAGTTCTTTCTGGAAGAAAATCGACAGAGCCGAAATCTGGACCTTAATGGAACCCAAAGTTAGGCCCATAGTCACTCCTGACTGTAGGAAGTGCAGAAAACGACCCAGCTGAAATTCCTCTGTTGGGGCCTTCCTGGCCTCACACCACGCAACATATTTTCGCCAAATACGGTGATAATGGTTTGCGGTTACTTCTTTCCTGGCTTTTATCAGCGTAGGAATGACTTCCTCCGGAATGCCCTTTTGCTTTAGGATCCGGAATTCAACCGCCATGCCGTCCAACGCAGCCGCGGTAAGTCTTGGAACAGACAGGGCCCCTGCTGTAGCAGATCGTGTCTGAGCGGTAGAGGCCATGGGTCCTCTGATATTATTTCTTGAAGTTCTGGGTACCAAGCTCTTCTTGGCCCATCCGGAACCACGAGTATCGTTCTTACTCCTCGTTTTCTTATTATTCTCAGTACCTTTGGTATGAGAGGAAGAGGAGGGAATACATAAACCGACTGGTACACCCACGGTGTCACTAGAGCGTCCACAGCTATTGCCTGAGGGTCCCTTGACTTGGCGCAATATCTAGTTTTTTGTTTAGGCGGGACGCCATCATGTCCACCTGTGGCCTTTCCCAACGGTTTACCAACAGTTGGAAGACTTCTGGATGAAGTCCCCACTCTCCCGGGTGTCGGTCGTGTCTGCTGAGGAAGTCTGCTTCCCAGTTGTCCACTCCCGGAATGAACACTGCTGACAGTGCTAAGACGTGATTTTCCGCCCATCGGAGAATCCTTGTGGCTTCTGCCATCGCCATCCTGCTTCTTGTGCCGCCCTGTCGGTTTACATGGGCGACTGCCGTGATGTTGTCCGATTGGATCAGTACCGGCTGGTTTTGAAGCAGAGGCCTTGCCAGACTTAGGGCATTGTAAATGGCCCTCAGTTCCAGAATATTTATGTGTAGGGACGACTCCTGACTTGACCAAAGTCCTTGGAAATTTCTTCCCTGTGTGACTGCCCCCCAGCCTCGAAGGCTGGCATCCGTGGTTACCAGGACCCAGTCCTGTATGCCGAATCTGCGGCCCTCTTGAAGATGAGCACTCTGCAGCCACCACAGTAGAGATACCCTGGTCCTTGGAGACAGGGTTATCAGCCGATGCATCTGAAGATGCGATTCCGACCACTTGTCCAAGAGGTCCCACTGAAAAGTTCTTGCATGGAACCTGCCGAATGGAATTTTGCTTCGTAAGAAGCTACCATTTTTCCCAGGACTCGTGTGCAGTGATGCACCGATACCTGTTTTGGTTTCAGGAGGTCTCTGACTAGAGATGACAGCTCCTTGGCTTTCTCCTGCGGGAGAAACACTTTTTTCTGTTCTGTGTCCAGAACCATCCCCAGGAACAGCAGGCGTGTGGTAGGAACCAGCTGTGACTTTGGAATGTATAGCATCCATCCGTGCTGTTGTAGCACTTCCCGAGATAGTGCTACTCCGACCAACAACTGCTCCATGGACCTCGCCTTTATAAGGAGATCGTCCAAGTACGGGATAATTAAAAACTCCCTTTTTTCGAAGGAGTATCATCATTTCTGCCATTACCTTGGTAAAGACCCTTGGTGCCGTGGACAGTCCAAACGGCAGTGTTTGGAATTGGTAATGGCAATCCTGTACCACAAATCTGAGGTACTCCTGGTGAGGATGGTAAATGGGGACATGTAGGTAAGCATCCTTGATGTCCAGGGATACCATGTAATCCCCCTCCTCCAGGCTTGCAATAACCGCCCTGAGCGATTCCATCTTGAACTTGAATTTTTTTATGTATGTGTTCAAGGACTTCAAATTTAAAATGGGTCTCACCGAACCGTCCGGTTTCGGTACCACAAACAGTGTGGAATAGTAACCCCGTCCCTGTTGAAGTAGGGGCACCTTGACTATCACCTGCTGGGAATACAGCTTGTGAATTCCCTCTAGCACAGCCTCCCTGCCTGAGGGAGTTGTCGGCAAGGCATATTTGAGGAAACGGCGGGGGGGGAGACGCCTCGAATTCCAGCCTGTACCCCTGAGATACTACTTGAAGGATCCAGGGATCCACCTGTGAGCGAGCCCACTGATCGCTGAAATTTTTGAGGCGGCCCCCCACCGTACCTGGCTACGCCTGTGGAGCCCCCGCGTCATGCGGTGGACTCAGAGGAAGCGGGGGAAGAATTTTGATTCTGGGAACTGGCTGACTGGTGCAGCTTTTTCCCTCTTCCCTCGTCTCTGTGCAGAAAGGAAGTGCCTTTGACCCGCTTGCTTTTCTGAAGCCGAAAGGACTGTACCTGATAATACAGTGCTTTCTTAGGCTGTGAGGAAACCCGAGGTAAAAAAATTTCTTCCCAGCTGTTGCTGTGGATACGAGGTCCCAGAGACCATCCCCAAACAATTCCTCACCCTTATAAGGCTCTATGTGCCTTTTAAAGTCAGCATCACCTGTCCAGTGTCGGGTCTCTAATACCCTCCTGACAGAATGGACATTGCATTAATTCTGGATGCCAGCCGGCAAAATATCCCTCTGTGCATCCCTCATATATAAGACGACGTCTTATGTTCGCAAACTAGTATCCCTGTTTGACAGGGTTACAGACCACGCTGCAGCAGCACTATCTGCAGGTCTCAGTCTAGTACCTGAGTGTGTAAATACAGACTTCAGGATAGCCTCCTGCTTTTTATCAGCAGGTACCTTCAAAGTGGCCGTATCCTAAGACGGCAGTGCCACCTTTTTTGACAAACGTGTGAGCGCCTTATCCACCCTAGGGGATATCTCCCAGCGTAACTTATCCTCTGGCGGGAAAAGGTACGCCATCAGTAACTTTTTAGAAATTACCAGTTTCTTATTGGGGGAACCCACGCTTTTTCACACTTCATTCACTCATTTGATGGGGGAACAAAACACTGCCTGCTTTTTCTCCCCAAACATAAAACCCTTTTTTAGTGGTACTTGGGTTAATGTCAGAAATGTGTAACACATTTTTTATTGCCGGGATCATGTAACGGATGTTCCTAGTGGATTGTGTATATGTCTCAACCTCGTCGACACTGGAGTCAGACTCCGTGTCGACATCTGTGTCTGCCATCTGAGGGAGCCGGCGTTTTTGAGCCCCTGATGGCCTTTGAGACGCCTGGGCAGGCGCGGGCTGAGAAGCCGGCTGTCCCATAGCTGTTACGTCATCCAGCCTTTTATGTAAGGAGTTGACACTGTCGGTTAATACCTTCCACCTATCCATCCACTCTGGTGTCGGCCTGTCAAAGTCAGAAAAATATCACGATGCACACTGCCATATTTGCACCTCATACAGGTCTGCGCTGCGCATGCGTGCGCTCTCCCGTGCGTGCGCATACTCGCTGTTGCGGGCACCCGCGGGCGCGCGGTATGTGCATTTACGGTAGAGTTCATGTGTTCGTAGCGTGCGACTCAATCGTTACATATTTTCACTATATAATGTATTTTGTAGATTATGGTCCCTTTGATAGATTCTGAAAGTTTGGTTAATGTAGCATGTTCGTGGACAGAGAAATCCCTCTTTGTTTGATACGAAGGGTCAGACAGGAGTAATACAGTGGTGTTTAGTATCCATCGGAAGAGTATTTAATTAGCAATATTCCGGTGTTGGTTTGAAGCGGATTAATCGCTCGTGCGAATAGTTATGGACATAAGAAGTTTATGTCCATTTACTATTATTTGCACTTACTTATCCATGCGGCGGGAAACCTAGTTTCCCACCCACCTGAGCAGTTGGAAATCGTCACAGCCCACCTGTATGAATCAACCTATGACCTCTTGTTATAATGCGAGGAGGAATTCCTGTGTCCAATGAACAATGAGATTGTAGGGACCATTGAATTGTATTGTGTGTGGGGCATAAATAGACAAGCCGATCACATCCAGCTCACTCTTCAACGGTTATCATTGCTGAAAATCGGGAGCTGGATGTCCAGAGGCGCATGCGATCGTTTCCTTTGTGCGTAAGTTTTCTCCGCAATCATATTGTCTTTCTTGTTGTTATGGGCCATATCTCTCTCTCTCTCTTCTCCTCTTTCTCTCGTATTCTCTTAAACGTAATAGTATTGTATTTCCTGTGTAGTTATCTGGTTAGTTAGTCTATGTTATATTGTGGTGTATGACTTGTATTGTATTAATTCTTTTGCAAGTATAACATTCATAATATATATATTAGGCGTTGGACCCTAAGCACGGTATCTGTGTATTTCTTATAGTGTTAAGTATTCTCAGAGCGTCGGTGACGCTCAAACAGCTTTTAAATTAATAAGGTTACACTGTGTTGCATCTACACCCTATCTCTACACTAAGGTTTTACAGCATATTACATTGTTTATGGTTTAGATATAAAGGTTTAACATTGTGAGCGTCTGCGACGCTCGTGATCTCCTCGTGGTCTCGAGCGTCCGCTACGCTGATAGCGTAGCATTACGGTAGTCGCTCACCTATAAGTGTGCCCGATACCAACAGCGTATTCTCGTGAGCGTTTGTGTCGCTCGAGCAGCCCGCTCCCGATACAGCGTCCGTTACGCTATAGTAAACCATTACGTTAGTCAGCAGCCAATAGCGTGCCTGCCTGTGATCTCTTGGCCGTGAGCGAACGTGACGCTTGAGCGTCTCGACCACGGCTAAGCGATTGTTACGCAACGAGCGTACCCTTACGGTACTCCATACGTCAATAGCGTACAGTGTTCTTAGACCTCATAAAGGGTTTTATATAAGATAAATATTTAGCTTTATCAATTGGCGGCTCGTCCTGTCCTTCACATATCTCTGCTAGGTAGTTTCAGCAGACATTATCCATCAAAGGGCGGGAGATCATATTCTTCGCAGTGCTGACGGGATAAGCGTCTGCTTCGCTTAGTAAAGGGTGCTGAAGGAATCCGGAACCGGAGGTAAGAACAACACACTAGTGTCTTTTAGAACTGTTTATTTCTGTCTTGCGTACACACGCACATATCTGCATTTCTTTTTCATTCGTGTATTTTCATATATCACTCTCCTGTTTGCCATTTTATAATTGATAAAACGTGCTAAGAGAGATTTGTCGCTATTTCATAGTTAAAGTGTAAAAGTAATGCGTTAAGGGATAAAGTGTAAAGCACACACGCAGCTCTACCTAAAGGTAAAAGGAGAGATTGGTGTGTTGCACGGTAGACGATCATCTACATTGATAAAACGTGTTAGTTGTGTTACGGTGGACATTGGTTTTGTGTACACGTGTCTCTAACAAAGGGCTGAGACTCGCGTACGCAAAGGCCGACGCACGCAGCGTAAATTACGCAACGGAGCGTCTGGGTACGCCCACGTAACTCAAGTCACACGATAGTGTTGATTTATAAGTAGCGCAACAGGCGATAAATAGCGCAAATCTATTTTTAAATCCGAAATTTAAATTAACAGATCCTTCTCCAAATTTACAACACATCTGGTCTAAAGAAAAATTTCTGCGCAGAAATAGAAATAGAAACAAAAGTGTGTATGTGGTGAGTGAGTGTGTGTTTTTACAATTTTGGGGATTGAACCACAGAAATCACCGAGTTCTCGTGAAGGTACATACGTGTAAGTGACATACATGGTGGCTAGGGAGGCATCTCTGGTTAAACATAAAATTTGAGCATTAGAGTGTAGCAGACCAGGAGGTCATACTGTAACAGACCAGGAGGTCAGACCAGGAGGTCGCATAACAGACCAGGAGGTCCAGGTACAGCAGACAAGGAAGTCCGCTATAGAGACAAGGCACAACACCAAAAAGGGTTGGTGCGACACCCATATAGGTACAATAAAGCTCAGGCTGAAGGAATTCGCAGCTGCTGAATGTCGATTCCACTGGTCGCTCCGTACATAAGATTAGTTGCTTATGTACTGAACGATTGTACCGCACGTAATTCTGTGCATTAGTAACCTGACCAGTACCATTTGTGTACAAACCCGGTCATAAACGCTATTTGTACATTCTAACGTGATTTGTGTAATTTTTTATTTTATCCAAAAAGGGAAGTTCTCTGGTCACTCAGGAACTATCCGACAACCCCACCTTTACTGGAAAGGGTCAATGCTCTGCGGATCACACCCACATGTTCCAGTAAACTCAGGTTAATAGGGGCCCTGGGTCGAGTACGCCAGCACTATATCAGTGTGTGGGCATATTGATCGGCGTGGGCGAGTGAGTGAGGTGCTCGGTAAACTTCACCGTCAACCTATCTTTGAATATTTTGGTTTTTTTAAGGGTTCGCAACACCTGCAAATTATGGGGGCCAGTTGTTCAGGAAGGGGGCGATCAACCTCGGTTCGGGTTGATTCTATAAACCGACCAATCGGGTCGGCAAGGTACGTAATGTGTGAAAAATACGGAAGGCACACAGAAATTTTATGTGATGAATGGGAAAGAATGACAATGCATGACGGGGAGAAATTCCCAAGAATAGGTAGCTTCAGCCCAGAAGTGTTAATGAATTTAAGGAGAAGGATAGGTCTTATTAAACCAGCAAAGAGACGGATCAAACATTATGATTGTTTAAAATTATGGCAACAGGAAAGTGAAATGCAAAGAGAGTTAACTGACATATCTGACTCTTATCTTGGGAGGAGAGACATGGCAATGGAGAGAATTATGGTTGCGGAGAAAGGCACAATGTTGAACAATAAAAACGCACTTAGCAACTGTAGTATAGATGATAAGAATAAGTGTAATAAACATAACAATGATAATTGTAATGCTGTTAAATGTACAACTATTAACCCGTGCAAGTTGCACCCCATGTCAAACTTCCCTCAGGAATACGAGCAAGAAAGTGAACCCAACACGATGTCGGCACCTCTTCCAGCAGCCATCACACAAGACATCCAGGTGGACGCGACCAAATCGGTAAAGGCAATAATCAAACCCCCTAACGGAGGGTCAGGTGAGGTCGTGTCCACAGGTACGTACAATGTTTTATATCACGCACAAACAAATGTACCCCATATTGTGAGACCAAAGCAAGGTGATGTAATTGAGTTTAGTCCTGTCAGGGTGATCACAGTCCCCAATGGGAAGACTGACGATCAGGGAACCATTCCCGTCAAGGACAGTGCAATGCGCTGTCCCTGGTCCCGGACCGAATTGAGATCAATTATGTCTGAATTTCCTGATCCCAGGAAAAATCTAGTCACATGTCAAAATTTCATTAAAGAACTAGGAAACTCCACAGAACCCACCAACAAAGAGTGTCGGACAGTGCTGAGGGCATGTTTGCCCTCCAGTGTTGACCCTGCGAAATTTATTGCTGATTGTAAATTAGACACGGAGGTACTTTGTACGGAGGAACACAATCAGGAATGTATTAAGCAGATCAACCGACGGTTAGAAATATATTTCCCAGCCATTGTCGAGTGGAACAAAATCTTCTCCATAAGACAAAACGAAGGGGAAAGTATTTCCAATTATTTCAATCGAGCACTGCAAGTAATGGCTAGGAACACTGGGATCACAGACATCAAAACAAGTGCACCGCACAGAGAAGTAGCAGTATCGGTGCTAATGGATGGTTTAAAGGAAGTGTTGAGCGCAAAGATACAGATCACCAATCCATACTGGAGAGATAAATCAGTAACTGCATTAAGGGACTCTGCTGTTGGGCATGAGCAAACCAGCATCAAGCACAGGGAAACAAAGAAGCCTCAGATCCCTGTGGTTAAGCCAAAAGGTGACAAGGTGTTATAACTGCCAGAAGGAAGGTCATTTTGCAAGAGATTGCAGATCAGGAAGTAGACAAAATTCACATAAACCCCCTAGACAAAGATATGAGCAGGGTTATGACACACCAAATTATAAACAGGGATCATATAGGAAGAATTTTGAGCCACACCCATAATGTGCAATCAGGAAAGGTGATCATTAGGACTGATGGTAAGCCTGAGGTTATAGTTAATAAATTGGGAGGTCATTCCCTGAAGACATAGGAATGACCGGGTGAAACGTTGTAAATGTATCTGTGAAATGTTTCTTTTTCTCTCCCCATCTCTGCTGACAATGTTTTTAAAAAAACAAATGTTTATGTTTGAAAAATGTTTTCTGTGTTGTTGTTTATTGATGTGTTATATTATATATATATATATATATATATATATATATATATACACACACATATGTGAACGGTTCTCTCTCTCTTGTTGTTGTTTTTTTTTATTTCCTCTCCCTCTTATCACTCATGTTTTTATGTTTTAAAGATGGTATGTCACACCTCAGTTAGGCAAATGGTAATGCAAGATTTTTTGCTCCTTACAGAAAGATCGCTGGTTTGGAAGGAATATTGCATCACCGGAATGTTCGTTTGGAAGACTGAGAGACAGCACCTTTGAGATGACAGCAGAACAAGAAGAACAACAAGACTAGAGAACTTAATTATCGTAACAAGTTTCTCTCCCCCTCAAACTGTTTTCCTGTACCCCCATTACAAATTTCTTCTTTTCTCCTCCTGTAAGATGGACTTGCCCCAAGAGACTGTGATATGGATTTTCCAGTTGACCATGATGTTGACCAGAGCAGTCTGTTCCGGCGAGAGTACCAGTGAGGTCGAGAAAGGATCCAGAAAGGTTCCGATGACTGAGACGGAGGTGTAAATTTCCAATAGCAATACAACCACCAAGCAAAAGGCGAGTACCGGAAACGATCTAGCAGCCATGTTATTTGTAAACATTGTTAGCTGAAGAAAACTGTATCTGTAGGCTCTGTGACAATGTAGTTGAGGAACCAAACCATGACCTTTTCATATAGAGCAGATAGAATGCCGACAGATACAGAGCTTATACGCCACATAGCCAGTAGAGGAAAATATTTCCGATATAGGTATACCCTAGGAAATAGGATTACGAGAGTTGGAGAGGTATCACCAGGATACTGTGCACATATCTTACAAGCTGATACGTGTACTAGACAGATGGGAGAATTAGGGTTAGGAGATTTCACATGGAAGATGTGTAATATGGTTATGTCCTACTCCGTCCCATATGTTCTCCCCGATGATGCATATTTCATATGCGGGAGGAAGGCGTATAAGTGGCTTGCCCCAAACTCTGAAGGATTGTGTTATATTGGAAAAGTATTGCCTGAAGTAATGACTGTATCACATGCCAAAATGAAAGATATACACCGTGTTGCCCAAGCTCCTTATACTCATACCCATTACGAGCACGTAGTTAAACGGCACCTGATAGAAAGAACAGAGCATCCGGCCTCTGACCTGATCCATGAATCCACCGGGATTCAGTTTCTAATCGCGTTAGATTTCACTCGCACCGCCAGAGGAGTGTTGAATTATAAATACATATCTGCGCTCGCAAATTTGTTAGACAATATCACAGAAATGTATGATGACACTTTTAGGTATACTGGAAGAGAGCTTCAAGCTTATAAAACAGAACTGGTTCAGCATAGAATGGTTCTCAATTATCTCACGGCAGTAACAGGTGGATATTGTGTCACACTGGCAACGCAGTACGGCGTGAAATGTTGCACATATATTACAAATAGTACCGAGGACCCGGTCGAGGTCATAGACCAAAAGATGGACGATATTCTCCAATTGAAGTGGGAATTTCGCAGGAGACACAATCTCACTCTTGCTGCTGTAGGTAATGAGCTGACTGGTTGGGTGTCATGGTTGAACCCGCGAAATTGGTTCTCTGGTTTAGGAGAATGGGCTCAAGGAGTCATAATGGATGTTGGGAAGTTTCTTCTATGTATCTTAGGTGTTGTCATAACGATTGGCTTGATATTTAGATGCGGTCAGGCTTTAACGAAGTGCAAACGAAGTACCAGGGTGATGAGTTTAAGGAGTGAGGAAATTGTAATTCCAATGGATTTGATTTATGACCCAAATGTAGAAACAATGATGTGATGAAAATGCGATTTCTACGGTCCGTTTCTTTCACCTGTTTTTCCGTTTTCTCCAAGGTAAAAAGACCCACTTGGACGAGGAATTTGATGATCCTGTATACAGACAACTGATGGATTAAAGAAGAAGTTTTGACAACCTTATACAGATATTTGATGAACTTTGCCATAGACCCCCAGTTTCCCTAGAAATTTTAAAATTAAGCTAGCCCAACACTTTTGTAAGTCTATGGACATTGACAAAGCTTTTTGCCCACACGCCTTTTGGCAAAAGCACAAAGAAGACTGCATTCAACAGACACCGAACAAGACTTCAACCGACAAATGTTCATTTACCTGACATAGAATACCACTGCATTTACCGTAATTATGTCTTTTCTTCATCTCTACGACCTTCAGGTAATTACACACATAGTATAGGGAATACAGGCACAGATATCAGCAATCACATATTCCCCCATTCATGTATCATCAACTAAAATGTGCTCCCCATTTTGTTACAACCACAGCCGAAAAGAGCTCGGTAAAGTTTGACAGCCCATCCACAGACCCGTACCACGGGATAAGAAGGAATTCAAATGTATACTTCGCAATGCCTCGAAGCTTGATTTAAAACACGTACGGCACGATGATACATGACCCCCAAACACGGATTCATACACACATGCTTCTGCTATCTCACTAGGTCATACCCTTTTCCTACCTTCTCCTCTCCTCCCCTACCCAACCATGTAAATGTATTAACCCCTGACATATATTTTTCTCTTTTGAAATGTTTTAGGAAGTGGCAGTTATTGTTGACTGCCAAAGGGTGGACTGTCAAAGTCAGAAAAATATCACGATGCACACTGCCATATTTGCACCTCATACAGGTCTGCGCTGCGCATGCGTGCGCTCTCCCGTGCGTGCGCATACTCGCTGTTGCGGGCACCCGCGGGCGCGCGGTATGTGCATTTACGGTAGAGTTCATGTGTTCGTAGCGTGCGACTCAATCGTTACATATTTTCACTATATAATGTATTTTGTAGATTATGGTCCCTTTGATAGATTCTGAAAGTTTGGTTAATGTAGCATGTTCGTGGACAGAGAAATCCCTCTTTGTTTGATACGAAGGGTCAGACAGGAGTAATACAGTGGTGTTTAGTATCCATCGGAAGAGTATTTAATTAGCAATATTCCGGTGTTGGTTTGAAGCGGATTAATCGCTCGTGCGAATAGTTATGGACATAAGAAGTTTATGTCCATTTACTATTATTTGCACTTACTTATCCATGCGGCGGGAAACCTAGTTTCCCACCCACCTGAGCAGTTGGAAATCGTCACAGCCCACCTGTATGAATCAACCTATGACCTCTTGTTATAATGCGAGGAGGAATTCCTGTGTCCAATGAACAATGAGATTGTAGGGACCATTGAATTGTATTGTGTGTGGGGCATAAATAGACAAGCCGATCACATCCAGCTCACTCTTCAACGGTTATCATTGCTGAAAATCGGGAGCTGGATGTCCAGAGGCGCATGCGATCGTTTCCTTTGTGCGTAAGTTTTCTCCGCAATCATATTGTCTTTCTTGTTGTTATGGGCCATATCTCTCTCTCTCTCTCTCTTCTCCTCTTTCTCTCGTATTCTCTTAAACGTAATAGTATTGTATTGTATTTCCTGTGTAGTTATCTGGTTAGTTAGTCTATGTTATATTGTAGTGTATGACTTGTATTGTATTAATTCTTTTGCAAGTATAACATTCATAATATATATATTAGGCGTTGGACCCTAAGCACGGTATCTGTGTATTTCTTATAGTGTTAAGTATTCTCAGAGCGTCGGTGACGCTCAAACAGCTTTTAAGTTAATAAGGTTACACTGTGTTGCATCTACACCCTATCTCTACACTAAGGTTTTACAGCATATTACATTGTTTATGGTTTAGATATAAAGGTTTAACATTGTGAGCGTCTGCGCCGCTCGTGATCTCCTCGTGGCCTCGAGCGTCCGCTACGCTGATAGCGTAGCATTACGGTAGTCGCTCACCTATAAGTGTGCCCGATACCAACAGCGTATTCTCGTGAGCGTTTGTGTCGCTCGAGCAGCCCGCTCCCGATACAGCGTCCGTTACGCTATAGTAAACCATTACGTTAGTCAGCAGCCAATAGCGTGCCTGCCTGTGATCTCTTGGCCGTGAGCGAACGTGACGCTTGAGCGTCTCGACCACGGCTAAGCGATTGTTACGCAACGAGCGTACCCTTACGGTACTCCATACGTCAATAGCGTACAGTGTTCTTAGACCTCATAAAGGGTTTTATATAAGATAAATATTTAGCTTTATCAGGCCCACAGGGGGCGACATCCCATTTATCGGCATCTGCTCCGCCTCCACATTAGCCTCCTCATCAAACATGTCGACACAGCCGTACCGACACACCGCACACACACAGGGAATGCTCTGACTGAGGACAGGACCCCACACAGCCCTTTGGGGAGACAGAGAGAGAGTATGCCAGCACACACCAGAGCGCTATATAATGTAGGGATAAACACTATCACTGAGTGAATTTTCCCCAATAGCTGCTTGTATAAACAATATTGCGCCTAAATTTAGTGCCCCCCCCCCCTCTCTTTTTAACCCTTTGAGCCTGAAAACTACAGGGGAGAGCCTGGGGAGCTGTCTTCCAGCTACACTGTGAAGAGAAAATGGCGCCAGTGTGCTGAGGGAGATAGCTCCGCCCCTTTTTCGCTGACTTTTCTCCCGCTTTTTTATGGATTCTGGCAGGGGTAATTATCACATATATAGCCTCTGGGGCTATATATTGTGATTATTTTGCCAGCCAAGGTGTTTTTATTGCTGCTCAGGGCGCCCCCCCCCAGCGCCCTGCACCCTCAGTGACCGGAGTGTGAAGTGTGTATGAGGAGCAATGGCGCACAGCTGCAGTGCTGTGCGCTACCTTGGTGAAGACCGAAGTCTTCTGCCGCCGATTTTCCGGACCATCTTCATGCTTCTGGCTCTGTAAGGGGGACGGCGGCGCGGCTCCTGGAACGAACACCAAGGACGGGTCCTGCGGTCGATCCCTCTGGAGCTAATGGTGTCCAGTAGCCTAAGAAGCCCAAGCTAGCTGCAAGCAGGTAGGTTCGCTTCTTCTCCCCTTAGTCCCTCGTTGCAGTGAGCCTGTTGCCAGCAGGACTCACTGTAAAATAAAAAATAAGATTTTACTTACCGATAAATCTATTTCTCGTAGTCCGTAGTGGATGCTGGGACTCCGTAAGGACCATGGGGAATAGCGGCTCCGCAGGAGACAGGGCACAAGAATAAAAGCTTTAGGATCAGGTGGTGTGCACTGGCTCCTCCCCCTATGACCCTCCTCCAAGCCTCAGTTAGGATACTGTGCCCGGACGAGCGTACATAATAAGGAAGGATATTGAATCCCGGGTAAGACTCATACCAGCCACACCAATCACACCGTACAACTTGTGATCTGAACCCAGTTAACAGTATGATAAAACGAAAAGGAGCCTCTGAAAAGATGGCTCACAACAATAATAACCCGAATTTTTGTAACAATAACTATATACAAGTATTGCAGACAATCCGCACTTGGGATGGGCGCCCAGCATCCACTACGGACTACGAGAAATAGATTTATCGGTAAGTAAAATCTTATTTTCTCTGACGTCCTAGTGGATGCTGGGACTCCGTAAGGACCATGGGGATTATACCAAAGCTCCCAAACGGGCGGGAGAGTGCGGATGACTCTGCAGCACCGAATGAGAGAACTCCAGGTCCTCCTCAGCCAGGGTATCAAATTTGTAGAATTTCGCAAACGTGTTTGCCCCTGACCAAGTAGCTGCTCGGCAAAGTTGTAAAGCCGAGACCCCTCGGGCAGCCGCCCAAGATGAGCCTACTTTCCTTGTGGAATGGGCTTTTACCGATTTTGGCTGTGGCAGGCCTGCCACAGAATGTGCAAGCTGAATTGTACTACAAATCCAACGAGCAATCGTCTGCTTAGAAGCAGGAGCACCCAGCTTGTTGGGTGCATACAGGATAAACAGCGAGTCAGATTTTCTGACTCCAGCCGTCCTGGAAACATATTTTCAGGGCCCTGACAACGTCAAGCAACTTGGAGTCCTCCAAGTCCCTAGTAGCCGCAGGTACCACAATAGGTTGGTTCATGTGAAATGCAGAAACCACCTTAGGTAGAAATTGAGGACGAGTCCTCAATTCTGCCCTGTCAGAATGAAAAATTAAGTAAGGACTTTTATATGATAAAGCCGCCAATTCTGACACACGCCTGGCTGAAGCCATGGCTAACAGCATCGTCACCTTCCATGTGAGATATTTGAAGTCCACAGTGGTGAGTGGTTCAAACCAATGTGACTTTAGAAAACTCAACACAACATTTAGATCCCAAGGTGCCACTGGAGGCACAAAAGGAGGCTGTATATGCAGTACCCCTTTTACAAATGTCTGAACTTCAGGCATTGAAGCCAGTTCTTTCTGGAAGAAAATCGACAGGGCCGAAATTTGAACCTTAATGGACCCTAATTTTAGGCCCATAGATAGTCCTGTTTGCAGGAAATGGAGGAAACGACCCAGTTGAAATTCCTCTGTAGGGGCCTTCTTGGCCTCACACCACGCAACATATTTTCGCCAAATGCGGTGATAATGTTTTGCGGTTACGTCCTTCCTGGCCTTGACCAGGGTAGGGATGACTTCATCTGGAATGCCTTTTTCCCTCAGGATCCGGCGTTCAACCGCCATGCCGTCAAACGCAGCCGCGGTAAGTCTTGGAACAGACAAGGCCCCTGCTGGAGCAGGTCCTTTCTCAGAGGTAGAGGCCACGGTTCGTCCGTGAGCATCTCTTGAAGTTCCGGGTACCAAGTCCTTCTTGGCCAATCCGGAACCACGAGTATAGTTCTTACTCTTCTCCTTCTTATGATTCTCAGTACCTTTGGTATGAGAGGCAGAGGAGGGAACACATACACTGACTGGTACACCCACGGCGTTACCAGGGCGTCCACCGCTATTGCCTGAGGGTCCCTTGACCTGGCGCAATATCTGTCTAGTTTTTTGTTTAGACGGACGCCATCATGTCCACCTTTGGTTCTTCCCAACGGTTTACTATCAGGTGGAAGACTTCTGGGTGAAGTCCCCACTCTCCCGGGTGGAGGTCGTGTCTGCTGAGGAAGTCTGCTTCCCAGTTGTCCACTCCCGGAATGAACACTGCTGACAGTGCTATCACATGATTTTCCGCCCAGCGAAGAATCCTTGCAGCTTCTGCCATTGCCCTCCTGCTTCTCGTGCCGCCCTGTCTGTTTACGTGGGCGACTGACGTGATGTTGTCCGATTGGATCAATACCGCCTGACCCTGAAGAAGGGGTTTCGCTTGACTTAGGGCATTGTAAATGGCCCTTAGTTCCAGAATGTTTATATGAAGAGATGCTTCCATGCTTGACCACAAGTCCTGGAAATTTCTTCCCTGTGTGACTGCTCCCCAGCCTCTCAGGCTTGCATCCGTGGTCACCAGGATCCAATCCTGAATGCCAAATCTGCGGCCCTCTAGTAGATGAGCACTCTGCAGCCACCACAGAAGAGACACCCTTGTCCTTGGCGACAGGGTTATCCGCTGATGCATCTGAAGATGCGATCCGGACCATTTGTCCAGTAGATCCCACTGAAAAGTTCTTGCATGGAATCTTCCGAATGGAATCGCTTCGTAAGAAGCCACCATTTTTCCCAGGACCCTCGTGCACTGATGCACTGACACCTGGCCTGGTTTTAGGAGGTTCCTGACTAGCTCGGATAACTCCCTGGCCTTCTCCTCCGGGAGAAACACCTTTTTCTGGACTGTGTCCAGAATCATTCCTAGGAACAGTAGACGTGTCGTTGGAATCAGCTGCGATTTTGGAATATGTAGGATCCACCCGTGCTGACGTAACACTACCTGAGATAGTGCTACTCCGACTTCTAACTGTTCCCTGGACCTTGCCCTTATCAGGAGATCGTCCAAGTAAGGGATAATTAAGATGCCTTTTCTTCGAAGAAGAATCATCATTTCGGCCATTACCTTGGTAAAGACCCGAGGTGCCGTGGACAACCCAAACGGCAGCGTCTGAAACTGATAATGACAGTCTTGTACTACAAACCTGAGGTACCCTTGGTGAGACGGGTAGATTGTGACGTGGAGATAAGCATCCTTGATGTCCAGAGACACCATATAGTCCCCTTCTTCCAGGTTTGCTATCACCGCTCTGAGTGATTCCATTTTGAATTTGAACCTCTTTATGTAAGTGTTCAAGGATTTCAGATTTAAAATTGGTCTCACCGAGCCGTCCGGCTTCGGTACCACAAACAGCGTGGAATAATACCCCTTTCCCTGTTGTAGGAGGGGTACCTTGATTATCACCTGCTGGGAATACAGCTTGTGAATGGCTTCCAAAACTGCCTCCCTGTCGGAGGGAGACTGTGGTAGAGCAGACTTCAGGAACCGGCGAGGGGGAAACGCCTCGAATTCCAGTTTGTACCCCTGCGATACTACCTGTAGAATCCAGGGGTCCACTTGCGAGTGAGCCCACTGCGCGTTGAAATTCTTGAGACGGGCCCCCACCATGTCTGAGTCTGCTTGTAAAGCCCCAGCGTCATGCTGAAGACTTGGCAGAAGCAGGGGAGGGCTTCTGCTCCTGGGAAGCGGCTGCATGGTGCAGTCTTTTTCCCCTTCCTCTGCCCCGGGGCAGGAAGGAATGGCCTTTAGCTCGCTTGTACTTACGGGAACGAAAGGACTGAGTTTGAAAAGACGGTGTCTTTTTCTGCTGATGTGAAGTGACCTGGGGTAAAAAGGTGGATTTTCCAGCCGTTGCCGTGGCCACCAGGTCCGATAGACCAGCCCCAAATAACTCCTCCCCTTTATACGGCAATACTTCCATATGTCGTTTGGAATCCGCATCGCCTGACCACTGTCGCGTCCATAACGCTCTTCTGGCAGAAATGGACATAGCACTTACTCTTGATACCAGGGTGCAAATATCCCTCTGTGCATCACGCATATATAGTAATGCATCCTTCAAATGCTCTATAGTTAACAGTATATTGTCCCTATCCAGGGTATCAATATTTTCAGTCAGGGAATCCGACCACGCGACTCCAGCACTGCACATCCAGGCTGAAGCGATTGCTGGTCGCAGTATAACACCAGTATGTGTGTATATACTTTTAAGAATATTTTCCAGCCTTCTATCTGCTGGTTCTTTGAGGGTGGCCGTATCAGGAGACGGTAACGCTACTTGTTTAGATAAACGTGTGAGCGCCTTATCTACCCTAGGGGGTGTTTCCCAACGCGTCCTAACCTCTGATGGGAAAGGATATAGTGCCAATAATTTTTTAGAAATTAGCAGTTTTTTGTCGGGGGAAACCCACGCTTTTTCACACACCTCATTTAACTCATCTGACTCAGGGAAAACTATTGGTAGTTTTTTCACACCCCACATAATACCCTTCTTTGTGGTACTTGTAGTGTCAGAAATGTTCAATGCCTCCTTCATTGCCGTGATCATGTAACGTGTGGCCCTACTGGACATTACGTTTGTCTCCTCACCGTCGACACTAGACTCAGTATCTGTGTCTGGGTCTGTGTCGACCCACTGAGGTAACGGGCGTTTTAGGGCCCCTGATGGTGTCTGAGACGCCTGGACAGGCACTAATTGATTTGCCGGCTGTCTCATGTCATCAACCGTTCTTTGCAAAGTGCTGACATTATCACTTAATTCTTTAAATACGATCATCCAGTCAGGTGTCGACTCCCTAGGGGGTGACATCACTAACCAAGGCAATTGCTCCGCCTCCACATCATTTTCCTCCTCATACATGTCGACACACACGTACCGACACACAGCACACACACCGGGAATGCTCTGATAGAGGACAGGACCCCACAAGCCCTTTGGAGAGACAGAGGGAGAGTCTGCCAGCACACACCAAGCGCTATATATATATATATATATATATACACACAGGAATAACCTTATATAAGTGTTATTCCCTTATAGCTGCTGTTTATATAATTTTTAGCTGCCAATAGTGCCCCCCCTTCTCTTTTTTACCCTGATTCTGTAGCAAGTCTGCAGGGGAGAGTCAGGGAGCCGTCCTTCCGGCGGAGCTGTGAGGGAAAATGGCGCTTGTGTGCTGAGGAGATAGGCTCCGCCCCTTCACGACGTCCTTATCTCCCGCTCTTTTCTGTAAAAATGGCAGGGGTTAAAATACATCCATATAGCCCAAGAGCTATATGTGATGTATTCTTTTGCCAACCTAAAGGTATCATCTGTTATATTGCGTCTCAGGGCGCTCCCCCCCAGCGCCCTGCACCCTCAGTGACCGGAGTGTGAAGTGTGCTGAGAGCAATGGTGCACAGCTGCGGTGCTGTGCGCTACCTTAGTCTGAAGACAGGATCGTCTTCTGCCGCCGATTTCACCGGACCTCTTCGCTCTTCTGGCTCTGTAAGGGGGCCGGCGGCGCGGCTCCGGGACCCATCCAGGCTGAACCTGTGATCGTCCCTATGGAGCTAATGTCCAGTAGCCTAAGAAACCCAATCCACTCTGCACGCAGGTGAGTCCGTTTCTTCTCCCCTTAGTCCCACGATGCAGTGAGCCTGTTGCCAGCAGGACTCACTGAAAATAAAAAACCTAAAATACACTTTTATTCTAAGCAGCTCAGGAGACCCACCTAGCCTGCACCCTTCTCGTTCGGGCACAAAAATCTAACTGAGGCTTGGAGGAGGGTCATAGGGGGAGGAGCCAGTGCACACCACCTGATCCTAAAGCTTTTATTCTTGTGCCCTGTCTCCTGCGGAGCCGCTATTCCCCATGGTCCTTACGGAGTCCCAGCATCCACTAGGACGTCAGAGAAAACCTAACATATACTTTCTTTATAGGAGCTCAGGAGAGCCCCTAGTGTGCATCCAGCTCGGCCGGGCACAGAAATCTAACTGAGGTCTGGAGGAGGGGCATAGAGGGAGGAGCCAGTGCACACCAGATAGTACCTAATCTTTCTTTTAGAGTGCCCAGTCTCCTGCGGAGCCCGTCTATTCCCCCCATGGTCCTTACGGAGTTCCCAGCATCCACTAGGACGTCAGAGAAATATATATATATATATATATATATATATATATATATTATATATATATATATATATATATATATATATATCTCTACATACTAGGGTCTCAATCTCTGTTGATAAGGTAACTGTCCACGCTGCCACAGCGCTATAAACCCATGCCGACGCAATCGCCGGTCTGAGTAGTGTACCAGAATGTGCACGCTATCTGCAGGATCCCTGGGAATAGCTGTTACGACAGGGCTACCTTTTGTGACACCCTAGGGGAAGATTCCCATCGTATCCTGGCCCTAGTGGGGAAAGGATACTGCCTGAGAATTCTTTGTGGGAAACTGCAGTCTCTTGTCTGGAGATTCCCGCTCTTTTTCATCATGAGAGGAGGGAAATTTACCTCAGCTTTCTGAATACTTTCCTGCCATTTTGGCTGTAACTTTGCATTATCGTAGTCGACACTGGAGTCAACCTCCGTGTCGATATCAGTGTTTATTATTTTTAGATAGTGAGCATTGAAAGACTCTGAAGGTCTCTGCGACATAGGGACAGACATGGCTAGATTTCCTGTCTGTTCTCTAATCTTTTGTGCCATAAATTCACCTTAGCACTTACACATATCCAAACAGGTGTCGGCGTTGTCGACGGAGACACCCTCTCACACACATATTAGCTCCATCTCCTCCTTAGGGGAGCCTTTTACCTCAGACATGTCGACACACACGTACAGACACACTACACACACAGGGGATGCTCTATTTAAAGACAGTTCCCCCACAAGGCCCTTTGGAGAGACAGAGAGAGAGTATGCCAGCACACACCCCAGCGCTATATGACCCAGGAATCACACAGTAACGTAGTGTTAACCCAGTAGCTGCTGTATATATTGTTTTTACGCCAAATTTATGTGCCCCCCTCTCTTTTTCACCCCCTTCTATCGTGCTTCTGCAGGGGAGAGCCTGGGGAGCTTCCTCTCAGCGGAGCTGTGGAGAGAAAATGGCGCTGGTGAGTGCTGAGGAAGAAGCCCCGCCCCCTCAGCGGCGGGCTTCTGTCCCGCTTTCTGTGTAAAAATAATGGCGGGGGCTCATACATATATACAGTGCCCAGCTGTATATATGTTACTTTTGCCAAGAGGTACCATAATTGCTGCCCAGGGCGCCCCCCCCCCCCCCCCTGCGCCCTGCACCCTACAGTGACCGGAGTGTGTGGGTAGTGTGGGAGCAATGGCGCACAGCTGCAGTGCTGTGCGCTACCTCATATGAAGACAGGAGACTTCTTGCTTCACCCGCCGGCTTCTGTCTTCTGGCTCTGCGAGGGGGACGGCGGCGCGGCTCCGGGAACGGACGACCAAGGTTAAGATCCTGTGTTCGAACCCTCTGGAGCTAATGGTGTCCAGTAGCCTAAGAAGCGCAACCTAGCCGCAGTCAGTAGGTTTGCTTCTCTCCCCTCAGTCCCACGTAGCAGAGAGTCTGTTGCCAGCAGAAGCTCTCTGAAAATAAAAAAAACCTAACTAAAATACTTTCTTATTAGCAAGCTCAGGAGAGCTCACTAAAATGCACCCAGCTCAGTCCGGGCACAGATTCTAACTGAGGTCTGGAGGAGGGGCATAGAGGGAGGAGCCAGTGCACACCAGTAGTACTAAATCTTTCTTAGAGTGCCCAGTCTCCTGCGGAGCCCGTCTATTCCCCATGGTCCTTACGGAGTCCCCAGCATCCACTAGGACGTTAGAGAAATAGATTTACCGGTAAGTAAAATATTATTTTCTCGAACGTCCTAGTGGATGCTGGGGACTCCGTAAGGACCATGGGGATTATACCAAAGCTCCCAAACGGGCGGGAGAGTGCGGATGACTCTGCAGCACCGAATGAGCAAACACAAGGACCTCCTCAGCCAGGGTATCAAACTTTTAGAAATTTGCAAAAAAGTGTTTGAACCTGACCAAGTAGCCGCTCTGCAAAGCTGTAAAGCCGAGACCCCTCGGGCAGCCGCCCAAGAAGAGCCCACCTTCCTAGTGGAATGGGCCTTAACTGATTTTGGCAGCGGCAATCCAGCCGCAGAATGAGCCTGCTGAATCGTGTTACAGATCCAGCGAGCAATAGTTTGCTTTGAAGCAGGAGCACCAAGCTTGTTGGAAGCATACAGGATAAACAAAGATTCTGTTTTCCTGACCCTAGCCGTTCTGGCTACAAAAACTTTCAAAGCCCTGACTACATCAAGTAACTCAGAATCCTCCAAGTCACGAGTAGCCACAGGCACCACAATAGGTTGGTTCATATGAAAAGATGACACCACCTTTGGCAGAAATTGCGGACGGGTCCGCAATTCTGCCCTGTCCATATGGAAAACCAGATAGGGGCTTTTATGTAACAAAGCCGCTAATTCTGACACATGCCTAGCTGAAGCCAAGGCTAATAGCATGACCACCTTCCACGTGAGAAATTTTAACTCCACGGTCTTAAGTGGCTCAAACCAGTGCGACTTTAGGAAACTCAACACCACGTTAAGATCCCAAGGTGCCACTGGAGGCACAAAAGGGGGCTGAATATGCAGCACTCCCTTTACAAACGTCTGAACTTCAGGTAGAGTAGCCAGTTCTTTTTGAAAGAAAATGGATACGGCCGAAATCTGGACCTTAATGGAACCCAATTTTAGGCCCAAAGACACTTCAGACTGTAGGAAGTGAAGGAAACGGCCCAGCTGGAATTCCTCCGTAGGGGCATTCCTGGCCTCACACCAAGCAACATATTTTCGCCATATACGGTGATAATGTTTAGCCGTCACGTCCTTCCTAGCCTTTATCAGCGTAGGAATAACCTCATCCGGAATGCCGTTTTCTGCTAGGATCCGGCGTTCAACCGCCATGCCGTCAAACGCAGCCGCGGTAAGTCTTGGAACAGACAGGGCCCCTGTTGCAACAAGTCCTGTCTTAGAGGCAGAGGCCAAGGGTCCTCTGTGAGCATTTCTTGCAGCTCTGGATACCAAGTCCTTCTTGGCCAATCCGGAACAATGAGTATTGTTCTCACTCCTCTTCTTCTTATGATTCTCAGCACATTGGGTATGAGAGGAAATACATAGACCGACGAACACCCACGGTGTCACTAGTGCGTCTACAGCTATCGCCTGAGGTTCTCTTGACCTGGCGCAATACCTCTGTAGCTTTTTGTTGAGGCGGGATGCCATCATGTCTACTTGTGGCAGTTCCCACCGACCTGCAATCTGCGCGAAGACTTCTTGATGAAGTCCCCACTCTCCCGGGTGGAGGTCGTGCCTGCTGAGGAAGTCTGCTTCCCAGTTGTCTACTCCCGGAATGAACACTGCTGACAGTGCTCTTACGTGATTCTCCGCCCAGCGAAGAATTCTGGTGGCTTCCGCCATCGCCACCCTGCTCCTTGTGCCGCCTTGGCGGTTTACATGAGCCACTGCGGTGATGTTGTCTGACTGAATCAGCACCGATTGGTCGCGAAGCAGGGTCTCCGCTTGACGTAGGGCGTTGTAGATGGCCCTTAGATCCAGGATATTGATGTGAAGGCAAGTCTCCTGACTTGACCACAGCCCTCGGAAATTTCTTCCCTGTGTGACTGCTCCCCACCCTCGGAGGCTTGCGTCCGTGGTCACCAGGACCCAGTTCTGAATGCCGAATCTGCAACCCTCGAGAAGGTGAGCACCCTGCAGCCACCACAGGAGAGACACCCTGGCCCTGGGAGATAGGGTGATCAGCCGATGCATTTTTAGATGTGATCCGGACCACTTGTCCAACAGATCCCATTGAAAGGTCCTCGCATGGAACCTGCCGAAAGGAATGGCCTCGTATGATGCCACCATCTTTCCCAGGACTCGCGTGCATTGATGCACCGACACCTGTTTTGGTTTTAATTGGTCTCTGACCAGTGTCATGAGCTCCTGAGCCTTCTCCATCGGGAGATAAACTCTCTTCTGGCATGTGTCCAGAATCATGCACAGGAAGGGCAGACGAGTCATAGGAATCCAGCCGTGCTGTTGTAACACTTCCCGAGAGCGTGCTACGCTGATCAGCAACTGCTCTCTGGACCTCGCCTTTATGAGGAGATCGTCCAAGTACGGCATAATTGTGACTCCTTGCCGTCGCAGGAGCACCATCATTT
This sequence comes from Pseudophryne corroboree, assembly GCF_028390025.1. Taxonomy (NCBI): domain Eukaryota; kingdom Metazoa; phylum Chordata; class Amphibia; order Anura; family Myobatrachidae; genus Pseudophryne; species Pseudophryne corroboree. Next base: position 72,606,840 of record NC_086454.1, on the reverse strand, counting down.
CCGCCATTACCTTGGTAAATATTCTCGGTGCCGTAGAGAGACCAAACGGCAACATCTGGAATTGGTAATGACAATCCTGTACCACAAATCTGAGGTACTCCTGATGAGGTGGATAAATGGGGACATGAAGGTAAGCATCCTTTATGTCCAGAGACACCATAAAATCCCCCCCTTCCAGGCTTGCGATGACCGCTCTGAGCGATTCCATCTTGAACTTAAACCTTTTCAGGTATATGTCCATGGATTTTAAATTCAATATGGGTCTGACCGAACCGTCCGGTTTCGGTACCACAAACATGGTCGAATAGTAACCCTTTCCTTGTTGAAGGAGGGGGACCTTGACCACCACCTGCTGAAGATACAATTTGTGAATTGCAGCTAACACTATTTCCCTCTCTAAGGGGGAAGCTGGCAGGGCCGATTTGAGGTAACGGTGGGGGGGGCATCTCTTTGAATTCCAGCTTGTATCCCTGAGACACAATCTCTATAGCCCAGGGATCCACCTGGGAGTGAACCCACTAGTGGCTGAAATTTCGGAGACGCGCCCCCACCGGGCCTAGCTCCGCCTGTGGAGCCCCAGGGTCATGCGGTGGATTTAGTGGAAGCCGGGGAGGACTTCTGTTCCTGGGAACTAGCTGTATTGTGCAGCTTCTTTCCTTTACCCCTGCCTCTGGCAAGAAAGGACGCACCTCGGACTTTCTTGCCTTTTTGTGATCGAAAGGACTGCATTTGGTAATACGGTGCTTTCTTAGGTTGTGAGGGAACATATGGCAAAAAAATTGACTTTCCAGCTGTAGCTGTGGAGACCAGGTCCGAGAGACCCTCCCCAAACAACTCCTCACCCTTGTAAGGTAAAACCTCCATGTGCCTTTTTGAGTCGGCATTTCCTGTCCATTGCCGATTCCACAGGACCCTTCTGGCAGAAATCGACATTGCATTTATTCTAGAGCCCAGTAGGCTAATGTCTCTTTGAGCATCTCTCATATATAGGACAGCGTCTTTTATATGCCCCAGGGTCAGTAATATAGTATCCTTGTCCAAGGTATCAAGTTCCTCAGATAAGGTATCCGTCCATGCTGCTACAGCACTACACATCCAGGCCGACGCAATCGCCGGCCTTAGTAAGGTACCTGAATGTGTATAAATGGACTTCAGGGTACCCGCCTGCTTTCTATCCGCAGCATCTTTTAGGGTGGCCGTATCCTGTGACGGCAGGGCTACCCTCTTGGATAAGCGTGTTAAAGCTTTGTCTACCCTAGGGGAGGATTCCCAGCATAACCTGTCCGTTGGCGGGAAAGGATATGCCATAAGCATCCGTTTGGAAAACTACAGTTTTCTATCTGGAGATTCCCAAGCCTTTTCACATAACTCATTTAACTCATGTGAAGGGGGAAAGGTCATCTCTTGCCTTTTTTCCCCATAGATATAAACCCTCTTGTCAGGGACTGGGGTTTCCTCTGTGATGTGCAACACATCCTTCATTGCTATAATCATGTAACGGATGGCTTTAGCCATTTTAGGCTGTAACTTTGCATCATCGCCATTGACACTGGAGTCAGAATCCGTGTCGATATCTGTGTCAACAATTTTGGATAGTGGGCGCTTCTGAGACCCCGACGGCCTCTGCGACATAGGATCAGGCATGGGCTGAGACCGCGGCTGTCCTAAGGCTTCAGCTTTATCCAACCTTTTATGCAAGGAAGTAACATTATCATTTAAAACCTTCCACATATCCATCCAATCGGGTGTCGGCGGCGACCACACATTCATTTGTTCCCGCTCTGCTTCCACATAGCCTTCCTCGTCAAACATGCCGACACACCACACACACAGGGGGATGCTCTTTTTGAAGACAGTTCCCCCACAAGGCCTTTTGGAGAGACAGAGAGAGAGTATGCCAGCACACACCCCAGCGCTATATGACCCAGGAATCACACAGTAACTTAGTGTTAACCCAGTAGCTGCTGTATATACTGTTTTTGCGCCAAATTTATGTGCCCCCCTCTCTTTTCACCCTCTTCTACCGTGATTCTGCAGGGGAGTGCCTGGGGAGCTTCCTCTGAGCGGAGCTGTGGAGAGAAAATGGCGCTGGTGAGTGCTGAGGAAGAAGCCCCGCCCCCTCAGCGGCGGGCTTCTGTCCCGCGTTTCTGTGTAAAAATATGGCGGGGGCCCATGCATATATACAGTGCCCAACTGTATATATGCCCACTTTTGCCAAGAGGTCTCTGATTGCTGCCCAGGGCGCCCCCCCCCCCTGCGCCCTGCACCCTACAGTGACCGGAGTATGTGGGTTTAGTGTGGGAGCAATGGCGCACAGCTGCAGTGCTGTGCACTACCTCATATGAAGACTGGAGTCTTCTGCCGCCGATTTCGAAGTCTTCTTGCTTCTGTCACCGGCTCTGCGAGGGGGACGGCGGCGCGGCTCCGGGATCGGACGACCAAGGGTGCGATCCTGTGTACGATCCCTCTGGAGCTAATGGTGTCCAGTAGCCTAAGAAGCAAGACCTATCTTCAGTGAGTAGGGCTGCTTCTCTCCCCTCAGTCCCACGTAGCAGAGAGTCTGTTGCCAGCAGATCTCTCTGAAAATAAAAAAACCTAACAAAATACTTTCTTTTTAGCAAGCTCAGGAGAGCTCACTAAGTAGCACCCAGCTCGTCCGGGCACAGATTCAAACTGAGGTCTGGAGGAGGGACATAGAGGGAGGAGCCAGAGCACACCAGTATCCAAATTCTTTCTTAAAGTGCCCTGTCTCCTGCGGAGCCCGTCTATTCCCCATGGTCCTTACGGAGTCCCCAGCATCCACTAGGACGTTAGAGAAATTGGTAATGACAATCCTGTACAGCGAATCTCAGGTATTCCTGATGGGGGGCATATATGGGGATATGAAGGTACGCATCCTTTATGTCCAGACACACCATAAACTCCCCCTCCTCCATGTTGGCTATTATCGCTCTGAGTGATTCCATTTTGAATCTTTTTATGTACAGGTTTAGGGATTTCAGATTCAAAATAGGTCTGACCGAACCGTCCGGTTTCGGTACCACAAATAGGGTTGAGTAGTAACCTCTTCCCTGCTGGTGTAGGGGAACCTTGATTATCACTTGCTGTATACACAGCGTTTGAATTGCAGCTAACACTACATCCCTTTCCGATGTGGAAGCTGGTAGGGCCGATTTGAAAAAACGGCGCGGGGGCACCTCCTCGAATTCCAGTTTGTACCCATGGGAAACTATTTCCAACACCCAGGGATTCAGGTCTGATCTGACCCAGGCATGACTGAAAAGTCGAAGACGTGCCCCCACCGGTGCGGACTCCCTCAGGGGAGCCCCAGCGTCATGCTGTGAGTTTTGGAGCAGCCGGGGAGGACTTTTGGTCCTGGGCACCTGCCGAAGCAGGTGCTCTTTTGCCTCTGCCCTTACCTCTGGCGAGGAAAGAGGATCCCCGACCTCTTCTGGACTTATGCGACCGAAAGGACTGCATCTGATAGGGTGTCACTTTCTTTTGCTGTTGGGGAATATATGGTAAAAAATTTGATTTACCTGCTGTAGCTGTGGAAACCAGGTCCGTCAGCCCATCCCCAAACAATACCTCACCCTTATAGGGTAGTACTTCCATATGTTTCTTGGAATCCGCATCACCCGTCCATTGGCAAGTCCATAAGGATCTTCTCGCCGAGATAAACATGGCATTGGCCCTAGAAGCTAGCAGTCCAATGTCCCTTTGAGCATCCCTCATAAATAAGACTGCGTCTTTAATATGGGCTAGAGTTAAGAATATAGTATCCTTATCCATATTATCAAATTGATCTGTCAGCTCATCTGTCCAAGCTGCAATTGTGCTACACACCCATGCCGACGCAATTGTCGGTCTTAGCACAGCACCCGTATGAGAATAAATACACTTTAAGGTAGTTTCTTGCCTGCGATCTGCAGGGTCCTTAAGGGCCGATGTGTCAGGAGACGGTAGCGCCACTTTCTTGGACAAGCGCGTCAGGGCCTTGTCCACAGTGGGGGGTTATTCCCAAATCTCCCTGTCCTGCTTAGGGAAGGGGTATGCCATATAAATTCTTTTGGGGATCTGCGGTCTCTTTTCCGGAGTCTCCCAAGCTTTTCCAAAAAAATCATTTAATTCATGAGATGTGGGAAAATTAATAATCTGTTTCTTTTCCTTAAACATGTGTACCCTTGTGTTGGGGACCGAGGGTTCATCCTCAATATGCAACACATCCCTTATTGCCACAATCATACACTGAATGGTTTTAGTCACCCTAGGGTGCAATTTTACTTCATCATAGTCGACACTGGAATCAGAATCCGTGTCGGTAGTAGTGTCTTGTATTAAGGGACGCTTTTGAGACCCCGACGGGCCCTGTGAGTCGGTCCAATCCGAGGATTGACCCCCTGATGTCCCCCCTAATTCAGCCTCATCAAGCCTTTTATGTAAAGATGCCACACTTGCACTCAACATATGCCACATGTCCATCCATTCCGGAGTCGGCACAACCGACGGGGAAACACCACTCATTTGCTCCACCTCCTCCTTGGAGAAGCCTTCCGCTTCAGACATGTCGACACCACGTAGCGACACCCCACACACATAGGGATTAACCTACAAGGGGACAAAACCCCAACCAGGCCCTTAGGAGAGACAGAGAGAGAGTATGCCAGCACACACCCAGCGCTTAATAACACTGTGGAAAAATATGACCAGATAGCGCTTTTTTATATAATAATATTCCAATTCCCACTCACTGCGTCGCCAATGTGCCCCCCTCCTCTTTTTTCCAGCCTGTGAAGTTCAGCATGGGAGAGACCAGGGAGCCAGCGTTCAGCATGCAGCTTCTGTGGAGAAAATGGCGCTGGTTAGTGCTGAGGATCAAGCCCCGCCCACCCGACAGCGGGCTTCGGTCCCAGTGCTTCTTTTATTAAAATGGCGGGGGATTCTTGGATTTACTGCCTCCGCAGCCTAATCCATCTTAACATGCCCAGAAGTGAGGAATATTGCTGCCCAGGGCCCCCCCCCCCCTTCAGTGCTGCTCTGTGTGTGTATAGTGGGAGCAATGGCCTCATGAAGATCTGACGTCTTCTGCCTTCTCATACTCACCCGGCTTCTATCTTCGGCATCTGTGAGGAGGACGGCGGCGCGGCTCCGGGACGAACCCCAGGTGAGACCTGTGTTCCGACACCTTCTGGAGCTAATGGTGTCTAGAAACAGAGCCCAACCGTAAAGCCAGCCCTGCTTCTCTCTCCTCAGTCCCACGATGCAGGGAGCCTGTTGCCAACAGGACTCCCTGAAAATAAAAAACCTAACAAAATTCTTTTAAAACAGAAAACTCTGGAGAGCTCTCTGCAGTGCACCCTTTCTCCTCTGGGCACAGAATCTAACAGAGGTCTGGAGTAGGGGCATAGAGGGAGGAGCCAGTGCACACCCATAGTCAAAGTTCTTTTTAGGTGCCCTATCTCCTGCGGAGCCCGTCTATACCCCATGGTCCTTACGGAGTCCCCAGCATCCTCTAGGACGTAAGAGAAAGGGATTTAGGAGTCACTATTTCAAGTGACTTAAAGGCAGGGAAGCAATGAGAAAGGCAAGGCAGATGCTTGGTTGCATAGGGAGAGGAATCAGTAGCAGGAAAAAAAGAAGTAATAATGCCACTGTATAGGTCATTGGTACGGCCTCATCTGGAATACTGTGTCCAGTTCTGGAGACCATATCTCCAGAAGGATATAAATACATTAGAGAGTGTACAAAGAAGGGCAACTAAAATGGTGCATGGCCTACATCACAAAACTTACCCGGAAAGGCTAAAAGATCTTAATATTTATAGTTTGGAGGAGAGAAGGGAAAGGGGGGACATGATAGAAACTTTCAAATATACCAAAGGTTTTAACAAAGTTCAGGAGGGAAACATTATTCAAAGGTAGAGAAGTATTAGAACTCGAGGACATGCACTGAGACTGGAGGGAGGCAGGTTCAGGGGAAATTTAAGGAAAAATTACTTCACAAAAAGGGTAGTGGATAAGTGGAATAGCCTCCCATCAGAGGTGGTAGAGGCTAAGGCTGTTGAGCAATTTAAACATGCTTGGGATAGACATATGAATATCCTTACAAAGAATTAAGGTTCAAAAAGGGTTGAGATTACCTAAAGGATAAAAAAAGGGGCAGACTAGATGGGCCAAGTGGTTCTTATCTGCTGTCAAATTCTATGTTTCTATGACTTATACGGCAGTACCACTGGACTGGACTTATACGCCAGCACCAGGGACACCACCACTGGACTGATGCAGGACAACACAGCACCACTGCAATGGACTGGACTTATACAGCAGCACTGGACACCACCACTGTGACTGGACTGATGCAGCACAAGACACTACCACTGTACTGATGCAGGACACCGAGGACGGAATCCAAACCCCGCAAGAATGCGACAGTGGGATGATGACGTTTTGCCTCGTTCTGGTTTCCGAGTCAGGTGGGAAAACCTGAGCCTGACTCGGATCCGGGCTCGGGTAGTAAAGTTCAAGGGGGTTCGGTTCAAAGGGAACCGAACACGCTCATCTCTAGTTTTCGTGAGATCGCGGGTCCAATTTTGGCCATTAAAAATAGCTCTAAGTGGAGACCACGATAATGACCATCAATCATTAATCACAATTTCAGCACGTTTTTAAAAGCCAAAATTGCATAGGGCTAATTGGATACTGCTAAATATCTCTTATTCTACTAGTAAGTTATCATAGACGCAGAAAGCAAGCACAGTAATGCATGTGTAATTAGAATCACAGTAACAGTACATGAATGACAATACACTGCTGTAAATCACTGGAACTCACTGTAATGTCACTGAACAGTCCCAATTTGTCTTATATTTAATTTTGTCACGTATGCCCCCTATACACTCGGCGGTGCACCGCCGAGCTGGCCGACGGCGAAAACGGCTGACGGGCAACCCGGCGGCAGGGGGAGAGGTGACGGTGGAGTGAAGTTTCTTCACTTCCCCCCTCCCCCCCCACCCCCCGCTCACCCGGCTCCATAGCAGTGCATGCTAATATGGACAAGATTGTCCATATTGGCCTGTACGCATAAGCGACACGGCACCAACGATGAACGACCGCGGGGCTGCGTATCGTTCATCGTTGGTGCCTACACACAGTACGATATGAACGAATGTTCATATCGTTCAGTGTTATCATAGTGTACACTCTAGGAGTGAAAAGGGGCAGGGCGCCGGAGTCCGGGGGCACATGTGCGCGCGCGCGGCCGAAACGGGGCGTGGCCACGCCAAATTAGGGGGCGTGGACACGCCTACGTCATTTTAGGGGGCGGTGCGGCCCGCAGACGCTACTATAGAGAGCGCCTGTGGCCGGTGACGTCACTGTTGGGGGCGTGCCCAGCACCTCCGTCGGTGCTGGGCTTCCCCCAGCCCTCTCCCAATGCGTGAATGGATGCCGCGCGCATGCGCACGGCATCTATACACGCCGGGAGGGCAGGAAGCGGGCAGCTGTTCTAGCAGGGCGCCGCAAAAGGGGCAGGGCGGGTTTTTCCTGCTAAAAAACGGGCAGGGCGCGGCGCCCTGCTAAAACAGCCTAGAGTGAACACTATTCTCGCATAACGCGCAGGGCCCTTAGGCCATCCAGTATAGTGACATGAGTAAATATTTATAAAATGGCATGGTAAAATAACAAAAACTTACTAACATGATTGGACACATTACAACATAGAAACAGAATTTGACGGCAGATAAGTACCACTGGTTCCGGTATGGTCGACATGGATAAATGGTCGACACATGAAATGGTTGACACATTAACGATCGACACATGAAAAGGTCAACATGGATTTTTGAACTGTTTTTGGTGTCATTTATTCCATAACATGACCAGAAACCCCAACCAGTGTACCGCGTCCCCTTGCATGGCTCGCAAGCTGCGGGCAAGGTGCCTCGCGCATGTGGATTGTAAAGTATGAAGAAGTTAATAATCTATTTTTTTTTTTTTTTTAAAGACATGTCAACCTTTTCAAGTGTCGACCTTTTTTCCATGTCGGCCATGTCAATGTCGACCAATATTGGTCAACCTAATGAGTGGACCATCTGAACGGATACCAGAACCACTTGGCCCATCTGATCTGCCTGGTTTTTTATCCTTTAGGCTTAAGGCTCATCCCTATTTGAGCCTTAATTCTTTGTTGGAATATTCATATGCCTATCCCAAGCATGTGTAAATTGCTCTATAGTTTCAGCCTCTACCACCTCTGACGGGAAACTATTCCACTTATCCACTACCCTTCACGTGACCGTGCATTATTTCCCAATGACCACACACCACCCAGCGTAACCACACACTTTACTTCAAACTGTCATATTACCATCTGTAACCAAAAGCACATCGCCACCTTACTGACCGCTGTACATCCCCACTGCCTCACTGACCACCGCACATCCCCACTGCCTCACTTACCGCCGCACATCACCCCTGCCTCACTGACCGCCATACATCCCCACTGCCTCACTGACCGCCGCACTTCCCCACTGCCTCACTGACCGCCGCACATCACACCTGCCTCACTGACCGCCGCACATCACTCCTGCCTCACTGACCGCCGCACATCACTCCTGCCTCACTGACCGCCGCACATCTTCACGGCCTTACTGTCCCCACTGCATCACTGACCGCTGCACATCCCCACTGCCTCACTGACAAATGCACAACCCCACTGCCTCACTGACCGCTGTACATCACCACTGCCTCACTGACAAATGCACATCCCCACTGCCTCACTGACCGCCGTACATCACCACTGCCTCACTGAGCGCCGCACATCACCACTGCCTCACTGACAGCTGCACATCACCATTGCCTCACTGACAGCTGCACATCAGCACTGCCTCACTGACAGCTGCACATCAGCACTGCCTCACTGACAGCTGCACATCAGCTGTGCCTCACTGACAAACAAACATTTCTGAAAAATGTCAACTGTTATAGGGGCAGATTTACTAAGCCTTGGAGAAATAAAGTGGAGAGAGATAAAGTACCAACCAACAAGCGCCTGTCATTTTTTCAAACAGCCTGAAACATGACAGAAGCTGATTGGTTGGTCCTTTATCTCTATAACTCTCCAAGGTTTTGTACATCTGTCACTTAAGGGGGGTACACACAGGGAGATGTGTGCTGAGCGATCTATCACAGACCGCTCAGCACACATCTCTTCCCCAGCTTAGCACTCAGCGTGATGAGCAACCTGACTAGATTGTACCTGCATGCAGGTACAATCTAGTACCGGGAACAGCGACGCCTTAGAGAGTGATAAATAGCACAGTGACATACCTCCCAACTGTCCTGATTTTCGCGGGACAGTCCCTTTTTTTTGGGGGGGGGGGGGGGCAATTGGGAGACTCCTGTCACTGCTGCTCTGCTTAGCAGAGTAGCTGTGAATAGACGCTGCGCGCATGCACGCAGCATCTATTCGCAAGTGACAGAGGGAGAGAGGGCATGCTAGCAGCTCACAGAGCGCTGTGCATGCCCTCTCAGTGATGTTGAAAGGGGTGTGTCTCATGATCGCAGCTCAGCCACAAGGCCACGCCCCCTTTCATATATGCCATGCATTGCGGGTCCCTCTTTATACTTTTACAAAGTTGGGAGGTATGCGGTGATAAAGTACTAACCAATCAGCTACTAACTTCCATGTTACAGGCGGTTTTTGAAAAAATAAGATTTTACTCACCGGTAAATCTATTTCTCGTAGTCCGTAGTGGATGCTGGGAACTCCGAAAGGACCATGGGGAATAGCGGGCTCCGAAGGAGGCTGGGCACTCTAGAAAGATTTATGACTACCTGGTGTGCACTGGCTCCTCCCACTATGACCCTCCTCCAAGCCTCAGTTAGGACACTGTGCCCGTACGAGCTGACATAATAAGGAAGGATTTTGAATCCCGGGTAAGACTCATACCAGCCACACCAATCACACCGTACAACTCGTGATACTATATCCAGTTTGACAGTATGAAAACAACTGAGCCTCTCAACAGATGGCTCAACAATAACCCTTTAGTTAGCAATAACTATTTACAAGTATTGCAGACAATCCGCACTTGGGATGGGCGCCCAGCATCCACTACGGACTACGAGAAATAGATTTACCGGTGAGTAAAATCTTATTTTCTCTGACGTCCTAGTGGATGCTGGGAACTCCGAAAGGACCATGGGGATTATACCAAAGCTCCCAAACGGGCGGGAGAGTGCGGATGACTCTGCAGCACCGAATGAGAGAACTCAAGGTCCTCCTCAGCCAGGGTATCAAATTTGTAGAATTTTGCAAACGTGTTTGCCCCTGACCAAGTAACAGCTCGGCAAAGTTGTAAAGCCGAGACCTCTCGGGCAGCCGCCCAAGATGAGCCCACCTTCCCTGTGGAATGGGCTTTCACTGATTTAGGATGCGGCAGTCCAGCCGCAGAATGCGCCTGCTGAATCGTGTCACAGATCCAGCGAGCGATAGTCTGCTTAGAAGCAGGAGCACCCAGCCTGTTGGGTGCATACAGGATAAATAGCGAGTCAATTTTCTTGACTCTAGCCGTCCTGGAAACATAATTTTTCAAGGCCCTGACTACGTCCAGTAACTTGGAATCCTCCAAGTCTCTAGTAGCCGCAGGCACCACAATAGGTTGGTTCAAGTGAAAAACTGATACCACCTTAGGGAGAAACTGGGGACGAGTCCTCAATTCTGCCCTATCCATATGGAAAATCAGATAAGGACTTTTATATGACAAAGCCGCCAATTCTGATACACGCCTGGCCGAAGCCAAGGTCAATAACATGACCACTTTCCGCGTGAGATATTTTAGAGCCACGGTTTTTAGTGGTTCAAACCAATGTGATTTTAAGAAACTCAACACCACGTTGAGATCCCAAGGTGCCACTGGAGGCACAACCGGGGGCTGAATATGCAGCACTCCTTTTACAATGTCTGAACTTCAGGTACTGAAGTTAATTCTTTCTGGAAGAAAATCGACAGAGCCGAGATCTGTATCTTAATGGAGCCTAATTTTAGGCCCATAGACACTCCTGCTTGTAGGAAATGCAGAAATCGACCTAGTTGAAATTCCTCTGTTGGGGCCTTTTGTGGCCTCACACCAAGCAACATATTTCCGCCATATGCGGTGATAATGTTTTGCAGTTACATCTTTCCTGGCTTGAATCAGCATAGGAATGACTTCCTCCGGAATGCCCTTTTCCTTTAGGATCCGGCGTTCAACCGCCATGCCATCAAAACGTAGCCGCGGTAAGTCTTGGAACAGACAGGGCCCCTGCTGCAGCAGGTCCTGTCTGAGCGGCAGAGGCCATGGGTCCTCTGATATAATTTCTTGAAGTTCTGGGTACCAGGCTCTTCTTGGCCAATCCGGAACCACGAGTATCGTTCTTACTCCTCGCCTTCTTATTATTCTCAGTACCTTTGGTATGAGAGGCAGAGGGGGGAACACATAAACCGACTGGTACACCCACGGTGTTACCAGAGCGTCCACAGCTATCGCCTGAAGGTCCCTTGACCTGGCGCAATATCTTTTATAGCTTTTTGTTGAGGAGGGACGCCTTCATGTCCACCTGTGGCCTTTCCCAATGGTGTACAATCCTTTGGAAGACTTCTGGATGAAGTCCCCACTCTCTCGGGTGGAAGTCGTGTCTGCTGAGAAGATCTGCTTCCCAGTTGTCCACTCCGGGAATGAACACTGCTGACAGTGCTAACACATGATTTTCCGCCCATCGGAGAATCCTTGTGGCTTCTGCCATCGCCATCCTGCTTCTTGTGCCGCCCTGTTGGTTTACATGGGCGACTGCCGTGATGTTGTCTGATTGGATCAGGACCGGACGGTTTTGAAGCAGAGGTCTTGCCTGACTCAGGGCATTGTAAATGGCCCTCAGTTCCAGAATATTTATGTAGGGAAGTCACCTGACTTGACCAAAGTCCCTGGAAGCTTCTTCCCTGTGTGACTGCCCCCCAGCCTCAAAGGCTGGCATCCATGGTCACTAGGACCTAGTCCTGTATGTCGAACCTGCGGCCCTCTTGAAGATGGGCACTCTGCAGCCACTACAGTAGAGATACCCTGGTCCTTGGAGACAGGGTTATCAGCCGATGCATCTGAAGATGTGATCCGGACCACTTGTCCAACAGGTCCCCCTGAAAAGTTCTTGCATGGAACCTGCCGAATGGGATTGCTTCGTAGGAAGCTATCATTTTTCCCAGGACTCGCGTGCAATGATGCACCGATAACTGTTTTGGCTTCAGGAGGTCTCTGACTAGAGATGACAGCTCCTTGGCTTTCTCCTCCGGGAGAAACACTTATTTCTGGTCTGTGTCCAGAACCATCCCCAGGAACAGTAGACGTGTCGTAGGAAACAGCTGTGTCTTTGGACTGTTTAGAATCCAACCGTGCTGTTGTAGCACTTTCCAAAATAGTGCTACCCCGACTAGCAACTGCTCCTTGGACCTCGCCCTTATAAGGAGATTGTCCAAGTACGGGATCATTAAAAACTCCCCTTTTTCGAAGGAGTATCATCATTCCGGCCATTACCTTGGTAACACCCTCGGTGCCATGTACAGTCCAAACGGCTTGGTAATGGTAATCCTGTACCACAAATCTGAGGTACTCCTGGCGAGGATAGTAAATGGGGACATGCAGGTAAGCATCCTTGATGTCCCGGGATACCATGTAATCCCCCTCGTCCAGGCTTGCAATAACCGCCCTGAGCGATTCCATCTTGAACTTGAATTTTTTTATGTATGTGTTCAAGGATTTTAAATATAAAAAAGGGTCACACCGAACCATGCGGTTTCGGTACCCCAAACCGTGTGGAATAGTAACCCCGTCCTTGTTGAAGTAGGGGCACCTTAAGTATTACCTGATGGGAATACAGCTTATTAATTGCCTCTAGCACAGCCTCCCTGCCTGAGGGAGTTGTCGGCAAGGCATATTTGAGGAAACGGCGGGGGGGAAGACATCTCGAATTCCAGCTTGTACCCCTGAAATACTACTTGAATGAAACAGGGATCCACCTGTGAGCGAGCCCACTGATCGCTGAAATTTTTGAGACGGCCCCCCATCGTACCTGGCTACACCTGTGGAGCCCCCGCGTCATGCTGTGGACTCAGAGGAAGCGAGAGAAGAATTATGATTCTGGGAACAGGCTGACTGGTGCAGCTTTTTCCCTCTTCCCTTGTCTCAGTACAGAAAGGAAGCGCCTTTGACCCGCTTGCTTTTCTGAAGCCGAAAGGACTGTACCTGATAATACAGTGCTTTCTTAGTCTGTGAGGAAAACTGAGGTAAAAATATTTCTTCCCAGCTGTTGCTGCGGATACGAGGTCCCAGAGACCATCCCCAAATAATTCCTCACCCTTATAAGGCAGAATCTCTATGCGCCTTTTAAAGTCAGCATAACCTGTCCAGTGACAGGTCTCTAATACCCTCCTGACAGAATGGACATTACATTCATTTTGGATGCCAGCCGGCAAAATATCCCTCTGTGCATCCCTCATATATAAGACGACGTCTTTAATATGTTCTCATGTTAGCAAACTAGTATGTTTGACAGGGTCACCGACCACGCTGCAGCAGCACGCTCTGCAGGTTTCAGTCTAGTACCGGAGTGTGTAAATACAGACTTCAGGATAGCCTCCTGCTTTTTATCAACAGGTACCTTCAAAGTGGCCGTTCCTAAAACGGCAGTGCCACCTATTTTGACAACCGTGTGAGCGCCTTATCCACCCTAGGGGATATCTCCCAGCGTAACTTATCCTCTGGCGGGAAAAGGTACGCCATCAGTAACTTTTTAGAAATTACCAGTTTCTTATCAGGGGGAACTCATGCTTTTCACACACTTCATTCATTCATCTGATGGGGGAACAAAACACTGCCTGCTTTTTCTCCCCAAACATAAAAAAAACCATTTTTAGAGGTTAATGTCAGAAATGTGTAACACATTTTTTATTGCCGGGATCAAGTCACGGATGTTCCTAGTGGATTGTGTATATGTCTCAACCTTGTCGACACTGGAGTCAGACTCCGTGTCGACATCTGTGTCTGCCATCTGAATGAGCGGGCGTTTTTGAGCCCCTGATGGCCTTTGAGACGCCTGGGCAGGCGCGGGCTGAGAAGCCGGCTGTCCCACAGCTGTTACGTCATCCACCCTTTTATGTAAGGAGTTGACACTGTCGGTTAATACCTTTCACCTAACCATCCACTCTGGTGTCGGCCCCACAGGGGGCGACATCACATTTATCGGCATCTGCTCCGTCACTATATAAGCCTCCTCCTCAAACATGTCGACACAGCTGTACCGACACACCGCACACACACAGGGAATGCTCTGACTGAGGACAGGACCCCACAAAGCCCTTTGGGGAGACAGAGAGAGAGTATGCCAGCACACACCAGAGCGCTATATAATGTGGGGATTAACACTATAACTGAGTGAATTTTCCCCCATAGCTGCTTGTATATACAATATTGCGCCTAAATTTAGTGCCCCCCCTCTCTTTTTAACCCTTTGAGCCTGAAAACTACAGGGGAGAGCCTGGGGAGCTTTCTTCCAGCTGCACTGTGAAGAGAAAATGGCGCCAGTGTGTCTGAGGGAGATAGCTCCGCCCCTTTTCCGCGGCCTATTCTCCCGCTTTTTTCTGGATTCTGGCAGGGGTATTTACCACATATATAGCCCCTGGGGCTATATATTGTGGTATTTTTGCCAGCCAAGGTGTTTTTATTGCTGCTCAGGGCGCCCCCCCCAAGCGCCCTGCACCCTCAGTGACCGGAGTGTGAAGTGCGCATGAGGAGCAATGGCGCACAGCTGCAGTGCTGTGCGCTACCTTGGTGAAGACTGATGTCTTCTGCCGCCGATTTTCCGGACCTCTTCTTGCTTCTGGCTCTGTAAGGGGGACGGCGGCGCGGCTCCGGGACCGAACACCAAGGACTGGGCCTGCGGTCGATCCCTCTGGAGCTAATGGTGTCCAGTAGCCTAAGAAGCCCAATCCGGCTGCAAGCAGGCGAGTTCGCTTCTTCTCCCCTTAGTCCCTCGCTGCAGTGAGCCTGTTGCCAGCAGGTCTCACTGAAAATAAAAAACCTAATTCTATACTTTCTTTCTAGAGGCTCAGGAGAGCCCCTAGTGTGCATCCAACCTCGGCCGGGCACAAGATCTAACTGAGGCTTGGAGGAGGGTCATAGTGGGAGGAGCCAGTGCACACCAGGTAGTCATAAATCTTTCTAGAGTGCCCAGCCTCCTTCGGAGCCCGCTATTCCCCATGGTCCTTTCGGAGTTCCCAGCATCCACTAGGACGTCAGAGAAATTACAGTTAGGAGCTGGTTGGCTGGTACTTTATCACCGTGATATTTATTACTCTCCAAGGCTTGAAAAATCTGGGCCCAAATAGCCTATTCTGAACTATTGCTTCCTCCTATTCTGTATATTTGTCCCAACAGGGCTTATTTGAGAAGATCGATATGCCACTCATGCTCTGATATACATATATTACTGTTCTTCCCAGGCTTTATTTTTTGGCAATCCGCCCGGCAAAAATCCCCTGCCACCCAGCACTCACCCCAAACTCTCCCCTCTCTCGGCTGACTGAAGCTGCTCGCCGCACCATAGCGCAGCTCACAACTCCCTCCTCCCCTGTGTTCCCCCTGCTCTCCTCCCCAACGCAGGCTCCGAGTGTCTCTGCCCCTCTCCCTATGTCAGTTTGCTATGGGCTCTGCTTGCCTCCGTCCCAGGTTCCCCATGCCTCGGCCATCAAAGCCGCATTCAGCTCTGTGTAGGCATTCTGGGTTGGCCAGCACCGGGGAGAGGGGGTGAGATGGCCGCTATGTGTTATCTGTTGCTACTGCCCCCGATGCTGGGGGGCACTCTCTCCTGGCCATGTACCTGCTGGACCCTGCATACCTGCAGATGGAGCGGAACACTGCTCAGAGGAAGACCGTCTACCGAATCTCGCTCACCCTCGTGAAGAAGCAGCTGCTGGTGGAGGACGCCGAGCTGCTAGAGAGGTGCCCGGGGGCAAAGGACAACCTACCCCATAAAAAAATCTGGGGAGAACACTGTATACATAGAGATATATGCAGGGTTGAAGTCAGCCAGCCACAGAACATGTACAATTCATGTGTCCCACTTTAATTGCTCTGCTCCTGTACTTCCTTCTTAATTATGATTGCCACCACCTGTGTTGAACTAGTTAATTTGAGAATGGTGTTTCAACACAGGTGATGGAAATCACAAATTAAGAGGGAAGTCCAGGAGCAGAGCAATAGATGCAAGTGTAGCAAATGAATCAGGCTCCAGTGTTACACATTTAATTCCTGTTCTTCATTAAGTGACCACTGTGTACCACACTTGCCTACCTGACCTTCTCCATGACGGAGAAAATGCTCTGTTCCTGGACTTTCCTGGTAATGTATGATTGCCATCACCTGTGGTGAAACACCTTTCTTATCAATTAACTAGCTCACCACAGGTGATGGCAATCATACATTACCAGGAAAGTCCAGGAACAGAGCATTTTCTCCCTCATGGAGAAGGTCAGGTAGGGAAGTATGCTGTGTGCTGATTGCATGTAGTAGTGTACTTGCACGAGTAGCTGATGAGCTGTGCTAGTGAGAATGAACCCCCACTTACTATCACACACACACTGGCCGCCGCCGGATACTATGTAGCCTCCTATGATACTGTTATGTCTGCTGCTGCAGGACAGACCGGAAGTCGCTTTCTGCGCGGACGCATCCAGCGGCGCTCACTGTTTTATACGGACTCCACACAACAAGCGCCCGCAAACACAGTTCCGTGTAGCAGATGGTGCTTGGTGTCAGGACAACAATTACCAGCATCCTGCCATCCTCAGATCATTAGTTGTGTTAAGGGTATGCTGGTAGTAAGAACTATTCATGCGAGAGTGGCATTCCATGCGCCCAGAGCTGGTACATCAGTGAGAGGGGAAGGATTTAGGGGGCATGCTTACAGTTGACAAGCTGTTTTTTCTGGCTTTAAAACTATACTACTACATTATAAAAGGGAAGAAAATTGCCATTGAGCTGCTCTTTTCCCTAGCTGGAGCAATAAAGGCAGACATGTTTCCTGGAGCTCTGATAGTTTGGTAATATTATCATCAGCATACCTCCAGACATTTGTGACCGAAGCGTTGGGACATGCACACGAAAATGGGGCAAGGGTACACATCACACTGCGCTTTGCATCATACTAATGGCATGACCGCGTGTCACACTGTTGCTTCTCAGGCTCTCTAAACGCTTTATATGCCGCACACGAGAGAGCATTCCCACCCAACCTTGCCCTTCTCTGCAGAGTACGTGGGTAGGACGGCACCAAAATCAGGGTTTTTGGGACGTATATATCCCTGTTTTGGTTACGCTCAGTTCCGTAGGTTTATAGGTGGTTCCTTGTGAAGCTCACGCAATTGCCCACTGCCCAGCAGTCTTTTAGTCTCCTGCAGCCAAAGACTTTGCTTATAGCGGCCGCCTTTCCAGGGTGAATTAGGTAATCCCCGCACTCAGATGTCTGCAGGTTTTCTGTATATACAAGGCGACTATCGGAGGCTGGACAGGGATAAATGCAGTACGGTGAGACGTTCACCTGACACAACCTTACTACTATGCTAAGGCACAGACTGAGGAGTGTGTTCCTAATAGAAACAAAATGTACGTATAACAATGTACAGAGTATTGAAAACAACAACACTGAATATACGAATAATTGTGAATGCAACAATGCATAAAATGTAATAAGCAACTTAATAAATGTTAAAGCAACAATGCTCAAAGATGTTATAAGCAACCAGACCGGAATTACATGCAACAATGCACAGGATGTATATAATAAAGAAATGCAGGCAAAGCAGTGCCTGTGTGGAAACCCCACACAAACCGGAATACAAGGCTAGCTGGATCTGATCAGGCAATCAGTCTGGCAAGGTCTCCGGGCCACAGGTATTACACAGGCAAACAGGATCTCATACGAGCTGACAGGTTCACATTGAAGCAAGAACTATCACCAGCGACCTGGGGAGTGAACTGGAAGTGAATATATGTGGGCAACAACCAATCACCCTCTGACTGCAAAACAAGTGCAGCTGCCCTGCTACACGTATATCTATTTCCTAAGCAACGGGGAACGCCGTCTGCCTGCAGCATCCCATTGCTAGGAGTCCGGCGGCTCCCCGCGCCCGGTGTCTGACTGTTGCTAGGCGCCGGGCGTGGGTCAGCAGGAGACGCGGCATCCCGGCTCCCAGGCAATGGCCAGGACGCGCGTCTCCTGCTGCTGCTGACAATCCCACACTTTTAAATAGTGCCAAATAAGGATCTGGTTAACAGTCCTGGTTGTACAGTAGCTGGGGCAGTGAAGGGAACTCCAGTATCGTAAGCTGCATCAGTAATGATCATTGATGGTTTTCTACCAATGGTCAATGTTGTGTCATATATGGTGGAGGTCCTATGTTTCTCTTTCATTGTTGGCACAGCTTTGATGGTAAAGTGGCGATAAGTTATTTTTTCTTGCATGTTTCTTAGCCGTGCCCTCCTTCTCTGATTGGTCCATTGTGTGGCCCCACTTGTGATGCACACCAATGGTATATACCATCTTTGGCTTTTGATGGAAAGCACTGATGGCGCCATCGATGATCTCCATCAAATTTGACTGTGAACCATTCAATTGTCGTCAGTATGCATTAGTGCAGAGCTACCATGATGGGCTCCAGAAGCATGGAGCCATTCTAGGGGTGGGTGGTGGGGGGGGGGGCATATGTACATTGTACCAAGGGGCCCCAAGGTTTGGATGGGCGCCAACCATACAGGCAGTCGCCAACCACCAATAAAAAAACTGTAAGAATGTTTCATTTAGAAACATCCAAGCTCTGCATAACAATATAAACAAATGTAAACTTAAGTAACCCCTTCCATCCCCCCCAGTTAGCCTCAACAGTGTAGACTGGGGAAAGTATAGATGTTTGCATGTGCGTGGTGACACGAGGGCCGCAACGCTTCTCCCGATCATGCTTAGGAGCAAGCAATGAGCAATCGATGACACAGCAGTGGCAGCAGCCACAGAGATACAAGAAGGAACTACAGTACAATGGGGCAGATGTATTAAGCCTGGAGAAGTGATAAAGCGGTGATAAGTACAGGGTGGTAACGCACCAGCCAATCAGCTCCTAACTGTCAATGTATATATTGGAGCTGATTGGCTGGTGTGTTATCACCTTGCATTTATCACTGATTTATCACTTCTCCAGGCTTAATACATCTGCACTAGTTTTTATATCCTGCCAAATTTATTGCAGCCGAGTGTGACGTTAGGTTAAGCCAGGTTAGTACATTACGGAAAATAGGATTTTGGTACTTACCGATAAATCTTTTTCTCCTAGTCCGTAGAGGATGCTGGGGACTCCAAAAGGACCATGTGGTATAGACGAGATCCGCAGGAGCTTGGGCACACTGAAAAGACTTAATCTGGGTGTGAACTGGCTCCTCCCTATATGCCCCTCCTCCAGACCTCAGTTATAGGAACTGTGCCCAGGAGAGACGGACATTTCGAGGAAAGATTTTTGTTTAAACTAAGGGCTACCAACATACCAGCCCACACCACAAACATACCGTACAACCAGAGTAACATTAAACCAGATAACAGTATTAATTAACAACAGCAACAAGCTGAAACAAGAAATACACAACCCGTGTATAAACTAATTTAACTAGCAAGAAAACACTGCAAGTAACAGTCCGCAGTGGGATGGGCGCCCAGCATCCTCTACGGACTAGGAGAAAATGATTTATCGGTAAGTACCAAAATCCTATTTTCTCTTACGTCCTAGAGGATGCTGGGGACTCCAAAAGGACCATGGGGTTTATACCAAAGCTCCAGAACGGGCGGGAGAGTGCGGAGGACTCTGCAGCACCGACTGAGCAAACGCAAGGTCCTCATCAGCCAGGGTATCAAACTTATAGAACTTAGAAAAAGTGTTTGAACCCGACCAAGTAGCTGCTCGGCAAAGCTGTATCGCCGAGACGCCTCGGGCAGCCACCCAAGATGAGCCCACTTTTCTGGTAGAATGGGCTTTTACTGACTTCGGCACCGGTAGTCCGGCCGAAGAATGAGCCTGCTGAATCGTACTACAAATCCAGCGTGCAATAGTCTGTTTTGAAGCAGGTTGACCAATTTTGTTGGAAGCATACAAGACAAAAAGCGCCTCAGTTTTTCTGGCAACAGCTGTCCTAGTGACGTAGATCTTCAACGCTCTTACAACATCCAGAGATTTTGGAATCGCCACAGCCTCCGTAGCCACCGGGACCACAATTGGTTGGTTAATGTGAAATGAAGAAACCACCTTCGGCAGAAATTGTTGACGAGTCCTCAATTTCGCCCTATCCGAATGAAAAATCAAGTACGGGCTCTTATGAGATAAGGCCGCCAACTCTGACACCCACCTGGCAGACGCCAGCGCCAATAGCATAACTACCTTCCAAGTGAGAAATTTCAATTCAACCTTATGCAAAGGCTCAAACCAGGAAGACATGAGAAACCGTAAGTCCACATCAAGCTCCCATGGAGCTACAGGAGGCACAAACGGAGGATTGATATGCATTACTCCTTTCACAAAAGTCTGAACCTCTGGGAAAGAAAATAGACAAAGCCGAAATCTGCACTTTGATGTAACCTAATTTCAGGCCTGCGTCTACTCCCGCCTGTAAAAAGTGGAGAAAGCGCCCCAAGTGAAAATCTTCCGCAGGAGCCATTTTAGACTCACACCAGGAAACATACTTTCTCCAAATACGGTGATAATGTTGCGCCGTAACCTCCTTCCTAGCCTTAATGAGAGTTGGAATGACCTCCCTTACGAGCTAAGATCTGGCGCTCAACCTCCATGCCGTCAAACGCAGCCGCGGTAAGTCTGGAAACACGCATGGACCCTGCAACAACAGGTCCTCTCTTAGAGGAAGCGGCCTAGGATCTTCCACCAGTAATTCCTGAAGATCCGGGTACCAGGCCCTTCTTGGCCAATCTGGAACGACGAGAATCGCCTGAACCCTTGCTCGTCGAATGATCCCCAGTACCTTTGGATTGAGAGAAAGTGGAGGGAACACATACACCGACTGGAACACCCACGGAGACACCAGGGCGTCCACTGCACTGGCTTGGGGGTCCCTTGACCTGGAACAATACCTCGGGAGCTTCTTGTTGAGACGAGACGCCATCATGTCGATCAATGGAATTCCCCAATGTTTTGTCACCTCTGCAAATACCTCTTGGTGAAGAGCCCACTATCCCGGATGGAGATCGTGTCTGCTGAGGAAATCTGCTTCCCAGTTGTCCACTCCCGGTAGGAAGACTGCTGACAGGGCGCTCACGTGTTGTTCCGCCCAGCGAAGGATTCTTGTGGCCTCCTCCATTGCCACTATGCTCCTTGTTCCGCCTTGACGGTTTATATGTTCCACCGCTGTGATGTTGTCTGACTGTACCAGGACAGGTCGACCCTGAAGAAGGCTTCTTGCTTGCAGCAGGCCGTTGTAAATGGCTCTTAACTCGAGAACATTTATGTGGAGACAAGCTTCCTGGAGCGACCATTTCCCCTGGAAGTTCCTTCCTTGGGTGACTGCGCCCCAGCCCCGGAGACTTGCATCAGTTGTCAGAAGTACCCAATCCTGGATACCGAACCGGCGTCCCCCTAGGAGGTGAGGACTTTGTAGCCACCACAGGAGAGAAATTCTGGCTCTGGGAGATAGACTTATCTTCCGGTGCATGTGCAGGTGAGACCCGGACCATTTGCTCAGCAAGTCCCACTGAAACACCCGGGCATGAAACCTGCCAAATGGAATGGCTTCGTACGCCGCAACCATTTTCCCCAGAACCCGAGTACAGTGATGGATCGACACACTCGTCGGCCTCAGAAGTTCCCTGACCATCGTCTGCAGTTCCAGAGCTTTTTCTTCTGGAAGAAATACTTTCTGTAAATCCGTGTCCAGAATCATGCCCAGAAAAGGTAGCCGAGTGGTCGGAATCAACTGAGATTTTGGCAAATTGAGTACCCAACCTTGCTGTTGCAGAACCGACAGTGACAAATTTACACTTCTCAGCAACCGTTCCTTGGACCTCGCCTTTATCAGGAGATCGTCCAAGTACGGGATAACTGTAACCCCTTGTTTGCGAAGGAGAACCATCATTTCCGCCATGACTTTGGTGAAAATCCTCGGAGCCGTGGAAAGCCCAAACGGCAACGTCTGAAATTGGTAATGAGAATCCTGTATCGCAAACCTGAGGAAGGCCTGATGTGAAGGACATATCGGGACATGTTAGTAGGCATCCTTTATGTCGACTGACGCCATAAAATCCCCCCCTTCCAGGCTAGCAATTACCGCTCAAAGAGATTCCATCTTGAACTTGAAAACTTTCAAGTATGGATTGAGGGATTTTAGATTTAGAATTGGTCTGACCCAACCGTCCGGTTTCAGCACAACAAAGAGGCTCGAGTAGAACCCCTCCCCCCGTTGGGACGAGGGTACGGGAACAATGACCATCTGTAGACACAATTTTTGTATTGCTGCCAGCACCACCTCCCTGTCCGGAAGAGCTACTGGTAACGCCGAAATGAAGAACCGGTGAGGGGGTATCTCCCGAAACTCCAGCTTGTATCCCTGAGACACAATCTCTAGGACCCAAGGATCCAGGTCTGATTGAATCCAGACCTGACTGAATATTTGTAGACGGCCCCCCACCAGTCCGGACTCCCCCAGGGAAGCCCCAGCATCATGCGGTGGACTTGGTAGAAGCAGGGGAGGACTTGTGGTCCTGGGCGCCTGACACTGCAGGTGGTTTCCTTCCCCTTCCTCTACCTTTTGAAGCGAGGAAGGACGAACCTTTTCCACGCCTGTATTTATTGTGACGAAAGGACTGCATCTGCTGATGTGGTGCCTTTTTCTGTTGTGTGGGAACATAAGGAAGAAAAGAGGACTTACCCGCAGTCGTGGTCGAGACTAGGTCAGCCAAGCCGTCCCCAAACAAGACAGTATCCGGACTCCAGGTCGACACACCTTAGGTTGACGCCAATTGGTTGACACACCTTAGGTCAACATGGACAAAAGGTCGACATGTAAAAAAAAAAGGTCGACAGGAACATGCTCGACATGGAAAAAGGTTGACATGAGTTTTTTATGTTTTTTTTTCATTTTTCGAACCTTTTCATACTTAACGATCCACGTGGACTACGATTGGAACGGTAATCTGTGCCGAGCGAAGCGGAGCGAAGGCACCATACCCGAAGCATGGCGAGCGAAGCGGTGCACTAATTGGGGTTCCCGGTCACTCTACGAAGAAAACGACACCAAAAAAACATAAAAAACTCATGTCGACCTTTTCCCATGTCGACCTTGTTCCTATCGACCTTTTGTCCATGTCGAACTTTTGTCCATGTCGACCTAAGGTGTGTCGACCAATTGGCGTCGACATAAGGTGTGTCGACCTTTTTGTTGTCAACCCTGAGTCCCAGACCCAAACAAGACAGTACCTTTGAAGGGTAACACTTCCATAGCCCTCTTGGAGTCGGCATCAGCATTCCATTGATGGATCCACAACGCCCTCCTGGCTGATATCGACATGGCATTGGCTCTTGATTCCAAGAGACAGACGTCCCTCGCCGCATCCTTCAGGTAATCTGCAGAGTCCTTGATATAACCAAGAGTCAAAAGAACATTATCTTTATCAAGGGTATCCATATCATTAGCTAAATTCTCAGCCCATTTAGCAATAGCACTACTCACCCATACCGACGCCACAGCAGGTCTGAGCAATGCACCCGAATTAGCGAAAATGGACTTCAGAGACGTCTCCAGCTTGCGATCCGACGGATCTTTGAGAGCTGCCGTGTCAGGAGACGGAAGCGCCACTTTCTTAGACAAGCGAGATAGAGCTTTGTCAACATTTGGAGACGCCTCCCATTTTTCCCTGTCATCCGAGGGGAACGGATATGCCATGTATATCCTCTTGGGAATCTGCCACCTCTTATCCGGCGACTCCCAAGCCTTTTCACAAAGAGTATTAATTTCATGAGAGGGGGGAAACTTCACCTCAGGTTTTTTTTCCCCTAAACAAGCAAATCCTTGTTTCCTGTACCGCAGGTTCATCAGAAATGTGTAAAACATCTTTTATAGCCACAATCATGTACTGAATACTCTTAACTAATCGTGGATGTAAAGCAGCCTCAGTGAAATCGACCTCAGAATCAGAGTCAGTGTCGGTATCAGTATCTACCACTTGAGTAAATGGCCGCTTTTGCGACCCAGATGAGGTCTGTACCTGAGACAAAGCTTCTTCCATGGACTTTTTCCACACCTGTGTCTGTGACTCAGACTTATCCAACCTCTTTGATAAAGAAGCTACATTCGAATTTATCGTACTGAGCAATGCGAGTAAATCAGGTGTCGGCTGCGTCGACAGTCCCAAATCTAGCCTCGCATCCGCTCCCCCAATAACCTCCTCTGGTGAATAACATTCAGCCTCAGACATGCCAACACGTAGTACCGACACACAGATACACACAGAACGTCCCAGCTAGGTGACAGGCACACAATGAAGCCCAGATAGAGGACACAGAGGGAGTATGCCAGCCCACACCCCAGCGCCCATATATCCCGACAAAAGATATATGTTCCCAGTGCTACTTAATTTATAATGATAAGAAGCACCACACTGCGCCCCCCCCCCTTCTGAATATCTCCCCGTTACTTGTGAGAGGAATGTGGAGGTCCCGGCAGCGTCTCCTTCAGTTGAAAAAGAAGATGGCGCCTGTGAGCCGCGGGACAAAGCTCCGCCCCCTTCCCGGGGCGCTTCGGCCCGCCAAATTTGAAAATGAAAAAGATGCCGGCGGGGGTTTAAGAAAGCCTTCTGCCGGTCCCTGTTCTCAGTAACATGCTGCCCAGGGCGCCCCCCCCCCCAGCGCCCTGCACCCTGTAACTACCGTTGGTGATGTGTGTGGGAGCATGGAGCACAGCGTTAACGCTGTGCTGCACCTTCCGTTACTGAAGTCTTCTGCCGTCCTGAAGTCTTCTGATCTTCTCATACTCACCCGACTTCTTTCTTCTGGCTTCTGTGAGGGGGTGACGGCGTGGCTCCGGGTACAAGCAGCTAGGCGCACCAAGTGATCGAACCCTCTGGAGGTAATGGTGTCCAGTAGCCGAGAAGCAGAGCCCTTAACTAAGAAGAAGTAGGTCTGCTTCTCTCCCCTCACTCCCACGATGCAGGGAGCCTGTAGCCAGCAGGTCTCCCTGAAAATAAAAAACCTAACAAAAAGTATTTTCCAGAGAAACTCAGGAGAGCTCCCCTGTGAATGTCCAGTCAGTCCTGGGCACAAAGTCTAACTGAGGTCTGGGGGAGGGGCATAGAGGGAGGAGCCAGTTCACACCCAGTTTAAGTCTTTTCAGTGTGCCCAAGCTCCTGCGGATCCCGTCTATACCCCATGGTCCTTTTGGAGTCCCTAGCATCCTTTTGGACGTAAGAGAAAAGGGAGACACAAAGGCATTAATGTACTGTTTCCAAAATTTCTGTTGTCAGTTCTGCCTCCAATGCTCCTTGATAGGAGCTCCAGTAATCTTAAGGCTGCATGGCAATAAGCCCCAGAACTAAGGCCTGATAGATATCCTGGTGGCTTCGCTACTCTGTTTGCATGTGTTGCAGCCATTACAGAACGCAGAGGAGTGAATAGGCATAGTCAGTGGCAGTACAACTATTGGAAGTACTGAAACGCCCAGAGATCTACTGCCCATGCAGCTAGGGGCATATTAATACAATTATTTTCCAAAGGTGGTAGTGAAGCTTTAACCAAGCACATGAATGCCATGGATTTTATAATTTAGAAATAATTGTATAAATGTTGTTGGCTTGCAGAATTACATAATGCTAAATTATTTATATAAAAATGTACCAATATACATAAGTGTATCTGCAGCATTTAGAATATATTGATGGAATTAGAACGAGTGGTCTTCAGTATGCCGCCGTCCGGGATCCCGGCGACCAGCATACCGGCGCCGGGATCCCGACCGCCGGCATACCGACACATATTCTCCCTCTTGGGGGTCCACGAACTCCCAGGAGGGAAAATAAATAGCGTGGCGCGCGGAGCGCACCACCGTGCCCGCAAGGGGCTCATTAGCGCTCGCCCAGCTGCCGGTATGCCGGCGGTCGGGATCCCAGCCGCCGGCCACCCATACTACACCCATGAGAACAACCTCTGAATACTTAGAGCAACATTGGGAATTTCAGGTGATGACTGAGATGATCATATGGAACATCGAGACTAATTCAACCATATTATTATTTTAGTGTGGAAAGGGCTAACATTGACCAAAAGATCACAAATATTCAGCTGGTGTCAAATGGTAAACACTAATAGATGAGACAGTTGATAAGGTGATCCTCAGCCACAGCGAGGGAGAATGACACTTTCAGACAAGCTTTAAAGCGCATAAAATATTTTTCTCTATCACTGGTAAGGATAAAAACACCCCCCAAAAAGCCAAGGGGTATATTTGCTAAGTGGCAGGTTAAGCCTATAAATTTTACGCTGAACTACTGTTTAATGCAAAACACATCGGACTTTGCAGTACTTAGTACCACTTTAAATGTTGAGGCCAATTCTTAAGAAGGCCACACACATACACATTATCTTTCCAACCAGTCAGCCAGGGTTATTTTAACAGCATGGTAGTCCCTGGGCAACACACTGAACTAGGGCCCCTACCCACCCATTCATGGGAAAACATTTTTTTTTTTTAAATCATAACTTACTCCTCCTGCGCTGCTTTGTGGTCTCTCCACATGCTTCCATACACTGAATGACTCTCATCACTCTGATTGGTGAATAGCTCCAGCCATCCCCCAATCAGCATTCTGACAACCATTCACTGCCTGGCTGCAGGCTAGCTGCTCTGCTAGTTTTTAATTCACAAAGCGGCTGGGCAGCATTCTCTGCCTGCCTCCCAAAAAGCTCTGGATGCCCTCCGGCCCAGACGTTCTAAGGCCCCTAGAATCGTGGGGCCCTGGGCAACTGTCCAGTGTGTCTATATGTTATGATGGTCTTGTAGCCATCTATTTATCATAGGACAACGGACCATTTGCTCACAGTGCCAGTTGGCTATTCATATGCACGTAGATGGTCTGTCTTTTGGGTGCTTTTGTGGGAGTGCCGCGGGTGCGGCGCTGAAGTGTTTGCATACACAGACGCTGTATTGCTCACAGTGTAGGCCATACTCAGATGGAGAATCTGCACTTAGCACACAGCTGGTGAAAGTTTCACTGGTGCAAACAATAGTGGTATATAAAGATGCACATATTGGTATTTGACAGTGTAAAGAAGCTCAAAGTGGGCGTCTCCGTTCTTGCACATAGATACACTCAGTTATACACTGTGGAAGGGCTTGTAATGGTATTAGTGGTAAAGTCACAGATGTGTGACCGCCAAAATACACACACATGGGTGCCGATATGTCCGATTCACAATCAGCCCCTAAATTTCACAATTATTCAATGGTGGTAATTCCACCAAAACGTCAACATGGAAATGGTCGACATAAAAAGATAGACAAATGTTGTTTTTTTTTAAATGTAACATGTTTTTGGCCTATTTCATACCTTCTCTATCCATGTTGGCATAGAGTTGGTTATAAACCTTGTGGTGAGCGCAGCGAGCCACCGAGCCCGAAGCATGGCGAGCGAAGCGAGCCCCACGAAGGTATGCCTTTCTACAATTGGGGGTCCCAGATGACAAAACTATCCACACAAACCACAAAAATGCAAAAAACATGGTGTCTACCTTTTTTATGTCGACCTATTGACCTTGTCGACCTTTTGACTCTGTCGGCCTTTTGTACTGTCTACCTTTTCATGTCGACCTTTTGACCATGTCGACCTTTTGACCCTGTCGACCTAATGTCTGTCTAACATATGGTGTCTATTGACTGTCTAACTACACACTGTCTATCTATTATACCACACCCGTGTGCTCGATCTCCCATCTAAAGTGACTGAAGATTGGGAGTCGGAATTCAGATATTTATTTTTCCTTGCTTATTGCATCCGGACAGACTGGGTTTAGCCGTGTAATGCAGCTAAACCCATCTAAAGATCTGGGTTGGTGCGATGCAAAGAGTGCAGTTTTGCACTCAAACGGGTCACTTTCTGCTCGCTAGCTCAGGAAGCTGCGAGCAGAAATGTTGGTGCCCGGTGGCTGCTTGCGCCCGTAAGAGCAACGATTGTTTTGCGCCGTCGGTCACCATCTAGTGTTGGGTGGCGCAAATAACAATTGAATTCCCCCCAATGTGTCAGATTCACTTTGAATATCTTTTGATTTCCATGTCTTCCCAATTAAATATTTATTTCTTTTTTTTATGCAGTTTATGTTACTTGAGTACCAACAATGAATAAAAATCATCAAGTCTATACTGTTACAGCCACTAAACCAATAGACGATAGAAAACGCCGTAGTTACGTGGAAGGCGTCAGCGCATACTTGCCTACCTGGCCCTCTCCATGAGGAAGAAAATGCTCTGTTCCTGGACTTTCCTGGTAATGTATGATTGCCATCCCCTGTGGTGAGCTAGTTAATTGATAAGAAAGGTGTTTCACCGCAGGTGATGGCAATCATACATTACCAGGAAAGTCCAGGAACAGAGCATTTTCTCCCTCATGGAGAGGGTCAGGTAGGCAAGTATGCGTCAGCGGTTGTTGGACTAGAGGTCACATTTTCCCAAGTAAAATGTTTTATTGAAAATAAATAAATTTGTATTAAATTGGAATAAATATATATTACCGTATTACTTTGAATGATATAGGGAAAGAGGAGCAGATATAAGAAAATATATAAACATGCTTATTCACCATGCATTTGCCAATTGCTGTTTTGACACAGAACTCCACAAATATATCCCTAAATGTATAAACCTCTAACTTAAGAAAGACCTAACTTACGGCAACCAGTTAAAATGTCATTTTGATGGGCACATGTTAATTGATTGCAATAGCTTCTGGCAGAGCAGAGGTTAAGCAGGTCTGAAAAAAAAAGTATGATCTTGAGTACACATCCATTAATCATTTTCAGGATATCCCTGATGAGCACCTTCAGGAGGAGAGATTTGCATTAAAAAGAAATGTTTGGCCCCCACCCCCTCTCTCCTGGGATGTGAGGTTGGTATTTGTCTCTGAAAGGCATCGCTACTGCCAGCTGCAGCCCACACACCAGCCCTTTTATCAGGTTCAATGCTTCTGTGAATTGTGATATTTGGGGATATCCCTGCCATACATGCATCCTCTCCTCCTCATCCTTTACCATTAATATCAGCAAAAAAAACAATGTCACAGCCTACAGGGAAAATAATTGGATTTCCCTATCACACTTGTCAAAAGCAACTAATATCAGTGGACACTGGGATTTCAAATAATAGATCTATTTACAGATGCATCTCCCTCCTTCATACATTATTGATGTGTTCGTGAGGTTTTCTCCATCCGTTGCCAAATGCATGGTTTAGGTGATATATTTATGGAAAAGGCATCTGAATGCAGCCCCACGCCTGGGGGAGGTTGTCTAGATCAAAACATTTCTACATCCTACTTTACAATTATTTTCAATGTGTGTGTTGGTGTTTCTCTGCTAAATAACTAGCTAATATTACTAATGCGTACAGATTGCACATGTTACTTTTAATTAGGTTGTATCATATATTTAGTTAGAAAATTAGGAAGGCAAAAATTAAACGGATGGGAGAGCTGTCTAGAGGGGACAGGGAACAAAGGCCCTCATTCCGAGTTGATCGCTCGCTAGCTGCTTTTAGCAGCAGTGCAAACGCTAAGCCGACGCCCTCTTGGAGTGTATCTAAGCTTAGCAGAAGTGTGACTGAAAGGATCGCAGAACGGCGGCAACATTTTTTCATGCAGTTTCTGAGTAGCTACAGACCTACTCCTACCTTGCGATCACTTCAGACTATTTAGTTCCTGTTTTGACGTCACAAACACGCCCTGCGTTTGGCCAACTACTCCCCCGTTTCCCCAGGCACGCCTGCGTTTTTCAGCACAGTCCCTGAAAACGGTCAGTTGCCTCCCAGAAACGTCCCATTCCTGTCAATCAGTCAGCGATCAGCAGTGCGACTGAAAAGCGTCGCTCGACCTTGTGTGAAACTACATCGACTTTTGTGAAAGTACGACGCGCGTGCGCAGTGCGCACCATACGCATGCGCAGAATTGCCATTTTTTTTTGCCTGATCGCTGCGCTGCGAACGAAAGCAGCTAGCGATCAACTCGGAATGAGGGCCAATGATCAATCAGGACTAGTGCACTAATAAGGGGCCTAATTCAGACCTGATCGCTGGGCTGCAAATTTTGGTGTCCTGCGATCACATAGTCGCCGCCCAAGGGGGAGTGTAAATTCGCCCGTGCAAGTGTGCAATCGCATGTGTACGCTGTACGAAAATGGCCCTCAGTCAGCGGACAGCTGCAAATCCATTCGCACCTCACTCACCAGTGAATGGTTTTTCCAGTGTGTGCAGTCTGTGCGCAGCCCAGGACTTACTGCTACAGTGCAAAAAGAACAGGCTGATCGGGTCCGGGGCAGACGTCAGACACCCTCCGTGAAAATGCTTGTGCACGCCTGCGTATTTCCTGACACTCCCGGAAAACGGACAGTTACCACCCACAAACGGCCTCTTCCTGTCAATCAGCTTGCGAATGGCTGTGCGACTGAAAAAAATTGCAATGCATACGCGTGCGCAGTCAATTGATTATCGCCCGCTGTGCGAAAACGCACAGCAACGATCAGGTCTATATCTGGCCCAAAGACCTTTGTTATAGTCCTAGGGGTAAATTTACTAAGATGGGAGTTCTATTGAAGATGGGATGTTGCCCATAGCAACCAATCAGCTTCTACTTCTCATTTATCTAACACCTTCTAGAAGATAATACGTGGAATCTGATTGGTTGCTATGGGCAACATCTCATCTTAAATAGAACTCCCATCTTAGTAAATTTACCCCCTAGAGTTAACATTTACCGGAAATAAACATTTTATCAGGACCAGATGGGACTACAACCACAGGCCTCCACAAAACAATAGACATGATGAAAGCATGGATAACCTGCCCAGCTGGCTACATGGTCGGTCATAACCATCAGTCAGACTTGCCGACTTTTCTTGTCTCCACTCTGGGTGAAGCCCGAATGGGAGATGTAGATGACAGCTGGACAGCTGAGGGGGAGTACCTGTGTCATTAGGCCCCCTTATGCTGCGATTCTCAGAATTGTGTCATAAGGTCCCCTACTCATGCACGTACAATTTCCAGCATCATACCCCCTGTTCTGCAAACTATGAAGTGGGCACGATATGGGAAAACCACCTACTCTTCTGGGGTATTTCCTGCAGGGGCTCCCAGAAGTTCTGGCAGAGTAGATATTATGATATAAGTATTGAAATTGGATTTCTCTTTCCTCATATAATTATATGATCTTACTACACTTAGATAGTTGGGGAGACATTGAGGGTCTGGTTCAGAGAAACCGCGATAGCAGCTGCAGCGCGACTTTGTATTTATGCTAATGCTGCAGCCGATGGGGTTCCTACTGAAATGTCTCCTTTGGCTGCGCAGCTAACCTGCTGCACAAAGGCGCACCATTGGTTGTACCATCAGACATTTCACCAGCTCTTTGGAGCCGCAGGATGTCCATCCATGGCCACCGGCAAAAGACACAGTCACTGACTGCAGTATTCCTGCGTATGGCTAGCCAGCCCTCCTGTAACTACAAAGGAAAGCGCACTGAAGTTGCAGAGACGTACATCCAAATGGGTGTTCTTCAGTATGCCGACTGACGGGATCCCGGCGCACAGTATACCGGTGCCGGAATCCTGACAGCCGGCATACCGACACTTATTCTCCCTCGTGGGGGTCCACGACCCCCCTGGAGGGAGAATAACATAGCGTGGCGCGCGCAGCGAGCCAGCAAGGGGCTCATTTGCGCTCGCCACAATGTCGGTAAGCCGGCGGTCGGGCTCCCGGCGCCGGTATGCTGGTCGCCGGGAGCCCGACCGCCGGCATAACATACTGAACCCCATCCAAATTCATACTGCACCTTAGAGCGGTAACTATTGGGACGCATGCGTCGTGTGACCCGGACACATCGCGCAGACTAAAAACATCAGCACTGCATCCGTCTCTGAATCAGGCCCCGCAGCTGCTCCTCTCAATAACTTTCTAACATTTCAGACCCAGGGCCAAATTCAGACCTGGTCGCGAGCAGGTGTTTTTTGCCCTGTTGCGACCAGGTAGTCGCCGCCTACAGGGGGAGGGGGTAACGATCGGATGTTCAAAGAGCTGCACAAACAAAAGTCTGTACAGTCTCTGCACAGCCCAGGACATACTCACCCGCTGCGACGATCCGGACTGATGTTGACTCAGAGACCCTCCTTCCGAACGTCTGGGCACGCCTGCGTTCTCCCGGACACTCCTTAAAAATGGTCTAAGTTGCCACCCACAAACAGCCTCTTCCTGTCAATCTTTTTGCGATCGCCGTAAAATCCATCGCTGTCCGGCGATGCCCGTCGCCGGCGTCCGACGCACCTGCACATTGTGGTGCATACACATGCGCAGTTCAGACCCCATCACACCGCTGCAAAAAAAGCTAGTGTGCGATCGGGTCTGAATTACCCCCCCCCCCCCCCCAGTTCCATGTGGCGCTTAATCAGGACCAGCTTTTTACAGTCCCCTTTCCCCTTATTCCACACTGCATTGCCAAAGACTCATTTTCATTATTTTACACATACTACTGTCACTGAATTTTTGGGCAACTCCCAGGGGTACATGTAATAGGGTCTGATTGGTCAGAGGTCTGGGATTTCGTATGAGAATGGCCATATTTTTAGAGTGGCAATCATTTACAAGGCAAAACCTTCCTTCTCTTTTTTTTTTAAGGAAGTTTTATTGCCGATAATAGGAAAAAGTTACACCAATCAGATCCAATATCCCCATAAACAAAGCAGTACACACAACAATGTAGACAACAAGCAAATGGAGTGAAGACCTTAGAGGCAATAAGAGAGATCAGTAAAGGCGTAACATATCAACATACTGAAACAAAACATGTTTGTTCTATGTCGGGAAATACAATCAGACTAACAACCAAAAAGTTGTATGAAGAAGGAAAGAAGATAGTAGATGAAGCCATTGTAAATTTACAACAGAGGAAACTGAAGAAAAAAGAGAAGAAGGAAGAAAAAAGGGAGGAAAGGGGAGAGATGAGAGGGGGAAAAGAGAAGTAGAAAATTAGAGGAAAATAGGAATAAAGGAAGTAAGGGATAGAGGGATAGTGGAAAAGAAGAAGAGAGAAACAGAGGAATTGAGGAATAGCCAGTCGAGGTGTTCGTGCAACATCAGTGTGAGGTGAAATTAAACTAGATGGTTGGCAAAGGGGGTTCGGCCTCATAGTAAGTGGTCCAAGGTGACCAAACACGAACAAATTGAGTCGGAGTATCATGAATAACTGAGGAGATTCGTTCCAGTCTGTACTGTACAGTATGTCGACCAAATAGCGTTGATAGTAGCAGGTAAGCAGGGAGGGGTAATTGACTTCCAGCTGGCGGTGATTTGGTACTTACCTGTATTGAGTATATGGGAGATCAGTTTATGTGTGGGTCCTGGGTGGTGGGTAAGTGGTCTAGCCAAAAGTGAATATAAAGGGGAAGGGGGCATATCAAAATCAGTAATATTTTTTATTAACTTATGTATGTCCTTCCAATATTGACTTACAGTATACAAGGGCATGTCCACCATATACGAAAGAAAGTCCCTCTCTGGCCACAGTGGCGCCAACAAAGATCGGACATGGTGGGATAAATATTATGGAGGCGGGAAGGAACGAGGTACCAGCGGGCATAGAGCTTCTATGCATTTTCTTTTAGACGCACGGATAACGAGCATTTCAATATTGCTTGTCTAATTTGGGACCATTCTGCAGGAGTAAGCTCCTTACCGATATTCTTTTCCCAGGCCAGTTCATGAGTTTCTTTAGAAGGTTGGTTGTGGGAAAATAGAAGTTGATACAGAGATGATATAAGTCCCTTAGAGGACTGATAGTGATGACAAAGAGATTCAATTGTTGAGGTAGACATAATCGAGGTAGGATGCCAGAGCGAATGATAAAAATGTCGAATTTGTAAAAATTGGTGAAAGATCTTGTGGGGTAGATTAAAACGGG
This sequence comes from Pseudophryne corroboree, assembly GCF_028390025.1. Classification (NCBI taxonomy): domain Eukaryota; kingdom Metazoa; phylum Chordata; class Amphibia; order Anura; family Myobatrachidae; genus Pseudophryne; species Pseudophryne corroboree. The sequence goes on along the minus strand of NC_086454.1, from coordinate 72,572,572 downwards.
ATTGTATACTAGCAAAATCTGAGAAGGTGTGAAGAGGGGCAATGTCCAAAGGAAATAAAAGTTTATGGTTAGTCCATAGCTGAAATTGACGATGATCTATACATGGGGTGAAAGCAGGATTGTTCCATAGGGGGACTAGAAGTGGATGAAACGACCAAAGTCTATAGAAACACGTGCATAAATCCCAGACGGATAGGGAGAACCATATTGTAGGGAGGAGGGAGATAGAGGTTAGAGGGGGAGTACCATAAGAGGATAGAAGGAGAATAAACTGAGAGTGTGTGAGCTTCGATGTACGGCCACACTTTCTGATTTGGAGGGGCATGCCAATGCACACAGGAGGATAATTGGAAAGCTTGAGTATATTTAAGGAGGCCAGGAATGCCCACACCCCCAGAGTTTTGGTGCTTCTGCAATATTTGCATTTTAACTCTTGGTTTTTTACACGCCCATATAAAGTTTGAAATCTCACGTTGCAAATGCTTGAGGGTCGGAGTGGGGATATGAATAGGGAGTGTTTGCCAGAGGTACAGTAAGCAGGGAAGAACATTCATTTTGATAGCTGCAGTGCGACCGAACCACAAAATAAAATAGTTTGTCCCAGGCAGATAGGTTCAATTTGATGGAAGCCAGCAATCTCGGAAAATTAGCAGCATATAGCTGTCTATATGAATTAGTAAGGTAAACACCCAAGTATTTAAGTTTGCTAAGTTGCAATCGAATGGGATATTCAGGCTGTAACAATAGGAGATCTGAATGCGGTATATTAATATCTATAAATTCTGTTTTGTCCGTATTAATGTTGTAGTTCTAGTATTGGCCATAGGTGCGAGCTTCATCAAACAGAGAAGGGAGGGAGATAGTAGGATTAGTCAGAGTCAAGATCACGTTGTCTGCATACAATGCTACCTTATGATCTGATTGTCCCACCGCTATGCCCGTAATATTTTTATTTAACCTGATCTTCGCAGGGAACGGTTCCATGACGAGGGCGAACAAAAGAGGAGAAAGGGGCCAGCCTTGACGGGTACAGTTATGAATTTGAAAGGGTTCGGACGAAAGCCAACACCAAGGCCGTTGGGTTATGATCATTGGTGTTTCTATAATGGGTGCAATGAGTGCGGTGCACACGGGCCCCTGTGTCCAGGGGGGCCCACACCGCACCCATTTTAATACTTATCTTTCCGGAGTCCAGAGCCGGGAGCTGTGATCGCGCCAGAAATTGCAGCCAAAATGGGCACTGCGCATGCGTGGTAGCCAAATTGGTCTCCGGATCATGGCGGGCGCCATGTTTCTGGAGACCTGCGCATGCACAGCAGACTTCCGGCACAATGCCGGAGTCTACAGCGCCGTGCAGATGAGGGGGCCCACCCGGAGGTGCACACGGGCCCCCTCACCTGTAGAAACGCCCCTGGTTATGATAAAGGCAAGTAACCCCTTGGAGAAAGGCACCCTCAAATCCCATATTAGAGAGAGATAGACTTTTTCAGCTTTGAGCGCCACCACCAGTGCCAACACTAAATGGCTCATAGCTATGTGGATGAGGTTTATTAACCATCTTGTATTGTCGGATGCTTGCTGGTTGGGAATGAAAAAAAGGGCATTTTACTTCCCCCCAGCACCCTGAATGATAACAGTAACCAGATTTAAATCCCACACAATATTAGAATTGAGAGATCTCGGTTACATATATTTGCGCAAATGTATGAATAAGCCCCAAAGCCGCATCAAGGCATCTCTGTATATTTGGGGTCCCTAGCGCTATATCTAGGTGCAGGGTGTGACACCCCAAAGCGCCAGCATAAGCCAGAAAGCCCAGGGCAGCATACCAGTGAAAAAACTATAGTGTTAATAAATGAGTGTTAGAAAGCAGAAGCTATAAAGGTGATACAAAAATGAGATGTAATTAAAATGGAGAAAAAGTGTTAAAGAAATTAGTATGTGAAAAGTGTTAATAGAATGTAAAGGTATGCCACACTAAAGCCATCCAGCTCAGCCAGTCCAGAGGCACCACACCCCACACCTCCATAACCCCAATCTGGGTCTATGATTAGCCAGCAAGGAGCCACATGATAATGGCTCCTTACTTAAATATATCTAAGCTAAGAGCTACCTACCTTGGAGCAACCCCAAAAAGCTCCATATGGCATGTCAGGGCCTGCAGCTCCTCCTAATGCAGGAACCTCTCTGCCTCTCACAACAGACATATATAGTGGTAGATGCTCAATTAGCTTAGTGATATCATTCAGGTGCTTGAAAGGGAGGGGTATTTCTGAACAAGAAAAAAAAGGGCATTTTGTTTCCCCCAGCACCCTGAATGATAACTGTAACCAGCTTTAAATCCCACACAATGGCCCTCATTCTGAGTTGTTCGCTCGTTGCCGATTTTCTCTATTTTGCGATTAGTCGCTTACTGCGCATGCGCAATGTTCGCAGAGCGCATGCGCTTAGTTATTTTACTCAACAGTTAGGTATTTTACTCACGGCATTACGAGGAATTTTCTTCGTTCTGGTGATCGGAGTGTGATTGACAGGAAGTGGGTGTTTCTGGGCGGAAACTGACCATTTTATGGGTGTGTGTGAAAAAACGCTGCCGTTTCTGGGAAAAACGCGGGAGTGGCTGGAGAAACGGGGGAGTGTCTGGGCGAACGCTGGGTGTGTTTGTGACGTCAAACCAGCAACGAAACTGACTGAACTGATCGCAGTGGCAGAGTAAGTGTCGATCTACTCGGAAACTGCTAAGAAATCTCTATTCGCAATTTTGAGAATCTTTCGTTCGCAATTCTGCTAAGCTAAGATTCACTCCCAGTAGGCGGCGGCTTAGCGTGTGCAATGCTGCTAAAAGCAGCTTGCGAGCGAACAACTCGGAATGAGGGCCAATATTAAAATTCAGAGATCTCGGTTACATATATTTGCGCAAATGTATGAATAAGCCCCAAAGCCGCATCAAGGCATCTCTGTATATTTGGGGTCCCTAGTGCTATATCTAGGTGCAGGGTGTGGCACCCAAAGCACCAACATAAACCAGAATGCACGGGCAGCATACCAGTGAAAAAACTATAGTGTTAATAAATGAGTGTTAGGAAGCCGAAGCTATAAAGGTGATACAAAAATAGGATGTAATTAAAATGGAGAAATAGTGTTAAAGAAATTAGTATGTGAAAAGTGTTAATAGAATGTAAGGGTATGCCACACTGAAGCCATCCAGCTCAGCCAGTCCAGAGGCACCACACCCCACCTCCATAAGCCCAATCTGGGTCTATGATTAACCAGCAAGGAGCAACATGATAATGGCGCCTTAGTTAAATATATCTAAGCTAAGAGCTACCTACCTTGGGGCAACACCATAATGCTCCATATGGCATGTCAGGGCCTGCAGCTCCTCCTAATGCAGGAACCTTAATGCGGCTTTGGGCTTATTTCTAATATTGTGTGGGATTTAAATCTTGTTACTGTTATCATTCAGGGTGCTGGAGGAAACAAAGTGCCCTTTTTTTCTTGCTTAGAAATACCCCTCCCTTTCAAACACCTGAATGATATCACTAAGCTAATTGAGCAACTACCACTATATATGTCTGTTGTGAGAGGCAAAGAGGTTCCTGCATTAGGAGGAGGTGCAGGCCCTGACATGCCATATGGAGCATTATGGTAGGTAGCTCTTAGCTTAGATATATTTAAGTAAGGAGCCATTATCATGTGGCTCCTTGCTGGTTATTCATAGACCCAGATTGGGGTTATGGAGGTGTGGGGTGTGGTGCCTCTGGACTGGCTGAGCTGGATGGCTTCAGTGCGGCATACCTTTACATTCTATTAACACTTTTCACATACTAATTTCCACAACACTATTTCTCCATTTTAATTACATCTCATTTTTGTATCACCTTTATAGCTTCAGCTTCCTAACACTCATTTATTAACACTATAGTTTTTTCACTGGTATGCTGCCCTGGGCTTTCTGGCTTATGCTGGTGATTTGGGGTGACACACCCTGCACCTAGATATAGCGCTAGGGACCCCAAATATACAGAGATGCCTTGATGCGGCTTTGGGCTTATTCATACATTTGCGCAAATATATGTAACCGTGATCTCTGAATTCTAATATTGTGTGGGATTTAAATCTGGTTACTGTTATCATTCAGGGTGCTGTGGGAAACAAAATGCCCTTTTTTTCTTGCTTAGAAATACCCCTCCCTTTCAGGCACCTGAATGATATCACTAAGCTAATTGAGCATCTACCACTATATATGTCTAGTTGGGAATGAAGCCCACCTGATCTGGATGGACCAAGGATCGTAGTATAGGGACGAGTCGTGTGTCAAGAATTTTAGCAAAAAGTTTTAGATTAACATTCAAGAGGGAGATAGGTCTGTAGTTTCCAATCTCTGTGAGGTCTCTCTGGGGTCTTGGGATGACTAGTATGTTGGCCCTGGTGGTGGCGTCATTGAGCGAACCACCCTCTTACAGTGAGTTAAAAAGGGGACGAAGCATGGGAAGTACAGATTCAGTAAACTTTTGGAAGTAAAGGGCTGTGAAGCCATCAGGGCCCGGTGCCACAGAGCGGTGCAGTAGTTTGATACCTGCTCTCATTTCCTAGTCAGTAATTGGTGAATTAAGTGTCCAAAGCTGAGTCTCAGATAGTTTAGGTAAAGAGCAGGAGTCCAAGTAATGAGTGATAGAGGCAAGATTCGGAGTTGAGGTAGTGGAGTTATGAGAGAGATTATAAAGAGATTTGTAAAACTGCCGAAATTGTCACATCATTACGAAGGGGTCATGGGTGGTAGTGCCATTGAGACATTTCAGTGTGTGAATACGTTTACGGGTGCGTTTGGCATGGAGTTTACGCGCTAGCAAAGTGTCATCTTTATCAGACTTTTCATAAAAGTTTTTTGAGAGGATTTGTGACAACTGACCTTTTATAGCAAGGATCTTTAAATAAGTGTGATTTTTTTGGGGTTCCTGTGGTGGAGATCTGTGAGGGAGGCTAAAGACGTCTCAAGATCCAATATTCGAGTCTGTTCTGCCCTATTATGTGAAGTTGCTTGGCTAATAAGGGTACCACGAAGGGTAGCCTTATGGGCTTCCCACAAAGTGGGAGGGGGAATATCAAGGGTGGCATTTGTGGTAAAGAAGTCAATGAGAGAAGTAGTGAGATCAACAACATTGGACTGCTTGAAAAGGAGGGATTTGTTAAGCCACCAGTAACGGGCAGGTTGGGGACCGAGTTGGGCAGGAATTTCCAATTCATGGCCAAATGATCGGACCAGAGTATAGGGAGCACCAGTAAGTGGCTGGGTAGTGGTACGATCAATAAAAAAAAATATCTATATGAGTATGTAGATCATGAAGGGGAGAATAATGCATAAATCCCCGAGCAGTGGGGTATTGCACCCTCCATGCATCATAGAGAACACTAAGGGCCAGTTGTGAAAGAAGAAGCTTAGACGTTTTAGCGTGTCTAGGGGGAGTATTGAGGGAGTGCGATCTATCAAGTTTGGGATCTAAGATTGTATTAAAATCACCTCCTATAATAGTGAGCCCTCGGGACAGTTGAGCAAGGTGATTAAAGAAGGTGGCATACAGGGAGCCTTGTTGCCCATTAGGTGCATACACTGAGGCTAAGGTGATCGGGGCTTGATTGTACGTTCCTGTGAGAATGAGAAAGTGGCCCTGTGAATCTGAGATAGTATCGTGTATAATGATAGGAGTATTTTGGTGTATCATGATAGCAGTGCCTCGTCATTTAGCAGTCATCGAGGAGTAAAATACAGCTGGATAATTTTTAAATGAGAGAGAGGGATGGGGAGTTTTGAGGTGAATCTCTTGGAGCATGACTATGTTAGATTTACGTCGGTGGAAATATTGAACCGCTTCCCCAGACTGAGGTCAAGAGCGCTCTGGAGCAGGTTTATTGACAATGTGAAAAAAGTTTTTTTTTAGATTTTTGCTAATTTTGTAAAAATAAAAACCAAGAAATCACATGTATGTACATAAGTATTTACAGCCTTTACTCAATACCTTGGCAGCAATTACAGCCTCAAGTCTTTTTGAATATGATGCCACAAACTTGGCAGTTTTGCCCATTCCTCTTTGCAGCACCTCTTAAGCTCAATCAGGTTGGATGGGAAGCGTCGGTGCACAGCCATTTTCAAATCTCTCCAGAGATTTTCAATCAGATTCAAGTCTGGGCTTTGGCTGGGCCACTCAAAAACATTCACAGAGTTGTCCTGAAGCCACTCCTTTGATATCTTGGCTGTGTGCTTAGGGTTGTTGTCTTGCTGAAAGATGAACCATCGCCCCAGTCTGAGGTCAAGAGCGCTCTCTAGCAGGTTTTCATCCAGGATATCTTTGTATATTGCTGCATTCATCTTTCCCTCTATCCTGACTAGTGTCCCAGTTCCTGCCACTGAAAAACATCCCCATAGCATGATGCTGCTACCACCATACTTCACTGTAGGGATGGTATTGGCCAGGTGATGAGCAGTGTCTGGTTTACTCCAAACATGATGCCTGGCATTCATGCCAAAGAGTTCATTCTTTGTCTCATCAAACCAGAGAATTTTGCTTCTCATGGTCTGAGAGTCCTTCGGGTGCATTTTACCAATCTCCAGATGGGCTGCCATGTGCTTTTTTCTATGGAGTGGCTTCCGTCTGGCCACTCTACCATACAGGCCTGATTGGTGAATTGCTGCAGAGATGGTTGTCCTTCTGGAAGTTTCTCCTCTCTCCACAGAGGAATGCTGTAGCTCTGACAGAGTGACCATCAGGTTTCGGTCATCTCACTGGCTAGGGCCCTTCTCCCCCGATCGCTCAGTTTAGACAGCCGGCCAGCTCTAGGAAGAGTCCTGGTGGGTCCAAACTTCTTCCATTTGCGAATGAAGGAGGCCACTGTGCTCATTGCAACCATCAAAGCAGCAGATATTTTTCTGTACCCTTCCCCAGATTTGTGCCTGGAGACAATCCTGTCTCGGAGGTCTACAGACAATTACTTTGACTTCATGTTTGGTTTGTGCTCAGACATGCACTGTCAAGTGTGGGACCTTATCTAGACAGGTGTGTGCCTTTCCAAATTATGTCCAATTAACTGAATTTACCACAGATGGACTCCAATTAAGCTGTAGAAACATCTCAAGGATGATCAGTGGAAACAGGAGGCACCTGAGCTCAATTTTGAGCTTCATGGCAAAAGCTGTGAGTACTTATGTACATGTGATTACTTAGTTTTTTATCTTTAATAAATCTTCAAATATCTAAAAAAATCTTCACGTTGTCATTATGGGGTATTGGCCCTCATTCTGAGTTGATCGCTCGCTGCTGTTTTTCGCAGCGCAGCGATCAGGTGAAAAATCTGCATTTATGCGCATGGTATGCAGCGTGCATGCGCTAAGTACTTTCACACAAAACTTTGTAGTTTTACAGAGGCTCAAGCGACGTTTTTCAGTCACTCGAGTGTTCGTTGTATGATTGACAGAAAGTGGGTGTTTCTGGGCGGCAACTCAGCGTTTTCAGGGAGTGTGCTAAAAAATGCAGGCGTGCCAGGCAAAAACACAGGAGTGGCTGGAGAAACGGGGGAGTGGCTGGCCGAACGCAGGGCGTGTTTGTGACGTCAAACCAGGAAGTAAACTGACTGCAGTCATCGCAAGCTAGGAATAAGTCTTGAGCCACTCTGAAACTGCATGAATTTTTTTAGTAGCAGAACTGCTAATCTTTCGTTCGCACTTCTGCTAAGCTAAGATACACTCCCAGAGGGCGATGGCCTAGCGTGTGCAATGCTGCTAAAAGCAGCTAGCGAGCGATCAACTCGGAATGAGGGCCTTTGTGTGTAGAATTTTTAGGGAAACAATTTATTTATTCCATTTTAGAATAAGGCTGTAACATAAAAAAAAGTGGAAAAAGTGAAGCGCTGTGAATACTTTCCAGATGCACTGTATGTAGTGTGAAAAATATATTAGGTAGGAGGGGACACGAGATGACCTGAGGGAAAAGGGCATAGTCAAAGACAATAATGCGGACAAGGAAAAAAGAAGTTATGCGTAAAACAAAACTACAGTACACATAGGAAGCTAGAAAAAGAGAACAGAGTGAGTAATAATGAGATAAATGAAAGAACAACTGTGGGCGTATAATGAACAAATTGAAATTAGTTCCAAAATTAGATATCTTTAATAATTAAATAAATAAATAAAGAAAAGAGAAATAGCCAAATGAGACCTAATAGTAATAATAATAATAATAATAATTTTATTTATATAGCGCTCTTTCTCCAATAGGACTCAAGGCGCTTAACAGATACATAGCATAATATAGTACAGAAAATAATGAAGTACATTTTCATAAAATACAGAAGCATGAAGATACTAAAAGGGACATTATGGAAATGCTTGAGTAAACAGAAAAGTCTTGAGTCTACTCTTGAAGGATTCTATAGTTGGGGCCTCTCGCACTGTGCGGGGAAGTGAGTTCCATAGAGTCGGAGCCGCATGACTAAAAGCTCGACCCCCAGATGAATTACGGTAGATTCTAGGTACTGCTAAAAGTCCTTCATCTACAGATCGCAGTAATCGGGTGGGGCAGTATGGGGTCAGAAGCTGTTTCAGGTACCTTGGGCCTTGGTCATGTAATGCTTTGAAACTCAGTAAGCCAATCTTGAAGATGATTCACCATCGTACAGGCAGCCAGTGAAGGGAGTAGAGGATGGGTGTTATGTGGCTAGAACGGGGCTGGTTGGTTAATAGCCTGGCAGCTGTGTTTTGCACCAGCTGTAAGCGCTGCAATTCTTTTGCTGGTAGACCAAGGTAGAGGGCATTACAGTAGTCTAAACTAGAGATGAGCGCCTGAAATTTTTCGGGTTTTGTGTTTTGGTTTTGGGTTCGGTTCCGCGGCCGTGTTTTGGGTTCGAACGCGTTTTGGCAAAACCTCACCGAATTATTTTTGTCGGATTCGGGTGTGTTTTGGATTCGGGTGTTTTTTTCCAAAAACACTAAAAAACAGCTTAAATCATAGAATTTGGGGGTCATTTTGATCCCAAAGTATTATTAACCTCAAAAACCATAATTTACACTCATTTTCAGTCTATTCTGAATACCTCACACCTCACAATATTATTTTTAGTCCTAAAATTTGCACCGAGGTCGCTGTGTGAGTAAGATAAGCGACCCTAGTGGCCGACACAAACACCGGGCCCATCTAGGAGTGGCACTGCAGTGTCACGCAGGATGTCCCTTCCAAAAAACCCTCCCCAAACAGCACATGACGCAAAGAAAAAAAGAGGCGCAATGAGGTAGCTGTGTGAGTAAGATTAGCGACCCTAGTGGCCGACACAAACACCGGGCCCATCTAGGAGTGGCACTGCAGTGTCACGCAGGATGGCCCTTCCAAAAAACCCTCCCCAAACAGCACATGACGCAAAGAAAAAAAGAGGCGCAATGAGGTAGCTGACTGTGTGAGTAAGATTAGCGACCCTAGTGGCCGACACAAACACCGGGCACATCTAGGAGTGGCACTGCAGTGTCACGCAGGATGTCCCTTCCAAAAAACCCTCCCCAAACAGCACATGACGCAAAGAAAAAAAGAGGCGCAATGAGGTAGCTGTGTGAGTAAGATTAGCGACCCTAGTGGCCGACACAAACACCGGGCCCATCTAGGAGTGGCACTGCAGTGTCACGCAGGATGTCCCTTCCAAAAAACCCTCCCCAATCAGCACATGATGCAAAGAAAAAGAAAAGAAAAAAGAGGTGCAAGATGGAATTATCCTTGGGCCCTCCCACCCACCCTTATGTTGTATAAACAAAACAGGACATGCACACTTTAACCAACCCATCATTTCAGTGACAGGGTCTGCCACACGACTGTGACTGATATGACGGGTTGGTTTGGACCCCCCCCAAAAAAGAAGCAATTAATCTCTCCTTGCACAAACTGGCTCTACAGAGGCAAAATGTCCACCTCATCTTCACCCTCCGATATATCACCGTGTACATCCCCCTCCTCACAGATTATCAATTCGTCCCCACTGGAATCCACCATCTCAGCTCCCTGTGTACTTTGTGGAGGCAATTGCTGCTGGTCAATGTCTCCGCGGAGGAATTGATTATAATTCATTTTAATGAACATCATCTTCTCCACATTTTCTGGATGTAACCTCGTACGCCGATTGCTGACAAGGTGAGCGGCGGCACTAAACACTCTTTCGGAGTACACACTTGTGGGAGGGCAACTTAGGTAGAATAAAGCCAGTTTGTGCAAGGGCCTCCAAATTGCCTCTTTTTCCTGCCAGTATAAGTACGGACTGTGTGACGTGCCTACTTGGATGCGGTCACTCATATAATCCTCCACCATTCTATCAATGTTGAGAGAATCATATGCAGTGACAGTAGACGACATGTCCGTAATCGTTGTCAGGTCCTTCAGTCCGGACCAGATGTCAGCATCAGCAGTCGCTCCAGACTGCCCTGCATCACCGCCAGCGGGTGGGCTCGGAATTCTGAGCCTTTTCCTCGCACCCCCAGTTGCGGGAGAATGTGAAGGAGGAGATGTTGACAGGTCGCGTTCCGCTTGACTTGACAATTTTGTCACCAGCAGGTCTTTCAACCCCAGCAGACCTGTGTCTGCCGGAAAGAGAGATCCAAGGTAGGCTTTAAATCTAGGATCGAGCACGGTGGCCAAAATGTAGTGCTCTGATTTCAACAGATTGACCACCCGTGAATCCTTGTTAAGCGAATTAAGGGCTGCATCCACAAGTCCCACATGCCTAGCGGAATCGCTCCGTGTTAGCTCCTTCTTCAATGCCTCCAGCTTCTTCTGCAAAAGCCTGATGAGGGGAATGACCTGACTCAGGCTGGCAGTGTCTGAACTGACTTCACGTGTGGCAAGTTCAAAGGGCATCAGAACCTTGCACAACGTTGAAATCATTCTCCACTGCACTTGAGACAGGTGCATTCCATCTCCTATATCGTGCTCAATTGTATAGGCTTGAATGGCCTTTTGCTGCTCCTCCAACCTCTGAAGCATATAGAGGGTTGAATTCCACCTCGTTACCACTTCTTGCTTCAGATGATGGCAGGGCAGGTTCAGTAGTTTTTGGTGGTGCTCCAGTCTTCTGTACGTGGTGCCTGTACGCCGAAAGTGTCCCGCAATTTTTCTGGCCACCGACAGCATCTCTTGCACGCCCCTGTCGTTTTTTAAAAAATTCTGCACCACCAAATTCAAGGTATGTGCAAAACATGGGACGTGCTGGAATTTGCCCATATTTAATGCACACACAATATTGCTGGCGTTGTCCGATGCCACAAATCCACAGGAGAGTCCAATTGGGGTAAGCCATTCCGCGATGATCTTCCTCAGTTGCCGTAAGAGGTTTTCAGCTGTGTGCGTATTCTGGAAAGCGGTGATACAAAGCGTAGCCTGCCTAGGAAAGAGTTGGCGTTTGCGAGATGCTGCTACTGGTGCCGCCGCTGCTGTTCTTGCGGCGGGAGTCCATACATCTACCCAGTGGGCTGTCACAGTCATATAGTCCTGACCCTGCCCTGCTCCACTTGTCCACATGTCCGTGGTTAAGTGGACATTGGGTACAACTGCATTTTTTAGGAGACTGGTGAGTCTTTTTCTGACGTCCGTGTACATTCTCGGTATCGCCTGCCTAGAGAAGTGGAACCTAGATGGTATTTGGTAACGGGGGCACACTGCCTCAATAAATTGTCTAGTTCCCTGTGAACTAACGGCGGATACCGGACGCACGTCTAACACCAACATAGTTGTCAAGGACTCAGTTATCCGCTTTGCAGTAGGATGACTGCTGTGATATTTCATCTTCCTCGCAAAGGACTGTTGAACAGTCAATTGCTTACTGGAAGTAGTACAAGTGGGCTTACGACTTCCCCTCTGGGATGACCATCGACTCCCAGCGGCAACAACAGCAGCGCCAGCAGCAGTAGGCGTTACACGCAAGGATGCATCGGAGGAATCCCAGGCAGGAGAGGACTCGTCAGACTTGCCAGTGACATGGCCTGCAGGACTATTGGCATTCCTGGGGAAGGAGGAAATTGACACTGAGGGAGTTGGTGGGGTGGTTTGCGTGAGCTTGGTTACAAGAGGAAGGGATTTACTGGTCAGTGGACTGCTTCCGCTGTCACCCAAAGTTTTTGAACTTGTCACTGACTTATTATGAATGCGCTGCAGGTGACGTATAAGGGAGGATGTTCCGAGGTGGTTAACGTCCTTACCCCTACTTATTACAGCTTGACAAAGGGAACACACGGCTTGACACCTGTTGTCCGCATTTCTGGTGAAATACCTCCACACCGAAGAGCTGATTTTTTTGGTATTTTCACCTGGCATGTCAACGGCCATATTCCTCCCACGGACAACAGGTGTCTCCCCGGGTGCCTGACTTAAACAAACCACCTCACCATCAGAATCCTTCTGGTCAATTTCCTCCCCAGCGCCAGCAACACCCATATCCTCCTCATCCTGGTGTACTTCAACACTGACATCTTCAATCTGACTATCAGGAACTGGACTGCGGGTGCTCCTTCCAGCACTTGCAGGGGGCATGCAAATAGTGGAAGGCGCATGCTCTTCACGTCCAGTGTTGGGAAGGTCAGGCATCGCAACCGACACAATTGGACTCTCCTTGAGGATTTGGGATTTCAAAGAACGCACAGTTCTTTGCGGTGCTTTTGCCAGCTTGAGTCTTTTCAGTTTTCTAGCGAGAGGCTGAGTGCTTCCATCCTCATGTGAAGCTGAACCACTAGCCATGAACATAGGCCAGGGCCTCAGCCGTTCCTTGCCACTCCGTGTGGTAAATGGCATATTGGCAAGTTTACGCTTCTCCTCCGACAATTTTATTTTAGGTTTTGGAGTCCTTTTTTTTCTGATATTTGGTGTTTTGGATTTGACATGCTCTGTACTATGACATTGGGCATCGGCCTTGGCAGACGACGTTGCTGGCATTTCATCGTCTCGGCCATGACTAGTGGCAGCAGCTTCAGCACGAGGTGGAAGTGGATCTTGATCTTTCCCTAATTTTGGAACCTCAACTTTTTTGTTCTCCATATTTTATAGGCAGAACTAAAAGGCACCTCAGGTAAACAATGGAGATGGATGGATTGGATACTAGTATACAATTATGGACGGACTGCCACGGTTAGGTGGTATAAAAAAACCACGGTTAGGTGGTATATATTGTAATACAATTATGGATGGACGGACTGCCTGCCGAGTGCCGACACAGAGGTAGCCACAGCCGTGAACTACCGCACTGTACACTGGTTGATAAAGAGATAGTAGTATACTCGTAACAACTAGTATGACTGACTATGACGGTATAAAGAATGAAAAAAAAAACACGGTTAGGTGGTATATATTGTAATACAATTATGGATGGACGGACTGCCTGCCGAGTTCCGACACAGAGGTAGCCACAGCCGTGAACTACCGCACTGTACACTGGTTGATAAAGAGATAGTAGTATACTCGTAACAACTAGTATGACTGACTATGACGGTATAAAGAATGAAAAAAAAACCACGGTTAGGTGGTATATATTATAATACAATTATGGATGGACGGACTGCCTGCCGACTGCCGACACAGAGGTAGCCACAGCCGTGAACTACCGCACTGTACACTGGTTGATAAAGAGATAGTAGTATACTCGTAACAACTAGTATGACTGACTATGACGGTATAAAGAATGAAAAAAAAACCACGGTTAGGTGGTATATATTGTAATACAATTATGGATGGACGGACTGCCTGCCGAGTTCCGACACAGAGGTAGCCACAGCCGTGAACTACCGCACTGTACACTGGTTGATAAAGAGATAGTAGTATACTCGTAACAACTAGTATGACACTATGACGGTATAAAGAATGAAAAAAAAACCACGGTTAGGTGGTATATATTATAATAATACAATTATGGATGGACGGACTGCCTGCCGAGTTCCGACACAGAGGTAGCCACAGCCGTGAACTACCGCACTGTACACTGGTTGATAAAGAGATAGTAGTATACTCGTAACAACTAGTATGACTGACTATGACGGTATAAAGAATGAAAAAAAAACCACGGTTAGGTGGTATATATTGTAATACAATTATGGATGGACGGACTGCCTGCCGAGTTCCGACACAGAGGTAGCCACAGCCGTGAACTACCGCACTGTACACTGGTTGATAAAGAGATAGTAGTATACTCGTAACAACTAGTATGACTGACTATGACGGTATAAAGAATGAAAAAAAAACCACGGTTAGGTGGTATATATTATAATAATACAAATATGGATGGACGGACTGCCTGCCGACTGCCGACACAGAGGTAGCCACAGCCGTGAACTACCGCACTGTACACTGGTTGATAAAGAGATAGTAGTATACTCGTAACAACTAGTATGACACTATGACGGTATAAAGAATGAAAAAAAAACCACGGTTAGGTGGTATATATTATAATAATACAATTATGGATGGACGGACTGCCTGCCGAGTTCCGACACAGAGGTAGCCACAGCCGTGAACTACCGCACTGTACACTGGTTGATAAAGAGATAGTAGTATACTCGTAACAACTAGTATGACTGACTATGACGGTATAAAGAATGAAAAAAAAACCACGGTTAGGTGGTATATATTGTAATACAATTATGGATGGACGGACTGCCTGCCGAGTTCCGACACAGAGGTAGCCACAGCCGTGAACTACCGCACTGTACACTGGTTGATAAAGAGATAGTAGTATACTCGTAACAACTAGTATGACTGACTATGACGGTATAAAGAATGAAAAAAAAACCACGGTTAGGTGGTATATATTGTAATACAATTATGGATGGACGGACTGCCTGCCGAGTTCCGACACAGAGGTAGCCACAGCCGTGAACTACCGCACTGTACACTGGTTGATAAAGAGATAGTAGTATACTCGTAACAACTAGTATGACTGACTATGACGGTATAAAGAATGAAAAAAAAACCACGGTTAGGTGGTATATATTATAATACAATTATGGATGGACGGACTGCCTGCCGACTGCCGACACAGAGGTAGCCACAGCCGTGAACTACCGCACTGTACACTGGTTGATAAAGAGATAGTAGTATACTCGTAACAACTAGTATGACACTATGACGGTATAAAGAATGAAAAAAAAACCACGGTTAGGTGGTATATATTATAATACAATTATGGATGGACGGACTGCCTGCCGACTGCCGACACAGAGGTAGCCACAGCCGTGAACTACCGCACTGTACACTGGTTGATAAAGAGATAGTAGTATACTCGTAACAACTAGTATGACACTATGACGGTATAAAGAATGAAAAAAAAAACCACGGTTAGGTGGTATATATTATAATACAATTATGGATGGACGGACTGCCTGCCGAGTGCCGACACAGAGGTAGCCACAGCCGTGAACTACCGCACTGTACACTGGTTGATAAAGAGATAGTAGTATACTCGTAACAACTAGTATGACTGACTATGACGGTATAAAGAATGAAAAAAAAAACACGGTTAGGTGGTATATATTATAATACAATTATGGATGGACGGACTGCCTGCCGAGTGCCGACACAGAGGTAGCCACAGCCGTGAACTACCGCACTGTACACTGGTTGATAAAGAGATAGTAGTATACTCGTAACAACTAGTATGACACTATGACGGTATAAAGAATGAAAAAAAAACCACGGTTAGGTGGTATATATTATAATACAATTATGGATGGACGGACTGCCTGCCGACTGCCGACACAGAGGTAGCCACAGCCGTGAACTACCGCACTGTACACTGGTTGATAAAGAGATAGTAGTATACTCGTAACAACTAGTATGACACTATGACGGTATAAAGAATGAAAAAAAAACCACGGTTAGGTGGTATATATTATAATAATACAATTATGGATGGACGGACTGCCTGCCGACTGCCGACACAGAGGTAGCCACAGCCGTGAACTACCGCACTGTACACTGGTTGATAAAGAGATAGTAGTATACTCGTAACAACTAGTATGACTATGACGACGGTATAAAGAAAGAAAAAAAAATACCACGGTTAGGTGGTATATAATTATACAATTATGGATGGACGGACTGCCTGCCGAGTGCCGACTGCCGACACAGAGGTAGCCACAGCCGTGAACTACCGCACTGTACTGTGTCTGCTGCTAATATAGACTGGTTGATAAAGAGATAGTATACAACAATATACTACTATACTGGTGGTCAGGCACTGGTCACCACTAGTCACACTGGCAGTGGCACTCCTGCAGCAAAAGTGTGCACTGTTTAATTTTAAATTAATATAATATTATGTACTCCTGGCTCCTGCTATAACAACCTGCAGTGCTCCCCAGTCTCCCCCACAATTATTATAAGCTTTTATACATTGATGTGCAGCACACTGGGCTGAGCTGAGTGCACACAGACTGAGTCACACTGTGTGACTGCTGTGTATCGTTTTTTTCAGGCAGAGAACGGATATAGCAGAGAACGGATATATTAAATAAAAGTTAACTTAACAACAACTGCACTGGTCACTGTGGTAAACTCTGTCTGCACAATCTCTCTCTCTCTCTCTTCTAATCTATTCTAATGGAGAGGACGCCAGCCACGTCCTCTCCCTATCAATCTCAATGCACGTGTGAAAATGGCGGCGACGCGCGGCTCCTTATATAGAATCCGAGTCTCGCGAGAATCCGACAGCGTCATGATGACGTTCGGGCGCGCTCGGGTTAACCGAGCAAGGCGGGAAGATCCGAGTCGCTCGGACCCGTGAAAAAAAAAGTGAAGTTCGTGCGGGTTCGGATTCAAAGAAACCGAACCCGCTCATCTCTAGTCTAAACGAGATGATACAAATGCATGTATGACTTTTGGCATATCATCTGAGGGAATTAAGTGCTTGATTCTGGCTATGTTCCTCAGGTGAAAGAATGAGGATTTGATTGTGGCTGATATCTGATGTTTAAGTGTCAAGCCACCATCCAGGACAACGCCAAGATTCCGCACATGATCACTGGTCTGTAATTCTGAATCCCCGAGTGTAAGTCCAGTTGGTTGGCTATGCTGCAGTCTTGTCCTTTGATGTTGCGGTCGTATCATAAGGACCTCTGTTTTATCCGGGTTCAGTCGCAGCCAACTGGCGCTCATCCACTCCTGTAGTTCAGCTAGACAGCTATTTAGGGTTGCTAGTGGGTTATCAGTGCCCGGAGCAAAGGACAAGTACAGTTGTGTATCATCTGCATAGCAGTGGTAGCCCAGGCCATGGCGCCTGATTATTTCGCCCAATGGGAGCATGTATACTGCAAAAAGCATGGGGGATAGTATAGAACCTTGTGGGACACCACATGGCAATGGCACTGGTGGTGATGAGTATAATCCAGATGATACTCTCTGTGACCTGCCTGTGAGAAATGATTTGAACCAGCTTAGGACTGTGCCATCCAGACCACAGAAATGTATCAGTCGCTCAATCAGAAGCCCATGGTCCACGGTATCAAATGCTGCCAAGAGATCCAGAAGGATTAATAATGAACAGTCACCTCTGTCTTTTGCCATCAGAAGATCATTTAACACACACACCAGGGCTGTTTCAGTGCTAAGTCTTCTCCTGAATCCTGATTGAAATGGATCATAAATATCATGGGATGTCAGGCGGGTTTCCAGTTTATTTGCAACGACTTTCTCAATAACCTTTCCTAGGAAAGGAAGGTAGGGGAAAAGTTAATACTCACTGATACCCCTTTTCCACTAGCTCAAAAAACACGGGTAAAAGCACGGGGGCGCGCATTTACCCGTGTTTTTTGCAAGTGGAAAAGGGTCCCCCCGCAAAAACCCGGATCAAGTGACCCGTGAATCCTACTTGGCTATCTACCCGGGTAGGACACGGGAATGATCCGGGTAGGGTTGTAGTGTAAATGGGAGCCGTGTCGATGCGACACGGCTCCCGTTTACATTGTATGGAAGGGCGGCGCTGGGAGATCATGTGATCTCCCAGCGCCGCCCCTGCCACGTCACTAGAAGCGTCACCAACCCGGCAATATGCCGGGTTGGTGACTGCTGATGGGAAAGGGGCTGAGCACGGGTCGCAGCAGGGCAGCTCCCGTGTCAGGCTCCCGGCTGCGACCCGTGCTCGCAGGTGGAAAAAGGGTAGTGAACTTGGAGGTGAGAAGCGTACGCAGTAAGAACAAGGGTGCAGCGCCAACCACAAGATTATGGAACATCAAAACTACACAAATATATTACTGAACAAAGTTATAACTTTCATAGCAACAAAATAGTCAAGCTGTGGTCCAATCCCGGGTTGGTGTCACAAGTGTGTGAGTAGAAGCAGCTTGTTGATGGCATATTTCCGGAATTTCTTCTAGGAGACCAAACAGCTTTAGCAGTTCATAGCCTTGGGTTGGGGTCTTAACAACGTGAGTTGTGCCATTTCTAGTAACCAAATTCTGGAAAGGAAAGCCCAACTTATATTTGATAGAGTGGGTTCTCAGAGTTTTAGTGACATTTAGAAGATCCTGCCTTTTCATAAGTGTCGATGGGGCCAGGTCTTGGAACATTTCAAGTTGGAATTCTGAGTAGGAGACAGTCGAGAGTCCTCTAACAGCGGCGATGATCTGCTCTTTTGCTTTAAAATAATGGAAGCGGAGGATAACTTCCCGTGGAGGCTGAGTGGGTGGTGGTTTGGGACAGAGGGCTCTGTGAGCTTGGTCCAGGAGTAGTAGATCAGTAGAAATATCAGAAACCAGGTGGAGAAACAGATAAGCAAGTAGAGAGTCGGCAGACCCTGTTTCCGGAATGTTGCGTATGCGGATATTTTTGTTCCGCCGATTGTGATTTTCAATGTCCTCAAGATGGTCCTTATAGGACTCAAGGTCAGCTCGAAGATCTGTAAATTCCTGGTCCATGATGTTCTGGTATTGGCAGATTTTATTCACCTTTTGCTTAAAGGTGTCCATTCTGGAGCCAAGATCAGCAAGTTTGTACTTGAAATCTGACAGGGCCGACCTCATCTCTGATTTTGGTGACTATAGAAATCGCATCATTAGCCGACAGTGGGGCATCGGTAGAAGACACGCCAGCCATGTCTGAGGTACCTGTGTCTGCAGGAGCCTTTCTGCACTTTTGTGGCATACCGTGCACGGGACCGTTCACCAGAGCAGATAAGTCCGAGTGTAGCAGGACAAAGCAAATGGTATGGGGCTTTCCTCAATAATAGAGCAGAGTAGTCACGGTTACATGTATACAAACACTGTGGTAGAAACAGACATTAGTGACTGCAACGTGCGTGTTAGGTCCTCGGTCAGACTCATGTCATCTCATGAGTCAAGGGGTGAGCATCACTGTGCAAGGCGGAGGGAGCACATATAGTAAGTGAGCATTGGGTGAGGTACCGGGGTGAAGGAGACTGGTGTTTAGCATATAATTAAGGTGATTAAAGGCGTGCTTATGGCCCTATTTGGAAGTGTCCAGCATCTGTCGTTGAGCCAGCAAAAACCTCAGGAAACCATGCTTGAACAGGTAAATCGCCCCCTGGTTACCCAGTAGCGGGGGTGCTCCGCGCCAGGTGTACACCAAGACAGGAGTATGAGTGTGAATGTGAAGCTGCAGCTGCACTAAGAGAGAGACTGTATTCCAGGAGAGTAGCATGGAGTGTCCCCGAGCTCTGTAGACTTAGCTATCCCAGGCATGAGGAATGTGAGACAGCAAAAATAGGCAAACAAGTAACCTTTAGTAGGGTAGGAGAAGAGCACTGAGGGGGCCACCGAAGGAGCATGCTGGATACAGCCACCACAGGGAGAGAGAGATAGAGGGGAGTATAGGCTGGGACACCAAGCAGCCACTCACCAACACTGTGTAGCAGCCGGGAGTCAGCCTGTTCCTTTGCGGGACCTCTAGAGAGGGTGGTCAGCTCTAGGGAGGTTACAAGAGAGAACCCCTCTGAGTTCAGGCAGGAATTGGCGATTCTGCCGTGCTCCACACCGACCACCTCTGCTTCTTGTGCTAGAAGCGCTACTTTAGGCCGCGGCTTCATCCAGGCGCATAGCCTGCAACCCGCAGAGATACTGCAAGAGTGACTACCGGCTCCGCGGACCTCACCCACCGGTAGACAGGGTACTCTGGGGGCCCACCACCGCATGGTATAAGAAGTTAAAAGGCAGGAGTCCAGGATCTCACTAGAAGTGTTACCTCACAGTATGCAGGCTAGGCCATGACCCCCTTCCTTCTCTATTCTATCTCTTTCATTTCTATTTCTCTAATGTCCTAAGTGGATGCTGGGGACTCCGTAAGGACCATGGGGATTAGCGGCTCCACAGGAGACTGGGCACAACTATAAAGAAAGCTTTAGACTACTGGTGTGCACTGGCTCCTCCCACTAAGACCCTCCTCCAGACTTCAGTTAGTTTCTTGTGCCCGGCTGAGCTGGATGCACACTAGGGGCTCTCCTGAGCTCCTAGAAAGAAAGTATATTTAGGTTTTTTATTTTCAGTGAGATCTGCTGGCAACAGACTCACTGCAGCGAGGGACTAAGGGGAGAAGAAGCGAACCTACCTAACAGGTGGTAGTTTGGGCTTCTTAGGCTACTGGACACCATTAGCTCCAGAGGGATCGACCGCAGGACCCGACCTTGGTGTTCGTTCCCGGAGCCGCGCCGCCGTCCCCCTTACAGAGCCAGAAGAGTGAAGAGGTCCAGAAAATCGGCGGCAGAAGACTTCAGTCTTCACCAAGGTAGCGCACAGCACTGCAGCTGTGCGCCATTGCTCCTCATGTACACCTCACACTCCGGTCACAGATGGGTGCAGGGCGTTGGGGGGGGCGCCCTGAGGGCACTATAAGACACCTTGGCTGGCAAATCTACATCATATATAGTCCAAGAGGCTATATAGATGTAAAAATACCCCTGCCAGTATTCCAGAAAAAGCGGGAGAAGTCCGCCGAAAAAGGGGTGGGGCTATCTCCCTCAGCACACTGGCGCCATTTTATCTTCACAGTGCAGCTGGAAGATAGCTCCCCAGGCTCTCCCCTGTAGTTTTCAGGCTCAAAGGGTTAAAAAGAGATGGGGGGCACTAAATTTAGGCGCAAATTATGTATACCAGTAGCTATTGGGGAAAAATCACTCAGTTATAGTGTTAATCCCTGCATTATATAGCGCTCTGGTGTGTACTGGCATACTCTCTCTCTGTCTCCCCAAAGGACAGTCAGAGCATTCCCTGTGTGTGTGCGGTGGGTCGGTACGGCTGTGTCGACATGTTGGATGAGGAAGGTTACGTGGAGGCGGAGCAGAGGCCGATAAATGTGATGTCGTCCCCTGTGGGGCCGACACCAGAGTGGATGGATAGGTGGAAGGTATTAACCGACAATGTCAACTCCTTACATAAAAGGCTGGATGACGTAACAGCTGTGGGACAGCCGGCTTCTCAGCCCGCGCCTGCCCAGGCGTCTCAAAGGCCATCAGGGGCTCAAAAAACGCCCGTTACCTCAGATGGCAGACACAGATGTCGACACGGAGTCTGACTCCAGTGTCGACGAGGTTGAGATATATATACACAATCCACTAGGAACATCCGTTGCATGATCTCGGCAATGATAAATGTGTTACGCATTTCTGACATGAACCCAAGTACCACATAAAAGGGGTTTTATTTTTGGGGAGAAAAAGCAGCCAGTGTTTTGTTCTCCCATCAGATGAGTGAATGAAGTGTGTAAAGAAGCGTGAGTTCCCCCGATAAGAAACTGGTGATTTCTAATAAGTTACTGATGGCGTACCCTTTCCCTCCAGAGGATAGGTCACGTTGGGAGATATCCCCTAGGGTAGATAAGGCGCTCACACGTTTGTCAAAAAAGGTGGCACTGCCGTCTTAGGATACGGCCACCTTGAAGGAGCCTGCTGATAAAAAGCAGGAGGCTATCCTGAAGTCTGTATATACACACTCAGGTACTATACTGAGACCTAAAATTGCCTCAGCATAAATAGTGCTGCTGCAGCGTGGTCTGATACCCTGTCAGATAATATTAATACCCTAGACAGGGATAATATTTTGCTAACATAGAGCATATTAAAGACGTCGTCTTATATGAAGGATGCACAGAGGGATATTTGCCGGCTGGCATCCAGAATTAATGCAATGTCCATTCTGCCAGGAGGGTATTAGAGACCCGGCAGTGGACAGGTGATGCTGCCTTAAAAGGCACATGGAGATTCTGCCTTATAAGGGTGAGGAATTGTTTGGGGATGGTCTCTGGGACCTCGTATCCACAGCAACAGCTGGGAAGAAAAACATTTTACCTCAGGTTTCCTCACAGCCTAAGAAAGCACCGTATTTTCAGGTACAGTCCTTTCGGCTTCAGAAAAGCAAGCGGGTCAAAGGCGCTTCCTTTCTGCACAGAGACAGGGAAGAAGGAAAAAAGCTGCACCAGACAGCCAATTCCCAAGATCAAAAATCTTCCCCCGCTTCCTCTGAGTCCACCGCATGACGCTGGGGCTCCACAGGTGGAGACAGGTGCGGTGGGGGCGCGTCTCGGGAACTTCTGGGACCAGTGGGCTTGCCCACAGGTGGATCCCTAGGTTCTGCAAGTAGTATCACAGGGATACAAGCTGGAGTTCGAGGCGACTCCCTCTCGCCGTTACCTCACATCAGCCTTGCCTGCTGCCCTCGGAGAAAGGGAGGTATTACTGGCGGCAATTCACAAGCTGTACTTCCAGCAGGTGAAAATCAAGGTACCCCTCCTTCAACAAGGCCGGGGTTACTATTCCAAAATGTTTGTGGTACCGAAACCAGACGGTTCGGTGAGACCCATTCTAAAATTGAAATCCTTGAACACTTATATACGAAGGTTCAAGTTCAAAATGGATTCGCTCAGGGCGATTATTGCAAGCCTGGAGAATTTCATGGTATCACTGGACATCAAGGATGCTTACCTGCATGTCCCTATTTACCCTCTTCACCAGGTGTACCTCAAAATTGTGGTACAGGATTGTCCTTACCAATTCCACACGTTACCGTTGGTCTGTCCCCGGCACCGAGGGTATTTACCAAGGTAATGGCCGAAGTACTTATCCCGTACTTGGACGATCTCCTTATAAAGGCGAGGTCCAGGGAGCAGTTGTTCGTCGGAGTAGCACTATCTCGGGAAGTGCTACAACAGCACGGCTGGATTCTGAATATTCCAAAGTCGCAGCTGGTTCCTACGACGCGTCTACTGTTCCTGGGTATGGTTCTGGACACAGAACAGGATAAAAAGGGTTTCTCCCGGAGGAGAAGTCCAAGGAGTTGGCGTCTCTAGACAGAGACCTCCTAATACAAATACAGGTGTCGGTGCATCAATGCACGCGAGCCTTGGGAAAGATGGTAGCTTCTTACGAAGAAATTCCATTCGCCAGGTCCCATGCAAGGATCTTCCAGTGGGATCTGTTGGACAAGTGGTCCCGGTCGCATCTTCAGATGCATCGGCAGATAACCCTGTCTCCAAGGGCCAGGGTGTCGCTGTGGTGGTGACTGCAGAGTGCTCATCTTCTAGGGGGCCGCAGATTCGGCATACAGGACTGGGTCCTGGTGACCACGGATGCCAGCCTTCAAGGCTGGGGGGCAGTCACACAGGGAAGAAACTTCCAAGACTTCCCTACACATAAATGTTCTGGAACTATGGGCCATTTACAATGCCCTAAGTCAGGCTAGACCCCTGCTTCAACACCGGCCGGTGCTGATCCAGTCAGACAACATCACGGCGGTCGCTCATGTAAACCGACAGGGCGGCACAAGAAGCAGGATGGCGATGGCAGAAGCCACAAGGATTCTCAGATGGGCGGAAAATCATGTGTTAGCACTGTCAGCAGTGTTCATTCCCAGAGTGGACAACTGAGAAGCAGACTTTCTCAGCAGACACGACCTCCACCCGGGAGAGTGGGGACTTCATCCAGAAGTCTTCCAAATGATTGTACACCGTTGGGAAAGGCCACAGGTGGACATGATGGCGTCCCGCCTCAACAAAAAGCTACAAAGATATTGCGCCAGGTCAAGGGACCCTCAGGCAATAGCTGTGGATGCTCTGGTAACACCGTGGGTGTACCAGTCGGTGTATGTGTTCCCTTCTCTGCCTCTCTTACCCAGGGTAATGAGAATAATAAGAAGGAGAGGAGTAAGAACTATACTCATTGTTCCGGGTTGGCCAAGAAGAGCTTGGTAACCAGAACTCCAAGAAATGATCTCAGAGGACCCATGGCCTCTGCCGCTCAGACAGGACCTGCTGCAGCAGGGGGCCTGTCTGTTCCAAGACTTACCGCGGCTGCGTTTGTCGGCATGGCGGTTGAACGCTGGATCCTGAAGGAAAAGGGCATTCCGGAGGAAGTTATCCCTACGCTATTTAAAGCTAGGAAAGAAGTGAACGCAAACCATTATCACCGCATATGGCGGAAATATGTTGCGTGCTGTGAGGCCAGTAAGGCCCCAAAGGAGGAATTTCAGCTAGGTCGATTTCTGCACTTCCTACAAGTCAGAGGTGACTGTGGGCCTAAAATTGGGTTCCATTAAGGTCCAGATTTCGGCTCTATCGATTTTCTTCCAAAATAGAACTGGCTTCACTGCCTTAAGTTCAGACTTTTGTTAAGGGAGTGCTGCATAGTCAGCCCCCGGTTGTGCCTCCAGTGGCACCGTGGGATCTCAACGTAGTGTTGGATTTCCTGAAGTCGCATTGAGTTGAGCCACTTAAATCCGTGGAGCTACAATACCTCACGTGGAAAGTGGTCATGCTGTGGGCCTGGGCGTCAGCCAGGCGTGTATCAGAATTGGCGGCTTTGTCATGCAAAAGCCCTTATCTGTATTTTATATGGATAAGGCGGAATTGAGGACTCGTTCCCAATTCCTTCCTAAGGTGGTATCAGTTTTTCATGTGAACCAACCTATTGTGGTGCCTGTGGCTACTTGGGACTTGGAGGATTCCAAGTTTCTGGACGTAGTCAGGGCCCTGAAAAGTATATGTTTCCAGGGCGGCTGGAGTCAGGAAAACTGAC
This sequence comes from Pseudophryne corroboree, assembly GCF_028390025.1. Classification (NCBI taxonomy): domain Eukaryota; kingdom Metazoa; phylum Chordata; class Amphibia; order Anura; family Myobatrachidae; genus Pseudophryne; species Pseudophryne corroboree. The sequence continues at coordinate 72,547,555 of NC_086454.1, read as the reverse complement.
TCGCTATTTATCCTGTATGCACCCAACAAGCTGGGTGCTCCTGCTTCTAAGCAGACTATTGCTCGCTGGATCTGTAGCACGATTCAACTTGCACAATCTGCGGCTGGACTGGCGCACCCTAAATCTGTAAAAGCCCATTCCACGAGGAAAGTGGGCTCTTCTTGGGCGGCTGCCCGAGGGGTCTCGGCTTTACAAATTTGCCGAGCTGTTACTTGGTCGGGTTCAAACACTTTTGCAAGAGTCTACAAGTTTGTTACCCTGGCTGAGGAGGACCTAGAGTTTGCTCATTCGGTGCTGCAGAGTCATCCGCACTCTCCCGCCCGTTTGGGAGCTTTGGTATAATCCCCATGGTCCTTACGGAGTCCCCAGCATCCACTTAGGACGTTAGAGAAAATAAGATTTTACTCACCGGTAAATCTATTTCTCGTAGTCCGTAGTGGATGCTGGGCGCCCATCCCAAGTGCGGATTGTCTGCAATACTTGTATATAGTTATTGCCTAACTAAAGGGTTATTGTTGAGCCATCTGTTGAGAGGCTCAGTTGTTATCATACTGTTAACTGGGTATTGTATCACGAGTTATATGGTGTGATTGGTGTGGCTGTTATGAGTCTTACCCGGGATTCAAAATCCTTCCTTATTGTGTCAGCTCTTCCGGGCACAGTATCCTAACTGAAGTCTGGAGGAGGGTCTTAGTGGGAGGAGCCAATGCACACCAGTAGTCTAAAGGTTTCTTTATAGTTGTGCCCAGTCTCCTGCGGAGCCGCTAATCCCCATGGTCCTTACGGAGTCCCCAGCATCCACTACGGACTACGAGAAATAGATTTACCGGTGAGTAAAATCTTATTTTCCCATTGATCCCATCTTTCTATCAGGACCAGGCAATTACAGTAGTACCCGCTACCCCCTTCCTCTCAGTGCCCCTGTAAAAGCTTCATGGAAGGATCCTCTACCTTACGCCCCATACCTGTCCACTCTACATCTTTCTCATGTCCCTGTCAAGTCTTATGCCTAAATTGGTTCAGTGTGTATTGTGCTTAAGTTGCATCCTTCCATCCTACTGAATAACTGTTATGTTCATGTCTGCCATGATAGGCCACGTTCCTCTGACTGCCATACAGTTTGATTGAAATTGTAGGGGTAATTCTGATTTGGTTGCAGCAGGATTTTTGTTAGCAGTTGGGCAAAACCATGTGCACTGCAGGGGAGGCAGATATAACATGTGCAGGGAGAGTTAGATTTGGGTGGGTTATTTTGTTTCTGTGCTGGGTAAATACTGGCTGCTTTATTTTTACACTGCAATTTAGATTGCAGAATGAACACACCACACCCAAATCTAACTCTCTCTGCACATGTTATATCTGCCTCCCCTGCAGTGCACATGTCTTATGCTATCCCTGTCATATATTGTACTTGTGCTCTGTATTCACAGTGTTTTTAGGTTTACCCCTTGTATGGTATTGCAGACTCTTTGTGGTGCCTTATAAATAAAAGATAATACAAACAGAGGTAGCAGCATTCACATTATTATAGTACAGTATTAGCATACGTGAGTGGATTCAGACACATTTATCCAATTAGAAGCAACTGATGATTGTCATCATCAGTTTTCATTTTTCACCAGGATTCCAGCACTAGGATTCCATGCTGATCAGGTGGTCAGCATGGGAAACACTTTGGGGGTAATTCCAAGTTGATCGCAGCAGGATTTTTTTTTTAGCAGTTGGACAAAACCATGTGCACTGCAGGGGAGGCAGATATAACATGTTCAGAGAGAGTTAGATTTGGGTGTAGTGTGTTCAATCTGCAATCTAATTTGCAGTGTCAAAATAAAGCAGCCAGTTTTTACCCTGCACAGAAACAATATAACCCACCCAAATCTAACTCTCTCTGCACATGTTATATCTGCCTCCCCTGCAGTGCACATGGTTTTGCCCAACTGCTAAAAAACTTCCTGCTGCGATCAACTTGGAATTACCCCCTATGTGCAATTGAAAAGCTACAGTATTTGCAGGGAACAAGTTGCAAATCGTGTCCACGCTACCTGAACCCCAAAGTGTGTTATACATAGAGAAAATGTTTCCTCATATTATTATCTCAGGTTACATACTCAGGAGTGTGTGCTGTTTAAAAGGGGTGTGGCTTCATGGAAGGGGCATGGCCTTGTGGCCAAACCCCCATTTGTGTCACGCTGGGCTGTGCCAGAAACTGTCTGTCTGCAGTGCCAGCTCCTACACTGTGACAGAAGTCTAGTGCTGCATGTAATGTGCAGCACCTGACTCCTGTCACTGAGCAGGAGCCGGGCATTTTGGAGTTACCCCTAGGCAGGTGACACCGGGAGCGACCCACACCCCTGTAGCGAAAATATGCTAATGCAGCAGAGGGAAAAGATGCCTCTGACCGACATGGCAGATACCACGGCAGATACCAGTACTGTGTCCTAAGACGCAGCATCGGATAATCTTCTAGACCATTGCACATCTGAGTAAACCTGAGGTTACTCAGATTGGCCCTCGCAGCTCCGTAGCTGAGGCCAGGTCGTGTCAGCATCAGAAAACACAGCACGCCCTGAATACATCCACAGAAATGCTTACCAGCTCCGCCCACTCCCGTACCCCAATCAGACACAGCCTGTCAATCAGGTTCCCGCTCAGGGGCTTCTATGCGCTGCGATGCAGGGCCCACCATTAAAGATGTTTGCGTATATGTCTCCAAATGAGTCCCCCCGTGCAGAAGAGTCACCATATCCAGTCGGAATGACAAATGCAATAAATTATAGGAAAGTGTTCCTATTTTAACCTTACTCCTTCTCAAGCGGTCTAGGTTAGCTGAGTACAGTCAGTCATACGAAATGGAAGCAGGTTGTGCTGGCACATATTAATAGCATTTCAGATGTCTCTGCAGAAGCCAATTGGAGGTCACTGGAGGAGAAGAAACCTCTGCGGCTAGCAACCTATGACTGCATGGGATGCCAGCATTTCCGTTAGCAGTCTGTTCTTGTCTGACAGAGGAGCAACATAGTAAAGAATGTTTCTATAATTACATTAGTTAATCAAAACATATGGCAAATCTTTTGCATCCGATATACTTCATAACAAAGGACATACGTTTTTATAAGATTTTATTTTAATAACCGTTTGTGGAATAATTTTTTCTTTAGTATGCTTGGTCTTCTACTGGCAGCAGCATGAGGACGAATAGGTCTGAACAATTGGCGTCACTAGGGGGGTGCGGGCTGCACCCGGGTGTCACCTGCCAAGAGGTGACACCAAAATGGCAGCTCCTGCTCAGTGACAGAAGCCGGGTACTGTACTGTAACTTTACATGCAGCACCCGGCTCCTGTCACTGTGTAGGAGCCGGCACTGCAGCCCTGTGGTTTCTGGGGTCAGACAGTATCTCCCGTACCCACGGAGTGATGAAAACGGGGGTTCGGGTTGTGAAACCACGCCTCCTCCCATGAAGCCATGCCCCCTGCCACTAAGCCAAACTCTCTTTTTGCAGCATGCGCATAGATCATTCAGAGCCACACTGGGTATCTCAGGGGTAAGTGAAGCCTTTGAGTCTGAGAAAATTAAGAGGCAAATTCACTATGGACCACTATTGAGGCTGAAATAGCAATTTTCACAAACCTATTTGTAAAATTTGCATGTGAAGAGTCACCCAGAAAGAATAAAAGACGCCCACTGATGCATTCGCAAATCTGCTTACGCAAAAAAAGGACACCATCGACATTTGCGGCTGACCCAAGCATACACAAAAAAATGAGAATGCAGTTGCACCGGCCACCATGTTTTTCATTGCAGTGTTCGCAGATTGCTTCAGATACACGCAGATTGCATCAGATACAAAACGGTCATGGCACGCCTGCATTTTCCCAACCACTGCCCACAAACCCCATGTTACCATCCACTAACGGTCACTTCTGTCAGTCAAATTGCGATCGTTTTACACTTAGGCTGGAATTTAGAAACATTTTAATTGGTGATAGTCCATTTTAGCCCATGTTCATGTTTTTAATGGGTGTGTGAAAGAAAAACGAAGAACAGTCAACTGCGTCTGGGATTAGCGGACGATAAAGAAAAATCACAACTGTATATAAATGCCACTGTGTGTCAATAAAACCATAGACTAATTTAATACTGCATATAAAATAATTTTATATATATAAATATAAACCAATTTAAGAACACTGTGCACAGTACTCTGACAATAACAGAGGATGAATACAATTGTATCACTTTGAATGAGCAACACTGTAACATAGGCTGTATCTATTTGCAAAAGCTATGTAGAAACAAAATATCCATTTAATCGCACTATTCTGAAGTGAGAAATTAGGTAGCTGAATTTCCAACCAGTCTCTCAGGATAGATAAAAGGGATAATGTGTCCTATGGTCCACTTGTTCCTTAATAAAGTCCAATAAATAAAAAGTGCACTCTGATAATTGGCAGGTGAGGGGCAGCTGTGTTGGTGTAGAATGCAACTGGAAGGAAGCCAATACCGGACCAGGTAAGTGTGGCGTCCCACCGTGTTGTTACCTGATCCTATTGTGAGGGAGAGCCGAGGCAAGACTGTGCTCACCTCGTGTTCGGCTGTTGGATCACTTCCAAAGAAGAACGCTATCAGTCATGGAGGCCAGCCGGCCGCATTCACATCTAGCGCCGGGCAGCACTGACTGTCACTCCCACACCTCTAACTGGACTCATAGCGGAAACTGTGTATATACAAGATGTTCAAAGGTGACAATGATAGGAGGAGTACTAACGCGTTTCGTCAGGCTCACGTGACTTTTTCAAAGGTATATGAGAATCGAGAAAGGGCTATGTCTTGAATACCTAGGGATTACAGTGTTTGTATGAGAAGAGAGTGGTCAACAGTGTCAAAAGCAGCAGAGAGATCAAGGAGAATAAGAAGTGAGTAATGGCCTTTCGATCTAGCAGTGACCAGATCATTCACTACTTTAGTCACTGCTGTCTCTGTGGAGTGTTGGGTACGAAATCCTGACTGAAGTGGGTCCAATAAACTGTGTGAGTTAAGAAATATATACACACACACACACACACACACACACACACACACACACACACACACACACACACACACACACTGTTGGTCTGGGGCATGAAGGGCCCACCAGGGGGATACATTGGTAAGGACCCATGTTTAAAGGTGTAGACAGTCTCTTAGGTAGTGCGGCCAGCTGCCACATTGGTTTGCCTAACCCTCATAAAGTGTACGGGCTGGGCCCTTTAATAAATATGTACAGTATATGTAGAAAATACTGCTAGTGTATGCATGATAATGTACCAGATTAATAATAGCAATATATAGTAGAAAATGCACTGTGCAGTATAGGGTAACATATGTACAGTATAATTTAAGTACACAGTCTGGAACCTGCTCCCTAGAGGAGGAAGAAGGGCCCCCCAGGCAGCAGGGCCCATCGGTGGTTTCCCCTGTACACCTGTGGGCCAGTCCAACCCTGTATATATGTGTGTGTGTATAATATATATATATATATATATATAAATATATATACACACACACACACACACACACACACACACACACACACACACACTGCTCAAAAAAATCAAAGGGAACACTAAAATAGCACATCCTAGATCTGAATGAATGAAATATTCTTATTAAATACTTTGTTCTTTACATAGTTGAATGTGCTGACAACAAAATCACACACCCTTGGCATGCTCCTGATGAGGTGGTGGATGGTCTCCTGAGGGATCTCCTCCCAGACCTGGACTAAGGCATCCGCCAACTGCTGGACAGTCTGTGGTGCAACGTGGCGTTGGTGGATGGAGCGATACATGATGTTCTAGATGTGCTCAATTGGATTCAGGTCTGGGGAACGGGCGGGCCAGTCCATAGCATCAATGCCTTCATCTTGCAGGAACTGCTGACACACTCCAGCCACATGAGGTCTAGCATTGTCTTGCATCAGGAGGAACCCAGGGCCAACCGCACCAGCATATGGTCTCACAAGGGGTCTGAGGATCTTATCTCAGTACCTAATGGCAGTCAGGCTACCTCTGGCGAGCACATGGAGGGCTGTGCGGCCCCCCTAAGAAATGCCACCCCACACCATTACTGACACACTGCCAAACCGGCCATGCTGGAGGATGTTGCAGGCAGCAGAACGTTCTCCTTGGTGTCTGTCTGGCCTGTCTCCTGGTAGCGCCTCCATGCTCTGGACACTACGCTGACAGACACAGCAAACCTTCTTGACACAGCTCGCATTGATGTGCCATCCTGGATGAGCTGCACTACCTGAGCCACTTGTGTGGGTTGCAGACTCCGTCTCATGCTACCACTAGAGTGAAAGCACCACCAGCTTTCAAAAGTGACCAAAACATCAGCCAGAAAGCATAGGAGCTGAGAAGTGGTCTGTGGTCACCACCGGCAGAACAACTCCTTTATTGGGGGTGTCTTGCTAATTGCCTATAATTCCCATCTGTTTTCTATTCCTTTTGCACAACAGCATGTGAAATTGATTGTCAATCAGTGTTGCTTCCTAAGTGGACAGTTTGATTTCACAGAAGTGTGATTGATTTGGAGTGTGATTGACTTGGAGATTGACTTGGAGTTACATTGTGTTTAAGTGTTCCCTTTATTTTTTTGAGCAGTGTATATATAACAACACAATGTAATTCCAAGTCAATCACACTTCTGTGAAATCAAACTGTCCACTTAGGAAGCAACACTGATTGACAATCAATTTCACATGCTGTTGTGGGAATTATAGGCAATTAGCAAGACACCCCCAATAAAGGAGTTGTTCTGCAGGTGGTGACCACAGACCACTTCTCAGCTCCTATGCTTTCTGGCTGATGTTTTGGTCACTTTTGAAAGCTGGCGGTGCTTTCACTCTAGTGGTAGCATGAGACGGAGTCTACAACCCACACAAGTGGTTTAGGTAGTGCAGCTCATCCAGGATGGCACATCAATGCGAGCTGTGGCAAGAAGGTTTGCTGTATCTGTCAGCGTAGTGTCCAGAGCATGGAGGCGCTACCAGCAGACAGGCCAGTACATCAGGAGACGTAGAGGAGGCCGTAGGAGGGCAACAACCCAGCAGCAGGACCGTTACCTCCGCCTTTGTGCAAGGAGGAACAGGAGGAGCACTGTCAGAGTCCTGCAAAATGACCTCCAGCAAGCCACAAATGTGCATGTGTCTACTCAAACGATCAGAAACAGACTCCATGAGGGTGGTATGAGGGCTCGACGTCCACAGGTGGGGGTTGTGCTTACAGCCCAACACCGTGCCGGACGTTTGGCATTTGCCAGAGAACACCAAGATTGGCAAATTCGCCACTGGCGCCCTGTGCTCTTCACAGATGAAAGCAAGTTCTCACTGAGCACATGTGACAGACGTGACAGAGTCTGGAGACGCCAAGGAGAACGTTCTGCTGCCTGCAACATCCTCTAGTATGACCGGTTTGGCAGTGGGTCAGTAATGGTGTGGGGTGGCATTTCTTTGGGGGGCCGCACAGCCCTCCATGTGCTCGCCAGAGGTAGCCTGACTGCCATTAGGTACCGAGATGAGAACCTCATACCCCTTGTGAGACCATATGCTGGTGCGGTTGGCCCTGGGTTTCTCCTAATGCAAGACAATGCTAGACCTCATGTGGCTGGAGTGTGTCAGCAGTTCCTGCAAGATGAAGGCATTGATGCTATGGACTGGCCCGCCCGTTCCCCCGACCTGAATCCAATTGAGCACATCTGGGACATCATGTCTCGCTCCATCCACCAACGCCACGTTGCACCACAGACTGTCCAGCAGTTGGCGGATGCTTTAGTCCAGGTCTGGGAGGAGATCCCTCAGGAGACCATCCGCCACCTCATCAGGAGCATGCCCAGGCGTTGTAGGGAGGTCATACAGGCACGTGGAGGCCACACACGCTACTGAGTTCATTTTGACTTGTTTTAAGGACATTAGGTCAAAGTGGGATAAGCCTATAGTGTGTTTTTCCACTTTAATTTTGAGTGTGACTCCAAATCCAGACTTCCATGGGTTAAAAAATTTGATTTCCATTGATAATTTTTGTGTGATTTTGTTGTCAGCACATTCAACTATGTAAAGAACAAAGTATTTAATAAGAATATTTCATTCATTTAGATCTAGGATGTGTTACAGTATTTTAGTGTTCCCTTTATTTTTTTGAGCAGTGTATATATATATCTATATATATATATATATATATATATATATCTATATATCTATATATATATATATATATATATATATATATATACACTGCTCAAAAAAATAAAGGGAACACTAAAATAACACATCCTAGATCTGAATGAATCAAATATTCTTATTAAATACTTTGGGGGTAATTCCAAGTTGATCGCAGCAGGAAATTTTTTAGCAGTTGGGCAAAACCATGGTGGTCATTCCGAGTTGATCGCTCGTTATTTTTTTTCGCAACGGAGCGATTAGTCGCTAATGCGCATGCGTAATGTCCGCAGTGCGACTGCGCCAAGTAAATTTGCTATTAAGTTAGGTATTTTACTCACGGCATTACAAGGTTTTTTCTTCGTTCTGGTGATCGTAGTGTGATTGACAGGAAGTGGGTGTTTCTGGGCGGAAACTGGACGTTTTATGGGTGTGTGCGGAAAAACGCTGCAGTTTCTGGGAAAAACGCGGGAGTGTCTGAAGAAACGGGGGAGTGTCTGGGTGAACGCTGGGTGTGTTTGTGACGTCAAACCAGGAACGAGACTGACTGAACTGATCGCAGTGGCAGAGTAAGTCTCGAGCTACTCAGAAACTGCTAAGAACTGTCTATTCGCAAATCTGCTAATCTTTCGTTCGCAAATCTACTATGCTAAGATTCACTCCCAGTAGGCGGCGGCTTAGCTTGTGCAAAGCTGCTAAAAGCAGCTTGCGAGCGAACAACTCGGAATGAGGGCCCATGTGCACTGCAGGGGAGGCAGATATAACATGTGCAGAGAGAGTTAAGGCCCGTACACACTGGTCGATATATCGGCCGTTCTCCTGAACGGCCGATATATCGCGGAACCATCGGCCAGTGTGTACGGCCGATACGTCTGTGAACTCCGTCGTTCACAGACGTATCGCGTCGGCCGTGCAGCACAGCCGACGGCCAATATATCTACCGATATATTGGCGCGTCGCTGTGTGTGTACGGGGCGGTCGGCCGACCGCCCGTACACATGCTGCGGCGGCCGGCGGTGATTGACAGGTGAACTGGGCGGGCGTGTGTACACGCCTGCCCAGTTCATGAAGTCAGTCCCCGACGGATCGAGCAGTGTGTATGCTGAACACACTGCTCGATCCGTCCATAGATATATCTGCAGATCAATTGATCTGCAGATATATCTGTTAGTGTGTACCCACCTTTAGATTTGGGTGGGTTATTTTGTTTCTGTGCTGGGTAAATACTGACTGCTTTATTTTTACACTGCAATTTAGATTGCAGATTGAACTCACCCCACCCAAATCTATCTCTATCTGCACATGTTATATCTGCCTCCCCTGCAGTGCACATGGGGAGTAATTCTGAGTTGATCGCAGAAGGAAATTTTTTAGCAGTTGGGCAAAACCATGTGCACTGCAGGGGAGGCAGATATAACATGTGCAGAGAGAGATAGATTTGGGTGTGGTGAGTTAAATCTGCAATCGAAATTGCAGTGTAAAAATAAAGCAGCCAGTATTTACCCTGCACAGAAACAAAATATCCCACCCAAATCTAACTCTCTCTGCAAACGTTATATCTGCCCCCCCCCCCCCCCCCCCCCGCAGTGCACATGGTTTTGCCCAACTGCTAAAAAATTTCCTGCTGCGATCAACTTGGAATTACCCCCATGGTTTTGCCCAACTGCTAAAAATTTTCCTGCTGCGATCAACTTGGAATTACCCCCTTTGTTCTTTACATAGTTGAATGTGCTGACAACAAAATCACACAAAAATTATCAATGGAAAGCAAATTTATTAACCCATGGAGGTCTGGATTTGGAGTCACCCTCAAAATGAAAGTATAAAAACACACTACAGGCTGATCCAACTTTGATGTAATGTCCTTAAAACAAGTAAAAATGAGGCTCAGTAGTGTGCGTGGCCTCCACGTGCCTGTATGACTTCCCTACAACCCACGCAAGTGGCTCAGGTAGTGCAGCTTATCCAGGATGGCACATCAATGCGAGCTGTGGCAAGAAGGTTTGCTGTGTCTGTCAGCGTAGTGTCCAGAGCATGGAGGCGCTACCAGGAGACAGGCCAGTACATCAGGAGACGTGGAGGAGGCCGTAGGAGGGCAACAACCCAGCAGCAGGACCGCTACCTCTGCCTTTGTGCAAGGAGGAACAGGAGGAGCACTGCCAGAGCCCTTCAAAATGACCTCCAGCAAGCTACAAATGTGCATGTGTCTACTCACACGATCAGAAACAGACTCCATGAGGGTGGTATGAGGGCCGACGCCCACAGGTGGGGGTTGGGCTTACAGCCCAACACCGTGCCGGACGTTTGGCATTTGCCAGAGAACACCAAGATTGGCAAATTCGCCACTGGCACCCTGTGCTCTTCAAAGATGAAAGCAGGTTCTCACTGAGCACATGTGACAGACGTGACAGAGTGTGGAGATGCCAAGGAGAACGTTCTGCTACCTGCAACATCCTCCAGCATTATTGGTTTGGCAGTGGGTCAGTAATGGTGTGGGGTGGCATTTCTTTGGGGGGGCCGCACAACCCTCCATGTGCTCGCCAGAGGTAGCCTGACTGCCATTAGGTACCGAGATGAGATCCTCAGGCACCTTGGGGTAAATTTACTAAGATTCGTATTTTCCCGTTTCAGGTCAAAGTTCAATCACGAATGACATCGAAAGTGTAAAACTGCAACTTTTTGAATTGATTACGACTAATTTACTAAGCTGTCGTATTCGGGTTTTTCTTTTGTTCCGATGTCGATGTCATTCGTGGTTTTTTTTCTATTTTTACGGCAGTGATTAGCAAAACACTGCCGACTTTTTTACAATGAATCTCGGCCGGATCTGTGTGATCCGTGCTGGGGTTCATTTTTTTTGTTTTTTTTTAATTAAACACTGTCAAATATTTAAAAAAAAATTGCGTGGGGTCCCCCCTCCTAAGCATAACCAGCCTCGGGCTCTTTGAGCCGATCCTGGTTGCCGAAATATGGGAAAAAAAATGACAGGGGTTCCCCCATATTTAAGCAACCAGCATCGGGCTCTGCGCCAGGTCCTGGTTCCAAAAATACGGGGGACAAAAAGAGTAGGGGTCCCCCGTATTTTTAAAACCAGCACCGGGCTCCACTAGCTGGACAGATAATGCCACAGCCGGGGGTCACTTTGATATAGTGCCCTGCGGCCGTGGCATCAAAAATCCAACTAGTCACCCCTGGCCGGGGTACCCTGGGGGAGTGGGGACCCCTTCAATCAAGGGGTCCCCCCCCCCCAGCCACCCAAGGGCCAGGGGTGAAGCCCGAGGCTATCCCCCCCCATCCAATGGGCTGCGGATGGGGGGGCTGATAGCCTTTGTTGTAAAAGAAAAGATATTGTTTTTAGTAGCAGTACTACAAGTCCCAGCAAGCCTCCCCCGCATGCTGGTACTTGGAGAACCACAAGTACCAGCATGCGGCGGAAAAACGGGCCCGCTGGTACCTGTAGTACTACTACTAAAAAAATACCCAAAAAAACACAAGACACACACACCGTGAAAGTATAATTTTATTACATACATACACACATACATACATACTTACCTTATGTTCCCACGCAGGTCGGTCCTCTTCTCCAGTAGAATCCAAGGGGTACCTGTTGAAGAAATTATACTCACGAGATCCAGGGGTCCAGGGTCCTCGGGGAATCCAGGTGTAATCCACGTACTTGAAAAAAATAACAAAACGGACACCCGAGCCACGCACTAAAAGGGGACCCATGTTTGCACATGGATCCCCTTTTCCCGACTGCCAGAAACCCACTCTGACTGATGTCTAAGTGGGTTTCTTCAGCCAATCAGGGAGTGCCACGTTGTAGCACTCTCCTGATCGGCTGTGTGCTCCTGTACTGAGTGACAGGCGGCACACGGCAGTGTTACAATGTAGCGCCTATGCGCTCCATTGTAACCAATGCTGGGAACTTTCTGCTCAGCGGTGACGTCACTTTAGGTCAACCGCAGGGCAGAAAGTTCCCAGCATTGGTTACAATGGAGCGCATAGGCGCTACATTGTAACACTGCCGTGTGCCGCCTGTCACTCAGTACAGGAGCACACAGCCGATCAGGAGAGTGCTACAACGTGGCACTCCCTGATTGGCTGAAGAAACCCACTTAGACATCAGTCAGAGTGGGTTTCTGGCAGTCGGGAAAAGGGGATCCATGTGCAAACATGGGTCCCCTTTTAGTGCGTGGCTCGGGTGTCCGTTTTGTTATTTTTTTCAAGTACGTGGATTACACCTGGATTCCCCGAGGACCCTGGACCCCTGGATCTCGTGAGTATAATTTCTTCAACAGGTACCCCTTGGATTCTACTGGAGAAGAGGACCGACCTGCGTGGGAACATAAGGTAAGTATGTATGTATGTGTGTATGTATGTAATAAAATTATACTTTCACGGTGTGTGTGTCTTGTGTTTTTTTGGGTATTTTTTTAGTAGTAGTACTACAGGTACCAGCGGGCCCGTTTTTCCGCCGCATGCTGGTACTTGTGGTTCTCCAAGTACCAGCATGCGGGGGAGGCTTGCTGGGACTTGTAGTACTGCTACTAAAAACAATATCTTTTCTTTTACAACAAAGGCTATCAGCCCCCCCATCCGCAGCCCATTGGATGGGGGGGGACAGCCTCGGGCTTCACCCCTGGCCCTTGGGTGGCTGGGGGGGGGGACCCCTTGATTGAAGGGGTCCCCACTCCCCCAGGGTACCCCGGCCAGGGGTGACTAGTTGGATTTTTGATGCCACGGCCGCAGGGCACTATATAAAAGTGACCCCCGGCTGTGGCATTATCTGTCCAGCTAGTGGAGCCCGGTGCTGGTTTTAAAAATACGGGGGACCCCTACTCTTTTTGTCCCCCGTATTTTTGGAACCAGGACCAGGCGCAGAGCCCGAGGCTGGTTATGCTTAGGAGGGGGGACCCCACGCAATTTTTTTTGAAAAAATAAGCACTTTCCCACCCCTTCCCACTGATATACATGCACGGATCTCATGGATCCCTGCATGCCTATCCAATCACGGAAAAAAAAAGCAGGTCTGTTTTTTTTTTTGCACTTTTTTACGAGTTGTAATTTTTCACGGCAGTGTTTGTTTTTTTGCTTTGCACTTCTTAGTAAATTACCGAGATTCATACTTAAACAGCCGCGTTTTGACCGATGGTGTATTCATTCGTAATTTTTTTCTTGGACTTGCAAAAAATTACGAATGCCCTCATCACTGCCGTGATTATTGCTTAGTAAATTACCGAGATGACACTTTGATGAAAAAACGGCATCTCGGTCAAAATCGGGAGCTTAGTAAATTTACCCCCTTGTGAGACCATATGCTGGTGCAGTTGGCCCTGGGTTCCTCCTAATGCAAGACAATGCAAGACCTCATGTGGCTGGAGTATGTCAGCAGTTCCTGCAAGACGAAGGCATTGATGCTATGGACTGGCCCGCCCGTCCCCCAGACCTGAATCCAATTGAGCACATCTGGGACATCATGTCTCGCTCCATGCAACACATACTGTCCAGGAGTTGGCGGATGCTTTAGTCCAGGTCTGGGAGGAGGTCCTTCAGGAGACCATCCGCCACCTCATCAGGAGCATGCCCAGGCGTTGTAGGGAGGTCATACAGGCACGAGGAGGCCACAGATTCTACTGAGCCTCATTTTGACTTGTTTTAAGGACATTACATCAAAGTTGGATTAGCCTGTAGTGTGTTTTCCACTTTAATTTTGAGGGTGACTCCAAATCCAGACCTCCATGGGTTAATAAATTTGATTTCCATTGATAATTTTTGTGTGATTTTGTTGTCAGCACATTCAACTATGTAAAGAACAAAGTATTTAATAAGAATATTTCATTCATTCAGATCTAGGATGTGTTATTTTAGTGTTCCCTTTATTTTTTTGAGCAGTGTGTATATATATATATATATATATATATATATATATATATATATACACACATATAATTTTTATGCACGCACTAACAGTTTTATACTGTATATTTATAAAGGGGCCCATGCCATGCACACTCTAATGGTTAGCCAAGCATCTGTGGATGCTGGCCACACCCCTAAGTTAAGCCCCTATCACTGCATTTCCTGGTGAGCCCTTTATGCCCCAGTCTGACACTGGTTCGATGAACAGATATCCAGCAGAAATGGTTTAAGAGAGCAGTCAGGGGCGGTAGTCAAAGTCCAGCCCAAATTCAGTTCACAAGTATCCAGCAGCAGATGATCCAAAATATGCAAACAGGGGGCCTAATTCAGACCTGATCGCTAGCAAGCCATTTTTGCATTGTTGCGATCAGATAGTCGTTGCCTACAGGGGGAGTGTATTTTAGCTATGCAAGTGTACGAACGCATGTGTAGCAGAGCTGTACAAACAGATTTTGTGCAGTCTCTGCACAGTCCAGGACTTACTCAGCTGCTGCGATCACATCAGCCTGTCCGGGACCGTAATTGACGTCAGGAACCCTCTCTGCTAACGCTTGGACATGCCTGCGTTTTTCCAGACAATCCCTGAAAACAGTCTGTTGACACCCATAAAATCTTCTTCTCCTTGCGTTTTCCCGTGCGAACGGATCCGTCGCACAAATCCATAGCTGAGCGGCGATCCGCTTTGTACCCGTGCAACGCGCCTGCGCATTGCAGTGCATACTCATGCGCAATTTGTGCCTGATTGCCCACTGTGCGAAAACGCACAGCAGAGATCAGGTCTGAATTACGCCCAAAGGCAGGATCAAAATTCAGTCCAAAGGAAAAATGTAGTAGCGTGAAGCCAGAGGTAAGGGAGTTTGTGCGAGAATGTCTGTATTTTTAAAGCGTATTTTCAAAACCAGATTGGTTTTGCCTTGTAAATGATTGCCGCTTTAAAAATACAGGCAGTTACAAACAAACTCCTGTACCTAGGACTTCTCACACCCTATTATATTTACCCCCAAGGTTCAGATCTAAGCAGCATAAATGTTCTAAACAGCAGCCTCAGCTTCCACAAAGGTAACTAATCACTTGTTAGTATTATAAAGTTCCTCCAATGAAATCCCACACAGACTTTAAGATGTTAAGAAGGTAACATTGGCAATGTATCACACATACAATCCCACACTTAAATCCAAAAGCTCACAACTACAGAACACTATAACAATACTGAGAGACCTGGTGGTGAGAGTTGTATGAAAGAAAGAACAGACTATAAAACCACATTTAGGACACTCCAAATCCCTGCGAATACGGGTGGTCATTCAGAGTTGATCGCTCGTTATTTTTTTTTCGCAACAGAGCGATTAGTCGCTAATGCGAATGCGCAATGTACGCAGTGCGACTGCGCCAAGTAAATTTGCTATTAAGTTAGGTATTTTACTCACGACATTACGAGGTTTTTTCTTCGTTCTGGTGATCGTAGTGTGATTGACAGGAAGTGGGTGTTTCTGGGCGGAAACTGGACGTTTTATGGGAGTGTGCGAAAAAACGCTGCCGTTTCTGGGAAAAACGCGGGAGTGGCTGGAGAAACGGGGGAGTGTCTTGGCGAACGCTGGGTGTGTTTGTGACGTCAAACCAGGAACGAAACTGACTGAACTGATCGCAGTGGCAAAGTAAGTCTCGAGCTGCTCAGAAACTGCTAAGAACTGTCTATTCGCAAATCTGCTAATCTTTCGTTCGCAAATCTACTATGCTAAGATTCACTCCCAGTAGGCGGCGGCTTAGCGTGTGCAAAGCTGCTAAAAGCAGCTTGCGAGCGAACAACTCGGAATGAGGGCCACGGATTCTAAAGCTTCTACTCTCCTGAGTGTGTGACCTTGTCTATCCTGCAGCCGCACTCTGTATGTATGCAGCCACATCCTGTGTGTACTAAGATGCTGTATCACCGCTGTACTGCTTCACATGTATACTGTGAGTTCCTGCTGCTGCAGAACATCTTCTATATAGTACAAGCTGTTATCTCTGTTATATGAATAAACCAATCATTCTGGTTAAGTGCGTTGTGTGGACTAACATCCCTATCTGACACCGCAACACTCTGCCAACAAGTTGTGGGCCCAGGACCCCAAGTCGGAAAGGCATTCTAAAACAGAGGTACATAAGAAATAAAAGTGCAGCTGATTAATGAAGGAGTACTATTATTAAATATAGAGAAGAATGTAGAGTACAGGGAACAGCATGAACTTTACAAAGCTAAAAGGCTCAGAGAATTACACAACGTGGAAATTCGTCATGGAGATGCAGCTTAAGCGGGATAAATTGTGGAAAGTCACAATTGAGCCAGGAGCAGACCCAAACCCAGTTGAAGTGGATAGAGCGATCGGGACAATAGGCTTGGCTGTGGAACAACATGTCTACTCCATAATCAGCGGGAAAGTGTCAGCCAAAGATATGTGGGCAGCTCTGCAAATGGCAAATGAGGACAAAGGTCTGATGAGAAGAATAAACGAGACGTATGCTGTATGGGACAAAGTTAAGTGCCTGTAAGGACATGAACAATTATATTGATAAAATACTGTCAATAGCTGAGCAGTTGGCATCTGTGGGGGCACAGGTGGATGAAGAGGACGTGGCGATGGTGATGTTACAAAATCTGACACCAGAATTTGATTTCCTGGTAGTAGCTTTGGAGTCTAACGATACCAAGCTGACAACAGACATTGTAAGGTCCAAGCTGCTGCTGTTCGAAAACGTATTCCTGTCGAGACACATGCTGAGGGTACTGCCTTAATCACAAAAGGTACTAAGTCCAGAAAGCTCAAGTTCAAGTGCTTTATATGTCACAAGGTGGGGCACAAGGCCTCAGATTGCACACTGAGAAATTGCAGTGGTACGCAGAAGAAGCGTAACAAACCAAATGAGTCAGCATTGAATGTATCAGATAGTCACAAGAAGGATTGCTGTTACATGGACTCGGGGGCCACTAGGCATTTCAGTTGTAATCAGGAATGGTTCAATTCACTGTGAATGTGAACCCATTACAGTAAAAGGGATTGGAGACAAAGTCCTTACTGCTTAAAAATTTCGGACAATCATAGTGCGTCTAAGAATTAAAGGTGAAACAGTTATTACGGACATCCAAGACGTCTTGTTCGTGCCAGATTGGGAAAGCGATCTTATTGCTATAAGCGTCCTGGAGAAAAAGGGTTACAGAGTCCAGTTTGCAAAAAGCAAATGTATGGTACAAAATGAGAAAGAGACTGTAATTGCTTCAGCAACTTGGTGCAACCAACTGTATGTCCTGGTCACCGAGCAGTGTTCTGCAACGGCAGCCTCTGATGCAAACCAGTCAATGGAGCTGTGGCACAGGCACCTAGGTCATCTGGGATATGACAACGTCCAGAAACTACTCAATGGAATGGCAACTGGAATCACTGTAATACTGATAGACCTGTGTGTGAGAGGTGTATAAAGGAAAGCAGACTCACACCCCATTTCCTAAGTCTACTAGTAAATTGGAAATACCACTAGCCCTAGTGCATACTGACGTATGTGGTCCAATGGAGATTGAATCAGTGAGTGGCTACAGGTATTTTATAACATTTATTGATGATGCCACAAGGATGGCATGTATATTTTATGAAAGCTAAAAGTGAAGTTGTCAATAAAATTGTGGAATACAAGAACCTGGTGGAGACTCAGACGTGTCTGAAATTAAAAGTCTTGAGATTTGACAATGGCAGAGAGTATGACAGAGTTTTAGCACAGTTCCAGAAGAAATATGGCATACAGCATCAACTAACACTTGCTTACACGCCAGAACAAAATGGTGTGAGTGAGCATGCAAATCGTACAATTGTTGAGAGAGCATGGACTATGTTGAGTGACACAGGCCTGGAGAAAAACTTTTGAGCGGAAGCAGTGTCTTCTGCAGTATATCTTAAAAACCGTTCACCCATAGTAGCCATAAAAGGTAAAACGCCACTGGAGGCATGGTCCAAGAAAAAGCCAGCTGTCAATCATCTCCGTGTCTTCAGGCTGTAAAGCTTATGCACATATACGGAGAAAAGACGAATATTATATCCAAAGTCAGAGAAATGTATTATGCTAGGATATGGTGAAGAAAGCAAAGGATACAGGCTTTAGGACATTACAAACAAACGTCTTCTAAAGTCTAGGGGGTCATTCCGATCCGATCGCTAGCTGCACTTGTTCGCAGAGCAGCGATTGGATCGGAACTGCGCATGCGCCGACGCCGCACTGCGCCGGCGCATGCTGGACGGCCGGAGGCCGTCGTTCCCTAGCGATCGCCTCTGCTTGATTGACAGGCGGAGGCAGTCGCTGGGCGGGAGGGGGCGGCACGGCGGCATTTGGCTGCCGTTTTGTGGGTGCGGTCCGGCCAACGCAGGTGTGGCCGGACCATGCGGGGGGCAGGCCGCAGCGGCTGTGTTATGTCACACGCAACTGCTGCGACCAGGGGCAGCGATGAGCAACTCCCGGTCAGCCGCTGGAGCTGCGCTGGCCGGGAGTTACTCAACAAGTACAAAAGCATCGCCGCTGTGCGATGCCTTTGTATTTTTGCGTGGCGGGCCGGACAGACATGCGGGGCGGGCTAGCCCTGTGCTGGGCGTCCCCGCGCATGTCTGGGAACATGATCGTAGCTGTGCTAAATTTAGCACAGCTACGATCAACTCGGAATGACCCCCAATATGTATCGCTGGATGTGCAGGCAGCAGAAAGCGTGTCTGAATCTGAAAGTGTTAATGCAGATACCCAATCAGGAAACAGAAGTTCCACGAGGAGCAATAAAGGTGTTCCATCCAAAAGATACAATGAGGAATATGCAAATATAGCTTACTGTGAACCCCAAAATATACAGGAAGCAAAATCGAGTAGCGAATGGAAAGAATGGAAGTCAGCAATAGATACAGAGGTGTCGGCTCTGGATGATAACAGTACATGGGCTGTAGTTGACAGGCTGAATAATCGTAAGACAATCAAGAACAAGTGCAGAAAACTGAATGCAGACAAGACTATTGATCGTTATAAAACCCGCCTTATTGCTAAAGGATACACACAAAAATCCGGGATCGACCAAAGAGAGATCTTTTCGCCTGTTGCAAGGTACAGCACCTTAAGGTTAGTCATTGCCATTGCTACACTTCAAGATTTATTGTTATACCAGTTAGACTTTGATTCTGCACTCCTAAATGGAGAGTTAATTTAGGAGATTTATATGAAACCACCTGAACATTATGATGAGAATATGTTCCATGCGGGAAAAGTTTGCCTCTTAAAGAAATCTTTGTACAGCCTAAAGCAAAGTGGTCATTGTTGGTATGTAAAGCTGGATGCTGTGATGGGAGAGATGAACTTTGTTAGGTCAGAGACTGATCACTGCTTATATCACAAAACTATAGAAGAAAAGCGTTTCATCATAGGTTGTGTATGTGGATGTACTGATACTGATGTAAAAAAGCAGCTGAAACAAAGATTCAAGCTAAAGGATTTAGGCCCAGCAGATCATTTGTTAAGCATGAGAATTGTACAAAACCTGAAAGATGGGACTGTTACAATTGATCAACAGACATACTGTACACTGCTCAAAAAAATAAATAAAGGGAACACTTAAACAACACAATGTAACTCCAAGTCAATCACACTTCTGTGAAATCAAACTGTCCACTTAGGAAGCAACACTGATTGACAATCAATTTCACATGCTGTTGTGCAAATGGAATAGACAACAGGTGGGAATTATAGGCAATTAGCAAGACACCCCCAATAAAGGAGTTGTTCTGCAGGTGGTGACCACAGACCACTTCTCAGCTCCTATGCTTTCTAGCTGATGTTTTGGTCACTTTTGAAAGCTGGTGGTGCTTTCACTCTAGTGGTAGCATGAGACAGAGTCTACAACCCACACAAGTGGCTCAGGTAGTGCAGCTCATCTAGGATGGCACATCAATGCGAGCTGTGGCAAGAAGGTTTGCTGTGTCTGTCAACGTAGTGTCCAGAGCATGGAGGCGCTACCAGTAGACAGGCCAGTACATCAGGAGATGTAGAGGAGGCCGTAGGAGGGCAACAACCCAGCAGCAGGACCGTTACCTCCGCCTTTGTGCAAGGAGGAACAGGAGGAGTGTTAGGGTCTCCTGCCCTGTGCTGCCACGTCGTCATGGCAACCGGGAGACAAGTGCTAGCAGAGTGACCTGAGCGCAGCTGATACTCCGGTTCGGGTCTTTTGCTGTGCAGTGGTTATAGGCTCTGTGCATGGCAGGGGATCCGGTGCTGGTTTTTGTGCTCACAGTCTGTGAGGTCTGAGTGGGGTTTGGACAGCACCTGCTTTATAAGGCCTCTTCTCAGGGTAAGCAGATGCTGCTGAATCTTTGTTGGTTAGTCAGTTTCTGAAAGTTAGCCAGTACTGTGTAGCTTTGTATTTGTTTGTTGCTTACTGCAAATAGGCCAGGGGATTTGGTATTACACTCTGCCAATCCAGACCTAGCAGTAAGACTGGAGTCAGTCGTTTAGCTTGCTGAGGTTCTGTTACTACTCTGTGAACTTAGCAAGTTTGCGGCTGTATTCTAAGACTTGCCTGTCTAATCCTGTCTCACTGTGCTAGGTGTCAGGGGTCAGTTTAGTGGCAGTAAGCTGAACCTGTGCACTGCAAGTGAGAATTAGGATTGTGGAGACTCTCCTTGTGTCTATCATTCCATCTCTGACCAAGGAGTTTACTGCCACACCCGTTGGTAACCCTTTAGGGTTTTGCTGTTGCCCTTAGCAACAGCATTTCGGGTTCTCTACGTATTAAAACACAACATCTTGCTTTTCCCATCTGAGCAGTTCTAATACAAGGGAGATACCCAGTTCCTTAGCCTCTGGGCTTCTCTGTTCACTTTGTGTGTATTTTGTTACCCTATCACCTTCTGTGTACGTTATGTCATATTCCCCAGTCTGTCTGTAAGTCCATTTGTTTTGCATAACAGTTCAAACACCAGTACATTCCTGCAGGCACTGGAGTGCATAACAGTCCTGACACCAGTACTTTCCTGCAAGCACTGGTGTGCATAACATATTCAGCAGCCTAATACTCCTGTTGAAATTTTGTGGGAATATGGAGCATACCCCTCAAAATACGTTGCAACAGGTGGTCGATCAGGTGCAGGTCCTGACTCGACAATTTAATGATTTGTCCATTGAAATGCACACCTCCCAGGCTGCTGGCGGAGCTCCCGCAGCAGCAGCACCTGCAGGGGTTAAGGAGCCGAAAGTAAATCTCCCGGATCATTTTTCTGGAGATCGCTCGCAGTTCTTTTGTTTCAAGGAGAGCTGCAAGCTATACTTCCGGCTTAGGCCTCAGTCTTCTGGGTCGGAGATTCAGCGGGTGGGCATAGTGATTTCCTTGCTACAAGGAGACCCACAGGTCTGGGCATATGGGTTGCAGCCTGACTTTCCATCGCTTAAAAGTGTTGATGCTTTTTTTACGGCACTGGGCATGTTGTATGATGACCCTGACAAGACGGCCTCAGCCGAGGCTCAGATTTCGATCCTTAAGCAAGGGCGAAGGCCAGTTGAGGTTTACTGTACGGAGTTTCGGAGGTTGGCCCATGATACCCAGTGGAATGACCCAGCCCTGAGACACCAGTACCGAAGGGGTCTTTCTAACCAGATAAAGGACCAACTGGTACAATATCCCTTGCCTGATAGCTTGGATCAGCTCATGCAGTTATCCATCCGGGTGGATAGACGGCTGAGAGAGCGTAGGCTTGAAAGGGAGACTGAGATTTCCTTCCTTCCCAAGGGAACCTCAGACTCTGAGGAATTTGACGAGGAGCCTATGCAGATTGGGGCTTCCCGCCTCTCCTCGCGTGAGAAGACGCGGAGGAGACAGCAGGGGTTGTGTTTGTACTGTGGGAATAAAGGTCATGTGGTAGTATCATGCCCAGAAAAGCCGGAAAACTTCAGGGCCTGAGGGTGATGGGAAATATCCTGTCAGGCCAGAAGTCAGAATTTCCCAAGAAGACTTTTATCATTCCGGTGACCTTGAAGATCCTCGGTCAAACTGTCAAGACTGAGGCCTTTGTGGACAGTGGGGCCGACGGGGTTTTTATGGACCGCCAATTCGCCCTGAAACACTCTGTTCCCTTAGTACCCTTGGCATCGGAAATTGAGATTTGTGGGTTAAACGGGGAACCATTATCCCAAGGTAAAATTACCTCTTGCACTAGCCAGATTTCTTTGTTTATTGGAGCCACACACTCTGAAAAATTGTCCTTTTATGTGACTGTCTGTACTTTTGCCCCATTGGTGTTGGGGTTACCCTGGTTAAGGGCCCACAATCCTCAATTTGACTGGGTCTCTGGGGAGATTCTTAGTTGGGGTACTGATTGTTTCAGGAGTTGCTTGAGCCTTCCAGTCAGGCTCTCGCAGCTAAGTTTGCCAGGATTGCCAGGGTGTTATGCAGATTTTGCGGACGTGTTCTCCAAAAAAGTTGCAGAGGTACTACCTCCCCATCGCCCCTATGACTGTGCCATTGATTTGTTGCCAAATGCTAAGCTTCCCAAGAGCAGGTTGTACTCCCTGTCACGTCCTGAGACTCAGGCTATGGCAGAGTACATTCAGGAGAACTTGGCTAAGGGATTTATCAGACCTTCACAGTCTCCAGTTGGGTCGGGGTTCTTCTTCGTGGGTAAAAAGGACGGTTTGTTGCGACCCTGCATCGACTTCAGGGAATTGAACCGTATCACGATTAAAAACTCATACCCACTGCCTCTCATTTCGGTCTTGTTTGACCAGCTTCGTACTGCCACCATTTTTTCTAAGATTGACCTACGCGGTGCGTACAATCTAATCCGAATAAGAGAGGGGGATGAAGGGAAGACTGCCTTTAATACCCACTCAGGGCATTATGAATATTTGGTGATGCCTTTTGGGCTCTGTAATGCCCCGGCAGTCTTCCAGGATTTCATGAATGATGTGCTCAGGGAATATTTGGATAGATTCTTAGTTGTATACTTAGATGACATCCTAATCTTCTCCCATTCCCTGGAGGAACATCGGAAGCATGTACGCTTAGTCCTCCAGAAACTCAGAGACCACCGGCTTGGGGCGAAGCTGGAGAAGTGCGAATTTGAAGTTCAGCAAATCGCATTTCTAGGATATATTATCTCCCCAGAAGGTTTCCAAATGGAGGGTTCCAAGGTACAGGCAGTCCTGGATTGGGTGCAGCCCACTAGTTTGAAGGCGCTTCAGCGTTTCCTGGGCTTTGCGAATTTTTATAGACAATTTATTGCTGGATTTTCGTCTATAGTGGCGCCCTTGGTGGCACTCACTAAGAAAGGGGCGGATGTTGCTCACTGGTCTTGTGAGGCTAAAGCGGCTTTTGCCCGTCTCAAAAGGGCATTTGTTTCGGCCAAGGTGCTGCGACACCCAGATCCAGAGCGTCCTTTTGTGGTGGAGGTGGATGCCTCTGAGATGGGTATTGGGGCAGTGCTTTCTCAGATGGGAGTGTCTGATAATCGCCTTCATCCCTGTGCTTACTTTTCCCGTAAATTTTCGCCTGCCGAGATGAATTATGACGTGGGTAACCGGGAATTGTTGGCTATTAAGGATGCACTCGAGGAGTGGAGACACTGGCTTGAGGGGGCTAAGTTTGTGGTCTCAATTCTCACTGACCATAAGAATCTGGCATATTTAGAGTCAGCGAAGCGTCTCAATGCCAGGCAGGCACGATGGGCTTTGTTTTTTGCTCGCTTTAATTTTTTGATAACATATCGCCCTGGGTCAAAAAACATCAAGGCTGATGCGCTCTCGCGGAGTTTTGCTCCAATCCAGGAGACCACCGAGGAGCCGTTGCCCATTGTTTCCCCATCATGTATTAAAGTGGGCATTACCCAGGACCTCTTATCATTAGTCCTTAGAGCACAGGAGCAGGCTCCTCCAGACCTTCCGGTAGGTCTTTTGTTTGTGCCTCCTAGGTTAAGACAGCGAGTGTTCCTGGAATTCCATGCCAAGAAGTCTGCAGGTCACCCGGGTATTGCCAGAACTCGGGAGTTGCTATCTAGGGCGGTGTGGTGGCCCTCGGTGGCTAAGGATGTGGATCAGTGGGTTCGGGCATGTGACATCTGTGCCCGAAAATAAGACTCCTAGAGGGGTTCCTGTTGGCCCATTACATCCACTCTCTATCCCATCTAAGCCATGGACCCACATTTCAATGGATTTTGTGGTGGACTTGCCCAAATCCTCGGGGATGACAGCCATCTGGGTTGTCGTTGACAGGTTTTCGAAGATGGCGCACTTCGTTCCACTGGTTGGGCTGCCATCGGCCAGACGCCTGTCTGAATTATTTATGCTGCATGTTGTGCGTCTCCACGGGTTGCCACTTGATGTGGTCTCTGACCGCGGATCCCAGTTTGTGGCCAAATTCTGGAGGGCATTTTGTTCCGATCTCCAGATTTCTGTCAGCTTGTCGTCGGGCTACCATCCGCAGTCTAATGGGCAGACTGAAAGGGTGAACCAGTCCTTGGAGCAGTTCCTCAGGTGTTATGTCTCCAAGTGTCAGACTGACTGGGTTGCTCATCTGTCCATGGCGGAGTTTGCCTATAACAACGCGGCTCACTCTGCTACAGGGATCTCTCCCTTCCTTTGTGTGTATGGGCATCATCCTAAGGCCAATTCTTTTGACCCCCTGGACTCCACGCCTGGTGGTTCCTCTGTGGTTTCGGTCCTTAGAGGTATTTGGCGGAAAGTGAAGAAAGCCCTTGTGTCTGTGTCATTAGTGACCAAAAGGGTTTTTGATAAGCGGAAAAGACCCTGCAGCTTCAAATTAGGAGACTTCGTCTGGTTGTCTACCAAGAATTTGAAGTTGAGACAGCCATCTCATAAGTTAGGCCCCCGGTTCATCGGCCCTTATAAGATCACCAGGGTTATCAATCCGGTGGCATTTCAGTTAGATCTGCCCCGTTCTTTGGGTATCAATAAAACATTTCATTGTTCCCTTTTAAAACGGGCGATTAGTAATCCTTCTTCCAGTGGAAGACCTTCCCCTCTTCTGATACGTGGCCAGAGGGAGTTTGTTGTTGAAAGGATTCTTGACTCCAAGGTGGTTCGGGGTCGGCTGTCATTTTTGGTGCACTGGAAGGGGTATGGCCCGGAGGAGCGGTCGTGGGTGCGCAGTTGTGATCTTCATGCCCCCAGACTGATACGCTCTTTCTTCTCGCAGTTCCCCGATAAACCCGGTGGTAGGGGTTCTTTGACCCCTCGTCAGAGGGGGGGTACTGTTAGGGTCTCCTGCCCTGTGCTGCCACGTCGTCATGGCAACCGGGAGACAAGTGCTAGCGGAGTGACCTGAGCGCAGCTGATACTCCGGTTCGGGTCTTTTGCTGTGCAGTGGTTATAGGCTCTGTGCATGGCAGGGGATCCGGTGCTGGTTTTTGTGCTCACAGTCTGTGAGGTCTGAGTGGGGCGTGGACAGCACCTGCTTTATAAGGCCTCTTCTCAGGGTAAGCAGATGCTGCTGAATCTTTGTTGGTTAGTCAGTTTCTGAAAGTTAGCCAGTACTGTGTAGCTTTGTATTTGTTTGTTGCTTACTGCAAATAGGCCTGGGGATTTGGTATTACACTCTGCCAATCCAGACCTAGCAGTAAGACTGGAGTCAGTCGTTTAGCTTGCTGAGGTTCTGTTACTACTCTGTGAACTTAGCAAGTTTGCGGCTGTATTCTAAGACTTGCCTGTCTAATCCTGTCTCACTGTGCTAGGTGTCAGGGGTCAGTTTAGTGGCAGTAAGCTGAACCTGTGCACTGCAAGTGAGAATTAGGATTGTGGAGACTCTCCTTGTGTCTATCATTCCATCTCTGACCAAGGAGTTTACTGCCACACCCGTTGGTAACCCTTTAGGGTTTTGCTGTTGCCCTTAGCAACAGCATTTCGGGTTCTCTACGTATTAAAACACATCTTGCTTTTCCCATCTGAGCAGTTCTAATACAAGGGAGATACCCAGTTCCTTAGCCTCTGGGCTTCTCTGTTCACTTTGTGTGTATTTTGTTACCCTATCACCTTCTGTGTACGTTATGTCATATTCCCCAGTCTGTCTGTAAGTCCATTTGTTTTGCATAACAGTTCAAACACCAGTACATTCCTGCAGGCACTGGAGTGCATAACAGTCCTGACACCAGTACTTTCCTGCAGGCACTGGTGTGCATAACAAGGAGCACTGCCAGAGCCCTGCAAAATGACCTCCAGCAAGCCACAAATGTGCATGTGTTTACTCAAACGATCAGAAACAGACTCCATGAGGGTGGTATGAGGGCCCGACGTCCACAGGTGGGGGCTGTGCTTACAGCCCAACACAGTGCAGGACGTTTGGCATTTGCCAGAGAACACCAAGATTGGCAAATTCGCCACTGGCACCCTGTGCTCTTCACAGATGAGAGCAGGTTCTCACTGAGCACATATGACAGATGTGACAGAGTTTGGAGATGCCAAGGAGAACGTTCTGCTGCCTGCAACATCCTCCAGCATGACCGGTTTGGCAGTGGGTCAGTAATGGTGTGGGGTGGCATTTCTTTGGGGGGGCCGCACAGCTGTCCATATGCTCGCCAGAGGTAGCCTGACTGCCATTAGGTACCGAGGTGAGATCCTCAGACCCCTTGTGAGACCATATGCTGGTGCGGTTGGCCCTGGGTTCCTCCTAATGCAAGACAATGCTAGACCTCATGTGGCTAGAGTGTGTCAGCAGTTCCTGCAAGACGAAGGCATTGATGCTATGGACTGGCCCGCCCTTTCCCCAGACCTGAATCCAATTGAGCACATCTGGGACATCATGTCTCGCTCCATGCACCACAGACTGTCCAGGAGTTGGCGGATGCTTTAGTCCAGGTCTGGGAGGAGATCCCTCAGGAGACCATCCGCCACCTCATCAGGAGCATGCCCAGGCGTTGTAGGGAGGTCATACAGGCACGTGGAGGCCACGCACACTACTGAGCCTCATTTTGACTTGTTTTAAGGACATTACATCAAAGTTGGATTAGCCTGTAGTGTGTTTTTCCACTTTAATTTTGAGTGTGACTCCAAATCCAGACCTCCATGGGTTAATAAATTTGATTTCCATTGATAATTTTTGTGTGATTTTGTTGTCAGCACATTTAACTATGTAAAGAACAAAGTATTTAATAAGAATATTTAATTCAATCAGATCTAGGATGTGTTATTTTAGTGTTCCCTTTATTTTTTTTGAACAGTGTATATTAAAGCAATACTTCGCAAGTATGGAATGTCTGATGCAAAACCAGTGAGCACTCCTATTGCCAAAAGCATAAAGATGGTAAAGGCCATGTCACCAACTTGCCAGGAGGAGATAGAGGAAATGAGAGAGGTTCCTTATCAAAATGCTGTTTGTAGTGTGACATGAACACTGGAATAGTGTTTGAGGGCAGGTATGTTTGTCCCGGGTTCTTGTCGTAAGGCCCGTACACACTGGTCGATATATCGGCCGTTCTCCTGAACGGCCGATATATCGCGGGACCGTCGGCCAGTGTGTACGGCCGATACGTCTGTGAACTCCGTCGTTCACAGACGTATCGCGTCGGCTGCGCAGCACAGCCGACGGACAAAATATCTAACGATATATTGGCGCGTCGCTGTGTGTGTACGGGGCGGTCGTCCGACCGCCCGTACACATACTGCGGCGGCCGGCGGTGATTGACAGGTGAACTGGGCGGGCGCCCGCCCAGTTCATGACGTCAGTCCCCCGACGGATCGGGCAGTGTGTATGCACAGCACACTGCCCGATCCGTACATAGATATATCTGCAGATCAATTGATCTGCAGATATATCTACTAGTGTGTACCCACCTTTACATGTTTTAGAAAAAGGAAACTTCAAGGAAAATATTTTGTTTTGTTAGAACCTTTTCAGTTTGCTGGAAAAGCTGGATAAGGGCCCTGCGAGAGAGAGAGAGCAAGTTCCAGACATTGGGCCCAGTTCGGGTCTTTGGCCTCACAGAGGGCTAATTAGGGTTTCAGCTGTGTAAGAGTGTTATAGGGCTGCTAGCCTGATTAGTGAGTGCAGACTGCCTGGGAAGACTGCTGGATCTCTGTGAGAGGAATACGCCTCCTTATACAAGTGAGACATACAGTGTTGACTGAAAAACTCTGTGTTTTTTGTTTAGAGACAGTTAGGAACGTCTTGTGTTTAGTTAGTGCCGGACAGGCAAGGTATTTTCTTTTGATGTTTGTTTTATTTTCTGTTTAATAAAACTGGTTGTGGCCAGTTGCACCACAAAACTGGACTTGTATGATTTCTCAGCTGCTGCCTGCTGCCATCTACCCCAAGAAACGGGATCCGGTTCCCCTACAGTGTTACAGTAGCTTAATGTATGCAAGTATTGGGACTCACCCCGACATCACACATGTAGTGAGCCGGGCAAGCCAGTTTGCATTTAACCCTGGGAGGCAACACTGGATTGCAGTCAAAAGAATCTTAAGGTACAAATTCATTAAAGTCAAAAGGTACGACTTTGGAAGTTTTCTGTGATGCCGAATGGGGATCAGATGAGGATGACCATCGTTCCTACACAGGATACTTGTTCATTTTGGCAGGTGCAGCCATCAGCTGAGCAAGCAGAATTCAACCCACTGTTATCCTATCCACCACTGAGGCAGAGTATATGGCACTTACAGAAACGGCAAAAGAAGCTTTATGGATAAAGGAGACTTTATGTGAGTTTAGTCTTCTTTACCACAGTGAGACTATCAACATTGAGTGTGATAACAAGGGAGCAATTGATTTGTCTTCCAGCACCAAACATTATGGAGGTCCAAACACATTGCCATTAGACATCACTTTATCTGTGAGTTAGTGGAAAACAAGTCTGTCAATGTGGATTACATAGTGAGAGCAATGCTGCCGATATGTTGACAAAGGGACTGTCATCACACTTGCTGAATATGTTCATGACAAAATGTGGACGTGAATACTTTTGAGAAATGTTGATTTGTTTTACTGTTTGCTTACCATGCTTTATTAATGTGTTTTCGGTTACAGGAAAAGTTTATTAAGAAGTGTTTTGATAAAGTGTCATGCAAAATGTCTGTAACCGGAGACAGCCTTGAGCGAGGGGGGGTGTTAGACAGTAGATCACTATGCTGTCCATTCCTGGCACTAGAGGCAGCTTCACGCCTAGTGTCAGCTCAGTGCAGGAGGAGATGCTTAGTGCACAGTCTGAGAGAGTTCTTCCTGGGAGAGGCAACTGCACTGACATACAGTTTGTACTCTCCTGAGTGTGTTACCTTGTCTACCCCGCAGCCGCATCCTGTATCTATGCAGACTCATCCTGTGTGTACTAAGACACTGTATCACCTCTGTACTGCTTCACATGTATACTGTGAGTTCCTGCTGCTGCAGAACATCTTCTATATACTACAAGCTGTTATCTCTGTTATATGAATAAACCAATCATCCTGGTTAAGTGCCATTGTGTGGACTAACATCCCTATCCGACACTGCAACACTCTGCCAACAATCCCCACCACCAGCATTTACTATCACACCCATCAGGATGTCCCCCAAATCCGCCTCCCATTTAGTTGTAAACGTTTATGGGTTCATTCCGAGTTGATCGTAGCTGTGCACAGCTACGAGCATTTACACTGACATGCGGGGGGACACCCAGCACAGGGCTAGTCCGAACAACATGTCAGTGCCGCCGCCCCCGCAGAAGTGCAAAGGCATCGCACAGCGGCGATTCCTTTGCACTTCAAGAGTAGCTCCCGACCAGCGCAGCTTTAGCGTGCTGGCTGGGAGCTACTCCTCACTCCCCGGCCCGCAGCGGCTGCGTGTGACATCACGCAGCCGCCATGGCACGTCCCCCCAATGGTCCGGCCATGCCTGCATTGGCAAAACCGTGCCCCCTAAACGGCGGCTTAACACCGCCGTCCAGCCCCCTCCCGCCCAGTGACCGCCTCTGCCTCAAAGGCGATCGCTAGGCAACGACGGCTGGCATGCACCGGCGCATGCGCAGTTCCGACCTATAATTCTTTAGGGGGAACCAATGGGTTAAGAGTTGTGTATAAGATAGATAGATATAAATTTACAGGTCCGAAGCTTAGACAGCAAGCATTTGACAGGAGAGACACACACGACTGTAGTGCAGTCAACTAACTGGACCTCAAGAGTTTTAATTGTGGGTATCAATAAAAAGCAGTTGCAGGATTATCATATTCTAATAAAAATTGTAAGTTTTGACATGAACATTCTGAGAGACTCAGTGTGAACTCCACATCGTGCCCAGAATCGCTGTGCATCAAACATGCCCTGTGCAGCGAGTACAGCACTGCCCCATAAGGGGACATCAGAATCAGATCCTACATTAGTGCTCGAAAGTCTTTTGATCAATGGTTTTCTATAAATGTCTTTAATGTTCCCCACTGTGACCAACTGCAGCATATAATTTTTTAAATGAAGTACAAAATAACAAAAATTGATAATAAAATTGGTAACTGCATACACTTTGTATAGTAATAAAGAAAATACAATATCCTGAGGTGCATAAGTGTGTTGACAGTACACAAAATAGGATACTTCAAGGCAGGATGTAGTTGGTATCCCGACAGCATTCCGGATGCAAGTATGCTGGGGAGGGTTAGGGTTGGGCTGCTGTGAGGGGGTTAGGCATTATGGAGGAGAGTTAGGCTGTGAGAAGGGAGGATTAGGGTTAGGCTGCAGTAGGGGAGGGTTAGGGTTAGGCTACGGGAAGGGAGGAGTAGGGTAAGGCTGCAGGATTGAGTAAACATTCCTAAGGAAGATTTGTTTATTCCCTTTGTAAAGCATGGAAAAAATAGGATTTTAATTACCTACCGGTAAATCCTTTTCTCATAGTCTGTAGAGGATGCTGGGGTCCACATTAGTACCATGGGATATAGACGGGTCCACTAGGAGCCACTGGCACGTTAAGAGTTTGAGAGTGTGGGCTGGCTCCTCCCTCTATGCCCCTCCTACCAGCTCACACAAAAGGCAAACCAAGCTAACTAGCTTGAAACATCAGCAACAGCTGAACAATATTACTTAACCAAGTAACGACAGCACTTAACCAAGAACTAAGCAGCACTGAACTAAGTAACCACTGCAGGATCACGAAGCGCTGGGCGGGCACCCAGCATCATCTACGGACTACGAGAAAAGGATTTACCGGTAGATAATTAAAATTCTGTTTTCTCTTACGTCCTAGAGGATGCTGGGGTCCACATTAGTACCATGGGTATGTACCAAAGCTCCGAGAACGGGAGGGAGAGCGCGGAGGCTCCTGAAAAACTGATTGACCAAACTTCAGGTCCTCAGCGGCCAAAGTATCGAACTTGAAGAACCTTGCAAACGTGTTCGACCCAGACCAAGTAGCCGCTCGGCAAAGCTGTAAAGCCAAGACACCCCGGGCAGCCGCCCAGGAAGAATCCACCATACGAGTAGAGTGGGCCTTAACAGACGTAGGACACGGCAATACTGCCGTGGAATACGCATGCTGGATAGTGAACCTGATCCAGCGAGATATCATCTGCTTAGTAGCAGGACACCCAAGTTTCTTGGGATCATACAGGACAAACAGAGAGTCTGATTTTCTGTGACGAGCAGTCCTCTTCACATAGATTTTCAGAGCCCTTACAACATCTAAGGACTTTGATGAAATTGAGGAGTCAGTAGCAACTGGCACCACAATAGGTTGGTTGATATGAAATGCCGGAAGGAACTTCTGACGTGTCTGGAGTTCTGCTCTATCTTCATGGAAGATCAAGTAGGGGCTCTTACAAGACAAAGCCCCCAACTCTGATACATGTCTAGCAGAAGCTAAGGCCAACAGAGTGACAGCCTTCTACGTGAGAAATTTGACCTCAACCTCCTGTAGAGGCTCGAACCAATCTGATTGGAGGAACTGTAACACCACGTTAAGATCCCAGGGCGCCGTAGGCGGCACAAAGAGAGGCTGGATGTGCAGAACCCCTCTCAAAAAAGTCTGAACCTCAGGGAGGGAAGCCAACTGTTTCTGGAAGAAAATGGATAGGGCCGAAATCTGGACCTTTACGGATCCCAACCCCAGGCCCATATCCACACCTGCTTGCAGGAAGAGGAGAAACTGTCCCAGTTGCAACTCCACCGTAGGAAACTTCTTGGACTCACACCAAGATACATATTTTTTTCCAAATACTATGGTAATGTTTAGATGTTACTCCTTTCCTAGCCTGCATCAGGGTAGGAATAACCTTGTTCGGAATGCCCTTCTGAGCTAATATCTGGCATTCAACCTCCATGCCCTCAAACGTAGCCGTGGTAAGTCTTGATAGGCGAACCGCCCCTGCTGCAGCAGGTCCTCCCGAAGAGGAAGAGACCTCGGCTCTTCTAGCAGTAGATCCAGAAGATCCGCGCACCAAGCTCTTCTTGGCCAGTCTGGAGCAATGAGGATTGGCCTGAACTCTTGTTCTCCTTATGAGTTTAAGAACTCTTGGAATGAGTGGAAGTGGAGGAAACACGTACACCGACTGGAACATCCACGGAGTCACTAGGGCGTCCACCGCCACGGCTTGCGGGTCCCTCGACCTGAAACAATACCGCTGAAGCTTCTTGTTGAGACGAGAGGCCATCATGTCTATTTGAGGTACACCCCAAAGATCTGTCACCTCCGTGGACACCTCCAAATGGAGTCCCCACTCTCCTGGGTGGAGATCGTGTCTGCTGAGGAAGTCCGCTTCCCAGTTGTCTACTCCCGGAATGAAGATTGCTGACAGCGCCAATGCGTGTTTTTCTGCCCAGAGGATGATTCTTGTTACCTCTGACATTGCAGGTCTGCTCTTTGTTCCGCCCCATCGGTTCATGTAAGCCACTGTCGTTACATTGTCTGACTGCACTTGAATGGCTCGATCTCACAGAAGATGGGCCGCTTGGAGAAGACCGTTATAGACGGCTCTTAGTTCCAGAATGTTTATAGGAAGGCTGAGTTCCAGGCTTGACCACCGTCCTTGGAAGGTTTCCCCCTGAGTGACTGTGCCCCAGCCCCGGAGACTTGCATCCATGGTTAGAAGGACCCAGTCCTGAATCCCGAACCTACGGCCCTCCAGAAGGTGAGGTAGTTGCAGCTACCAGTGGAGTGAAATTCTGGCTTTCTGCGACAGACGTATTCTCTGGAGCATGTGTAGATGAGATCATGACCACTTGTCCAGGAGATCCAGTTGGAAGGGCCGAGCATGAAACCTTCTGTACTGCAGAGCTTCGTAAGAGGCCACCATCTTCCCCAGAAGGCGAATGCACTGATGAACCGAAACCCGGGCAAACTACAGGGGGCATAACTACAGGGGTTAAACTACTGGGGGCATTACTACTGGGGGCTAAACTACAAGGGGCAAACTAAAAGGGGGCAAACTAAAAGGGGGCATAACTACAGGGGCTAAACTACAAGGGGGCAAACTACAGGGGGCAGTACTACTGGGTGCTAAACTACAAGTGGGCAAACTACTGGGGCTAAACTACTGGGGGAACTACTAATGAGGGCATTGTAAAGAGGGCACTTCATAAGGGGCATCACTCCTGGGAACATAAGGGGCACTACTACTGTGGGCATTGCTTAAGGTGCACCACTACTATGGGCTCTATATAAGGGGCACTACCAGTACAGTGGACACTGCATAAGGAACACTACTACTGTGGGCATTGTATAAGGGGCGCTACTGCTGTGGGCATTGTATAAGGGGCGCTACTGCTGTGGGCATTATGTGTATTACGGGGTGCTACTACTGTGGGCATTATTACTATTGTGTGACCACGCCCCTTTCTTTTGAGACCATGCCCTTGGGAGAGGGGGGGTTGAGTTCCACCCCCTCTCTAGGACCACTTTAAGCACTGCTGCCAGCGCAGCTCCTGGCAGAGGCGATCGCAGGGCTAACACAGTTGTTGGCTGTCTGGCATGCGCCAGCATATGTGCAGTTCAGACCTAATTGGATGCTGTGCGAAAACACACTGCACCGATCAGGTCTGAATTAGGCCCAAAGTGTCCCGATTTGTGTACTCTTGGCCCTTATATGCTGTCTAGCTCTTCCAACAAGTGCTCAGTGGGAATTAAGGTTGGTACTATAACTTCACCACTTCAGTTGTTGATTTTTTGTTATTCCTTTGTGGTAGTAGTCCTGAATCATTTTGGAATGATGTTTGGGATTGTTGTCTTGTTGGAACATCCATTTTAGAGTCATGTTCTATTTCACAAACAGTATGTTAGTTGTTGATCTAATATTTTTGCATAAACAAACTGATCCATGATACTCTTTATTCGGTGTAGAGGACAGACATCTTTGAGCAACACCTCCAAACCATGGGCCTAATTCAGATTTGATTGCAGCAGCAAATTTGTTAGCTAATGGACAAAACCATGGCCCTCATTCCGAGTTGATCGCTCGCTAGCTGCTTTTAGCAGAAGTGCAAACGCTAAGCCGCCGCCCTCTGGGAGTGTATCTAAGCTTAGCAGAAGTGTGAACGAAAGGTTAGCAGAATAGTGCTGAAATTTTTTCAAGCAGTTTCAGAGTGGCTGCAGACCTACTCCTTCCTTGCGATCACTTCAGTCTGTTTAGTTCCTGCTTTGACGTCACAAACACGCCCTGCGTTCGGCCAGCCACTCCCCCGTTTCCCCAGCCACTCCTGCGTTTTTCCCTGACATGCCTGCGTTTTTTAGCACACTCCCGTAAAACGGTCAGTTACCACCCAGAAACACCCTCTTCCTGTCAATCACTCACCGATCAACAGAGCGACGGAAAAGAGTCGCTAGACCTTGTGTAAAACTGCATAGTTTTGTGTGAAAGTACTTCGCTCGTGCGCACTGCGGCCCGTACGCATGCGCAGTTTTGCCATTTTTTCAAATCGGCAGCGAGCGATCAACTCGGAATGACCCCCCAAGTGCAGTACAGGTGGGGCAGATATAACATGTGCAGAGAGAGTTATAGGCCCTACACACTGGCCGACAATCTTGAAAGATATGAACGATCTCGTTCATTACTGAACGAGATAACGTTCATACCTTTGAGTGTGGAGTCACTAGCGATGAACGATGCGCGGCCCCGCACTCGTTCATCGCTGGTGCTCCGTCGGCTGTGCATGCAGGCCAATATGGACGATCTTGTCCATATTTGCCTGCACTTGTATGGAGCCGGGTGGAGTGAAGAAACTTCACTCCCCCCGTCACTGCCCCCCCCCCCCCCCCCCCCGCGCGCCGGGTCGCCCGTCTGCCATATCGGCAGTCGGGCAGCTCGGCGGCGGATCGCCGTGTCTGTAGGGCCCATTAGATTTGGGTGGGGTGTGTTCAAACTGAAATCTAAATTGCAGTGTAAATATAAAGCAGGATAGCAATTAACAATTACACAATTATATAATTGTAAAATCAGGCGCCCTGTTCATAAAACAAATTAATACAATTCTTATTGGTCTCCTTTGAATTATTGCGGCTCCCATATGAGTATTCTGTGATACTCGTGATCAAACTAGAAAATGAGATATAAAATATCACGAGAGTGCTTAAGTACAAACTGTATATTTGTCTCAGATAATTTATTAATAAGTTTTTAAAAATGAATAAAATGCATATATATATATATATATATATATATATAAAAATAAATAAAAATAAATATAAAAACAATGTGTACCACTGCTGATATTAGAACACAATATAACACGTATTTTAACCAACTATTGCACCATCAATCAGTCCGCAGACAGAATAGAGTTCAAGTGGTAATACACTGTAGTACTCACAACACGTTCATATATCTCAAAAAGTTCCAAGGAAAGCTGAATTATGATGCTTTTAAGATTGCTATTTGGCTGAGCTGTAGCCGTAGAGCATGCACTATGCTACCACCTCCCCAACCGCCTGATGATTTGTTAGCTCACCACTAGTTCCATAGGTCTCAGCAAGACCAGCAGTCGGTGTGCAGGATCCGTGGTTGTGTGTGGGAGCGGCAGTGTCAACTCGATAAGTGGGGAGGGCACAGCTCTCGGCTGAACGGCTGTAGCAAATGCCGCTGGTGCTGAGACTCCGGCTCTAGAGATGGATAGGTTGACGTGCAAAAGCTGCTATCGGCAGCGTGGCGGGTCCTCAACGCGTTTCTCCATTAACCCAAACAACAGTTTCATCAGAAGGTATAGCAGTGTGCTGAGATGCTGTTTTTAAAGCAAGGATGACCAATCGGTGCAGCGATCTAATTACTTGTTCACAGGTGGGTATAATAGGTGATAGTTATATAGCAATCAACATTTGTATACCTGGTCAGACAATGGTCTTTTTCAAATATGTATAGAAAATGCATCAATATACATAAACTCAACATACATAGACTAGTGGCAACAATCAAATTAAATCTACTAATACTATAGATACATTTTAGATATGTTTGTAACCTATAAGGAGAGACATAGGAGTTTTTCAATATTTCATTAATTACAGAGAGTATTTAGAATAATAAAGCTCACAGCCCAGTATTATAGTCCTTGTGGCTTACTGGACTAATTCCCCATGTTATGAACAGTGCAGACCAATGCTCAAATCCCACTCTGAATTGGTTTCAATTTTGTTTTTATTTTTCTTAATTACATTTCTTACTTTATTATTTGACAATTTAAATTAGAGACTCTATTTTATTAAAAATACAAAATGAGAAAATTATAAAATATTGAATCAATATTAAAAGCTGAAAAATAAGAATTTACTCACCGGTAATTCTATTTCTCGTAGTCCGTAGTGGATGCTGGGCACTCCGTAAGGACCATGGGAATAGACGGGCTCCGCAGGAGACTGGGCACTCTAAAAGAAAGATTAGGTACTATCTGGTGTGCACTGGCTCCTCCCTCTATGCCCCTCCTCCAGACCTCAGTTAAGGAAACTGTGCCCGGAAGAGCTGACACAACAAGGAAAGGATTTGGAATCCAGGGTAAGACTCATACCAGCCACACCAATCACACCGTACAACTTGTGATAACCATACCCAGTTAACAGTATGAACAACAACTGAGCCTCAGTAACAGATGGCTCATAACAATAACCCTTTAGTTAAGCAATAACTATATACATGTATTGCAGAGAGTCCGCACTTGGGACGGGCGCCCAGCATCCACTACGGACTACGAGAAATAGAATTACCGGTGAGTAAATTCTTATTTTCTCTGACGTCCTAGTGGATGCTGGGAACTCCGTAAGGACCATGGGGATTATACCAAAGCTCCCAAACGGGCGGGAGAGTGCGGATGACTCTGCAGCACCGCATGAGCAAACACAAGGTCCTCCTCAGCCAGGGTATCAAACTCGTAGAACTTAGCAAACTTGTTTGACCCCGACCAAGTAGCAGCTCGGCAAAGCTGTAAAGCCGAGACCCCTCGGGCAGCCGCCCAAGAAGAGCCTACCTTCCTTGTGGAATGGGCTTTCACCATTTTGGATGCGGCAATCCAGCCGCAGAGTGAACCAGCTGAATCGTGCTATAGATCCAGCAAACAATAGTCTGCTTCGAAGCAGGAGCGCCAACCTTGTTGGCTGCATACAGAATAAACAGCGAGTCAGACTTTCTGACTCCCGCCTTTCTGGAAACATAAATTTTCAAAGCCCGGACTACGTCCAGCAACTTGGAATCCTCCAAGTCCCTAGTAGCCGCAGGCACCACAATAGGCTGGTTCAAATGAAACGATGATACCACCCTAGGAAGAAATTGGGGACGAGTCCTCAATTCTGCCCTGTTTATATGGAAGATCAGATAAGGGTTTTTACATGACAAAACCGCCAATACTGACACACGCCTAGCCGAAGCTAAGGCAAATAGCATGACCACTTTCCACGTGAGATATTTTAGCTCCATGGTCTTAAGTGGCACAAACCAGTGGGATTTCAGGAAATCCAACACAACGTTAAGATCCCAAGGTGCCACCGGTGGCACAAAAGGAGGCTGAATATGCAGCACCCCCGGAACAACGTCTGAACTTCAGGCAGTGAAGCCAGTTCATTTTTAGAGAAAATGTATAGGGTCGAAATCTTGACCTTTATGGATCCTAATTTTAGGCCCATAGTCACTCCTGACTGTAGGAAGTGCAGAAATCGACCCCGCTGGAATTCCTCTGTAGGGCCTTCCCGGCCTCACACCAAGCAACCTATTTTCGCCATATACAGTGAAAAAGTCTTGCTGTCACGGCTTTCCTAGCCTTTATCAGCGTAGGAATAACTGCATCCGGAATGCCCTTTTCCGCTAGGATCCGGCGTTCAACCGCCATGCCGTCAAATGCAGCCGCGGTAAATTTTGGAACAGACAGGGCCCCTGTTGCAACATGTCCTGTCTGAGAGGCAGAAGCCCTGAGTCCTCTGAGAGCATTTCCTGCAGCTCCGGGTACCGAGTCCTTCTTGGCCAATTCGGAGCCAAGAATATTGTTTTCACTCCTCCTTTTATTACAATTCTCAGCCCTTGGGTATGAGAGGAAGAGGAGGGAATACAGAGACCGACTGGAACACCCACTGTGTTACTAGTGCGACCACAGCTATCACCTGAGGGTCCCTTGACCCGGCGTAAAACCTTTTTTAGCTTTTTATTGAGGTGGGACGCCATCTAGTCCACCTTAGGCAGTTCCCATCAATTTGCAAACTGCGTGAAGACTTCCTGATGAAGTCCCCACTTTCCCGGGTGGAGGTCGTGTCTGCTGAGGAAGTCTGCTTCCCAGATGTCCACTCCCGGAACGAACACTGCTGACAGTGCGCTTACTTGATTCTCCGCCCAGCGAAGAATTCTGGTGGCTTATACCCTTGCCACCCTGCTCCTTGTGCCGCATTGGCAGTTTACATGAACCCCTGCGGTCTGACTGGATCAGAACGGGTTGGTCGCGAAGCAGGATCTCCGCTTGACTTAGGGCGTTGTATATGGCCCTTAGTTCCAGGATATAGATGTGAAGGCAAGTCAGTTGACTTGACCACAGACCTTGCAAATTTCTTCCCTGTGTAACTGCCCCCCACCCTCGGAGGCTTGCATCCGTGGTCACCAGGATCCAGTCCTGAATGACGAATCTGCGGCCCTCGAGAAGGTGAGCACTCTGCAGCCACCACAGGAGAGACACCCTGGCCCTGGGGGATAGGGTGATTAACCGATGCATCTGAAGAGGTGATCCGGACCACTTGCCCAGTAAGTCCCATTGGAAGGTCCTCGCATGGAACCTGCCTAAGGGGATGGCCTCGTATGATGCCACCATCCTTCCCAGGACTCGAGTGCAGTGATGCACTGACACCTGTTTTGGTTTTAATAGATTCCTGACCAGTGTCATGAGCTCCTGAGCTCTCTCTATCGGGAGATAACCCTTTTCTGGTCTGTGTCTAGGATCGTGCCTAGGAGAGGCAGATGAGCTGTAGGAACCAACTGCGACTTTGGAATATATAGAATCCAGCCGTGTTGCCGTTACACTTCCAGAGAAAGTGATACGCTGTTCAGCAACTGCTCTCTTGATCTCGCTTTTATGAGGAGATCGTCCAAAATACGTGATAATAGTGACACCTTGCTTCCGCAGGAGCACAATCATATCCGCCATTACCATGGTGAATATTCTCGGGGCCGTGGAGAGACCAAACGGCAACATCTGAAATTGGTAATGACAATCCCGTACCGCAATTCTGAGGTACGCCTAAGTAATGAGGTGGATAAATGGGGACCTGAAGGTATGCATCCCTTATGTCCCGATTCACAATAAAGTCTCCCCCTTTTTAGGCTTGCACTGACCGCTCTTAGCGATTCCATCTTGAACTTGAACCTTCTCAGGTATATGTTCAGGGATTTTTAATTCAATATGGGTCTGACCGAACCGTCTGGTTTCGGGATTACAACATGGTCTAATAATAACACCCTCTTGTTGAAGGAGGGGACCCTTGACCACCACCTGTTAAAGATACAATTTGTGAATTGCAGATAACACTGGCTCCCTCTCTTGGGGGGAAGCCCGCAGGGCCGTCGGTGAGGGGGCATCTTCTCACAGTCCAGCTTGTATCCCTGAGACACAATATCTATTGCCCAGGGATCGAACAGGGAGTGAACCCACTTGTGGCTGAACTTACGAAGGCGTGTCCCCACCGGGCCTAGCTCCGCCTGTGGAGCCCCAGCGACATTGGTGGATTTTGGTAGGGGCCGGGGAGGACTTCTGTTCCTGGGAACTAGCTGCCCGGCTCTGACAAGAAAGGACGCCCCTCAGACTTTTTTGTTTCTTTATACGAAAGGCTGCATTTAATAATGTCGTGCTTTCTTAGGCTGTGCAGGAATATAAGGCAAACTAGCAGAATTACCAGCTATAGCTGTGGAGACCAGGCCCGAGAACCCTTCTCCACACAATCCTCAGCCTTCCATATGCCTCTTAAGTCGGTGTTAGGCGCCGGGGTCCGCTCGTCGGTGCGGCCCGGCGCCTAGCAACCAGGGACGCCGTACGCGGACAGCCGCCGGCTCCCTGGCAACGCTGGACGCCGGGCGCGCTGAGCCGCACGGACCCTAGCAACGGGGACGCCACTGGCGGACCGTGTTCCCCGTTGCTAGGTTTTAAGAGTTAATGTATTCTCCTGCTCTCTGGCCATGCAGCAAGGCAGCTGCACGGCATTTATTCTAATCAGCCTTTTGGCAGCTGATTGGAGGACTCCTTGTTAAATACACTCCCAGGGCTTCTCACAGACGCCGGTAATAGCTTCTTGCATGCTGTTTCTGTTTGCTGAGAGTCTGTTCCAGTCTTGCTGTATCCGGTCATTCCAGTATTCGGAAGTCCTGAACTCGGAAGTTTGTCATCTTATTCCTGGAGTCCTGACTAATCACCATATAACATCCAGTGGTGTTCGTGAGTCGCGGCCTTGCCGTGTGTTGCGGCTTGTCCGCTTTATTATTTATTATTTGTGTTTTGGAGCATTCTGCGGAGGGTTCCGCTTCCACAGGTCCACTCTGGTATCCGGCGGTGCTGGGTAGGAGTATTGGACAAGTGGATTTTGGTTGTCCTTTTCCCTGGCGGGTTTCCGCACATACTTCTGTTTTTGTTAGTTAGCTTGTTGCCCCTGGCCTGTTGTCAGTCAGAGGTCCTCTTGTTATCATCCTGCCTCGGATTTCCCTTTGTCTCTCACTAAGACCGGGGGGCACCGGAGTTGGGCAGACATAATCCGCCCTTCAAACGTGGCTGCCAGGGGCTCAAGAAACCATAGTCTCGCAGGGGATTTCCAATAGCACGGGTGAGACAACAGAGTTAGAGCGCCAGGGGCAACTAGTCTTCCCTGCTCCCGTTACCTGCATTCCATTCCAGCGCTCTGGTCCTTGTCATAAAATCTCCTCCGGTCAGGAGTGCTGGAATCATAACATTATTACCGGCCATACCAAAACTTAAAATTAAAACGGAGTTTAATTTTTATTCAGTTTTTTGTAAGAAATTGTCGGCCTCATGAATCCAACAGGGTTAGGACCAAATCCTGGTCAGCTCTTAGTCAGTCAGATTCAAGAACTTACTCAGATGGTTCAGGATCTTTCCCTTCGGGTGAAGTCGCAGGAAGATCTTTTACGAACTTCTCCGAGGGTAGTTCCTGAACCAAAAATGCATTTGCCTGACCGTTTTTCTGGGGATAGAAAAGAGTTTTTTAATTTTAAAGAATCCTGTAAACTTTATTTTCGTTTAAGACCGATCTCCTCGGGTACTGAATCTCAGCGGGTCGGGATTATTATTTCTTTGCTCCAGGGGGATCCCCAGACTTGGGCATTTGGTTTAAAAGCAGATGATCCG
The DNA here is from genome assembly GCF_028390025.1 of Pseudophryne corroboree. Classification (NCBI taxonomy): domain Eukaryota; kingdom Metazoa; phylum Chordata; class Amphibia; order Anura; family Myobatrachidae; genus Pseudophryne; species Pseudophryne corroboree. The sequence goes on along the minus strand of NC_086454.1, from coordinate 72,505,678 downwards.
GTGTTGCTGTCAGTAGATGCTTTTTTTGGGTCTTTAGGACTGTTATATGACGACCCTGATAGAGAGGCATCCGCTGAAGGTCAGTTGCGCGCTCTCAGACAGGGTAGGAATCCCGCAGAGGTTTATTGTACGGAGTTTCGCCGGAGGTCGAACGACTGTGGCTGGAATGACCCAGCCCTGCGCAGTCAGTTTCGCCTCGGCTTATCAGAATCAATTAAAGACAGTCTCCTCCAGTATCCCACTCCTGAGACTCTCGCTAAACTCATGGAGCTTTCTATTAAGATTGATCGTCGTCTCAGAGAGCGGAAGGCTGAAAAAGGAGCATCGGTCAGGTCATCTCCGTGTGTATATTCCATCCCTGAGGACATAGAGGAGCCCATGCAGATGGGTCTCTCCCGGTTGTCTCCTGAAGAGAGAGCCAGAAGGCAAAACTCTGGTCTTTGTTTGTACTGTGGGGGTAAGGGACATTTTGCTCGTAATTGTCCGAATAAGTCGGGAAACGCCTTGACCAGGTGAATTGTGAGGGGGTTCACCTAGGTCTGCAGCTTATCTCCTCGCATAACTCCCTCTTAGTCCCAGCTAAGGTTTCCTTTGGCAGCCTCAGTTCCTCGGTGTCGGCTTTTGTCGACAGTGGAGCCGCAGGAAACTTTATGGATTTAACTTGGGCCAAGGCCTTAGGCATTCCTCAGTTATCTTTGGGTAGGAGTGTCACCATGCATGGTTTAGATGGGAGTCCACTGTCCAATGGGGTTATTTCCCTCTGTACACCCCCTGTACTACTTACGGTAGGAGCTCTTCATTCTGAAAAGATCGAGTTCTTCCTTACCCATTGCCCAGCAGTTCCAGTGGTTCTGGGTCACCCTTGGCTGGCCTTTCACAATCCCACCATTGATTGGCGGTCAGGGGAGATTTCTCAATGGGGTGCCTTCTGTGATAAGGAATGTATTTCGTTTCCAGTCAGAATAGCTGCTGCAATTCCTGAACTCATTCCCGTGGAGTACCAGGAGTTTGCTGATGTGTTCTCCAAGGGCAATGCAGACCTTCTGCCTCCCCATCGGCCTTATGATTGCGCCATTGAGCTAATTCCTGGTGCCGCATTGCCAAAGGGAAGGTTATATGCTTTATCCGGGCCAGAAACTGCGGCCATGAATGACTATGTTAAAGAGAGCCTAGGGAAAGGATTTATTAGGTCATCTAAATCTCCTTTAAGTGCAGGCTTCTTCTTTGTGGAGAAAAAGGATGGCTCACTCAGACCTTGCATTGACTATAGAGCCTTAAATAAAATCTCAGTTAAAAATACTTATCCTCTGCCGCTGATTTCTGTCCTCTTTGATCAGCTGCGTTCGGCTGTGATTTTCTCCAAAATCGATCTAAGAGGAGCGTATAACCTCATCCGAATCAGGTCCGGAGATGAGTGGAAGACAGCCTTCAGTACTCAGTCGGGTCACTACGAGTACCTAGTGATGCCGTTCGGCTTGTCTAACGCTCCAGCAGTTTTCCAGGACCTCATTAACGATGTGCTCCGTGACTTCCTAGGGAAATTCGTGGTCGTTTACTTAGACGACATCCTGATTTATTCTGACTCTATTGAACAACATGTTACCCAGGTGCGTCAGGTTCTTCAAAAGTTACGTGAGAATCATCTATATGCCAAACTGGAGAAATGCGAGTTTCATGTCACGGAGGTATCTTTTTTAGGATACATTATTTCCCCTCGGGGATTTTTCATGGAACCAAAGAAGCTTCAGGCCATCCTTAGTTGGGCGCAACCCACCAATTTAAAAGCAATTCAGCGCTTTTTAGGGTTTGCGAATTATTACAGGAGGTTCATTCATTCCTTCTCCGACCTGGTTGCTCCCATTGTGGCCCTGACAAAGAAAGGAGCGGATCCTACCAACTGGTCGCGTGAAGCGGAGTTGTCCTTTCGGGCCTTGAAACAAGCTTTTGTCTCGGCTCCAGTCCTTAGACATCCCAATCCAGGATTGCCCTTCGTGGTGGAGGTTGATGCCTCGGTGGTTGGAGTAGGGGCTATACTATCTCAAAAGGATCCAGAGTCTCAGGAACTACATCCTTGTGCCTTTATGTCTAGGAAATTCTCCTCCGCTGAATCCAACTATGACGTTGGTAACCGGGAACTACTGGCAATAAAATGGGCTTTCGAGGAGTGGAGGCATTGGCTGGAGGGAGCAACACATACCATTTCAGTATTGACTGACCATAAGAATCTGCAATACATCGAATCAGCTAAGCGGCTGAATGCCCGGCAGGCTCGTTGGGCTTTGTTCTTTACTCGTTTCAAGTTTATTATAACTTTCAGGCCAGGTTCCAAGAATACCAAGGCAGATGCTCTGTCACGCAGTTTTCTTACGGTTCATGATAACAGTCCTGTTACTCCCATACTTCCATCTTCAGTCATTTGGGCAGGCCTCACACAAGATTTATTTACCCAGTTAAAACAGCTTCAACACCAAGCTCCTGGAAATTCTACTGCTGGTCGTCTTTACGTCCCTGAGTTCCTGAGAGCTAATGTTTTGACTGAGTTCCATGATAACAAAGTTTCCGGGCATCCAGGGATCTCTAAGACATTGGAGTTAGTCTCCCGCTCAGTATGGTGGCCTGGTCTTTCTAAAGACGTTAAGGAGTTTGTTTCTTCATGTCAGGTTTGTGCACAGCATAAGGTTCCCCGTTCCTTGCCTATCGGGCAACTTATGCCCTTGATTGTCCCTCTCAGGCCATGGTCTCATATTTCCATGGATTTTGTATTGGACCTTCCCCTTTCAGCTGGATGCAGAGTCATTTGGGTGGTAGTAGACCGTTTTAGCAAGATGGCTCATTTCATTGCCCTTCCCCGACTGCCATCTGCCCAAGGATTGGCAGTGTTGTTTCTCCGCCATATTTTCAGACTTCATGGGTTGCCCACTGATATTGTTTCTGATCGGGGTCCACAATTCGTTGCACAATTCTGGAAGTGTTTTTGTGCTTCATTAAAGATGAGATTGTCATTAACATCTGGTTACCACCCACAGTCCAACGGGCAAACCGAGCGAGTTAACCAATCATTGAAACAGTATTTGCTTTTGTACTCAGCCAAACTCCAGAATGATTGGTCCGAGTTTCTTCCATTAGCGGAGTTTGCTTACAATAATTCTTGTCATTCCTCCACCAACGTGTCTCCATTCTTTTCAGTTTTTGGTTTTCACCCCAGAGCTAATTCTTTTTTTCAACATTCCTCAGTTTCCTCGCTAACCTTAACCTCCCATCTCAGAGCCATTTGGAAAAAAGTGCACCTTGCTCTCAGAAAAGCGGCCTTTCGTGAGAAAATTTTTTCTGACCGGCTCCGACGTCCTTGCAATTTTAAGGTGGGAGATAGGGTATGGTTGTCGACTCGTAACATTAGACTTCGACAATCTTCAGCTAGGTTGGGACCCAAATTTATTGGACCATTTCATATCATTAAAAAAGTTAACCCAGTTGCTTTCCGGTTACGTTTACCAAAATCTCTTCGGATTGGTAATACGTTTCATTGCTCCCTGTTGAAGCCATACATTTCTTCCAATAAATTTCCTCGGAAGATCTCTCAGGGAAGATCTCCAGTGGATGTACAGGAACAACAGGAGTTCCTGGTGGAGAAGGTTCTCGATTCCAAGTTGTCCAGGGGCCGGCTTTATTTTCTGGTTCACTGGAAAGGTTATGGTCCAGAGGAAAGGTCCTGGGTCCTGGATAAGGATCTTCATGCCCCAAGGCTCAAGAGGGCATTTTTTCGGGAGTTTCCTTGGAAGCCTGGCTTTAGGGGTTCCTTGACCCCTCCTCAAGGGGGGGGTACTGTTAGGCGCCGGGGTCCGCTCGTCGGTGCGGCCCGGCGCCTAGCAACCAGGGACGCCGTACGCGGACAGCCGCCGGCTCCCTGGCAACGCTGGACGCCGGGCGCGCTGAGCCGCACGGACCCTAGCAACGGGGACGCCACTGGCGGACCGTGTTCCCCGTTGCTAGGTTTTAAGAGTTAATGTATTCTCCTGCTCTCTGGCCATGCAGCAAGGCAGCTGCACGGCATTTATTCTAATCAGCCTTTTGGCAGCTGATTGGAGGACTCCTTGTTAAATACACTCCCAGGGCTTCTCACAGACGCCGGTAATAGCTTCTTGCATGCTGTTTCTGTTTGCTGAGAGTCTGTTCCAGTCTTGCTGTATCCGGTCATTCCAGTATTCGGAAGTCCTGAACTCGGAAGTTTGTCATCTTATTCCTGGAGTCCTGACTAATCACCATATAACATCCAGTGGTGTTCGTGAGTCGCGGCCTTGCCGTGTGTTGCGGCTTGTCCGCTTTATTATTTGTGTTTTGGAGCATTCTGCGGAGGGTTCCGCTTCCACAGGTCCACTCTGGTATCCGGCGGTGCTGGGTAGGAGTATTGGACAAGTGGATTTTGGTTGTCCTTTTCCCTGGCGGGTTTCCGCACATACTTCTGTTTTTGTTAGTTAGCTTGTTGCCCCTGGCCTGTTGTCAGTCAGAGGTCCTCTTGTTATCATCCTGCCTCGGATTTCCCTTTGTCTCTCACTAAGACCGGGGGGCACCGGAGTTGGGCAGACATAATCCGCCCTTCAAACGTGGCTGCCAGGGGCTCAAGAAACCATAGTCTCGCAGGGGATTTCCGATAGCACGGGTGAGACAATAGAGTTAGGGCGCCAGGGGCAACTAGTCTTCCCTGCTCCCGTTACCTGCATTCCATTCCAGCGCTCTGGTCCTTGTCATAAAATCTCCTCCGGTCAGGAGTGCTGGAATCATAACAGTCGGCATCATCTGTCCAATGCATATTCTACAGGACACGTCAAGCAGAGATCGACATAGCTTTGACTCTAGGACCCAGTATACTCATGTCTCTTTGGGCATGCTTTATAACTATATATCTATCACTTAAGACAGCATCTTTAATATATTTATATTGCATACTAGGGTCTCATCTCTGCTGATAAGGTACCTGTCCACGCTGCCACAGCGCTATAAACCCATGCCGACACAATCGCCGGTCTGGGTAGTTTACTAGAATGTGCACGCTATCTGCAGGATCCCTGAGAATAGCAAGTGCTACCGTCTGTGCAAACAGGACACCCCAGGGGAAGATTCTCAACATATCCTGGCCCTAGTGGGGAAAGGATACAGCCTGAGAATTCTCTTGTGGGAAGCCGCCGTCTCTTGTCTGGAGATTCCCGCTCTTTTTCCTCATGAGAGGAGGGAAATTTACCTCAGCATTCTTCCCCTTAAACATGTGTACTCTCGTGTCAGGGACAGATGAGTCATCAGTGATATGCAAATCATCTATTATTTCAATAATCATATATTGAATACCTTATAGCCATCTTGGCTGTAACTTTGCATTATCGTAGTCGACAGTGGAGTTAAACTCCATGTCGATACCAGTGTTTGTTATTATGGATAGTGAGCATTGAGAGACTCTGAAGGTCTCTGTGACATAGGGACAGACATGGGTAGATTTCCTGTCTGTTCCCTAACCTTTTGTGCAATAAATTCACCTTAGCACTTACACATATCCAAACAGGTGTCGGCGTTGTCGACGGAGACACCCTCTCACACACATATCCGCTCTATCACCTCCTTAGAGGAGCCTTTTACCTCAGACATGTCGACACACGCGTACCGACACACCACACACACAGGGGATGCTCTATTTGAGGACAGTTCCCCCACAAGGCCCTTTGGAGAGACAGAGAGAGAGTATGCCAGCACACACCCCAGCGCTATATAACCCAGGGATTACACTGCAACTCAGTGTTTACCCAGTAGCTGCTGTATATACAAATTTTGCGCCTAAATTTATGTGCCCCCCCCCCCCTCTGTTTTAACCCTTTGTGTACCAAGATACTGCCGGGGAGAGCCTGGGGAGCTTCCTTCCAGCGGAGCTGTGAAGAATAAATGGCGCTGGTGTGCTGAGGAAGAAGGCCTGGCCCCCTCAGCGGCGGGCTTATGTCCTGTTTCTGACTAAAAATGGCGGGGGTTTTACACATATACAGTTTTCCAGACTGTATTTTGTGTATATATTGCCAAAAGGTATACTTATTGCTGCCCAGGGCGCCCCCCCCCCAGCGCCCTGCACCCTACAGTGACCGGAGTGTGTGGTGTGCAGTGGGAGCAATGGCGCACAGCTGCAGTGCTGTGCGCTACCTTAATGAAGACCGGAGTCTTCTGCCGCCGATTTTATCTCCTTCTTCTGTCTCTGCAAGGGGGACGGCGGCGCGGCTCCGGGAACGGACGATCGAGGTCAGGCCCTGTGTTCGAACCCTCTGGAACTAATGGTGTCCAGTAGCCTAAGAAGCACAAGCTAGCTGCAAGCAGGTAGGTTTGCTTCTCTCCCCTCAGTCCCACGTAGCAGTGAGTCTGTTGCCAGCAGATCTCACTGAAAATAAAAAACCTAACAAATACTTTCTTTCTAGCAAGCTCAGGAGAGCCCACTAGGAGCACCCAGCTCTGGCCGGGCACAGATTCTAACTGAGGTCTGGAGGAGGGGCATAGAGGGAGGAGCCAGTGCACACCAGATAGTACCTAATCTTTCTTTTAGAGTGCCCAGTCTCCTGCGGAGCCCGTCTATTCCCATGGTCCTTACGGAGTGCCCAGCATCCACTAGGACGTCAGAGAAAATATATATGATGAGTATACTCTCAAGAAATGTGTATAAGATCAATCACATCTTTGGAAAGTGAATATTATTGACTAAAGGCCAGTACTCACTGGCATGTGTGCTGAGCGTGCGGGGGGAGACAGAGGCGCTCATTTCACCCAGCGGGTGAAATGAGCGACCCGCTAGATTGGCCTGCACGGCAGGCCAATCCAGCACCAGCGATAGCGATGCGCGGGGCTGCGCATCGCTATCGCTGTAGGGGGTACACACGGAGCGATCAGGCTTAAAATCTAAGCAATCTAGTCAGATTGCTTAGATTTTAAGCAGCGATCGCTCCGTGAGTACCCCCCTAAAAAATGCATCACTTAAACCAATCACCAGTTCAGGCTAATCTCCAATAAGGAGACTATGTTTGTACAATCATATTTTTAATTTTAATTTATTATTTCTATTTATATATGCGTATGGGAAAAAGGACCATTAACAGTCCTCATAAGACTGCGGGATGTTTGGTTATGTTTCCTCATACACATATATAATTATATCATACTGATACCTAAAACATCTAATACTGTTAACCAAATTGCACAGTAAGATAATGATCCATGAGTACAGTAGATATAGCATTTTGACCAGATAATAAATGTCCACATAGAATACGAAGAGATAGACAGATGAAAACCCATATATGTGGTTTAATCTTAAGTGGCTTGCATCGGTAGGAAACTTTTATCAGCACCTATGTAGGACCTGATATTGAAACATATTGGAAAAAATTACGGAATAATAAAAACTTCCGAAAAAAACAGTTCTGAATGGTGCCCTGGCAACATATTACTGTTACCATCACCACCCAGGCACGAGAAAATCCAAAACGCTTCGCGTTTGCATAAGAGGTTGTAAAGATCACCCTCTCTTTTGGTCTATGCAAACGCGAAGCGTTTTGGATTTTCTCTTTGGGTATTTTATTTCCTCACAGTCTTAATGACTTTATAGAGATGAATAATATTTAGATCTATATTCTAAATTTATTTGTATTATTCTTTCTATCTGTGTGCTCTTTCCTGTTATAACATGCCCGGGTGGTGATGGTAACAAAATTTGTTGCCGGGGCACCATTGAGAATATTTTTTTCTGAAGTTTTTATTATTCCGTCATTTTTTCCAATATGTTTCAATATTATTTTGTTTTGTCACCATGGTGACATTGTGTATGATCTGTTTTCTCACTATGATTACATCATTCAGGTCCTACATGGGTGCTGATAAAAGTTTCCTACTGATGCAACCCACTAATGATTAAACCACATACAGCCAATCGGGCATAAACCATCGATTATTAGGAATTATTGGCGGTTGATGGCCATCCCTACTCCACACTTTTCACTGCTTCATGAATAGACCCCCTAAGTAGCCATGTCTTCTGGTGGCACCTAGAACACTGTATCAAAGCTTAAAGAGTGATAAAATGACAGGTTGGTAGAAGCTGGTTGGTACTGTATCTCTCTACATGGTGTGATACCTACAGTGCTGAACGTAGGGTGGTACGGAGTACCATTAAGAAATATGGTGGTGGTACTTAGTACCACCAGCCCACCACTGGGGCATAATTTATAAGGGGCATTTTTGTGTGTAGGACATAAAATGGTGTGTGGTATAATATGGCATTACGGTGTGTGGCATAATGTGAAATGGGCATTACGGTGTGTGGCATAATGTGTAATGGGCAGTACGGTGTGTGGCATAATGTGCAAGGGTGTGTGTGGCATAATGTGGCCATGCCCCGATTGTCATGTAGCCCCTCCCCTAGTTCCACGTGACTACGCCCCCTCATGACATGTCACCACGCTCATTTTTACTATCAGTATCACTAAGAAACAATTTCTACTTGCACCACTGGCCCTATTTTACAGATGCAGCATACAGCCCATTATGGAAGTGGGCGAACAGCGCAGTAATCCCTCTCTAGCTCTGAAAGGATATCAGCCTCTTCTTGTACCCCTCGATTTGATGGCCACTGACGTCAGTGAGAGCAATCCTTAAAATTACAGATTATACACGACACCATGTAATTAAGAATCACTCTGCGTTTATTGTTCATAACAATGGTATATAAGGCATCATTGTCTAGGGAGGGATTGGAATGTCCAGGGAGGGGTAGGCAAAAGTAAATACTTTATTGGTTTAACTTTACTGCATAGGAGGGATAAAACAGGCTACATGGGGGGGGGATGTAGGATACAGCCTAGTACTTCATCTAGGGGTGGTGATTTCACACAGTTCCCAACAAACTATGGGTGGAGCTATATTCATTTTATGCAATGCAAGCTAAATCCAAGGCAAAAGAAAAAGAAACAATATTTACACAATGCACACTGACAGAGGAGATTTAACCCTTCAATCCCCTCTTAGAATCATGATTGTTATATGACATGATTCTTAAGTGAGGCTCCTTTCTTGTTCCTCCAGTTCTTGAGATATTGGGCATAATCGTCGGGTCCCTTACTATCAGAGGAGGTGACAGGACTGGTGGTTATATCATAGTACATCAGGGCCTTATCAATGCCTTTGGAGGTAAGTTTCTTTCCACAGGGAATTACACAATAAACTATAATGCCTAAAAGAATTAAAGTTACAAGTATGAATATGCTTATTTGCACAAGAGCCTGTTTCCAATTTTCAAACCACCCAAAATATTGGCTCCATGGGTTATCAATACCTGAATTTTTCTTAAGTTCTATGGATAAGGTTTCTAACTTGTTTATGGCTAAAGTAACCTTACCGTTGGGACCAGTGTTGTCAGGAATATATGTACAACAGCCTTCCACCTTACTAATGTAAACACATGTACCGCCTTTTTCTGCTAGAATCATGTCAAGGGCCATTCTATTTTGGAAGGTCATTTGGGAAGTGGCTTCTAGCTGTTCAGCTATACCTTTAAGAGCATCTTTGGTATCATTAACAAATCTTTGTTGATTATAATATATATAATTAATCCAGGCTACGTTTTTATTTACAGTTACTATAGGGAACAATGATTCAAAACCCGCAGCCACCTCATCTCTAGCTTTGAACTCATTTGGAACACCTCTTGGGACCCCTATAGCATCAATGTATACGTGGGGGTCAAAGCTACCTCCTGGGAGTGCTCTTTTCTTTCGATTAGCAGGAGTATTAGAGGGAGGAGTGGGGTCATCGGTGATCATTAGGAGTGGCATTATGACTTTGGCCAGGGCACACTCACCATACCATGGTGTGTCTAATTTAGTTCTAAGCTTCATATCCCCACATATATAATAAATGTCACCTAATGATCTAGTTTGGTTGACTAAAACAGTTGTTCTTTTATTTGCACAATACCCTGGTGGGAAGGTTTTTAAATTTCTCCCTGTGGTGGTGTTAGATGTATAACAGGTATAGTTTCCAGGATATATGGTTATGGTGCTTCCTGGGTTGGGATTTTTTGACAATATGGGATATTCCCTTTTCCACATTTCGCACTGACTGTCATTTGTTTTGGTGTCATTAAAAAGGCTGAAAAAACAATTTTCCTGTTCTAGGGGTATATTAAGGGGCACTGTACCTAGGTGGGGCCTAGATTTGCCACAGACATAACAGTTACTTTTATTATGTTTGCTAGCACTATACTTCATCCATTCTAACCAGAAATTGATGTCAGAGAAACCAGTTTCAATAGCTAGGGTGTCTTTAAAGGTGGGATTGTTAACGGCCATCATATCCTTGAAGGTGGTTATATGAGGTTTCAAGAGGTTGGGGCGTGGTTTAGGGGGCTTGAGCTGGGCATACTTTTCATTGTTAAACATATCCTGTAACAAGAATGGTGTAAGGGATGGGTTTAAAAAAAAGGATTCACCTAGGACATAGGTGCCTGCATCAGTAGACTGGGGATGTTTTATGCTTAATATGAATTTACTATCACATCTGTTTTGTCTATGAAGGGTAAGACGGGTAAGCAGGGACTCACCATATTTGTCTTTTCTTGAGAGAGCCTCTTTGGGCTGGTATCCATAACTATGGCCAGAATTCCATCCCACTGATCCCCAATACGCACATTTATTTCCCCAATATTTACTAGTAACACAAATATAGGCTTCAGTGGGGGTATTACGTGTACCATACTGATCACACTGCCAGGCATAATGTTTGTTAAGACAGGGAGCAATGGTACAGAAATCTATTTTATAGGCGGCAACCTCAGTATTGGAGGAGTTATACCAAAATGTGTAGGTGCCGGATTTTTGTGTAATGTCTACTTCAGCTGTAGCTTGGCAAGTGAGGACCATTAGGATTATCAACATAGTCCCCAGGATAGAGGTAGGGGACAGGTTCCTCATCCTCCTCTGTTCTTCTGTCTTCGCTAGGTGGGAGGTCAGGGCTGTCTGCCCCCGTTTGTACCTCGCTGGAATCACTTGCTTCCCTCTCTAGGTCTGGTCTAGGAACCTTTTTCACTCGGGATGCATGGATCCAGGTGGGGCTTTCCTCTGTCAGGACTGCTGTTCTGGTTACTGCTACGACCTCTGTCTCTGGACCGTAGGTAAAGTCTCCTGGGCTCTTGTTCCTGGGGAGCACCTTCACCACGACTCTGTCTCCGACTTTAAAGGGGTGTGTAGGTTCCTGTGGATTCAAAGGGTTTTTACAAACAACCTCATGTTCAATTTCATTCAGTTTTATTATCAGGGACCTGACATACTCTTCTCTGATAAGTTCTAGATCTCCCTCCTGTATTACTAATGGTTTCTTAGCCCAAGGTGTAGGGAAGGGCCTACCCATTAATATTTCAAAGGGGGAGTAACCCAAAGTCTTTTGTGGTGTCATTCTAATTTCTGCCAAGATAATGGGAAGGACTTGCTTCCATTTGTGGAAGGTGCCTCCTGTGGCCTTCCTAAGCTTGTCTTTGAGGGTCCTATTCATGCGTTCTACGACCCCTGAACTCTGCGGGTGATACGGGATGTGGAACTTCCATTCCACCTGCAGGGCCTTTACCAAGGCCTGTGTAATTTTTGCTGTAAAGGCGGAGCCTTTATCACTATTGATTTGCAATGGGCACCCCCATCTGGGGATGATTTCCTGAGTTAGGATCCTAGCAACTGTCTTTGCATCCTCAGATTTAGTGGGGAATACCTCTGGCCATCGAGAGAACATGTCTACAATGACCAGGGCATATTCCTGTTTACCAGTACCTGGGATATGGGTGAAGTCAATTTGCAGGTGTGTAAAGGGTGTGGTGGGGTATTCAAGATGCTGATGTTTTGCCTTGTCAGGGTTGTTGGGGTTGTTTCGCAGGCAAGTGATGCATCTACTGACATACTGATCTACTAATGACTTGGCATCCGTGACATAGAAATCATTACGTAAGAGTAAGGTAGTTGTTGCCTTACTGTGGTGTCCTATGCCATGGTAGTGGGCAATAAACAAGGGTGCACTGGACTGGGGTATACAAGGTTTCCCCTCTTTGCAGATTAATCCTGTTTTAGGATTCTTCTGCAAAACTGGGTAAGTCCAGTCAGCTAGGTCGGCATTGGAGGCTGAGGCCTGTAACTGGGTGATCAGGTAATGGTTGTCGAGAGCTGGGGGGGTCATGATGGTCATGTGGGCCTGAGTGATGGGCTGTGAGGCTGCATGTTTGGCAGCAGAGTCAGCAAGGGCATTTCCAAGGGAGACTGCATCCTTCCCCCCGGTGTGTGCCCTGCAATGGAGGATTGCAATGTCAGAGGGTAAGGTTATGGCATGCAGAAGGTCAGAGATGAGTTGGGCATGTGATATGCCTTTTCCATCAGCTCCAAGGAAACCACGGCGTTGCCAAATGACCCCATGGTCATGCACGACGCCGTACCCGTATTTGGAGTCAGTGTAGATGGTGACTGGTTTATTCCGGTAAAGGTGACAAGCCCTTGTGAGAGCAATGAGCTCTGCAGCCTGTGCTGACTGGTAAGGAATGGGCTGTGCTTCCAGAATAATGTCAGGGAGAGTGACAATAGCATAACCCGCTTGGTACGTGGTGTCATTGGGTCTGCTACAGGAACCATCTACAAAAATGACATCCGCGTCGGGGACAGGGACAGGGGACATGTCCAGTCTGGGGGATGTTTCTGACTCAATGGAGGCTGAGCAGTCATGGGGTTCAGGAGGGTGGTCTTCAGGACCTTTGAGCCCCAGGAGAGCGTTGAGAATGGGTGCAGGACCTGAAGAGTTGGTGGCATACTTAATGGTGAGGGAGGGGTTGTTCAAAAGGAGAACCTCATATCCACTAAGGCGCTGAGCTGACATGTGTTGTGTGTGTAACCCTTTTAAAATGGTTAGAACATCATGAGTGGTGTGAAGTATTGTTGTGTGGCCTAGGGTGAGTGTGGTGGCCATTTCAGTTACCATTGCACAGGCTGCAAGTGCCCTGAGGCAAGCAGGCATACCTTGCACAGTGACAGGCATTACTTTGGAAAAAAATGCCACTGGGCGCAACTTTCCTCCATGAAACTGTGTGAGCACCCCCGCCATGGTTTTACAATTGTCCCTTGCAAACAAATGAAAAGGTAGTACATAGTTGGGGAGGCCAAGTGCCGGACTTTTCATTAACATACACTTTAAGCTTTCATATGCAGTTAACATTTCTTGTGACCATTGTACAATATTAGGTTTGTCTTTCAGTGTGGCTTGTCTCAAAATGTTATCATAATAGGAACAATCAGATATCCACTGTCTGCAGTAATTTACCATACCCAGAAAAGACAGCAGTTCTCTCTGGGTAGTTGGGGTGACCAGGCCCAATACAGACTGAATGCGCTGTGGACTGACTTTCCTTTCCCCCTGAGTGAGCACAAAACCTAAGTAATCCACATGCTTCTTACACCATTGCATTTTTGTTTTGGACACCTTGTGTCCACATTCACAGAGCCAGTTTAACAGTGATATACCATCCTCCCGGCAGGCCTCCTCAGTTTGACTACAGAGCAGCAGATCATCTGCATACTGTAGCAGGACTGAACCATGGTGAGGTTGCCAGGGCCCCAATGTGGCCTGGAGTACAATGCTATAGACAACGGGTGCGTCAATATAGCCCTGGGGTAAACGACACCAGGTGAGTTGCTTGCCCTCAAAAGAAAATGCAAAAAGTAACTGTGTCTGTGCATCCACTGGAATGCTAAAAAATGCATTTTTTAAATCAATCACAGAAAAAATTGCAGCATCTGCAGGGATAGCTGAAATGAGTGAGTTAATGTCAGGTACAATGGGTGCTATGGGCACAATGAGTTGGTTAATTGCCCTAAGGTCTTGTACAAACCTTACACTACCATCTGACTTAGCAACAGGGTTGACTGGTGTGCAGTAAGGTGAGATTATGTGTCTGAGAATGCCTTGTTGGAGAAACTGTTGTATCATTGGTCTAAGACCTTCAACCTTCTCTTGTGACAAGGGGTATTGCTTTTGATAGACAGGTTGTGTGTCAGGTTTCAGGGTTGCTCTATATGGTGTGCAAGGAATGAGGCCAGTGTCATAGGGACCCTCCGACCATAGAGCAGGGTTCACTTTGTCAAAATCAGGTGTAATGTCTGTTGCCTCCCACACCGGTAGGTGTGGGGACTCGACCTCCAGGCCACTGCTAGTGGGTGAAGGGAGAATGGAGATTTCGAGTTTGCTAAGAAGATCCCTTCCCAGAAGATTAATTGGACATTCAGGTATTACAGTGAAATTGTGTTTACCCATATACGTGCCTCCCGTGGTTCTGACACTAAGGGCATCTGTCAGGTAAGCATCTGTGGGTATCCCATTGATTCCCATTGAAGGAGCAGTCTTTTCCAAATGACCATCGTACAGGTCGACACACAAAACACTAGTAGTTGCCCCGCTATCTACCAGGAAAGGGATTGCTCTCTTTCCTATAATCAAGGTTAGTAGCGGTGGGTCCTTCCAGTGTCTGGTGAGTTGGGCAAAGGCTGGGATACCCTCCTCCGGGCCCCGTCAGTGGGAGGGGTCCTGCCAGTCAACTCGGAATCGGACATGATCCTGAAAGGGGTTGTTGTGTGACTGTCGGGGATGATCCCGGGAGGGAGCCGGAGCTTGGGGCTGTCGGTGGTTTTGTGGGGGACAAGGGCAATCCCTTGCCCAGTGATCGTCCCTTCCACAGTTGAAGCAGGAGGTTTGTTTCCTGCTGGCAGAGTCAGGGGGGTGGGGTGGCCTGGCTTGTGGGTTTTGATATCGGGCTGGATTGCGGGGTGGGCCAGTAAAGTGCTGCTGGCGTCTATCTCCCCGGTTTCTGTGATTTTGGTAATTATGAGTTGGGGCATTCTGCAAGGGTTTTTTAACATCAAAGCATCCTGCAGCTTCCTTTTCATATAAGTGCTTTTCAAATTCCTTAATATTATCAGAGGTCCAGGAAGAAACACCTTGCTTAACAGGGACCATAACAGATGGCAACAAGTTATTTACAAAGGTAGAAATTAGTAAATGGTCTGTATCTACAAGAGTAAGACCTGCATCTTCAGACCAACACTTTTTAAACCTCTTCCAAAACTCAGTGACAGTTTCAGTGGGCTTTTGTTTACATGCTACGGCAATAGGAAGAGAAGCTCGGGTTTTAAAAATCTCTTTCATATGGGTCTCAATTTCCTTCCACATCTCCGTTACACCGTCCCCAGTATTGAGAGGGTAGCGAACGGCATCGTTAAGGGTGGTAGGAGTGTTTATGGTGGGAATCTTTTTCCAATCCCACCCGTTGTAATGGTCTATAACCCCATCTATGATCAGCTTCATATCTTCTTGAGTATAGCTGCGTCCTGTGCAAGCCTTTTTCAAGTAAGCTATGCAGCCGTCAGGTGCAACAGTGGGTTTGGGACAGTTCTTAACAATTCTGTCTAAATCCTCTATTTCAATGGGTTTCTTTAACAACTGATCCCCTACTGTCATGAAGGGCAGGTGCTGGGTGGCGACACTGCTGGCATCAGCACTGTTTTCAAGGAAACCAGTGCCGGATCGCGTTATGGAGGGGGTAAGAGGGTGGTGAATGATAACAGTTGAGTCAGCGTTACGGCGGGAGGTGATTTGTTTGTTAGGAGTAGGGGCACTAGGGGCGGGGGTGGTTACGTCTATGTGGAGGGTACTGTCAGGGGGGGCTATTCCTCCTGAGCCTCCTTCTCCTTCCCCTTCCCCTCCTCCCCCTCCCCTTTGCATCGGCATTCGTGACAAAGCAACTGAGCTTCCTTCTCCTTCCCCTTCCCCTCCTCCCCCTCCCCTTTGCATCGGAATTCGTGACAAAGCAACTGCAGCTAACAGATCTGTGTCTTTTAAGGAGGGGTATAGGGGATTGTAAGGCGGGGGAGAAGAATTTTTCAGAAACTTGTTGCTTCTAAATTCCTCAGCTTTATGCAGTCTGGAAGTTACAGATTTTATTCTACGCTGTTTCTGCTTGATATTCTTGTCATACCAATGAGGTGCTATCGTGAGCCATTGCTCTCCTCCAGCACGCATATATGTCATGTCCCATTGTGGGTCATGATCGTACCATGGCCAGGCTTCCTTGTCTTCCAGACAAAGACCTTTGACCATGTCCATATAAAAGGGATAATTAATACCGTCACGGGGGAATGGACTGGGGCTGCCAACTTTCTCTGTCCACCCCGCTAAGTTATCCACCCAAGGGTTAACTAAATAATAATCTGTGGTGGAGTTACGGGCAACATATTCCTTACATGTTTCTCCTGGTAAAGGTGGGGGGTAAATGACTGTCTTACTCTGACCCCCTCCCATAGTAAAGAATACAATCTACACCAGCTTTCTACGCAATTTCTACAACAACTTATAACAACTGTCTATGCAATATCACAACAAAAATGCAGTTTAAAAAAAAACCTTCTATACAACTTCACAACAAAAAGACTTTCTATGCAATTTACAAAAACTTTCTATGCATGCATTAGTTAACACCAGTTAATTAGTCATTGACAATATCACAATATTATCTGTATAATGAGAACATGAAATCTTTTGACGGGTACGCTTACCTTCGTACAAGATGTCAGAAAAAATACAGCGTTTTAAACAGGAAGCAAGAAAAGTGTTTTGAGTAAAGATATCTGGCAGACGAAAACTTACCAGCCGTCTGGACCAAACATAAGAACTTATCACACTACAAGCATACAAGAATATAGGCGATCAAATCGGGGTATTTTCTACGTTACGTATAGACCCCAGGTCTATTTTTTAAGTATCCCAGATACTAACGTCTTTGGAGAATTGCGCTTTTCTCAGACGTATCTTTAAGTCCCAGACATTAAAGATTATATGGTATCCCTGATACCTGTTTTATGGCTTTACATAAAACTACGTAATATTAAGTCCCGGACTTAAATATTACCTTGTCACGTGTTCCCGGAACACGGAGCGAGTTCAAATTCAGTGTTTGAACGCAATCCCTTACGGAAAAGACAGACAATGAATTCTCTATCTTACCGATTCGGGGGCGATCAACTGAATCCAGGACTGAGCCCCCACTTGAAAGGATATCAGCCTCTTCTTGTACCCCTCGATTTGATGGCCACTGACGTCAGTGAGAGCAATCCTTAAAATTACAGATTATACACGACACCATGTAATTAAGAATCACTCTGCGTTTATTGTTCATAACAATGGTATATAAGGCATCATTGTCTAGGGAGGGATTGGAATGTCCAGGGAGGGGTAGGCAAAAGTAAATACTTTATTGGTTTAACTTTACTGCATAGGAGGGATAAAACAGGCTACATGGGGGGGGGATGTAGGATACAGCCTAGTACTTCATCTAGGGGTGGTGATTTCACACAGTTCCCAACAAACTATGGGTGGAGCTATATTCATTTTATGCAATGCAAGCTAAATCCAAGGCAAAAGAAAAAGAAACAATATTTACACAATGCACACTGACAGAGGAGATTTAACCCTTCAAGCTCTCCCAGCACTTGCCGGCATACAGCAGATGGGAGAACTGGGCAGATCTATAGCTTCCCTGCATTGCCAATGTCTCGACTTTGGTCCCTGGGACAAAAGCCCGATCCCGGACCTCAAAAGCGGCGGAGCTTACACGATAGCAGACGTGTTTGGGCGGATCGGGGCGTTTATCTTACAAGTTGGAAGTGGGAGTATGAGCACCTGCTAATATAGTGTGTGTGTACAGACTGAGCGCAGCGCCGGCGGCAGGAGGGCACTACCTGTCACACCGCCATATAACAGAAGCCCCTGTCCCCGTTCCCCGGCGCCGCTGCGGGGCTGAAACGTCGGCACCAACCGGGGCGCTGACACACTCCCACTCCCCCTCACCCCCCAGAGTCACAGCGCGGAAGGGGTTACTCGCACGGAGGGTTCCCCCAACGTCACCCAGTTGCGTCACGGGCTGCGCCGCGCCAGCCAATCAGATGGCCGGAGAGGAGACGCCTGTGGGCGGGTTGCCTGGCACGCAATACTCGTACCGACCAATCGCAGGCCAGCAGGCGAGAGCCGCTGTGGTTTGAATCTTGTTGCTGCACTGAGGCCGCAGCAGCAGCAGCCGTGTCAGGGGACAGCCGGGGATCTGCACCCGGGCCATGGTGACACAGCGGCGGGCCAGGAGGTTAGTGTGGGAGCGCGTACTGGCCGGGCCGGAGGCAGCCTAACTGCCCGTCACCCGCCTCCATCCAGCGCGCAGACGTTCATAGCTGCCCGAGAGAGCCCCAGCCCACCCTGACTAAGGAGTCTGCTGGCCGGGCAGTGTGAGCGGCTACCCTCGGCGTGGCCCCGGTATGACCTGAGCTCAGGGTCACCCTGCCGGCCAGCCACACCGTGCCTCATAGGCATTGCCCATAGCATGGGCTCACATTGGGGAGTGTGCAGGGTAAATGGCCTAGTCCCTGGCTTTAGCAGAGGAGCCCATGTCTTCTGGTGGCTTTATCAGGCATGTGGAGCACTGATGGGGACATGCTACTACATATATGTAATGTGGTGACACCTGGGAAAAGCCTGTAAGCGTGCTGCTACATGTATGTGTTAGTAAGGTATCCATATGGTATGATATGGCGCAAATAAAGTGGTACTTACTTGGTATGGTGCAGTGAGCGTAGAATGGTACCCACGTTTTATGGCGAAAACAGAATGATACTAGGAGGTGCGGTGAGTATAGGATGCTAACCATGTGGTACGGCTAACATAGCACGATGCCCATGTGGATCCATGGCGAGCACGGAGCTGTGCCCGCGTGGAACCATGGCGAGCACAGAGCTGTGCCCACGTGGAATCATGGCGAGCATGGAGCCGTGCCCACATAGCTACCTAATTCTGACACACAACAAGCTAGGGTTGGCATTGGACCATTGTTGGTGTCTCCAACCACCGATGGTACAAAATCAATGACAGAGCCCAATGTGAACTACAAATGTGTTTTATGCTGGCGCCGACTGCACACGTACAAAACACTGCAGCAAGCTGTCACTTTTATCATTTGTACTTTCTGTATCTGAGGAAGAAGTTAGCGATCCCTGAGGGGCCTGATTCGGAGTTTTAATATACGCCATGCTGATGTATTCACAGTGGATTGCTTATTTACTACTGATTCTGTGCAAAATTCAGTGGAAAGTCTTAGTGTGCAAGTTAATGTTTCAGATGGCATTCGCAATGTCTCCATGATCACTCCCACCGCAGATAGGGAAAGGGGGTGTACTGTAGCAACATTTGCTCAGTCTGTCGCTCCGCTATTACAGGCTTGAAGCCAGTTGGCAGGCATGTTTTTGCACATACGTTGCGAGCGTGTTCACATCTGCAAATGCCATAAACTACAGCTCTGAATCAGGCAAGAAATCAGGAATATTGGTGTTCATCTGCCAAACATACACCCAAGAGTTAATTCCCTTTTTATATAGGTATTATAAGAGTTACTGTTCTTCTCTTTTATGATCCCAATGTTTCTCTTGCTACTAGTAATACTAGAATATAGCATGGGTTACTATTACTCCTATCTTCTAATATTCAGTTATTTATATAGCACAATTGAAATCAGTGCCATAATGTTTTGGGGCCTAGAAAGTGTCCCTCAGACCTATAGAGAGAGCATAGATTAGCTTTGCAGGGGTGCTGCACATTACTTTAATGGGCTCTACACACTCAGCGATTCTTGCAATTTGGACGATGAACGATCTGAATGATGATCGATCATCGTCCAAATTGACTTGCATTGCAAAGCGACGGAGAACCAATGATGAACGACCACGGGGCAGGCACACTGAGCGATATGAACAATTTGTCGTTCATTACTGAACGTGATCATTCATATCGCCTGCACACATCGGCAAGTGTATAGGGCCCACAGGTGAGCATGAAGTACTCACACACCCCGAGCAGAAGGTAACTACTCCTGGTTAGTCAGGATGGTGAAGAGACCTCCTTGTACAGTCATAGATTATATGAATGGAGTTTCTACGTTGTCTTTAGAGACCGGCACACTTTGTGAAGAAGTGTGCTTATTATTTACAATTTATAAAATACCTTGTCTAAACCAAGTGGTATACGTTGTGTGTATGTGTGCCGCCCCCCAATCCTTTTCTGAAGTCAAACATTTGGAAACACCCATTAAAAATACTCCATTTGCCCGTCATCTCCTATATAATAGCCCAAAGTGACTGTGTGTATAATGCTGGGCGTGGGTAGGAGCTCTCATTGGTTTAGCAGCAGGTCTATCACACCCAGTCCACAGCTGATTGGGCGAGAAACACCCACCCACATAGGTTACATCCAATGGGAGGCTCTGCCCTTTGGCTGCTGTGTGTTCCCAGAGCAGGATTAACAATGGGACTGATGGAGCTGCAGCTCCAGGTCCACACCCCAAAGTAGGCCCACTGCATCTGCAGCAACATACTCTCCAACAATTTACACATAAACATTGATACAAATTTGAAAAGGGGGCGTGGCCACGGGTAAAGTGGTGTGGCCACACCTCTTTCCCTATACTTTCGATGGAAGTTTGGAGAGCCAAAAATCGGAATAGACCATAAAAAAGATACTGTACCTGCCAAAAAGGTACAGGTGGAGGGTATGCCACTGCATCTGCAGCAAGTGTCTGCGCTGTAGATAGGGGAAAAAAAATCCTTTTACTGCAGCGTCCTATTTCCTGCTGCCAGTCCGCCTGCCTCCTCCGGCATCAACAATCCCCTCTCCTTAGCCGCGGCACAGCTGCGTCCACCGGCATAGATAGTGTTCACTCCAGGCTGTTTTAGCAGGGCGCCGCGCCCTGCCCGTTTTTTTAGCAGGCAAAACCCGCCCTGCCCCTTTTGCGGCGCCCTGCTAGAACAGCCGCCCGCTTCCTGCCCTCCTGGCGTGTATAGATGCCGTGCGCATGCGCGCGGCATCCATTCACGCATTGGGAGAGAGCTGGGGGAAGCCCAGCAACGACGGAGGTGCTGGGCACGCCCCCAACAGTGACGTCGCCGGCCACAGGCGCTCTCTATAGTAGCGTCTGTGGGCTGCTCCGCCCCCTAAAATGACGTAGGTGTGGCCACGCCCCCTAATTTGCGCAAATGTTCCCCCAGAGTCCGGCGCCCTGCCCCTTTTCACTCCTAGAGTGAACACTAATAGATATGTAGGAAAGCGGCGCAGCGGAAGGCTTTCATAGCCCTCCCTGCACCGCATACTCTCTGAGCTCCGGAGCCGCCTCCTGCGCATGATGTCACAGAAGTGCCTCCCCGCCACAGCCACGCCAAGATTCCCAGAGGCCCTGACTCCACAACACAGTACCTGGGCTGCTGGCCTGGAAGCCCCGAAATGGCTAATGTAACGGATAGAGTGGGTGATATCGCGGAGGGTAATGTCTGGACGCTGAATCAATGTAAAGGGTGACAGTGCTGTGCAGTGCAGTGGGGGTGCAGTGTCACTTACACTGCACAGCATTCTCACCTTTTACCTTGATTCAGCCAGTCAGTCAGTTCTGCCAGCCAGTCACTATTGTTAGCGCCGGTGTCTTAGCGCGTCGTATTACAGGGAAGTAGACGCACTAAATAAACCACCGCTCCCAGCAGCCCTTGGCGACGAAGCATTCCAGCGCTAAGGCCTGCTGGGAGCTGTAGTTTATTGAGTGCATCTTCTTCCCTGTAATGCAGCGCGTTGGGACAACGGTGCAAACAATAGTGACTGGCTGCTGAGCAAGTCTCCGGGAGAGCCACTGCCAAAGGGAGGACAGCAGCTTAGCTGCTTCCAGGAGGAAAAGCATTCCCCGCCCCCTCCCCCACTCGCAGTACCTCCGGGCTCCATCCGCGGCACCTCCACACCACACCCTCCTCCACCACCTGTGGTGGCTTCGGTCCCCCTCCCGTGGCAGCTCCGGACCCTCAACCTCTTCCCCACCACCAACCCCCACCCACGGCACCACCGCACCAGCCCCTCCCCCACCCACGGTACCCCCAGACCACCTCCCCATCTGCGTCTCCCAGCACCCGCCACTCCCCCAACCACAGCACCTACTAGGTGATTCATCAGGCCCTGCGTGCGTTGTTCACACTGTTGCAAGGGGCTACAACCCCTAAACCGTCGCACGCCCTTTGTCCGTGCTATATTTAACCACTCACACAATTATGATTGGAGGTAATACTCCATATAATACATATATTGCATGGCACAAGGGCGTGCAAGGGTTAAGGGGGTCGTAGTCTCTGACGACGGTGTGAAGAGCGCCCGTAGGGCGCGATGAATCACCTAGTGGTTCATATTTATAAAAAAATATTTTTATATTGCCAATAGTGGTCCTTTAAAGAGTTCCTAGGATGTTATTTGGGTAGAAGCAAGTTCCACATTGATTAATAGTTTGATAATTTACTTATGCTCTCTGGGATTATTTTAAGCTGCATTACCACGTAGAGGTTCATTTACAGTTTGATGTAGTAGTGTAAAAAGCTCCAGATATAATATCTGTGCCTTTCACACACAACGGCTTTGAGCCGTGTTTAATGCTGCGCGCATATGCAGCAGCAAAAGGAAAAAAGCCGTTTTGTGTGAAAGGCGATTCAGACACTGAATCTATTCCCTTCAGGTCCGGTCTGGCAGCCGTTCTCCTATTCAGTGGATAGATCTGGCTACAGCACGGTGACTGGGCCGTGTCCGTGTCGTGTGAAAGAACTCATCGGGCTGAGTAGTCATTACAATCCCGGCACGGCAAGATGCCGTCCAGGAGTTTGTCGTGCTGGCTAGTGTGAAAGGGGCCTTACGCTTCTGTGGAGCTACATATGCCCCAATAGCAAAGCTATGACTGCATGTGGGGTGTATAGTTCCACAGCAGCTGAAGGGTGACATGTTGAATAACCCTGGTGTAGTTCGTTGATACATCATTGTTCTACAGGCACCAAGGCTTGCTGCCACTTGTAATTCTATAATTGAATTCTGCAATTTACGTTTTAGTTCTGTCCGAACACCTACTGGGTACGGGAGGGATTTGATATGACGACTGCCGGGATCCCGACAGCCGGCATACCGACAACTATTCTCCCTCTTGGGGGGTCCACGACACCCCTGGAGGGAGAATAAACAGTGTGGTGCGCCACCGTGCCCGCAGCGTAGCGAGCGCAGCGAGCATGCAAAGGGTTCTTTTGCGCTTGCCCCGCTGCCGGCATACCAGCGCCGGGATCCCGACAGCCGGCATAACATAGTTAGACCCCTGGGTACAGTTGTTGGAATTAGTACATTAAGAATGAGGCTGCTTTTTCGGGTGGGGTAGTGGTGGACTCTTTCTTTTTTTCTTGCAGGCCTGCTACCTTAGCCTTGTACTGATCAGCATGGAGCTTTGTAGTTATAAGGGGACACCAAGCTGTGGGCTATACGCACTGTTTTTCCAGTTATATGCAAGAAGTCTGATCCACTGCAGTTGTTTTGTTCTTGAGCACCATTATTTGTGTCACAGTCCAGGCCAAAAAAATAAGGCTGTGTAGGATCTGAGGAGGGACAAGAGTGGGGTGAGCATTAAGTCCAGTCATAGGGGGCAATTCAGCTGTTTTCCCCTGCGGCTGCCACTAGATGGTGCCCAACGGAGCAATTCAGCGGTTGCTCTGGTTGGGCGCGCGGAGACGCATAGCAGCTTACGCAATCGCGCCCATTTATTTAGCTGCTTTACGCAGCTAAACCCAACACTGGTGATGATAACAAGTGAACCCCCCCCCATAGAATTAAATGCACTTTAACCAGGTTTACCCTTGCTTCAAGAGATCCATTTGAAAATCCACCAGATCTCCATGTGTGCGCATCTCAACATAAATTGCAGTTTCACGTACGTGCTAAACATAGCCAACAAGTGAGTTCCCAGTCATTATCCAGTTACGTCCATGCAGCCACAAGATGCATATTCTCTGAATCGCCTGTAGATGAGTGTGCAAAGCTATGGCGCATGCACAGTGCTAAACACAACGGTAAGGTGCACCAGGAAAGTGAACTTCTTTGCAGTGCTGCATCTGCTCTTAATATGTACCCAGAAAAATAAAATCATTTAAAAATTGGATCTATGGAAAGTAGAAGCAAATTTTGACTCTTATTGTTGCTTTCTTTTTCCAGATTATAAACCATTCATCGGATCTCCGTCTATTCAAACATGGCTACTGGCGAGGGAGATGTTTGTAGCCATGTAAGAGTGGTAGTCAGAGTACGCCCTTCAAACGAGAGAGAGAGGCAAGCAAATTCCACCAGTGTGGTGCAAGTGGTGGATAGACACATTCTAGTATTTGATCCGAAGGTGGAAGTTGTCACTTTCTTTCACGGCAGGAGTGCAACCAATAGGGATGTTGCAAGAAAGAAAAATAAAGACATTAAGTTTGTGTACGATTGTGTCTTTGACGAGAATTCAACTCAGCAGGAAGTTTTCGAGCAGACGACAAGGATTGTGTTGGACGGTGTGCTGAATGGCTACAACAGTACAGGTATGTATCAATGTATGTGCTTTAATCATTAGTACAACGTGCCTCTACTAGAGCCTTGCACAGCAAACTGCTGACTTAGCGGTGTAGCTTGCGTTATTCTCTATGGCCCTGTCAGAAATGTAGTGATCACGCTAGGCTGTTTTAGCAGGGCGCCGCACCCTGCCCGATTTTATTTTTTAGGGCAGGGCGGATTTTGCCCTTTTCTGCGGCGCCCTGCTCAAATAGCCGCCCGCTTTCTGCCCTCCCAGCGTGTGAAGATGCTGTGCGTATGCGCGCGGCATCCATTCACGCTGTGAGAGAGCTTGGGGGAAGCCTAGCACTTCCGTAGGTGCTGGGCACGCCCCCAACAGTGACACCGCCGGCTGAACCGCCCACTTTTATTACATGTATTGACCACGCCCCTATTTTGCACGACCACGCCCCTTTTTGCCGTTTGTGCCCCTCACAGTCCGGCGCCCTGCCCGGATCCTAGAGTGAACACTAGAAATGCACAGGAGATGTTGATGATCTCCTCTGCTAATAAGTGTATATACGAATATAATTAACAATTGTTTAACAGTACAGTGAAAATTGATGCCTAGGATTTAAAGTTACAGACCACTTCACATTGGTGTCCGGTCTTTAGGTCGACCACTATTGGTCGACATGGTCACTAGGTCGACATGGCAAAGGTCGCCGCTTAAAAAGTTTTTTTTTTTTTTTAAATGTAACTTTCATAGTTTACGGTCCACGTGGACTACGATTGGGAATAGTAATCTTGCCTGAAGCACGGCAAGCGAAGCGAGGGGACATGGTGCACTAATTGGGGTTCCTAGTCACTTTACGAAGACAACCCAATTTAAAAAAAACAACCACAACCTGGGTGTCGATCTTTTTCAATGTCGACCTAATGACTGTGTCGACCTAATTCATGTATCAACCTAGTCATTGTCAACCAATAGTGGTCTACCTAATGACTGTCGACCCAACGATCCACACCCGACACATTAATCCCTTTTGTATATTGATTACAACAGTAAAGGTTTTTACTTACTGCTATCGCAATATCAGGCGAATCATATAATATTTAAAATGTAGTCTCTGCAGCATTTTCAAATCCTGCCAGAAAATTAACTACTATGGTCTGCAACGCAGGGGTAACTAAGGACTTGATGCTGGGTTGGACAGATGTATATTGGCATCATGTGCCCCAGCATTCCGTGCATAGAAATAAACTCAGTGTATTGGGCCTAATTCACACCTGATCGCTAGGCTGCGTTTTCATACAGCAGGCTATCAGGCCTAAACTGCGCATGCACCGCAGTGTGCGGGCTCGTTGCACAGGTACAAAGCGGATCACCGCTCAGCTATGGGTTTGTGCAAGGAATCCATTCGCACAGGCAGTCGCAGGGAGATTGACAGGAAGAAGCCGTTTATGGGTGTCAACTGTCCGTTTTCTGGGAGTGGTTGGAAAAACGCAGGCGTGTCCAAGTGTTTGCAGGGAGAGTTCCTGACGTCCATTCCGGTCCCGGACAGGCTGAAGTGTTTGCAGCGGCTGAGTAAGTCCTGGGATACTCAGAGACTGCACAAAATCAGTTTGTACAGCTCTGCTACACATGCGTTCACACACTTGCACAGCAAAAATACCCTCCCCTATGGGCGGCGGCTAAGCGAACCCATGACTGCAAAAAATACCACTAGCGAGCGAACAGGTCTGAATTAGGCCCCTTGTTCTGTATGGGAAACATACTGCATCTTGTGGTGTCCACACCCCCGATCTGTGTGCTTGACTTGCTACTGGTGCTGATCTGTTTCCCTCAACCTGGCATCAGCCAGCAAATGATTTTCCCATGGTGGACGGGACTGACTGTGTATTACACACTTTATGCAGTTACAAATCTGAAAGATACATCTTAGATTGTAATCTTGCCATGGAAACTGGAAAATATAAATGTGGCATAAAAGTACATTTTGATATGTCTTTTAATGGATTTGCCAGCTGCATGGTTTTTCAGATTAGAGCGGATTACGTAAGCAATTGTTATAATAGGTGTGTTTTGGTTCCGGTATGAATGGTCGACCATGTTATGGTCGACAGTCATTAGGCCGACATTGGCATGGTTGACATGGACAAAAGGTCGACACATGAAAAGGTCGACATGAGTTTTGTTTTGTTTTTTTACTTTTTTTGGTGTCGTTTTTTGCGTAAAAAGTGACTGGGAACCCCAATTAGTGCACCGCGTCCCCATGCAAGGTGCCTAGCTCCGCTACCGCTGCGCTCAGCACAGGTTACCGTTCCCAATCGTAGTCCACGTGGATCGTAAAGTATGGAAAAGTTCCCCAAAAGAAAAAAAAAAGGGAAGAACTCATGTCGACCTTTTCATGTGTCGACCATGTCGATGTCTACCAATAGTGGTCGACCTAATGACTGTGGACCATAACATGGTCGACCATCCAAACGGATACTGGTGTGTTTTGGGGTTTGTTTATTTTTTTTATTACCCACATTGCATCACTTACCTAGGAGAACATGTTGGTTTTCCTTATTGCCCTTTGTGCTAAACATCTGATCGTTGTTACCTTTTGCTGATAAATGAATATAAACAGTACAAATCTGAGGTCTACACTGCACTCCCATCTTTGTGTAGCAAGTTTATGAGACTGTAGCGGTGTTTGATTGTGATCTGCACTAAGTTCATCTTCTTGTGACGCTGTGCCTCCAGCATGCATGGCACACCTGGATTATATGGTGGTTGGGCTAACAGCACTTCAAACGCACATGGGATTGCTTACAGTATGTTACATGCCCAGCTTAATATGGACAACATAGTAGTTTGCTTGTTAAATAAAAAAAACTGTTGCCCTTATTTAGTGGGGCATGTAACTAAAACACAATCCCAAATGCCTTTTGAAGTGACAACACTTCACGCTTTAGAGCATATAAACATTTCTGTTATTTCAAATCCTTAATTTCAATTCCACTGTAGATGAGGTGTATACGCAGGTGCCTTACTATTAGGCTTACCATACTATCCCTTTAAAATGGGACGCATAAATTACATCGGTTTTGGGGCTGGCTGATTTGAAGCCTGCTTTTCATCTGGTGTCAATCAGCCACAGAACCTGGGTAATCCATGAGTGTCCCGGTTTAAAGGGATGGTATGGAACGCCTACTTAATACTCCCAGGCCCAGATTTATCAAGCCTTGAAGAGTGATACATTGCATGGTGATAAAGTACCAACCAATCAGCTCCTAACTGACACGTTACAGGCTGTGTTTGAAAAATGACAGCTGGGAGCTGATTGAATGGTACTTTATCACCGTCACTAAAGAAAAAGAATGAAAAGACTTTGGGGCAGATGTATTACTCTGGAGAAGGCATAAGGAAGTGATAAACCAGTGATATGTGCAAGGTGATAAACGCAGCAGCCAATCAGCTTCAATATGTAAATTAACAGTTAGGAGCCAATTGGCTGGTGCATTTATCACCTTGCACATATCACTGGTTTATCACTTCCTTATGCCTTCTCCAGGTTAATACATCTGCCCCTTTTGTCTACTTTATCACCATGCAATTTATCACTCTCCAAGGTATGATAAATCTGGGCCCCAGACTCTGATCGCCCCCACCTTACCGCTCATTGCTAGTTTAAGACCCCTACACATGACACAGTTGAGTCTACCCTGATGGCTCTATGCTGCTTTTTGCCACATGTGGCTAGCTTATTTATAGGTTATTTTACAGGGGGTGTAACACCGCCACTTTGCATCTGTGCTAAAATGTGTGGTTTCTGCTGCACATTGCCCAATTATGTGTCTTCCTGGGAATATGTTGCTGATCACATAGGTTTTCTAATATGCTGGTCATTGGTAGCTAATATCTGTTGTGCTGGTAATGTGTGCAGTACCTTTTTGCATTCCTTGAATTGATAGTAATGCAAAGTAAAGCCAGCAATTAGCATACAGAAAAATGTATGTTCGGCTGATATTTTGATATTCACTTTGCCTCCACGGAAGCCTTTCACAAGTCAGTCTGCTCTGTCGCTATCTCTTGCTGTGTTCACCCATGGGGGTCTGAGCTGTAGGCAGTTTTTGCAAAAGCAACCGAAATTTTTTTGCCATCATGTTAATAATTTTATTGGAGCTGTCACACTTGTGTATGTTTATCATAACCAGTTTCCAAGAGCACTAGAACTTATTTTTGGCTTTCAGCTATCTGCCGTTTGCTCCTGTGTACTTTCCCTGCTATGTAACAACAGCTTTTTGTAACATGACAACTTCTTAAATACAGGCTGTATCATAACTCCCAGTGTATAGTGCGTTGTCCCTAGGTAGAACTTATCCTGTCTTAGAAGTAATCGGGAACAGGCTAGTATTTATTAATCCTAAAAATTGCTGTTCTTTATAAAGTAATCCAAATTCTCATAAGTCCTAGAGGATGCTGGGGTCCACTACAGTACCATGGGGTATAGACTGTTCCGCAAGAGCCATGGGCACTTTAAGACTTTTCCAGAGTGTGAACTGGCTCCTCCCTCTATGCCCCTCCTCCAGACCTCAGTTTAGAAAATGTGCCCAGGCAGACTGGTCGCACTCTAGTGGAGCTCTACAGAGTTCTACTAAAAGACTTTGTTTAGGTTTTTTTATTTTACAGGGAGACTGCTGGCAACAGCCTCCCTGCTTCATTGGACTTAGGGGGAAGAAGTAGGAACCAACTTCCTATATAGTTTCATGGCTCTGCTTCTGCTGACAGGACACCATTAGCTCCTGAAGGATACTGAACACTAGCTGCGGCTATGCACTCCCACAGCACGCCGTCACCCCCCTAACAGAGCCAGAAGTCAGAAGACTGGTGAGTAGTGTTACAGGAGATCTGCAGAGAGGGACCTTCGGTCATCATGGCGGCTTAAGGTACCGCGCAGCAAGCGGGAACGCTGCGCGATCATGCTCTCCATGTACACAGAGCCCAGCAGGGCGCGGGGTGGGGTGCGCCCTGGGCAGCATGAACCCTACTCTCACTGGCAAAAGGTAGCATACTCTATTCTACACTGTCCAACACCCCCGCCAGTATAAAGATCGTTTGTAATGCCTGAGGGGAAACGCGCCATTGCAGGGGGCGAAGCTTCTTCCTCAGGCAGCCAGCACACTTCTCAGCACCATTTCCGCCCAGCACACAGCAGGGGAAGACACGCTGATCCTCCTTTCCACATCTGACCAAGTATCAGGGTGCAAAAAAAGGGGGGGGGGGGGGGGGGGGGGTGTGTGTGTATTATTTTGGTGCTAAATCCCATTAGTGGCATTATATAAGCGCTTGAAGGGTCTCTGTATATAAAATACGATACACAGGGATTTGTTATTTTGGCGCCGAGTTGTGGACTGGCAAATTCCTTTCTGTGTCCCTCTGACAGATTTTACTGTTGGTCTGTCTCCAGTAGCCCCGGAGTGTCTGTGGTGTGATTTTGCACGTGTGTAACATGTCTGAGTCAGGGAGCTTTTCCCCTGAGGAAGCCATTTTAGGGACACAAGGATGTAATGTGGTGGCGCTGCTGTCGCACCACGAGCCTGAATGAGTGAAAGAATTACGTGATAGTGTGAATCATATAAGTAAGAGATTGAATAAATCTGAGTCTCATGCTGAAAACTGGAGAAAATCCGTGGAAGATGTGATTTTTAATAGTTCTGCCTTTTCATCCACAGGGGACCCCTCTGGTTCACAAAAAAGGTCATTTGCACAAGTAGTACAAACTGATACCGACACGGACTCTGATTCCTGTGTCGACACTAGTGATTCCAGGGGAATTGATCCAAAATTGGCAAAAAACATTCAATACATGATTGTTGCTATAAGGGAGGTGTTAGAGGTTACAGAGCCCCCTCCTTTACCACAGGAGAATGCTTACTTTAATAAAGAGAAGAAACCTAATGTAACTTTCCCTCCGTCTTATGAACTGAATGGACTCTTTGAGGGGGTCTGGACAAACCCTGAGAAGAAATTCCTGATTCCCAAAAGGATTCAGGCAGCTTATCCTTTCTCTAATGTCCTAGTGGATGCTGGGGACTCCGTAAGGACCATGGGGAATAGACGGGCTCCGCAGGAGACTGGGCACTCTAAGAAAGATTTAGTACTACTGGTGTGCACTGGCTCCTCCCTCTATGCCCCTCCTCCAGACCTCAGTTAGTTAGAATCTGTGCCCGGACAGAGCTGGGTGCTTTTAGTGAGCTCTCCTGAGCTTGCTAATAAGAAAGTATTTTCAGAGAGCTTCTGCTGTCAACAGACTCTCTGCTACGTGGGACTGATGGGAGAGAAGCAAACCTACTAACTGCGGCTAGGTTGCGCTTCTTAGGCTACTGGACACCATTAGCTCCAGAGGGATCGAACACAGGACCTGACCTTGTCGTCCGGAGCCGCGCCGCCGTCCCCCTCGCAGAGCCAGAAGACAGAAGCCGGCAGAAGCAGAGAAGACATCGAAATCGGCGACAGAAGACTCCTGTCTTTACATGAGGTAGCGCACAGCACTGCAGCTGTGCGCCATTGCGCCCACACTAACCCACACACTCCGGTCACTGTAGGGTGCAGGGCGCAGGGGGGGGCGCCCTGGGCAGCAATTGATACCTCCTGGCGAAATCTGCATATATACAGTTGGACACTGTTTAAATGCATGAGCCCCCGCCATTAATTTTACACAAAATCGCGGGACAGAAGCCCGCCGCTGAGGGGGCGGGGCCTTCTTCCTCGGCACTCACCAGCGCCATTTTCCTTCCACAGCTCCACTGAGAGGAAGCTCCCCAGGCTCTCCCCTGCAGAATCACGGTAGAAGGTTAAAAAAGAGAGGGGGGGGCACATAAATTTAGGCGCATTAATCATAATACAGCAGCTACTGGGTAAACACTAAGTTACTGTGTGTTTCCTGGGTCATATAGCGCTGGGGTGTGTGCTGGCATACTCTCTCTCTCTCTCCAAAAGGCCTGGTGGGGGTCCTGTCCTCATTTAGAGCTTCCCCTGTGTGTGTGGTGTGTCGGTACGCATGTGTCGACATGTTTGACGAAGAGGGCTATGTGGAGGCAGAGCAAGTGCAGTTGAATGACGTGTCGCCGCCGACACCTGATTGGATGGGTATGTGGAAGGTGTTAAATGATAATGTAAACTCCTTACATAAAAGGTTGGATAAAGCTGATACCTTGGGCCAGTCAGGGTCTCAACCCATTCCTGATCCTACAGCGCAGAGGCCCTCAGGGTCTCAAAAGCGCCCACTATCCAAAATGGTTGACACAGATGTCGACACGGATTCTGACTTCAGTGTCGACGACGATGATGCAAAATTGCAACCGAAAATGACAAAAGCTATCCGCTACATGATTATAGCGATGAAGGATGTTTTACACATATCAGAGGTAGACCCTGTCCCTGACAAGAGGGTTTATATGTAAGGGGAGAAAAAGCAAGAGGTGACTTTTCCCCCTTCACATGAGTTAAATGAGTTATGTGAAAGAGCGTGGGATTCTCCTGATAAGAAAGTGCTGATTTCCAAAAGGTTACTTATGTCGTACCCTTTCCCGCCAGAGGACAGGGTGCGCTGGGAATCCTCCCCTAGGGTAGATAAAGCTCTCACACGCTTATCTAAGAAGGTGGCCCTGCCGTCACAGGATACGGCCGCCCTAAAGGATCCTGCAGATAGAAAGCAGGAAAGTATCCTGAAATCTGTTTATACACATTCAGGGACTCTACTGAGGCCGACAATTGTGTCGGCGTGGATGTGTAGTGCTGTAGCAGCGTGGACTGATAATCTGTCTGAGGAAATGGATACCTTGGACAGGGATACCATTATGCTGACCCTGGGGCATATAAAAGACACTGTCCTATATATGAGGGATGCCCAGAGGGACATTTGCCTACTGGGCTCTAGAATTAATGCAATGTCAATTTCTGCCTGTGGACAGGTGATGCCGACTCCAAAAAACACATGGAAGTGTTACCTTACAAGGGTGAGGAATTGTTTGGGGACGGTCTCTCGGACCTGGTTTCCACAGCTACTGCTGGGAAGTCAAACTTTTTGCCATATATTCCCTCACAACCTAAGAAAGCACCGTATTACCAAATGCAGTCCTTTCGTGCACAAAGAATCAAGAAGGTCAGAGGTGCTTACTTTCTTGCTAGAGGCAGGGGTAGAGGGAAAAAGCTGCACCTTACAGCTAGTTCCCAGGAACAGAAGTCCTCCCCGGCTTCCACTAAATCCACCGCATGGCGCTGGGGCTCCACGGGTGGAGCAGGAGCGGTGGGGGCGCCTCTCCGACATTTCAGCCACCAGTGGGTTCGCTCACAGGTGGATCCCTGGGCTATACAGATTGTGTCTCAGGGATACAAGCTGGAATTCGAGGTGATGCCCCCTCACCGTTACCTAAAATCGGCCCTGCCAGCTTCCCCCATAGTAAGGGAAGTAGTGGTAGCGGCAATTCACAAGCTATTTCTCAGCAGGTGGTGGTAAAGGTTCCCCTTCTTCAACAAGGAAAGGGATACTATTCCACAATGTTTGTGGTACCGAAACCGGACGGTTCGGTCAGACCTATATTATATTTAATGTCCCTGAACATTTATCTGAAAAGATTCAAGTTCAAAATGGAATCGCTCAGAGCGGTCATTGCAAGCCTGGAAGAGGGGGATTTTATGGTGTCTCTGGACATCAAGGATGCTTACTTGCATGTCCCCATTTATCCACCTCATCAGGAGTACCTCAGATTTGTGGTACAGGACTGTCATTACCAATTCCAGACGTTGCCGTTTGGGCTCTCCACGGCACCGAGAATATTTACCAAGGTAATGGCAGAAATGATGGTGATCCTGAGAAAGCAAGGAGTCACAGTTATCCCATACTTGGACGATCTCCTCATAAAGGCGAGGTCCAGGGAGCAGTTGCAGATCAGCGTAGCGCACTCACAGGAAGTGTTGCAACAGCATGGCTGGATTCTGAATATCCCAAAGTCGCAGCTGATTCCTACGACGAGTCTGCCCTTTCTGGGCATGATTCTGGACACAGACCAGAAGAAGGTGTTTCTCCCGGCGGAGAAGGCTCAAGAGCTAGTGACTCTAGTCAGAGACCTCTTATAACCGAAACAGGTGTCAGTGAATCACTGCACGCGAGTCCTGGGAAAGATGGTGGTATCGTACGAAGCCATTCCCTTCGGCAGGTTCCATGCGAGGATCTTTCAATGGGATCTGTTGGACAAATGGTCCGGATCGCATCTTCAGATGCATCGGCTGATCACCCTGTCCCCCAGGGCCAGGGTGTCTCTTCTGTGGTGGCTACAGAGTGCTCACCTTCTCGAGGGCCGCAGGCTCGGCATACAGGACTGGGTCCTGGTGACCACGGATGCGAGCCTCCGAGGGTGGGGGGCAGTCACTCAGGGAAGAAACTTCCAAGGGTTGTGGTCATGTCAGGAGGCTTTTCTGCACATAAATATCCTGGAACTAAGAGCCATATTCAACGCCCTGAGTCAAGCGGAGCCCCTGCTTCGCAACCAACCGGTGCTGATTCAGTCAGACAACATCACCGCGGTGGCTCATGTAAACCGCCAGGGCGGCACAAGAAGCAGAGTCGCGATGGCGGAAGCCACCAGGATTCTTCGGTGGGCGGAGAATCACGTGCAAGCACTGTCAGCAGTGTTCATTCCGGGAGTGGACAACTGGGAAGCAGACTTCCTCAGCAGGCACGACCTTCACCCGGGAGAGTGGGGACTTCATCACGAAGTCTTCACTCTGATTACAAATCGATGGGAACTGCCACAGGTAGACATGATGGCGTCCCGTCTCAACAAAAAGCTACAAAGGTATTGCGCCAGGTCAAGAGACCCTCAGGCGATAGCTGTGGACGCCCTGGTAACACCGTGGGTGTTCCAGTCGGTCTATGTGTTTCCTCCTCTTCCTCTCATACCCAAGGTGCTGAGAATCGTAAGAAGAAGAGGAGTGAGAACAATACTCTTTGTTCCGGGTTGGCCAAGAAGGACTTGGTACCCGGAACTGCAAGAAATGCTCACAGAGGACCCATGGCCTCTGCCTCTCAGACAGGACCTGTTGCAACAGGGGCCTTGCCTGTTCCAAAACTTACTGCGGCTACGTTTGACGGCATGGCGGTTGAACGCCGTATCCTAGCGGAAAAAGGCATTCCGGAGGAAGTTATTCCTACGCTGATAAAGGCTAGGAAGGACGTGACAGCAAAGCATTATCACCGCATATGGCGAAAATATGTTGCTTGGTGTGAGGCCAGGAAGGCCCCTACAGAGGAATTCCAACTGGGCAGATTTCTGCACTCTGGAGTGACTATGGGCTTGAAGTTGGGATCCATAAAGGTCCAGATTTCGGCCCTATCCATTTTCTTTCAAAAGGAACGGGCTTCTCTTCCTGAAGTTCTGACGTTTGTTAAGGGAGTGCTGCATATTTAGCCCCCTTTTGTGCCACCAGTGGCACCTTGGGATCTCAACGTGGTGTTGGGTTTCCTGAAATCCCACTGGTTTGAGCCACTTAAGACTGTGGAGCTGAAGTATCTCACGTGGAAAGTGGTCATGCTATTGGCCTTAGCTTCAGCTAGGCGTGTGTCAGAATTGGCGGCTTTGTCGTGTAAAAGCCACTATCTGGTTTTCCATGTGGACAGGGCAGAATTACGGACTCGTCCCCAATTTCTGCCAAAGGTGGTGTCATCTTTTCATTTGAACCAACCTATTGTAGTGCCTGCGGCTACTCGTGACTTGGAGGATTCCAGGTTACTAGATGTAGTCAGGGCTTTGAAGATTTATGTAGTCAGAACGGCTGGAGTCAGGAAAACTGACTCGCTGTTTATCCTGTATGCCCCCAACAAGTTGGGTGCTCCTGCTTCAAAGCAAACCGTTGCCCGCTGGATCTGTAACACGATTCAGCAGGCTCATTCTGCGGCTGGATTGCCGCATCCAAAATCAATGAAAGCCCATTCCACAAGGAAGGTGGGCTCTTCTTGGGCGGCTGCCCGAGGGGTCTCGGCATTACAGCTTTGCCGAGCTACTACTTGGTCGGGTTCAAACACATTTGCAAAATTCTACAAGTTTGATACCCTGGCTGAGGAGGACCTTGTGTTTGCCCATTCGGTGCTGCAGAGTCATCCGCACTCTCCCGCCCGTTTGGGAGCTTTGGTATAATCCCCATGGTCCTTACTGAGTCCCCAGCATCCACTAGGACGTTAGAGAAAATAAGATTTTACTCACCGGTAAATCTATTTCTCGTAGTCCGTAGTGGATGCTGGGCGCCCGTCCCTAGTGCGGACTTTCTGCAATACGTGTATATAGTTATTGCTTAATAATGGGTTATGTTATGTTGGCATCCATTGTTTGATGCCCTGTTGTTGTTCATACTGTTGACTGGATAAGTGTATCACAAGTTATACGGTGTGATTGATGTGGCTGGTATGAGTCTTACCCGGGATTCCAAAATCCTTTCCTTATAATGTCTGCTCTTCCGGGCACAGTTTCCTTAACTGAGGTCTGGAGGAGGGGCATAGAGGGAGGAGCCAGTGCACACAAGATAGTACTGAATCTTTCTTTAGAGTGCCCAGTCTCCTGCGGAGCCCGTCTATTCCCCATGGTCCTTACGGAGTCCCCAGCATCCATTACGGACTACGAGTAATAGATTTACCGGTGAGTAAAATCTTATTTTTCCTGCAGAGGACAGGAGAAAGTGGGAGTCACGCCCCATTTTAGACAGTGCTGTCAAGGTTAACAAAAAAGGTGATTCTCCCTGAACCTGGGACGGCTTCACTAAAGGAGCCGGCAGACCGCAAGTTATAGACTACGTTGAAATCTATTTATGTGACCAATGGGACACTACTCAGGCCTACCATTGCCTGTGCGTGGGTGAGTAGTGCTATAGAAAAGTGGTAAGTAAACTTGTCATCAGACATCGACACGATAGATAGAGATGAGATACTCCTAACGTTAGGTCATATCAAGGACGCGGCTGCGTAAATGCTGGAAGCCATGAAAGATATTGGTGTCTTGAGATCAAGGGCCACTACCATGGCAATTTCATCTCGTAGGGCGTTGTGTATTCGCCAATGGAATGCAGACGCGGATTCCAAAAGGAATATGGAGGCTCTCCCGTACAAGGGCGAGGCTTTGTTCGGAGATGGGCTGGATGCCTTAGTTTCTGCGGCTACCTTTTCTCCTTAATGCTCCAGCGCCGGCAAAAAAGACACATCATTCTCAGATGCAGTCCTTTCGGCCCAATAAATACAAAAAGGGCTAAGGTTCCCCTTTCTTTGCAGGTAAAGGCAGGGGAAAGGGAAAAAAGTCCACGGCGTTTCCAGGTTCACAAGAGCAGAAGTCAACCTCTGCTTCTGCAAAATCTTCAGCATGACGCTGGGGCTCCCTCGCAGGAGTCCGCTCAGGCGGGGCACGTCTGAAACTCTTCAGTCAGATTTGGGTTCATTCTGGCCTGGACCCATGGATCGTACAAATAGTGTCCCAGGGGTACAGGTTGAAGTTTCAAGACGTCCCCCCATGTAGGTTTTTCAAATCGGCCTTACCAGCTTCTGTTCCAGACAGGGA
The DNA here is from genome assembly GCF_028390025.1 of Pseudophryne corroboree. Classification (NCBI taxonomy): domain Eukaryota; kingdom Metazoa; phylum Chordata; class Amphibia; order Anura; family Myobatrachidae; genus Pseudophryne; species Pseudophryne corroboree. The sequence goes on along the minus strand of NC_086454.1, from coordinate 72,468,610 downwards.
AGTGGTATCAGCAGCAATACAAAAATTATGTCAGGATCAAGTGATTGTCCTGGTTCCCTTGTCACAACAAGGAGAAGGGTTTTATTCGAGCCTTTTTGTAGTACCGAAGCCGGACGGCTCGGTCAGACCGATTCTAAACCTGAAAACTCTGAATCTCTACCTACAAAGGTTCAAATTCAAGATGGAATCTCTAAGTGCAGTGATTTCCAATCTGGAGGAGAAGGACTTCATGGTGTCAGTGGACATAAAAGATGCCTACTTACATGTTCCTATCTATCCTCCGAATCAAGCTTATCTGAGATTCACAGTGTAGGTTTGTCATTACCAATTTCAAACCTTACCGTTCTGGCTGTCCACGGCACCGTGGGTATTTACCAAGGTGATGGCGGAGATGATGGTTCTCCTTCGAAAGCAAGGAGTCAACATATTTCCTTACCTGGACGATCTCCTGATAAAGGCAAGGTCCAAGGAAAAGTTGGTGCAGAGCATTGCACTCTCCCTGACAGTACTTCGACAGCAAGGTTGGATCATAAATTTTCCAAAGTCACAGTTGGAACCGACGACAAGATTATAATTTCTGGGGATGATACTGGACACAGAAGTACAGAGGGTATTTCTTCCAGGAAATCCGGAGAATGGACAAACAAATTCTAAAACCAACAAGGGTATCGATTCATCAATGCATGCGTTTGTTGGGAAAGATCGTAACGGCCTACGAGGCCCTACAGTTCGGCAGGATTCCATGCCAGCGTATTCCAGTGGGACCTATTGGACAAGTGGTCCGGATCCCATCTACACATGCATCAGAGGATAATCCTGTCATCCAAAGCCAGAATTTCTTCTGTGAATGGCTTCACAGTTCTCACCTCCTGGAAGGGCGCAGGTTCGGGATTCAGGATTGGCTCCTAGTAACCACAGATGCAAGTCTCTGAGGCTGGGGAGCAGTCACAAAAGGGGAAAGCTTCCAAGGAAGATGGTTCAGTCAAGAAACCTGTCTAACATAAATGTTCTGGAGTTGAGAGCCATTTACAACGGCCTTCTACAAGCGGTGCATTTTCTTCAAGATCAACCCATACAGGTCCAGTCAGACAATATAACAGCAGTGGCGTACATAAACCGTCAGGGCTGAACGAAAAGCAGAGCAGCAATGGCAGAGGTGACAAAGATACTCCTCTGGGCAGAAAGACATGCAAGAGCTCTGTCTGCAATTTTCATTCCGGGAGTGGACAACTGGGAAGTGGACTTCCTCAGCAGACACGATCTCCACCCAGGAGAATGGGGCCTCCACCAAGAAGTCTTCGCAGAGGTGACGGGTCATTGGGGAGTTCCTCAAGTAGACATGATGGCATCTCGTCTCAACAAGAAGCTTCAGAGATATTGTTCCAGGTCAAGAGACCCACAAGCAGTAGCAGTGGATGCACTAGTGACCCAGTGGGTGTTTCGGTGGGTGTGTGTTCCCTCCACTTCCACTAATACCAAAGATTCTCAAGATCATAAGAAGATCAGGGGTTCGAGCGTTCCTTATTGTCCCAGACTGGCCAAGGAGGGCTTGGTATCCAGATCTTCAGGAGTTACTCATAGAAGAGGCCGAGGATCTTCCTCTTCGCAAGGACCTGCTGCGGCAGGGTCCGTGCGTGTATCAAGACTTACCGCAGCTACGTTTCACGGCATGGCTGTTGAACGCCGGATCCTAGCCCGAAAGGGTATTCCCAAAGAAGTAGTTCCCACGCTGATTCGGGCCGGGAAAGGAGTAACATTGAAACATTACCACCGTATTTGGAGAAAATATGTGTCTTGGTGTGAGACCAAGAAGGCTCCAACGGAAGAACTTCAGTTAGGACGTTTTCTCAGGCGGGTGTGGATGCAGGCTTAAGATTTGGTTCAATCAAGGTCCAAATTTCGTCTTTGTCAGTTTTCTTACAGAAACAATTGGCCTCCCTTCCGGAAGTTCAGACGTTCGTGAAGGGGGTTCTGCACATCCAACCTCCTTTTGTGCCTCCTACAGCACCGTGGGATCTTAACGTGGTGTTGCGGTTCCTTCAATCAGATTGGTTTGAACCTCTCCAGGAGGTGGAGTTAAAGTTTCTCACTTGGAAAGTGGTCATGCTGTTGGCTTGGGCATCCGCAAGGCGGGTGTCTGAGTTAGGGGCCTTGTCTCACAAGAGCCCTTATTTGATCTTCCATGAAGATAGGGCTGAACTAAGAACTCGTCAGCATTTTCTTCCAAAGGTGGTTTCTTCTTTCCATGTGAACCAACCTATTGTGGTGCCAGTGGCTACTGACACCTCAGCTGTTTCAAAGTTTCTGGATGTGGTCAGAGCTTTGAGAATTTGTCACGAGAACAGCTCGGATAAGGAAAACAGAGGCGCTGTTTGTCCTGTATGTTCCCAACAAGATTGGGTGCTCTGCTTCTAAGCAGACGATTGCGCGCTGGATCAGATGCACGATTCAGCATGCTCATTCTACGGCAGGATTGCCGGTACCGAATTCGGTGACTGCCCATTCTACAAGAAAGGTGGGCTCATCCTGGGCAGCTGCCCGGGGGTCTCGGCATTACAGCTTTGCCGAGCAGCTACTTGGTCGGGGACAAAAACGTTTGCTAAGTTTTACAAGTTTGACACCTTGGCCGCTGAAGATCTAAAGTTTCGTCAATCAGTTCTGCAGGGACGTCCGCACTCTCCCGCCCGTACTGGAGCTTTGGTATAACCCCATGGTACTGAAGTGGACCCCAGCATCCTCTAGGACGTATGAGAAAACAGGATTTTAATACCTACCGGTAAATCCTTTTCTCGAAAAAGTGCGTTCTTTACCTACAGTGTGTTATATAGTTGTAAGTTTTACACAGGTGTTGTGTTAAAAAAAATGTCAGCACGTTGCTGCAATGGTCATGCTTGTAGGCATGTGTTACGTTAATTGCCATGTTGTGCGGCATGGTTAAAGTGTGAGCTGGTATGAATCTCACCATTAACTTAAAAGTAAATCCTTTTCTCGAAATGTCCGTCTCCCTGGGTACAGTTCCTATACTGAGGTCTGGAGGAGGGGCATAGAGGGAGGAGCCAGTTCACACTCTGGAAAAGTCTTAAAGTGCCCATGGCTCCTGCGGAACAGTCTATACCCCATGGTACTGAAGTGGACCCCAGCATCCTCTACGGACTAGGAGAAAAGGATTTACCGGTAGGTATTAAAATCCTGTTTTTGGCCTAGACTGGCCACCCAAGTGCATCAAACCAAGCTTCCTATCGCCATCTTGGGCTGGTGCTGATATGTAGAATCTTGGCAGAAAAATACTTTGTGGGGACGATTGGTGGGCAGGCTCATATATTGGGCAATTTATGCCAAGAACCTCAGATATGATGTATAATTAAATTTATTACAATTCTAGTGGTTGCATGGTGCACCTGCTCTCTTCCTATGTTGTAACAAAATACTTTATCTACAGCCATATCCTATTAACCACGGTAAAACAGATATTTTTTGTGATTGTTCACCCCCCCCCCCCCCCCCCCCCGATGTTTCACCAATTTTTTTCCGTATATGTCTTTTTACAGGGTATCCTATTACTGTAAAAACAAACAAACAAAAGAAAACATGCAGGGCTGTTTCCGGGGATTTGGCACAAAATCCCCAAGAAGCCGCGGCGACCTGCAGTGTCCCATGCCCGCTGCAGCAGGCTGGGTCTGCAGTGAGGGTGCCAATGCCGAGACCCCCTGCGGGGAAGCCAGACTCCGAGGCAGCCATATTTTAAAGTTTCCCATTACTGAGCTGTCTGCAGCTCAAATAGACAGAATGCCACCAAATGTAGTAAGTTTTACTATTGATGGCGTGGGCAGAAGGATAGACTGAAGTTAGATATGAATTTTCTTTGATACTCCTGACTTTTACAACTTTGGTTTGTCCTCCTAGTTTTGGCTTATGGGGCCACAGGGGCTGGCAAGACCCACACAATGCTGGGTTCCTCTGGACAACCTGGAGTAATGTACCTGACCATGATGGAGATGTACAATCGGATGGAGAGTGTGAAAGAAGAGAAGCTTTGTAATGTTGCCGTCTCTTACTTGGAGGTTTGTATACACTTTTTATTTAAAAAAAAAATAATAATTTCCATTTAAAGTTCTGTTTTGCACTTTTCCATGTAGCGACATGAGCCGAGTGTATGTGTTCTGAACAAACCAGTTAGATTAGTTCTGGCTAAAAAGGTTTTCCTACGCTGTCTTCCGTCTGTGAGGCTCATCTGCCTGGTAACTACAGTACGTATGTTGCTTTGATGTTGATATTGTGCTTATTACAAATAATTCTTTTATAGTGTCTTCCTCATGCTCTCGTAAGAACAGCGTGCATCCTCTTCTATGGTGAAGGGGAGCTAATCTATAATGGAGCTTTCATTGGTACTTTACATCATTACAAAACAAATGTAGTTCTGAAAGCTGTTCTTTATTGTTCAGTACGTTCTCACTGTACTGTGTATTGAAGGTTTTTAATCCGTATTGGCACAGAGAACAGTGTTGGAAAGGACTGTAATACAGTAAATCTGCCTCCAGTTGTAAATAAACAATATGTGCATATTCTTTTTAAATCTGTTAGATAAATGGTAACTGCAGTGACTAGCCATTATTCATCCATTAGTATGCTCTAAAGGTGGGTACACACTAGGCCAGGGCTTGACAAATGTAACTAAAATCTAGGAGCCAGGATGAAAGTGTAGGAGCCAGACCACCCTCCCTCCCCACACCCGAAGCAACATTACTGAGCAGTTGCCCCCCACTCCCGGACAATCCATCCCCCACACAATTAAAGGGTACACCCACGCAAACCAGCCCTCTATGGCCATATTATTGAGCAGCCAAACCCCCCCCCCCCCCCATGTCAAAAGACCCCCCCCATGTCAAACGACCCACTCCCCCCATGTCAAATGACCCCCATAGCTACACATCACTCCCCCCCCCCCCTCCAGAAGCTGTAATCCCCGACCACACATGGACCCTCCTACCGGGGCGCTGTATGCAGTACTTTGGAGACAGCAGTCAGCGCAGGCTGGGTCAGTCACTCAGCACATGCACTCCTGTGCATGAAATGCCCGCTGCAATACATGCACACTCTCCGGCAGGGTCCACAGGTTATCCACAGGGTACCATTGGGATATGAGGTAGCGACAGCGGATTGGAACATAGCTATCAAATCTTTTGGCCTCCCAGCATGCAACGGGCCCGTCCCTATATCTCCGCCTCCTGGTTCATGCAAATCAGTTTTTTGTTTGGTGCGGCAGGATCCGGACCATGGTCAGTGGGCTGCTGGTTTTTAGCAGCCATAAGCTTTATTTTATTTTGTATTTATAGTCTTACTATTTTTCTCCTTCGTCCTAGAGGATGCTGGGGACTCCAAAAGGACCATGGGGTATAGACGGGATCCGCAGGAGACATTGGCACACTATAAGACTTTGAATGGGTGTGAACTGGCTCCTCCCTCTATGCCCCTCCTCCAGACCTCAGTTAGATTCTGTGCCCAGAGGAGACTGGTCACACTCTAGGGGAGCTTTACTGAGTTTCTCTAAAAAGACTTTTGTTAGACCCACGGTAGACAAAGCTCTGGCGCGATTGTCCAAGAAAGTGGCGCTACCGTCTCCTGAAATGGCAACCCTTAAGGATCCTGCTGATCGTAGGCAGGTGGCTACCTTGAAATCTATTTGTCACGACAGGTACACTGCTCAGGCCGGCTGTGGCTTCGGCGTGGGTGAGTAACGCGATTGAAAAGTGGGCAGTTAACTTGTCATCGGAAATAGACATCCTGGATAGGGATAGCGTGCTTTTGACTCTGCGTCATATCAGGGACGCTGCAGTCTATCTGAAGGAGACGGCAAGAGATATTGGCCTTTTGGGATCAAGGGCCAATGCCATGGCAGTCTCGGCTAGAAGGGCGTTGTGGACTCATCAATGGAATGGTGATGCTGATTCTAAGAAGGCTATGGAGGCTCTGCCCTATAAGGGTGGAGTTTTGTTTGGTGATGGCCTCGCGGACCTGGTTTCTACAGCTACCGCGGATAAGTCCTCTTTTCTGCCTTTTGTTCCTCCACAGCAAAAGAAAACGCCCCCATATCAGATGCAGTCCTTTCGGTCGCAAAAATTCCGGAAAGGACGTGGGTCATCCTTCCTTGCGGCAAGAGGTAAGGGAAGAGGATAAAGATCGCCAGCTGTGGCAGGCTCCCAGGAGCAGAAGTCCTCCCCGGCTTCTGCCAAATCCACCGCATGACGCTGGGGCTCCCCTGCGGGAGTCCGCACCGGTGGGAGCGTGTCTTCAGCTCTTCAGTCAGGTCTGGGTTCTCTCGGGCCTGGATCCTAGGGTGCTGGAAATTGTGACCCAAAGATACAAGTTGAAGTTTCAAGACGTGCCCCCACACCAATTTTTCAAATCGGCCTTGCCAGCTTCTCTTCCGGAAAGAGAGGTAGTGTGTACGGCAATACACAAGCTGTGTCAACAGCGAGTCATTGTCGAGGTACCCCGGTCACAACGGGGAGAAGGGTTTTATTCAAGTCTGTTTGTGGTCCCGAAGCCGGATGGCTCGGTCAGGCCGATTCTGAACTTAAAATCCCTCAATGTGTATTTGAAACGTTTCAAATTCAAGATGGAATCTCTCCGAGCGGCAGTCTCCAGTCTGGAGGGGGGGGGGGGGTGCTTAATGGTGTCAATCGACATAAAGGATGCTTACCTACATGTCCCCATATATCCTCCTCATCAGGCGTATCTGAGGTTCGCTGTTCAGGATTGTCACTACCAATTTCAGACGTTGCCGTTTGGTCTTTCCACGGCCCCGAGGATTTTCACCAAGGTGATGGCGGAAATGATGGTGCTCCTGCGCAAGCAAGGGGTCACAATTATCCCATACTTGGACGATCTCCTGATAAAGGCGAGATCACAGGAGCTGTTACTAAAAAACATTGCGCGCTCCCTGCAGGTGCTGCAACAGCATGGCTGGCTCCTAAATTTCCCAAAGTCGCAGTTGATTCCGACAACTCTGCTGTCGTTTTTGGGTATGATTCTGGACACCGAACTGCAGAGGATCTTTCTACCGTTGGAAATAGCTCAGGAAATCCAGAACATGGTCAAGGAACTTCTGAAACCGCCAAGAGTGGCGATTCGGACTTCCGGTTCTGGGTGCATGGAGTGAGGATCGTGCTCTCTCGGCTCCGCTCCTAGCCCGGCACACTGGCACCCTTTTCACGGCTTTATCAGCCTCCACGAGCCAGTCCTGGTTACCGGCGCTACCCTTCAGCTTACCGGCATGGACAAATTTGTCTCCTCTTCACAGCCGCAGCGATCGTTACAGCAGACGCTGCGGCAGGTGAAACGTGGCGCCGATCCCAACATGGCGCCGGACCTGGATACACACGCTGCATCCCCGGCCAGCAAGAAGTCTGCAGCGGAATCTGGACCAGACACAGCCCCACAACCTCTACAGGCTTCTGACGCACCACTCACCTATGCTGATCTGGTGGACGCCATCACATCCACGGTGGGTCCTCTCCTTGCAAAAGCGGTGAGGGACATCACTGCTCAGGTTCAGCAGCTGACAACAAGGGTATCAGGCAATGAGAATAGAATAGCCTCTATAGCCCACAACTTAGCTGATGTACAATGTGAGGTTAAGCGCCTGGAAAAAGATAATTATGCTCTCATTAACCGCATGGAGGATATTGAAAATCGTTCGCAATGGAACAATGTGCGTTTGGTCGGGTTGCCCGAATCCCTTAAAGGCCCTGAACTTGAGACTTTTGTTAAAACCACACTGCCACAGCTACTGGGCATACAACATGCATGCAGAGATATGGTTATTGAAAGGGTGCACCGGGTTGCCCACCCCCCACGTCCCCATGACTCTCGCCCACGGGTTACATTATTTAAATGCTTAAGCTATACCCATAAGCTTGAAATCTGGAAAGCCTCCAGGAAAATGCCTGTCATCAATTGGGAAGGGAAGAAGTTACGGATCTTTCAAGACTAAGGCAGAGTTGTCAAAAGCGAGAAAAGCTTTTTCTCCCATATGCTCTCAGCTCGTTGCTAACAAGCAAAAATTTTGCTTTGATTTACCCAGCGAAACTCCGTATATTCTATAAAGATAGACACTATGATTTTCTCACTCCGACTGACGCTGCTGATTTTCTGCAAGAAACTGATCATGACCTTACGTCTGACATTACAGATCCGCCCCCACAGCAAGATGCGCGTTAATGCAATTAATGATATTGGCATACTTCTATTTGTTACCTCACTGGGTCTAAAGTTTGAATTCATTTGGACTGGTTCATATCCATACCCCTGATATTGTGGTCCGGGCTTGGAGGGAGCTTGCTCCGGGTGTTAAGTTAGGAGCTTCTCCGTATTTCCATTAATGTTTTCCTTTTTTTTCCTTTATGTCCAGAAGTCTAGTGCTAGGACACGTACTATGTTTAACGCGCAGCGCGTGTTTTCTCTTGTGCTACTTTATTTACAATTTCTAATGTCTTCCCTGTCTCTGTGTCCCCCTCCCTTCATGTTTCCTTCCTCCCCTTCACCCTTCTCGTATGGTTTAATGAAAGCATCATATGTGTTTTAATGCCCATTTGCTAGATTTGACTCCGTTCCAATATCACTTTACTCTTCTTCGCTATGTCTACTCTACGCATAGGTTCTCTGAACGTAGGAGGTTTTAATTCTCCTGCGAAGCGGAGAAAGATTTTGGTGTACCTTAATGCATTGAAATTGAATGTGGTTTTTGTACAGGAGGCACATCTAATTCCTTCTGAAATGGTGAAGCTGCAGATGTTAGGGTGGAAATTACTAGATTTCTCATCATATAATTCGAAGGCTAGAGGAGTTGCTCTCCTTATAAAAAGCAATATCTCATATTCCCATATCTCATCTCAAAATGATTCGAAAGGTAGATACACAATTACCAGGCTATCACTAAATTCCAAGGTGTACACCTTCTGTAATGTATATGCTTCCCCTATTTATTCCAAAGACTTTTTTCACACTCTGATTGCTATATTGACACCATTTATGGGTGACCCTATGGTGGTCTGTGGGGACTTTAATTTAATTTCGGACACTTCCCTAGATAAATCGATACCCCCTAAACCTCAGACTGCTCCCAAAAAATTACCCAGGCTTGGAGTCCCGCAATTAGTTACCCAACTATCCTTAATAGACGCATGGAGATCCACTAACCCTACGTCGAGAGTATACATGCCTCTCTGCGGCATACCAAACGTTCTCAAGAATTGACTATATTTTAATTTCGCAATCCTTGTTCACAAGAATGTCCTCAGTTGTAATCGAACCCATATCTGTCTCAGACCATGCCCTTCTTAGATTAGACCTTACATTGTCTGATGAACAATCCTCACTTTCCACTTGGCGTTTTCCCACTCATCTTCTCGCTTCTAACGATTTTAAATCAATGTTATTGGACAGCTGGAGAGATTATGCAGTGAATAATAGTGAATGTGCAGCTACCAACCCCCCACTCTTTTGGCAGACGGCTAAAACAGTTCTTAGAGGCAACATAGTGTCCTATGTATCTAGGTTGAACAAGGCATATGCAGCTACCTACCTGTCCTTGCAATCCTCCCTTACCTCTACCTACTCAGAATTCCAACGCGTCTCCTCCTTGACGAACAAACATAACTATATACAGGCAAAAACTCACTTTGAGTTCCTTCACAAAAGGGGAAATAAGTATCTCTACCGTATCAATTACCGATACCATCTTTTTAGGAATAAGACAGGTAGACTCCTTACTAATATTTTGAATGGCTCTAGGCCGTCTGTAGCGGTTCACCCCCTCAGGAGACAGGATGGGACCCACACCTCTTCCAATAAACAAATAGTTGATGATATGTCCCAAATCTACACTGACCTCTACTCTGTTCCTTCCTCTTCTCTATCCCCTCCCTCCTTATCTTCCGAAAAACAGGAATTTCCGTGGTCCACCTTGCCTTTCCCCACCATCTCTGCGGAGATGAGTGCAGCGTTGACTGCACCGGTTACTCCCAAGGAGGTCTCTCAAATTATTTCATCCCTCAAGGCCACTAAAGCCCCTGGACCAGATGGCTTTGGAGGTAGCTTCTATAAGGCACTTCATTCAGAGATAATGTCCACACTAGTAGACTCATTTAACCATATACTAATGTCTGAATCTACTCCACTATATTTTAATAATGCATATATCAAAGTGTTACCTAAACCTGGCTGGGATTTATCTTTGCCAGGGTCTTATAGGCCAATCTCACTACTTAATTCTGACTATAAAATATTGACCAAACTCTTAGCCAATAGATTAAAAACTGTCCTCCCATCCATTATACATTCTGATCAGACTGGATTTATCCAGGGTAGGCATTCTGTTCTCAATGTTCGGAAGGTAATAGCAGCGATCCAATCCTTACAAAATTCTACTGGAGACTCCCCCTCTGGCGTGGTGGTATCAATGGATAAGAAGAAAGCCTTCGATCTGGTCCTTTGGCCCCATTTATTTGACTCCTTATCTCAATTTTGCTTTCCCTCTGTGTTTATTTCATACATTAAAATTTTATATAATTCAGTGTCCCAAATCTTATGTAATGGACAAATTTCCAATCGCTTTCCCATTTGTAAAGGTACCAGACAGGGCTGCTTTCTCTCCCCTCTATTATTCGCCATCGCCATTGAACCCCTCGCCATCGCACTCCGTCACTCTCCTGAATTTAAAGGCATTCGGATCTCCTCTCAAGAAATCAAGATTTCACTTTTCGCAGACGATATGCTGCTGTTGGTTTCTGATCCCCTGCACTGCCTTCCGCACATTCTGGGACTGATTTCTGATTTTGGAAAATTCTCCGGATACAAAATTAATGTGGACAAATATGAGATTTTACCTATTGGCACTTACTCGGTAGATCTTCAATCTTCTAATGTATTTTCAAAATTTCGGATCTCCTCTCAAGTATCAAATACCTGGGAATTCATATCCCCAATACTCTAGATAAATTGTATACTCTAAATTTCACTCCCTTGATTCGTAAGGTTACATTCCTCCTACATACATCGACTTCCCTACCTCTCGAGTTCACAGGAGCTTCTGCCAAATCCACCGCATGACGCCGGGTCTCCCCTACAGGAGACCGCACCGGTGGAGGCACGTCTAAAGTTCTTCAGTCAGGTCTGGGTTCGCTCGGCCCTAGACCCTTGGGTGTTGCAAATCGTGACCCAAGTGTACAAACTAGAGTTTCAAGATGTTCCCCCTCGCCGTTTTTTCAAATGGACCTTACCAGCTTCGCTTTCAGACAGAGTTCTAGTCTGTGGAGCAATACAAAAATTGTGTCAAAATCAGGTTGTGGTCCCGGTTCATCTGGCGCAGCAAGGGGAGGGCTTTTATTCAAGCCTGTTTGTAGTACCAAAGCCGGATGGCTCGGTAAAACCGAACAATACAAAATTGAATAGGATACCGTCGTGCGCAAGTTCAGCAGCTAGTATAGTCTCAAAGTTTCTAAGGAGGTTTTCCTTCACCCCTCACCCATATAGTGCACAACAGAAAAATAGAGACCAAGACTTAACTAGCGCGTTCTCAGGTTCTTCTTATTCTTAAGATCCCATGGAATTTCTTTGCTCAGGATCGAATCCCATATGGAACAAAGGATATGTGTATATAGTGAAGTACTATTTTAATAGTAGACATATAACACATGCAGATACATACAATACAATTGATAAAAAATGATATGAAAGTTAATATAAAATTGATAAGCAATCCAATATATTGCACAATCCCTTCAAGCATGCATATGAGGACGGGCTAATTACCAGATGATTCTGAACTGTGGTTTAGACAGTTCAAACAGCGCATGAAAGATGTAATGTGGGGTTACCAGATCTTCCCACCATGCCACTCAGATCTTGCTGAGAGCCTGGTTCTTACGTCCGTCCTCGGGCTTGTTCAGGAAATAACCTACGCGTTTCTACCCCTGCTTGGGGTCTTTCTCAAGGTTTGCAAGCTGAATGATTCACTTCCTCCTCCTCCTCCTGTTATTTAACCCACAATCTCCCAATCAGAATGCTAGGTGCCCAGCTGAATCCTATACATCATCATTTCCTACAAGTCCCATGATCCTCTGCCAGAGCGTCCATAGCAACTTCCTAATCCTTTATACAGATTCTGGGCGGGTTTGTTGCCATAACAACCCCAACTTCCTCTACACATACATCCTGTATGACTGCCAAGGGCTGTATAAGCATACCTTTTGCTGCACCGCCCCCTTAGTCCGTGTAGCTGCTCGTTGCCATGCCGACCCGCTTCTCCTTGTATTATTCACTTCCGCACACTGTAGCGCGACGTCACTTCCGGTCCCGTTGTCATGGGGACCGGACGCTCGAAGCGCTCCGTTCTGGCGGTGTCCTATGGCAGGTTCAATGTTCCTCCTTTGGACAGGATTCCTATCCTGGCCTCCCTGCTTTCGGTGTCCGGAGCTTTTATTGTTGTTTGCAGGTTTTCACCACGTCTCTTCCGGTCCCGTTGTCAAGGGAACCGGAGGGCTTGATCTTTTACGTCCTGGATTTTCCCCTATCATTTGTCCATGGGGGAAAAAATTCTTATGGGTAGAAGTCATTATACTCAGCTGATGGCATATCCAAGTGCAACTCTTTGTCCATGTTTCCTAAAATGTAATTTAGGAGACAATCACCACATAAAATCCGATTTTAAAAGAAAGTCACAGTATAATAGGATGTATAAAATAAGTAAAAACACCTAATACCTTATAAAATACCATCTTATTAAAATGAAGTATATCTACAGAAACCATTTTACTTCAAAATCAGAATTGATCCCTCCCGGCTTCAGAGTGCCAAACTCATATATTAGCTGCATTTCTTTCTTAGCTAGCTGACTTGACACATCCTTACACCTCCAGTTGTTCTTTACATGTTTTATTCCACAAAAGCGTTTAATGGCTGAAGTGCTACACTGATGTACCACCCTAAAGTGTTCAGACAGCGCATGTGTGCTTAGGCCTTTCTTTATATTTCTCAAGTGTTCGCTAATGCGAGTTTTCAATGTTCTAGAGGTGCGGCCTAAGTACCAGAGTCCACATGTGCACTCTACTGCATACACAACATTCGATGTGTTGCACGTGATAAATTCATTTATCTTCCAATCCCTTTTATTGATGGTAACTTGTGTGATCTTACTAGTGTCCGCCCGGATTCCTCTACATCCCAAACAGAGGCCGCAGCGGAAAAAACCTTTCGATTTTTATAGTGCCCATGGCTCTCTTGGGGGGAAAAGCACTCCTCACTAAGTTGGTTTTCAAATTTGGTGCTTTTCTGAAGATACATTTAGGTTTTGTTGGAATTATTGTACCTATCACAGGATCTTTTTGTAATACCTTCCAATGCCTTGCTAAAGTTTTTTCTATATTTCTATACTGGCTATTGTATGTGGTAATGAAAGCCCAGTCAAATACGGAGTTTTCCTTTCTCTTCCCCGTATTGTTGGGCTGTAGAAGGATAATACAAGGAGAAGCGGGTCGGCATGGCAACGAGCAGCTACACGGACTAAGGGGGCGGTGCAGCAAAAGGTATGCTTATACAGCCCTTGGCAGTCATACGGGATGTATGTGTAGAGGAAGTTGGGGTTGTTATGGCAACAAACCCGCCCAGAATCTGTATAAAGGATTAGGAAGTTGCTATGGACGCTCTGGCAGAGGATCATGGGACTTGTAGGAAATGATGATGTATAGGATTCAGCTGGGCGCCTAGCATTCTGATTGGGAGATTGTGGTTTAAATAACAGGAGGAGGAGGAAGTGAATCATTCAGCTTGCAAACCTTGAGAAAGACCCCAGGCAGGGGTAGAAACGCGTAGGTTATTTCCTGAACAAGCCCGAGGACGGACGTAAGAACCAGGCTCTCAACAAGATCTGAGTGGCATGGTGGGAAGATCCTGTAACCCCACATTACATCTTTCATGCGCTGTTTGAACTGTCTAAACCACAGTTCAGAATCATCTGGTAATTAGCCCGTCCTCATATGCATGCTTGAAGGGATTGTGCAATATATTGGATTGCTTATCAATTTTATATTAACTTTCATATCATCTTTTATCAATTGTATTGTATGTATCTGCATGTGTTTATATGTCTACTATTAAAATAGTACTTCACTATATACACATATCCTTTGTTCCATATGGGATTCGATCCTGAGCAAAGAAATTCCATGGGATCTTAAGAATAAGAAGAACCTGAGAACGCGCTAGTTAAGTCTTGGTCTCTATTTTTCTGTTGTGCACTGGCTCGGTAAAACCAATCCTCAACCTAAAATCTCAAAAATTTTTCCTGAAGAAATTCAAATTCAAGCTGGAGTCTCTCAGAGCGGTGATCTCCAGTCTGGAGGAGGGGAAATTCATGGTATCATTGGACATAAAGGATGCATACCTTCATGTCCCCATCTATCCCCCTCATCAAAGGTACCTCAGGTTTACACTCCAGGATACTCATTACCAGTTTCAGACGTTGCCATTTGGCCTGTCCACAGCTCCGAGGATTTTCACAAAAGTCATGGTAGAGATGATGGTTCTCCTCCGCAAGCGTGGAGTTACAATTATCCCATACTTGAACGATCTCCTGATAAAGGCGAGATCCAAAGACAAGTTGGTACAGGACATTGCATTGTCCCTATCAATTCTGCAACCGCACGGCTGGCTCTTAAACTTGCCGAAATCACAGTTAATCCCAACAACCCGGTTGGCGTTTTTAGGTATGATTCTGGACACAGTCCAGCAGAGAGTGTTCCTCCCTGTGGAGAAAGCTCTGGAAATTCAGAATTTTGGTGAAACTCATTCTGAAACCAACAACAGTCCATTCATCAATGCATTCGGTTGCTGGGGAAAATGGTGGCGGCATACGAGGCCCTCCAGTTTGGGAGGTTCCATGCCAGAGTGTTTCAGTAGGACCTGTTGGACAAGTGGTCCGGATCCCATCTTCATATGCACAGCAGAATAGTTTTATCTCCCAACACCAGAATTTCACTCCTGTGGTGGCTCCACAGCTCTCACCTCTTGTAGGGACGCATGTTCGGGATCCAGGACTGGATCCTAGTGACCACGGATGCAAGTCTCCGAGGTTGGGGAGCAGTCACGCAAGGGGTGGCCTTCCAAGGAAGATGGTCAAGTCCAGAGACTCATCTTCACATAAACGTGGTGGAGCTAAGGGCCATTTACAACGGCCTTCTACAAGTGGAGCATCTGCTTCGAAGCCGGCTTGTCCTAATCCAATTGGACAATGTGACAGCAGTAGCATACATTAACCACCAAGGCGGCACAAAGAGCAGGACAGCAATGGCGGAAGCCACAAAGATTCTCCTCTGGGCAGAGACGCATACAAGCGCTCTGTCAGCAATATTCCTTCCGGGAGTTGACAACTGGGAAGCGGACTTCCTCAGCAGACACGATCTACATCCAGGAGAGTGGAGCCTCCATCAAGAGGTCTTCACACTGGTGACAAGTCTTTGGGGAGTTCCCTACATAGACATGATGGCGTCCCGCCTCAACAGAAAACTTCAGAAGTACTGTTCCAGGTCCAGAGACCCTCAGGCGGCAGTGGATGCACTGACGTCTCCGTGGGTGTTTCCGTCGGTGTACGTTTTCCCTCTGCTTCCTCTCATCCCAAAGGTTCTGAGAATTCTAAGGAAAACTCAGATTCCAGCGCTCCTTGTAGCTGCAGACTGGCCAAGGAGAATTTGGTACCCGGATCTTCAGGCGTTACTGGTCGAAGATCCCTGGCCTCTTCCTCTTCGCAAGGATGTGCTACGGCAGGGACGTTCGTCTATCAAGACTTACAGCAGCTACGTTTGACGGCATGGCAGTTGAACGCCAGATTTTAGCCCGAAAGGGTATTCCGGACGAAGTCATACCTACCCTGATCCTTGCTAGGAAGGGTGTGATGTCGAAGCACTAACACCGTATTTGGAGGAAATATATTTCCTGGTGCGAGTCCAAGATAGCTCCTGTGGAGAAATTTGACCTTGGACGGTTTCTCCATTTTCTACAAAATGGAGTGGATGCGGGCCTTAAATTAGGCTCCATAAAGGTGCAGATTTCTGCCTTGTCAATTTTCTTTCAGAAACAATTGGCCTCACTTCCTGAGGGGCAGACCTTTGTAAAAGGGGTCCTGCACATCCAACCTCCCTTTGTGCCCCCTGTGGCACCTTGGGATCTTAATGTGGTATTGTCATTCCTTCAATCACATTGGTTTGAACCTTTACTTAAAGTAGAATTGAAATTC
Organism: Pseudophryne corroboree; assembly: GCF_028390025.1. Taxonomy (NCBI): domain Eukaryota; kingdom Metazoa; phylum Chordata; class Amphibia; order Anura; family Myobatrachidae; genus Pseudophryne; species Pseudophryne corroboree. The sequence continues at coordinate 72,452,322 of NC_086454.1, read as the reverse complement.
CTCACTTGGAAGGTTGTAATTTTGTTGGCATTGGCATCCGCAAGGCGGGTGTCTGAGTTAGCGGCCTTGTCTCACAAGAGCCCTTATTTGATTTTCCATGAAGATAGAGCAGAGTTGAGAACTCGGCATCTATTTCTGCCAAAGGTGGTTTCCTCTTTTCATATTAACCAACCTATTGTGGTGCCAGTGGCTACTGGCGCTTTGGCTGAAGAAAAGTCTCTGGATGTGGTCAGAGCTTTGAAAATTTATGTCGCCAGAACGGCTCCAGTGAGGAAAACAGAGTCTCTGTTTGTCCTGTATGCTCCCAATAAGATTGGGTGTCCTGCTTCCAAGCAGACCATTGCCCGCTGGATATGTCAAACGATTCAGCAGGCTCATTCCACGGCAGGTTTGCCATTACTGAAATCGGTGAAGGCCCATTCCACTAGGAAGGTGGGCTCGTCCTGGGCGGCTGCCCGGGGTGTCTCGGCATTGCAACTTTGCCGAGCTGCTACTTGGTCGGGGTTAAACACGTTTGCTAAGTTTTTACAAGTTTGATACCTTGGCCGATGAGGACCTTAAGTTTGGTCAATCGGTGCTGCAGAGTCATCCGCACTCTCCCGCCCGCTATAGAGCTTTGGTATAAACCCCATGGTTCTTTTGGTGTCCCCAACATCCTCTAGGACGAAATAGAAAATAGGATTTTAATACCTACCGGTAAATCCTTTTCTATGAGTCCATAGTGGATGTTGGGCGCCCGTCCCAGTGCGTACTGTATCTGCAGTTTAGTTCTCGTTACACACAGGTTGTGTTGTGGTTTCTTCAGCTTGTTGCTGAATTTTGTTCATGTCCGTTGGCATGTGTTCAGTTGAATGCCATGTTATTCGGCATGTTTTTGGCGTGAGCTGGTATACTGCTCACCTTGTTTGTTAATTCCTTTCCTCGAAATGTCCGTCTCTCCGGGCACAGTTCCAAACTGAGTCTGGGGAGGGATATAGAGGGAGGAGCCAGGTCACGCCCCTTTGAAAGTCTTAAAGTGCCCATGTCTCCTGCGGATCCCGTCTATACCCCATGGTTCTTTTGGTGTCCCCAACATCCTCTACGGACTCATAGAAAAGGATTTCCCGGTAGGTATTTAAAATCCTATTTTCTCTATCGTCCTAGTGAATGCTGGGGTTCCTGAAAGGACCATGGGGAATAGCGGCTCCGCAGGAGACAGGGCACAAAAAGTAAAGCTTTTTCCGATCAGGTGGTGTGCACTGGCTCCTCCCCCTATGACCCTCCTCCAGACTCCAGTTAGATTTTTGTGCCCGGCCGAGAAGGGTGCAATCTAGGTGGCTCTCCTAAAGAGCTGCTTAGAAAAAGTTTAGCTAGGTTTTTTATTTTACAGTGATTCCTGCTGGCAACAGGATCACTGCAGCGAGGGACTGAGGGGAGAAGGAGTCAACTCACCTGCGTGCAGGATGGATTGGCTTCTTGGCTACTGGACATCAAGCTCCAGAGGGACGATCACGGGTACAGCCTGGATGGTCACCGGAGCCACGCCGCCGGCCCCCTTGCAGATGCTGAAGACAGAAGAGGTCCAGAATCGGCGGCTGAAGACTCCTGCAGTCTTCAAAAGGTAGCGCACAGCACTGCAGCTGTGCGCCATTTTCCTCTCAGCACACTTCACACGGCAGTCACTGAGGGTGCAGGGCGCTGGGAGGGGGGCGCCCTGGGAGGCAAAATGATTACCTATAAAGGCTAAAAATACCTCACATATAGCCCTAGAGGCTATATGGAGATATTTAACCCCTGCCTGATTTCTCTAAATAGCGGGAGACGAGCCCGCCAGAAAAGGGGCGGGGCCTATCTCCTCAGCACACGGCGCCATTTCCTCTCACAGCTCCGCTGGTCAGGACGGCTCCCAAGTCTCTCCCCTGCACTGCACTACAGAAACAGGGTAAAACAGAGAGGGGGGGGCACATTTATGGCGATAATTTGATATAACAAAGCAGCTATAAGGGAGCACTTATTATAAGGCTATCCCTGATATATATATAGCGCTTTTGGTGTGTGCTGGCAAACTCTCCCTCTGTCTCCCCAAAGGGCTAGTGGGTCCTGTCTTCGTTAGGAGCATTCCCTGTGTGTCTGCTGTGTGTCGGTACGTGTGTGTCGACATGTATGAGGACGATATTGGTGTGGAGGCGGAGCAATTGCCAAATATGAGGATGTCACCCCCTAGGGAGTCGACACCGGAATGGATGCCTTTATTTATGGAACTACGGGATAGTGTCAACACGCTAAAGCAGTCGTTTGACGACATGAGGCGGCCGGACAATCAATTAGTGCCTGTCCAGGCGACTCAAACACCGTCAGGGGCTGTGAAACGCCCTTTGCCTCAGTCGGTCGACACAGACCCAGACACAGGCGATGACTCCAGTGGTGACGGTGACGAATCAACCGTATTTTCCAGTAGGGCCACACGTTATATGATTTTGGCAATGAAGGAGGCGTTACATTTAGCTGATACTACAGGTACCACTAAACAGGGTATTATGTGGGGTATGAAAAAACTACCTATAGTTTTTCCTGAATCAGAAGAATTAAATGACGTGTGTAATGAAGCGTGGGTTGCCCCTGATAAAAAACTGATAATTTCAAAGAAATTATTGGCATTATACCCTTTCCCGCCAGAGGTTAGGGAGCGCTGGGAAACACCTCCTAGGGTGGACAAGGCGCTAACACGCTTATCTAAACAAGTGGCGTTACCCTCTCCTGAGACGGCCGCACTTAAAGATCCATCAGATAGGAGGATGGAAAATATCCCAAAAAGTATATACACACATGCAGGTGTTATACTACGACCAGCTGTAGCGACTGCCTGGATGGGCAGTGCTGGGGTAGTTTGGTCAGAGTCCCTGATTGAAAATATTGATACCCTGGACAGGGACAATATTTTACTGTCGTTAGAACAAATAAAGGATGCATTTCTTTATATGCGTGATGCACAGAGGGATATCTGCACACTGGCATCACGGGTAAGTGCTATGTCCATTTCGGCCAGAAGAGCTTTATGGACGCGACAGTGGTCAGGTGATGCGGATTCAAAACGGCATATGGAAGTTTTGCCGTATAAAGGGGAGGAGTTATTTGGAGTCGGTCTATCAGATTTGGTGGCCACGGCTACAGCCGGGAAATCCACCTTTCTACCTCAAGTCACTCCCCCACAGAAAAAGGCACCGACTTTTCAACCGCAGCCCTTTCGTTCCTTTAAAAATAAGAGAGCAAAGGGCTATTCATATCTGCCGCGAGGCAAAGGTCGAGGGAAGAGACAGCAACACGCAGCTCCTTCCCAGGAACAGAAGCCCTCCCCGGCTTCTACAAAAGCCTCAGCATGACGCTGGGGCTCCTCAAGCGGACTCGGGGATGGTGGGCGGTCGTCTCAAAAATTACAGCGCGCAGTGGGCTCACTCGCAGGTAGATCCCTGGATCCTGCAGATAATATCTCAAGGGTACAGGTTGGAATTAGAGACGGATCCACCTCGCCGTTTCCTGAAGTCTGCTTTACCAACGTCCCCCTCCGAAAGGGAGACGGTTTTGGAAGCCATTCACAAGCTGTACTCTCAGCAGGTGATAGTCAAGGTACCTCTTCTACAACAAGGGAAGGGGTATTATTCCACTCTTTTTGTGGTACCGAAGCCGGATGGCTCGGTAAGGCCTATTCTAAATCTGAAGTCCTTGAACCTGTACATAAAGAAGTTCAAGTTCAAAATGGAGTCACTCAGAGCAGTGATAGCGAACCTGGAAGAGGGGGACTTTATGGTATCCTTGGACATCAAGGATGCGTATCTCCACGTTCCAATTTACCCCTCACACCAGGGGTACCTCAGGTTCGTTGTACAAAACTGTCACTATCAGTTTCAGACGCTGCCGTTCGGATTGTCCACGGCACCTCGGATCTTTACAAAGGTAATGGCCGAGATGATGATTCTTCTTCGAAGAAAAGGCGTATTAATTATCCCATACTTGGACGATCTCCTAATAAGGGCGAGGTCCAGAGAACAGCTAGAGATGGGATTAGCACTGTCTCAAGAAGTGCTAAAACAGCACGGGTGGATTCTGAATATTCCAAAATCCCAGTTAATGCCGACAACTCGTCTGCTGTTCCTAGGGATGATTCTGGACACGGTTCAGAAAAAGGTTTTTCTCCCGGAGGAAAAAGCCAAGGAGTTATCCGAGCTTGTCAGGAACCTCCTAAAACCAGGAAAGGTGTCTGTACATCAATGCACAAGAGTCCTGGGAAAAATGGTGGCTTCTTACGAAGCAATTCCATTCGGCAGATTCCACGCAAGAATTTTCCAAAGGGATCTGTTGGACAAATGGTCAGGGTCGCATCTTCAGATGCACCTACGGATAACCCTGTCTCCAAGGACAAGGGTGTCTCTTCTGTGGTGGTTGCAGAGTCCTCATCTATTGGAGGGCCGCAGATTCGGCATACAGGATTGGATCCTGGTGACCACGGACGCCAGCCTGAGAGGCTGGGGAGCAGTCACACAAGGAAGAAACTTCCAGGGAGTATGGACGAGCCTGGAAACGTCTCTTCACATAAACATTCTGGAACTAAGAGCAATATACAATGCTCTAAGCCAGGCAGAACCTCTGCTTCAGGGAAAACCGGTGTTGATCCAGTCGGACAACATCACGGCAGTCGCCCATGTGAACAGACAGGGCGGCACAAGAAGCAGGAGTGCAATGGCAGAAGCTGCAAGGATTCTTCGCTGGGCAGAGAATCATGTGATAGCGCTATCAGCAGTGTTCATCCCGGGAGTGGACAACTGGGAAGCAGACTTCCTCAGCAGACACGATCTTCACCCGGGAGAGTGGGGACTTCATCCAGAAGTCTTCCACATGCTGGTAACCCGTTGGGAAAGACCAATGGTGGACATGATGGCGTCTCGCCTCAACAAAAAACTGGACAGGTATTGCGCCAGGTCAAGAGATCCGCAGGCAATAGCTGTGGACGCGCTGGTAACGCCTTGGGTGTACCAGTCGGTGTATGTGTTTCCTCCTCTGCCTCTCATACCAAAAGTATTGAGAATTATACGGCAAAGAGGCGTAAGAACGATACTAGTGGTTCCGGATTGGCCAAGAAGGACTTGGTACCCGGAACTTCAAGAGATGATCACGGAAGATCCGTGGCCTCTACCTCTAAGGAGGGACTTGCTTCAGCAGGGTCCCTGTCTGTTTCAAGACTTACCGCGGCTGCGTTTGACGGCATGGCGGTTGAACGCCGGATCCTAATGGAAAAAGGCATGCCGGAAGAAGTCATTCCTACTTTGATTAAAGCAAGGAAAGAAGTAACCGTGCAACATTATCACCGAATTTGGCGAAAATATGTTGCGTGGTGCGAAGATCGGAGTGCTCCGACGGAGGAATTTCAACTGGGTCGATTCCTACATTTCCTGCAATCAGGATTGTCTATGGGTCTCAAATTGGGATCTATTAAGGTTCAAATTTCGGCCCTGTCGATTTTCTTTCAAAAAGAATTGGCTTCAGTCCCTGAAGTCCAGACCTTTGTTAAGGGAGTGCTGCATATACAGCCTCCTGTGGTGCCTCCAGTGGCACCGTGGGATCTCAATGTAGTTTTGGATTTTCTAAAATCTCATTGGTTTGAACCACTAAATAAGGTGGATTTGAAATATCTCACTTGGAAAGTGACCATGCTTCTAGCCCTGGCTTCTGCCAGGAGAGTGTCAGAATTGGCAGCTTTATCTTACAAAAGCCCATATCTGATTTTCCATTCGGACAGGGCAGAACTGCGGACTCGTCCGCATTTTCTCCCTAAGGTGGTGTCAGCATTTCATCTGAACCAGCCTATTGTAGTGCCTGCGGCTACAAGTGACTTGGAGGACTCCAAGTTACTGGACGTTGTCAGAGCATTAAAAATATATATTGCAAGAACAGCTGGAGTCAGAAAATCTGACTCGTTGTTTATATTGTATGCACCCAACAAGATGGGTGCTCCTGCGTCTAAGCAGACGATTGCTCGTTGGATCTGTAGCACAATCCAACTGGCACATTCTGTGGCAGGCCTGCCACAGCCTAAATCTGTAAAGGCCCACTCCACAAGGAAGGTGGGCTCATCTTGGGCGGCTGCCCGAGGGGTCTCGGCATTACAACTTTGCCGAGCAGCTACGTGGTCAGGGGAGAACACGTTTGTAAAATTTTACAAATTTGATACTCTGGCTAAGGAGGACCTGGAGTTCTCTCATTCGGTGCTGCAGAGTCATCCGCACTCTCCCGCCCGTTTGGGAGCTTTGGTATAATCCCCATGGTCCTTTCAGGAACCCCAGCATCCACTAGGACGATAGAGAAAATAAGATTTTACTTACCGATAAATCTATTTCTCGGAGTCCGTAGTGGATGCTGGGCGCCCATCCCAAGTGCGGATTATCTGCATAAATTGTACATAGTTATTGTTAACTTATTCGGGTTATTGTTGTAGGAAGCCATCTTTCAGAGGCTCCGCTGTTATCATACTGTTAACTGGGTTTAGATCACAAGTTGTACGGTGTGATTGGTGTGGCTGGTATGAGTCTTACCCGGGATTCATAATCCTCCCTTATTGTGTACGCTCGTCCGGGCACAGTACCTAACTGGAGTCTGGAGGAGGGTCATAGGGGGAGGAGCCAGTGCACACCACCTGATCGGAAAAAGCTTTACTTTTTGTGCCCTGTCTCCTGCGGAGCCGCTATTCCCCATGGTCCTTTCAGGAACCCCAGCATCCACTACGGACTCCGAGAAATAGATTTATCGGTAAGTAAAATCTTATTTTTTTATGTCGACCTTTTGACCCTGTCGACCTAATGTCTGTCTATCTATTGACTGTCTAACTAGACACTGTCTGTCTATCATCCGGACACCAAGTTGCAGATGCTGCAGCAGCAAAAGACTAACACGCGGATGCTGCTGGGTCCGACTCAGAATCTACCCCATAGAGAGCTTGTTCATTGCTTACCAAGGGGTTTATTGTGTGAAAACTGAACAGAATATTTTCACTCAAATGCAATGAATAAAAACTGTTATGTATGTAACAGGACAGTGAGAATGAGTCCCTTTTTACTGGCTGAGTAATATGACTTCTGGCAAAGTGCTGTAGAGTAGGTGACTTTGGTGCTGTGATTTTAAAGAGCTGCTATAGAGACAAAGCATTAGTTATAACGGTGAAAGAAGCAGTGAGACAACACTCATGCTTTGTAGCATATCTTCGTGTTCATTCTAGAAACCTGCACCTGTCACAACCCATGCAGTTCCTCTTTCCTGCCTTGGGGGTGGCTCTCTGCTCAGGTGCTTCTAGCACACTTGTCTGTATCTCAGCACTGAAGTACCAGAGCAGAGAGTGACACCCCAGACAGGAACGAGGAACTGCATGGGTTGTGATGGGTGCAGGATGCTAGAATGAATACTAATATCTTGCGTATACCGCTCTTGCAGTGATAGTAACCACTACTTTAGTTTGAGCGTACTTTTGTTTCTTCCATTACTCCTTCCATAGATTACTATAGTTTCAAATCTTCGCTCTTAATATGTCGTAACCACATTGCATTCTTTTATGTGTTGGTATTTGTTTTACAGATTGTTTTAATAAGCAAAGTACTTTATAAAGTAAGGAATAGTGGATTATTTAGACGCGTAAAAAGATTTTTAGGGCGGTAAACCAATTTTTCATGTTTTTTTTCCACCCGTATCCAGTTACTTTGTGCAAAACACCACCCATTTTTTCTGTGATAATACATAGGTCCCGTGAAAAACGATGAACCTATGTATTTTCACGGCACTTTTCAAGTAAAAAATGGTCACTTATTGGGGATTTGGCTTGGTCTGCCTGAGGCCGGTTATTGGGACTAGTAGGCTAGCCCCCAGTAAACCAATTAGCTGCAGTAAATTATTGCGGCTATTTGGATACCGTCCTTTAGGGAGGCAGATATAACATGTGCAGAGAGATTTAGATTTGGGTGGGTTACATTGTTTCTGTGCAGGGTAAATACTGGCTGCTTTATTTATAAACTGCAATTTAGATTTCAGTTTTAACACACCCCACCCAAATCTAAAGATGCGTACACGCTGTCCAATATATATCAAGAGAATGGCCGATATATCTCTGCTCCGCTGGCCAGTGTGTACGAGCGATATGTCTGTGAACTCCGTCGTTCACAGACATATCACGTGGGCTCTGCTGCACAGCCGTCGGCCAATATATTGTTCGATATATTGGCACGTCGGTGTGTGCATACAGACGGTCAGCCGACCGCCCGTACACAATCTGCAACAGCCGGTGGGACTGACAGCTGAACCGGGCGGTCGTGTATAAATGCCCGCCCAGTTCATGACGTCAGTCCCCGACGTATCGACCAGTGTGTATGTGCAACACACTGCCCTATCCGTCCATAGATATATCTGCCGATCAATTGATCTGCAGATATAGCTGTAGGTGTGTACCCAGCATAACCCTCTCTGCAGATGTTACATCTACCCCACCTGCAGTGCTGCATGAATAAGGCTTCTAGTCTTTGTTCAGATTTTGCCTGGAAAGTAATTGTGTTTCCGAGTTTATTATATTAATGTGACCCTTAGAATACGGGTATGAAAATGTGAAATTGCTTTTTCTGTAGGTGTACAACGAACAGATTCATGACCTTCTCTCAAAATCTGGTCCTCTTGCTGTGCGAGAAGATGCACACAAAGGCGTGGTTGTACAAGGATTAACACTGCATCAGGTATGTGTTCAGAAATATCCGATAAAGCCCTTTTAATCTCTCCCACCCACATAAACCTCATCATAATTTATTTATCAAGCTCTAATATATTCAACAGCGCTTTACAGTTAATTACTGATCCAAACAATAAACATGCAGAAGAAGTGATAAATGTCACTTCAGTTGCTGCCTATAAGATCTGCAAGCGCACTACATAGAGCTAGACGGAAGTATAATAGGCCTATCCAGTGGCTTTTTAAAAAACGCCAATTGTGAATTAAACATATGAATAGTTTAGTGTGTTTATATGTATAGTATATATAATATATCTAGCCATACAATGACTTGTACAGTTAGTTTTTTTTTTTTTCATGTATTTTTAATTTTCACTTTATGATGGGTGTCCTTTTATTTAAAGCACGTCTCCGAATTAAGGTCTATAGTGTTTAGTGTTCCCTTCTTTGTTTTAAGTTGATTTGTTGTGTTAAAAACGAAAACCACATTGGGCAAACTTGCTCAATCTGGATTGACGTCATTCCCCAGCCTACTTTCGTAGTAACTGGACCTTACTATATAATGGGTCTGTAGTAGAGAAGGGAGGAATTGGGGTAGACACTGTTAGGTGGCAGCACGTGTTTCGTCACCTGTATATCCCTCCCCTGTGAATACTTTTCAGTAATTGTTTCAAGACATGTAAGGCGCTCAGACATGGCCATATTGCGTATGCCCATCCTGACAGGTTCTTTGCTGTTCTGTAAGGAGCAATGGATCATCTGCATTTGTTCTATCGGATTCAGAGATACATAGGACCAAATTTTGTACCCCGCTATTTGCGTGAGCCGGTGCAATTTGGGGATAGTCCCTAGATTTAAAGCTGCAATTAGTTTAAAGGCAAAAGCAGCCGTCACTTTACCTCTAGCGACTATCTCGCCAGAACCGTGCTGCTTCTACAAATAGCTGGCTTTTACATTAGGCCTTTGGTGTCTCTTTTAATTGTCCTTTTACTTCTGATACCAGTGACACATTACATAAAGGAGCACAATCATCCAATCATATTCATCCAGATTGTTATTCTACATGCTTGTGAAATTGCTTGGGAGGTTACCACTGGACTGCACTAACCAGCCCCCGGTGTGGTCAGTGAGTGATCTTTCCGCTACTTCTGAATGCTGAATGTCCAGATCTTGTTCTCTTTTGATAAGTTGTGGGCTTGGCCAAAGTAGATTTGAGGTTTGTTGCTGTGTATTTCAGACGAGCAGCAGCTGACTGCTTTAAAAAAATTGCAAATCTGCCATATGACATGAATGTGTGCCAAGGATTGAGAGCTAAGTAGTTGAATAAATTAAGGAATGCTTGAATTTATACACCGCCCCACTTTTAGGTTATCTGACCAGGTGATATAAATAGAAATGTGTCTCCCTCCTCTCACACACAGTTATGTGCAGGTGGAAGCCAATGTGCACTAGATCAGTGGTTCTCAAACGTGGTCCAGGTTTTAGGTATATCCATAGCTCAGCACAAATGGTTAAATCAAATTGACTGAGGTGCCAAATAGGGGACCTGTGGCCAAGCAGGAATCTACTTAAAACCTGGGTGGTTGGGGTACCTTGAGGACTGCGTTTCAGAACCTCTACACTAGATGTTTCCTATTCTATTCTGCGGAATAGGAATCAATGGATTCTGTTTCTATAACTAAACATTCCTGCCTTATGGGCCCTACACACATACCAATCCGCCGCCGAGCTGCCTGACGGCGGATATGGCCGATGGGCGACCCAGCGGCTGGGGGGGGGGGGGGGAGGAGGAGCCGGGGGGAGTGAAGTTTCTTCACTATCCCGTCACCTGGGTCCATAGCACTGCACGCTAATATGGACAATCTCGTCCATATTGGCCTGCATGCATAAGCGATGGGGCACCAACGATTAACGATTCCGTGGGGCCACACATCGTTAATCGTTGGTGCCTACAAACAGAACGATATGAACAAGTTCTCGTTCATTTATGAACGAGAACGTTCATATCGTTCTGTTTTATCTGCCAGTGTGTAGGGCCCATTATTGTTTCGGGATGTAGCTATGTCTGTCGATCACAATACCGGCCAGTACATCCCGCCCACTCAAAATCCCTCCGCAAGGGGCTTTGTTGCACTCCCCCCCCCCCCGCCCCCTCCTCCCTTGCTGCCCATCTTGCAGCCGGGATCCCGGCGTCTGTATTGTGACCGGCGTTCTCCTGACCGCCAGTCACACGTTCCCAACCCAGTGTTTCTCCTGTCACTGCAGGTTGGCATAGCAGGAGGTAGGTGATTCTCTATAGAAATGCACTTTGTTGTAGATATATAGGGGTAGTGATATCACACCAGTTTGGATTACTGCTTTCTCCACATTTTTACCGTTTTTTTAATCCCATTAGGGCCAGGGGGCAATTAGCTGATTACAGCTTAGAAATCATTACCCTTACAGGCAAAACTTTTGAATATTGCATATTTTTTTATTTTTGTGTGCTTAAATTGTTTAAACCAAGTAGTTCTTAATTTTGTTGGGTAATATTTAGTAACAAGTGAGATATTGAAGTCAATCAAGCTGGTAGAACTGCACCTGAGGCAGCAGACAGTAGTGCACAGGGAGCAAACCTTGTCCTTTGGTCTGCAGCGAAAAATTGCATAAGAGGACCTTCCATTCTGTCACACATCGGCCTGCCCTACTCGGCTGTGCTTCAGCTCGGTCATGGAGACTCTGTTGGGTCATGGTGGACTCCTCTCTGTGCTATCTCCGCCAACCAGCCCTATGATCGCCATTCTTGCATCATGGTCTCACATGCCAGCACCTATGGGTTCCGCCATCTTGGCTACTGTCACCTGACTGCCAAACCTCCATCCATGGCCTCAGCTTGATCATCCTACCAGTGCAGCCTATGGGGAAAAAAAGAGTGCCCTAATTAAACCAGTTCTGGGATTCAGCCACTTGCCAGAACAATTTCAGTCTTGTGTCCATCTCCAGGCTGTGTTCTGCTGTGCTGACTACTCTCCGGTACTGAGTGCTGTAAGCTGTATTACAGCAAATGCCAGTATCCCTTGTGCTGGTCACTCTCCTAAGTGTTCTGACTGTTGTACTCCTCCACAAATACTGGCACTGGGCATTCTCTTCAGGGTCACTTGCATCCAACTGCCTAGTGGTTACAGTCTTATCTGCACCTCCAAGTAAGCTTCAGCAGTTCCAGTGTGTGCTCTCTCTCTCTGGGCTCGATCACTACCTACAGTGGATTTTACCTGTCAGTAAGCCCCCAAGCTTTCTACTCCCCTCTCACATTCTAAACTACAACTCAATGGGGCCTGAACTGAGCTCATTTAAACCTAGTGCCCTGACACATTCAAGATGGTCTACTCTTATAAAAACACTCCTTGGCTACCTAATGCTCGGGACATGAGAAGACTCGGGGGAGGAGTTTCTTACACTACCTGTCTCTACCAATCTAGAATGGACTCTTGCTCTGTTTAATGGCCGCCATGGAGTTGGAAGAAGTTTTTTTTTTTTTTTCTTGCATTAACAATTTTTCTCTGACGTCCTAGTGGATGCTGGGAACTCCGAAAGGACCATGGGGAATAGCGGGCTCCGAAGGAGGCTGGGCACTCTAGAAAGATTTATGACTACCTGGTGTGCACTGGCTCCTCCCACTATGACCCTCCTCCAAGCCTCAGTTAGATCTTGTGCCCGGCCGAGGTTGGATGCACACTAGGGGCTCTCCTGAGCTCTTAGAAAGAAAGATAGACTTAGGTTTTTTATTTTCAGTGAGACCTGCTGGCAACAGGCTCACTGCAGCGAGGGACTAAGGGGAGAAGAAGCGAACTCGCCTGCTTGCAGCCGGATTGGGCTTCTTAGGCTACTGGACACCATTAGCTCCAGAGGGATCGACCGCAGGCCCAGCCTTGATGTTCGGTCCCGGAGCCGCGCCGCCGTCCCCCTTACAGAGCCAGAAGCAAGAAGAGGTCCGGAAAATCGGCAGCATGAAGACTCTGTCTTCACCAAGGTAGCGCACAGCACTGCAGCTGTGCGCCATTGCTCCTCTCACACACTTCACACTCCGGTCACTGAGGGTGCAGGGCGCTGGGGGGGGGGGGCGCCCTGAGGCAGCAATAAAAACACCTTGGCTGGCAAAAATACCACAATATATAGCCCCAGAGGCTATATATGTAGTAAATACCCCTGCCAGATTCCATAAAAAAGCGGGAGAATAGGCCGCGGAAAAGGGGCGGAGCTATCTCCCTCAGCACACTGGCGCCATTTTCCCTCACAGCTCCGCTGGAAGGAAGCTCCCTGGCTCTCCCCTGCAGTCTACACTACAGAAAAGGGTTAAAAAAGAGAGGGGGGGCACTAAATTTAGGCGCAGTATGTATATATATATATATATATATATATATATATATATATATATATATATATATATATATATATATATATATATAAAAACAGCAGCTATAGGGGACATAACTCAGTTAGTCCCTGCATTATATAGCGCTCTGGTGTGTGCTGGCATACTCTCACTCTGTCCCCCCAAAGGGCTTTTGTGGGTCCTGTCCTCGTTTAGAGCATTCCCTGTGTGTCTGCGGTGTGTCGGTACGGCTGTGTCGACATGTTGAATGAGGAGGCTTATATGGTGACGGAGCAGAGGCCGATATATGTGATGTCGCCCCCTGGGGGGCCGACACCAGAGTGGATGGATAGGTGAAAGGTATTAACCGACAGTGTCAACTCCTTACATAAAAGGGTGGATGACGTAACAGCTGTGGGACAGCCGGCTTCTCAGCCCGCGCCTGCCCAGGCGTCTCAAAGGCCATCAGGGGCTCAAGAACGCCCGCTCTCTCAGATGGCAGACACAGATGTCGACACGGAGTCTGACTCCAGTGTCGACAAGGTTGAGACATATACACAATCCACTAGGAACATCCGTGACTTGATCCCGGCAATAAAAAATGTGTTATACATTTCTGACATTAACCCAAGCACCTCTAAAAGTGGGTTTTAGGTTTGGGGAGAAAAAACAGGCAGTGTTTTGTTCCTCCATCATATGAATAAATGAAGTGTGTGAAAAGCGTGGGTTCCCCCGTTAAGAAACTGGTAATTTCTAAAAAGTTACTGATGGCGTACCCTTTCCCGCCAGGAGGATAAGTTACGCTGGGAGATATCCCCTAGGGTGGACAAGGCGCTCACACGGTTGTCAAAAAAGGTGCCACTGCCGTTTTAGGAACGGCCACTTTGAAGGTACCTGTTGATAAAAAGCAGGAGGCTATCCTGAAGTCTGTATTTACACACTCGGGTACTAGACTGAGACCTGCAGATCGTGCTGCTGCAGCGTGGTCGGTGACCCTGTCAAGCATACTAGTTTGCTAATATGAGAACATATTAAAGACGTCGTCTTGTATATGAGGGATGCACAGAGGGATATTTTGCCGGCTGGCATCCAAAATGAATGTAATGTCCATTCTGTCAGGAGGGTATTAGAGACCTGTCACTGGACAGGTGATGCTGACTTAAAAGGCGCATAGAGATTCTGCCTTATAAGGGTGAGGAATTATTTGGGGATGGTCTCTGGGACCTCGTATCCACAGCAACTGCTGGGAAGAAATATTTTTACCTCAGGTTTCCTCACAGACTAAGAAAGCACTGTATTATCAGGTACAGTCCTTTCGGATTCAGAAAAGCAAGCGGGTCAAAGGCGCTTCCTTTCTGTACAGAGACAAGGGAAGAGGGAAAAAGCTGCACCAGTCAGACTGTTCCCAGAATCAAAATTCTTCCCCCGCTTCCTGTGAGTCCACAGCATGACGCGGGTGCTCCACAGGTGTAGCCAGGTACGGTGGGGGGCTGTCTCAAAAATTTCAGCAATTAGTGGGCTCGCTCACAGGTGGATCCCTGTTTCTTTCAAGTAGTATTTCAGGGGTACAAGCTGGAATTCGAGATGTCTCCCCCCAGCCGTTTCCTCAAATATGCCTTGCCGACAACTCCCTCAGGCAGGGAGGCTGTGCTAGAGGCAATTAATAAGCGGTATTCCCAGCAGGTAATACTCAAGGTGCCCCTACTTCAACAAGGACGGGGTTACTATTCCACACGGTTTGGGGTACCGAAACCGCATGGTTCGGTGTGACCCATTTTATATTTAAAATCCTTGAACACATACATAAAAAAATTCAAGTTCAAGATGGAATCGCTCAGGGCGGTTATTGCAAGCCTGGGCGAGGGGGATTACATGGTACCCCGGGACATCAAGGATGCTTACCTGCTTGTCCCCATTTACCATCCTCGCCAGGAGTACCTCAGATTTGTGGTACAGGTTTGCCATTACCAAGTCCGGACACGGCCGTTTGGACTGTACATGGCACCGAGGGTGTTTACCAAGGTAATGGCCGAAATGATGATACTCCTTCGAAAAAAGGGAGTTTTTAATTATCCCGTACTTGGACGATCTCCTAATAAAGGCACGGTCCAAGGAACAGTTGTTGGTGGGAGTAGCACTATCTCAGGAAGTGCTGCGCCAGCACGGCTGGATTCTGAATATCCCAAAGTCACAGCTGGTTCCGACTACACATCTAATGTTCCAGGGTATGATTCTGGACACAGTCCAGAAAAAAGTGTTTCTCCCGGAGGAGAAAGCCAGGGAGTTGTCTTCTCTAGTCAGAGACCTCCTGAAACCAAAACAGGTATCGGTGCATCACTGCACGCGGGTCCTGGGAAAGATGGTAGCTTCTTACGAGGCAATTCCATTCGGCAGGTTCCATGCCAGAATCTTTCAGTGGGACCTGTTGGACAAGTGGTCCGGATCGCATATTCAGATGCATCGTTTAATAACCCTGTCTCCAAGAACCAGGGTGTCTCTTTTCTGGTGGCTGCACAGTGCTCATCTTCTGGAGGGCCGCAGATTCGGCATACAGGACTGGGTCCTGGTGACCATGGGTGCCAGCCTTCGAGGCTGGGGGGCAGTCACAAGGGGAAGAAACTTCCAAGGACTATGGTCAAGTCAGGAGACTTCCCTTCACATAAATATTCTGGAACTAAGGGCCATGTACAATGCCCTAAGTCAAGCAAAATCCCTGCTCCTACACCAGCCGGTGCTGATCCAGTCGGACAACATCACGGCAGTCGCCCATGTAAATCGACAGGGCGGCACAAGAAGCAGGATGGCAATGGCAGAAGCCACAAGAATTCTCCGATGGGCGGAAAATCATCTACTAGCACTGTCAGCAGTGTTCATTCCGGGTGTGGACAGCTGGGAAGCAGACTTTCTCAGCAGGCACGACCTCCACCCGGGAGAGTGGGGACTTAATCCAGAAGTCTTCCAAATGATTGTAAATCAGTGGGATTGTCCACAGGTGGACATGATGGCGTCCCGCCTAAACAAAAAACTAGAGAAGTATTGCGCCAGGTCAAGAGACCCTCATGCAATAGCTGTGGACGCTCTAGTAACACCGGGGGTGTATCAGTCAGTTTATGTGTTTCCTCCTCTGCCTCTCATACCAAAGGTATTGAGAATAATAAGAAGGCGAGGAGTAAACACAATTCTCGTGGTTCCGGATTGGCCAAGACGAGCGTGGTACCCGGAACTTCAAGAGATGATCTCAGAGGACCCGTGGCCTCTGCTGCTCAGACAAGACCTGCTACAGCAAGGGCCCTGTCTGTTCCAAGACTTACCGCGGCTGCGTTTGACGGCATGGCGGTTGAACGCCGGATCCTAAAGGAAAAGGACATTCCGGAAGAAGTCATTCCTACGCTTATTAAAGCCAGGAAAGAGGTTACTGCAAATCATTATCACCGCATATGGAGGAAATATGTTGCAGGGTGTGAGGCCGAAAGTGCCCCAACAGAGGAATTTCAACTAGGTCGATTTCTGCATTTCCTGCAAGCAGGAGTGAATATGGGCCTAAAATTAGGTTCCATTAAGGTACAGATCTCGGCTCTGTCGATTTTTCTTTCAAAAAGAACTAGCTTCAGTACCTGAAGTTCAGACATTTGTAAAAGGAGTGCTGCATATTCAGCCCCCATTTGTGCCTCCTGTGGCACCTTGGGATCTCAACGTGGTGTTGAGTTTCTTAAAATCACATTGGTTTGAGCCACTAAAGACCGTGGATCTGAAATATCTCACGTTGAAAGTGGTCATGTTATTGGCCTTGGCTTCGGCCAGGCGAGTATCGGAATTGGCGGCTTTATCATGTAAAAGCCCTTATCTAATTTTCCATACGGATAGGGCAGAATTGAGGACTCGTCCCCTGTTTCTCCGTAAGGTGGTGTCAGCGTTTAACCTGAACCAGCCTATTGTGGTGCCTACGGCTACTAAGGACTTGGAGGACTCCAAGTTGCTAGACGTTGTCAGGGCCCTGAAAATATATGTTTCCAGGACAGCTGGAGTCAGAAAATCTGACTCGCTGTTTATTATATATGCACCCAACAAGCTGGGTGCTCCTGCTTCTAAGCAGACTATTGCTCGTTGGATTTGTAGTACAAATCAGCTTGCACATTCTGTGGCAGGCCTGCCACAGCCAAAATCTGTCAATGCCCATTCCACAAGGAAGGTGGGCTCATCTTGGGAGGCTGCCCGAGGGGTCTCGGCTTTATAACTTTGCCGAGCTGCTACTTGGTCAGGGGCAAACACGTTTGCAAAATTCTACAAATTTGATACCCTGGCTAAGGAGGACCTGGAGTTCTCTCATTCGGTGCTGCAGAGTCATCCGCACTCTCCCGCCCGTTTGGGAGCTTTGGTATAATCCCCATGGTCGTTTCGGAGTTCCCAGCATCCACTAGGACGTCAGAGAAAATAAGAATTTACTCACCGGTAATTCTATTTCTCGTAGTCCCTAGTGGATGCTGGGCGCCCATCCCAAGTGCGGTTTATCTGCAATACTTGTACATAGTTATTGTTAACTAAACCGGGTTATTGTTGAGCCATCTGTTGAGAGGCTCAATTGTTTCATACTGTTAACTGGGTATAATATCACGAGTTATACGGTGTGATTGGTGTGATTGGTATGAGTCTTACCCGGGATTCAAAATCCTTCCTTATTGTGTACGCTCGTCCGGGCACAGTGTCCTAACTGAGGCTTGGAGGAGGGTCATAGTGGGACGAGCCAGTGCACACCAGGTAGTCATAAATCTTTCTAGAGTGCCCAGCCTCCTTCGGAGCCCGCTATTCCCCATGGTCCTTTCGGAGTTCCCAGCATCCACTACGGACTACGAGAAATAGAATTACCGGTGAGTAAATTCTTATTTTTTTTTTCTCTTTCTCTGATCATCTGTAGCCAAAATCGGCTGAGGAGATCCTGCACTTGTTGGACTGTGGTAATAAGAATAGAACTCAGCATCCCACTGATGTCAACGCAACGTCTTCCCGATCGCATGCTGTATTTCAGGTAATTCAAAAAGAACCTCGCTTTTGGCGATAAGCAGAGTCATCGGCAACATGTTTTATTTTATGGTCTTCATCAGAGTGTTCTAAAACTCCTTAATACGGTACAGTTGGTGTTCTCCGTAATGCCATGTTTTTCTAGCATTATGTAATATTGTTGCCAATTCTTTTCTGAACAAATTTTTTGTTTCTTTTATATTGTACTAGATCTACTTGAGGCAGCAGGATAAAAGTGCCAGCATTGATCAAAACGTTCGCATTGCCAAAATGAGCCTTATTGATCTGGCAGGTTCAGAACGGGCGAGTGCCACAAATACCCAAGGTGCACGCTTACGAGAAGGCACAAACATTAACCGCTCATTATTGGCTCTTGGAAATGTCATCAACGCTCTGGCAGATCCAAAGGTGAGTTATGGTTATTATTCCTTGTGACGAACCAACTAACCTTGGTTACTTTGCTTGCATTAAACGCACGATTTCACTCCGTTAACCAGCCTTCACTTCCTATTTACTTACATATGCTGCCATCATAGTTTTTCTAACTCCAGAATTTGGGAATAATATAATTCTATTACTGACTGACACCTTGTTACTGGACTTACCACATAACAAGGGGCTACTTGTATTTGCTGGGACAATGCTAGTGATATGGGCTGGCCTTAAGGGAGGCAGAACTATATGGATATAAAATAAAAATATATATAGTGATATCACCATTAGTTATACCTTTATTGGTTATTTATGTAGATTATTGTGAATTTAGTTGTAACCAGATGTATATGAAAATAAAAATGCTTGATTGATGGCAATGAAAATGTGTTGGTGTGGATTGTGTGCAGGGGAATTAAATTGAGGCGCTGCCGCATATACTGTACTTTGCATTTAAAAGGACTCTGCTATCACAACTGTTTAACTTAAACTTGGTTTAAAGAGAATCTGCCTCACTGGATAAACATTAGGGGCAGGATGTAATGAAGTCCAAGTTCTGCAGCCGTGCGGGATCCCGGACGAACTCTGACGTTTCTTTAAAGGCACAATCATTTACAAGGCATGATTTAGCAGTGTAAAGGATTGCAACCCACACGGCCACTGAACTCTGTCTTCATTACATCTCACCCTATAGCTCCACTACAGTAGAATACGGGTGGTATTCATGTGACCGCCGGTCAGCTGACCGACAGTCACATGACCTCCACCAACCCGACGGGTCACTATCCCGATGGTCGGCATGCCGACCAACAGGGACTATTTCCACTCGTGGGTGTCCACGATACCCATAGAGTGGGAATAGAACCCGTGGCGACCGCAGGTCGCCACCGAGCCCGCAGCGTGGCGAGCGCAGCGAGCTCGCAAGGGGCTTGCTGCACTCAACCCTCCCAGCCAGGATCCCGGTGTCGGTATGCTGCCGGGATCCCGGCGTCGGTAAGCTGACCGGCGGTCAGGAAACCGCCGGTCAGCAGTACTACACCCGTAGAATACAAAGTGGTATAAAAATGGTCAGAACTAATTCCAAAACAATGTTGCTTTCTTTGGTGGTTTTATCTGTACATAAATCTAGTGTTGTAATTTACATGGTTTTTATTTTTGGATTCAATACCTTCCCTGTGCAGTAGTAGATAGCTGATTTTTGCAAATTGCGTATCCAGCCTTTTACATTTGGTCTGTAGTAATTAGAGCTGTTTGGTTCTCCAGAGATCCAAATCTATCCCAACCAAAACACGGTCTGGATCGCCTGAGGAGATGTGATCTGAACGGAGTCTCAGTTCGGAATTTTAATTTTAATTCCGACTTGTTTTTTTTTTGCAATAATTATGATTTTAGCTGGTTTTATCTTTTTTTTTTTTTTTTCTTTTATTTTTTTTATTATTAGTATTTCTCTGACGTCCTAGTGGATGCTGGGAACTCCGTAAGGACCATGGGGAATAGCGGCTCCGCAGGAGACTGGGCACAAAAGAAAAGCTTTAGGACTACCTGGTGTGCACTGGCTCCTCCCCCTATGACCCTCCTCCAAGCCTCAGTTTGATTTTTGTGCCCGACCGAGCTGGGTGCAATCTAGGGGGCTCTCCTGAGCTTCTTAGGAAAAGTTAGTTTTAGGTTTTTTATTTTCAGTGAGACCTGCTGGCAACAGGCTCACTGCATCGAGGGACTAAGGGGAGAAGAAGCGAACCTGCCTGCTTGCAGCCAGCTTGGGCTTCTTAGGCTACTGGACACCATTAGCTCCAGAGGGACCGAACACAGGCCCAGCCTCGGAGTCCGGTCCCAGAGCCGCGCCGCCGGCCCCCTTACAGAGCCAGAAGCAAGAAGAAGTCCGGAAAATCGGCGGCAGAAGACATCAGTCTTCACCAAGGTAGCGCACAGCACTGCAGCTGTGCGCCATTGCTCCTCATGCACACCACACGCTCCGGTCATTGATGGGTGCAGGGCGCTGGGGGGGGGGGGCGCCCTGAGCAGCAATATGAACACCTTGGCTGGCTAAAATACATCACATATAACCCCCAGGGCTATATGGATGTATATTAACCCCTGCCAGATTCCTGAAAAAAGTGGGAGAAAAGTCCGCCGAGAAGGGGGCGGAGCCTATCTCCTCAGCACACTGGCGCCATTTTCCCTCACAGCTCCGCTGGAAGGACGTCTCCCTGACTCTCCCCTGCAGTCCTGCACTACAGAAAAGGGTAAAACAAGAGGGGGGGGGGGCACTAATTAGGCGCAGTATAATATAAACAGCAGCTATAAGGGGAAAAACACTCTGTATAGTGTTATCTCAACATATATATAGCGCTCTGGTGTGTGCTGGCATACTCTCCCTCTGTCTCCCCAAAGGGCTAGTGGGGTCCTGTCCTCTATCAGAGCATTCCCTGTGTGTGTGCTGTGTGTCGGTACGACTGTGTCGACATGTATGAGGAGGAAAATGATGTGGAGGCGGAGCAATTGCCTATAATGGAGATGTCACCCCCTAGGGAGTCGACACCTGAGTGGATGGGCTTATGGAAGGATTTACGTGAAAGTGTCAGCTCTTTACAAAAGACGGTTGATGACATGAGACAGCCGGCTACTCAGCTTGTGCCTGTCCAGGCGTCTCAAAGACCATCAGGGGCTCTAAAACGCCCGCTACCTCAGATGGCAGATGCAGACGCCGACACGGATACTGACTCCAGTGTCGACGATGAAGAGACGAATGTGACTTCCAGTAGGGCCACACGTTACATGATTGAGGCAATGAAAAATGTTTTACACATTTCTGATAGTACAAGTACCACTAAAAAGGGTATTATGTTTGGTGAGAAAAAACTACCTGTAGTTTTTCCTGCATCTGAGGAATTAAATGAAGTGTGTGATGAAGCGTGGGTTTCTCCCGATAAAAAACTGATAATTCCTAAAAGGTTATTGGCATCATACCCCTTTCCGCCAGAGGATAGGGCACGTTGGGAAACACCCCCTAGGGTGGATAAAGCGCTCACACGCTTGTCTAAACAGGTGGCACTACCGTCTCCTGATACGGCCGCCCTTAAGGAACCTGCTGACAGAAAGCAGGAGAATATCCTAAAATGTATATACACTCACACGGGTGTTATACTGCGACCAGCAATCGCCTCAGCCTGGATGTGCAGTGCTGGGGTGGCTTGGTCGGATTCCATGACTGAAAATATTGATACCCTGGATAGGGATAGTATATTACTGACTATAGAGCATTTAAAAGATGCATTTTTATATATGCGTGATGCACAGAGGGATATTTGCCGACTGGCATCAAGAGTAAGTGCGCTGTCCATATCTGCCAGAAGAGGGTTATGGACGCGGCAGTGGTCAGGTGATGCTGATTCCAAAAGGCATATGGAAGTATTGCCTTATAAAGGGGAGGAGTTATTTGGGGTAGGTCTATCGGACCTAGTGTCCACGGCAACTGCTAGGAAATCCACATTTCTCTAACGTCCTAAGTGGATGCTGGGGACTCCGTCAGGACCATGGGGAATAGCGGCTCCGCAGGAGACAGGGCACAAAAAGTAAGCTTTTAGGATCACATGGTGTGTACTGGCTCCTCCCCCTATGACCCTCCTCCAAGCCTCAGTTAGGTTTTTGTGCCCGTCCGAGCAGGGTGCAATCTAGGTGGCTCTCCTAAAGAGCTGCTTAGAAAAAGTTTTTTAGGTTTTTTATTTTCAGTGAGTCCTGCTGGCAACAGGCTCACTGCATCGAGGGACTTAGGGGAGAGAATTTCAACTCACCTGCGTGCAGGATGGATTGGATTCTTAGGCTACTGGACACCATTAGCTCCAGAGGGAGTCGGAACACAGGTCTCACCCTGGGGTTCGTCCCGGAGCCGCGCCGCCGACCCCCCTTACAGATGCTGAAGATTGAAGGTCCGGAAACAGGCGGCAGAAGGCTCTTCAGTCTTCATGAAGGTAGCGCACAGCACTGCAGCTGTGCGCCATTGTTGTCACACACTTCACACCAGACGGTCACGGAGGGTGCAGGGCGCTGCTGGGGGCGCCCTGGGCAGCAATATATAATACCTTTTATGGCAAAAGAATACATCACATATAGCCATTAAGGCTATATGTGTGTATTTAACCCATGCCAAATGTCTAAAACTCCGGGAGAAAAGCCCGCCGGAATAGGGGGCGGGGCTTATTCTCCTCAGCACACAGCGCCATTTTCCTGCTCAGCTCCGCTGTGAGGAAGGCTCCCAGGGCTCTCCCCTGCACTGCACTACAGAAACAGGGTAAAACAGAGAGGGGGGGCATATTTTGGCGATATTTTTATATATTTAAGCGGCTATAAGGAACAACACTTATATAGGGTTGTTCCCATATATATTATAGCGCTTGGGTGTGTGCTGGCAAACTCTCCCTCTGTATCCCCAAAGGGCTAGTGGGGTCCTGTCTTCGATAAGAGCATTCCCTGTGTGTCTGCTGTGTGTCGGTACGTGTGTGTCGACATGTATGAGGACGATGTTGGCGTGGAGGCAGAGCAATTGCCGATAATGGTGATGTCACCCCCCAGGGAGTCGACACCGGAATGGATGGCTTTGTTTATGGAATTACGTGATAATGTCAGCACATTACAAAAATCAGTTGACGACATGAGACGGCCGGCAAACCAGTTAGTACCTGCCCAGGCGTCTCAGACACCGTCAGGGGCTGTAAAGCGCCCTTTACCTCAGTCGGTCGACACAGACCCAGACACAGACACTGAATCTAGTGTCGACGGTGATGAAACAAACGTATTTTCAAGTAGGGCCACACGTTATATGATCACGGCAATGAAGGAGGCTTTGCATATCTCTGATACTACAAGTACCACAAAAAGGGGTATTATGTGGGGGGTGAAAAAACTACCTGTAGTTTTTCCTGAATCAGAGGAATTAAATGATGTATGTGATGAAGCGTGGGTTAACCCAGATAGAAAAATGCTAATTTCAAAAAAGTTATTAGCATTATACCCTTTCCCACCAGAGGTTAGGGCGCGCTGGGAAACACCCCCTAGGGTGGATAAGGCGCTCACACGCTTATCGAAACAAGTGGCGTTACCGTCTCCTGATACGGCCGCCCTCAAGGATCCAGCTGATAGGAGGCTGGAAACTACCCTGAAAAGTATATACACTCATACTGGTGTTATACTGCGACCAGCCATCGCCTCAGCCTGGATGTGCAGTGCTGGGGTCGTCTGGTTGGATTCCCTGACTGAAAATATTGATACCCTGGATAGGGACAGTATTTTATTGACTATAGAGCAATTAAAGGATGCTTTCCTTTATATGCGAGATGCGCAGAGAGATATTTGCACTCTGGCATCGAGAGTAAATGCGATGTCCATATCTGCCAGAAGGAGTTTATGGACGCGACAGTGGTCAGGTGATGCGGATTCCAAACGACATATGGAAGTATTGCCGTTTAAAGGGGAGGAATTATTTGGCGTCGGTCTATCGGATCTGGTGGCCACGGCAACTGCCGGAAAATCCACTTTTTTACCTCAGACCCCCTCCCAACAGAAAAAGACACCGTCTTTTCAGCCGCAGTCCTTTCGTTCCTATAAGAACAAGCGGACAAAAGGACAGTCATATCTGCCTCGGGGCAGAGGAAGGGGTAAGAGAGGGCAGCAAGCAGCCCCTGCCCAGGAACAGAAGCCCTCCCAGGGTTCTGCAAAGCCCTCAGCATGATGCTGGGGCCTTACAAGCGGACTCAGGAACGGTGGGGGGTCGACTCAAGAATTTCAGCGCACAGTGGGCTTGCTCACAGGTGGACCCCTGGATTCTACAGGTAGCATCTCAAGGTTACAGGTTGGAATTCGAGAAGTCTCCCCCTCGCCGGTTCCTAAAGTCTGCTTTGCCAACGTCTCCCTCGGACAGGGCGACGGTATTGGAAGCCATTCACAAGCTGTTTGCTCAGCAGGTGATAGTCAAGGTACCCCTCCTACAACAGGGAAAGGGGTATTACTCCACGCTATTTGTGGTACCGAAGCCGGACGGCTCGGTAAGACCTATTCTAAATCTCAAATCTTTGAACCTGTACATACAAAAATTCAAGTTCAAGATGGAGTCACTCAGAGCAGTGATAGCGAATCTGGAAGAAGGGGACTTTATGGTGTCCCTGGACATAAAGGACGCTTACCTGCATGTCCCAATTTGCCCTTCACATCAAGGGTACCTCAGGTTCGTGGTGCAAAACTGTCATTATCAGTTTCAGACGCTGCCGTTTGGATTGTCCACGGCACCTCGGGTCTTTACCAAGGTAATGGCCGAAATGATGATCCTTCTGCGAAGAAGAGGCGTATTAATTATCCCTTACTTGGACGATCTCCTGATAAGGGCAAGATCCAGAGAACAGCTGGAAGACGGAGTAGCACTAACCCAACTAGTGCTGCAACAACACGGGTGGATTCTGAATTTTCCAAAATCTCAGTTGACCCCGACGACACGTCTGCTGTTCCTGGGAATGATTCTGGACACGGTTCAGAAAAAGGTGTTTCTTCCGGAGGAGAAAGCCAGGGAGTTATCCGAACTTGTCAGGAACCTCCTAAAACCAGGGACAGTGTCTGTGCATCAATGCACAAGAGTCCTGGGAAAGATGGTGGCTTCTTACGAAGCGATTCCATTCGGCAGATTCCACGCACGAACTTTTCAGTGGGATCTGCTGGACAAATGGTCCGGATCGCATCTGCAGATGCATCAGCGGATAACCTTATCGCCACGGACAAGGGTGTCTCTTCTGTGGTGGTTGCAGAGTGCTCATCTGTTAGAGGGCCGCAGATTCGGCATACAGGACTGGGTCCTGGTGACCACGGATGCCAGTCTGAGAGGCTGGGGAGCGGTCACACAAGGAAGAAACTTCCAGGGAGTATGGTCAAGCCTGGAGATGTCTCTTCACATAAATATACTGGAGCTAAGAGCCATTTACAATGCTCTAAGTCTGGCAAAACCCCTGCTTCAGGGTCAGCCGGTGTTGATCCAGTCGGACAACATCACGGCAGTCGCCCACGTAAACAGACAGGGTGGCACAAGAAGCAGGACAGCAATGGCAGAAGCTGCAAGGATTCTTCGCTGGGCGGAAGATCATGTGATCGCACTGTCAGCAGTATTCATTCCGGGAGTGGACAACTGGGAAGCAGACTTCCTCAGCAGACACGATCTACACCCGGGAGAGTGGGGACTTCATCCAGAAGTCTTCCACATGATTGTGAACCGTTGGGAAAAACCAATGGTGGATATGATGGCGTCCCGCCTCAACAAAAACTGGACAGGTATTGCGCCAGGTCAAGAGATCCTCAGGCAATAGCTGTGGACGCTCTGGTAACACCGTGGGTGTTCCAGTCAGTGTATGTGTTCCCTCCTCTGCCTCTCATACCAAAAGTACTGAGAATTATACGGCAAAAGGGAGTAAGAACGATACTAGTGGCTCCGGATTGGCCAAGAAGAACTTGGTACCCGGAACTTCAAGAGATGCTCACGGAGGATCCGTGGCCTCTACCTCTTAGACGGGACCTGCTTCAGCAGGGACCGTGTCTATTCCAAGACTTACCGCGGCTGCGTTTGACGGCATGGCGGTTGAACGCCGAATTCTAAAGGAAAAAGGCATTCCGGAAGAGGTCATTCCTACACTGGTAAAGGCCAGGAAGGAGGTGACTGCACAACATTATCACCGCATTTGGAGGAAATGTGTTGCGTGGTGTGAGGCCAGGAAGGCCCCCACGGAGGAATTTCAACTGGGTCGATTCCTACATTTCCTGCAAACAGGATTGTCTATGGGCCTCAAATTGGGGTCCATTAAGGTTCAAATTTCGGCCCTGTCGATTTTCTTCCAGAAAGAATTGGCTTCAGTTCCTGAAGTCCAGACTTTTGTAAAAGGAGTACTACATATACAACCCCCGGTTGTGCCCCCAGTGGCACCGTGGGATCTTAATGTAGTCTTGGATTTTCTAAAATCCCATTGGTTTGAGCCGCTCAAATCGGTGGAGATGAAGTATCTTACATGGAAAGTAACCATGCTACTGGCCCTGGCTTCAGCCAGGAGAGTATCAGAATTGGCGGCTTTATCATATAAGAGCCCATATCTGATTTTCCATACGGACAGGGCAGAACTGCGGACGCGTCCTCATTTTCTGCCTAAGGTGGTGTCAGCGTTTCACCTGAACCAGCCTATTGTGGTGCCTGCGGCTACTAACGAGTTGGAGGATTCCAAGTTGTTGGACGTGGTCCGGGCATTGAAAATATATATTTCAAGAACGGCTGGAGTCAGAAAGTCTGACTCACTGCTTATATTGTATGCACCCAACAAGATGGGTGCTCCTGCTTCTAAGCAGACGATTGCTCGTTGGATTTGTAGCACAATTCAACTTGCACATTCTGTGGCAGGCTTGCCACAACCTAAATCTGTCAAGGCCCATTCCACAAGGAAAGTGGGCTCATCCTGGGCGGCTGCCCGGGGAGTCTCGGCATTACAACTCTGCCGAGCTGCTACTTGGTCAGGGGCAAACACGTTTGCAAAATTCTACAAATTTGATACCCTGGCTGAGGAGGACCTTGAGTTCTCTCATTCGGTGCTGCAGAGTCATCCGCACTCTCCCGCCCGTTTGGGAGCTTTGGTATAATCCCCATGGTCCTGACGGAGTCCCCAGCATCCACTTAGGACGTTAGAGAAAATAAGATTTTACTTACCGATAATTCTATTTCTCGTAGTCCGTAGTGGATGCTGGGCGCCCATCCCAAGTGCGGATTGTCTGCAATACTTGTACATAGTTATTGTTACAAAAAAATCGGGTTGTTATTTGTTGTGAGCCGTCTGTTCAGAGGCTCCTACGTTTGTCATACTGTTAACTGGGTTCAGATCACAAGTTATACGGTGTGATTGGTGTGGCTGGTATGAGTCTTACCCGGGGTTCAATATCCTTCCTTATTGTGTACGCTCGTCCGGGCACAGTACCTAACTGAGGCTTGGAGGAGGGTCATAGGGGGAGGAGCCAGTACACACCATGTGATCCTAAAAGCTTACTTTTTGTGCCCTGTCTCCTGCGGAGCCGCTATTCCCCATGGTCCTGACGGAGTCCCCAGCATCCACTACGGACTACGAGAAATAGAATTATCGGTAAGTAAATTCTTATTTTTTACCCCAGGTAGCCTCTCAACATAAGAAGACGCCGTATTATCAGGCGCAGTCCTTTCGGCCCCATAAGGGCAAGCGGGCAAAAGGCTCCTCATTTCTGCCCCGTGGCAGAGGGAGAGGAAAAAGACTGCAGCAAACAGCCAGTTCCCAGGAACAGAAGCCCTCTCCCGCTTCTGCCAAGTCCTCAGCATGACGCTGGGGCTCTACAAGCGGACTCAGGCACGGTGGGGGCCCGTCTCAAGAATTTCAGCGCGCAGTGGGCTCACTCACTAGTGGACCCCTGGATCCTTCAGGTGGTATCTCAGGGGTACAAATTGGAATTCGAGACGTCTCCCCCCCGCCGTTTCCTAAAGTCTGTCTTACCGACGTCTCCCTCCGACAGGGAGGCGGTATTGGAAGCCATTCACAAGCTGTATTCTCAGCAGGTGATAATCAAGGTACCCCTCCTGCAACAGGGAAAGGGGTATTATTCCATGCTGTTTGTGGTACCGAAGCCGGATGGCTCGGTGAGACCTATTTTAAATCTAAAATCTTTGAACACTTACATACAGAGGTTCAAATTCAAGATGGAGTCACTCAGAGCGGTGATCGCGAACCTGGAAGAAGGGGATTATATGGTGTCTCTGGACATCAAGGATGCTTACCTCCATGTCCCAATTTACCCTTCTCACCAAGGGTACCTCAGGTTTGTGGTACAGAACTGCCACTATCAGTTTCAGACGCTGCCGTTTGGATTGTCCACGGCGCCCCGGGTCTTTACCAAAGTAATGGCCGAAATGATGATACTCCTTCGAAGGAAAGGAGTTTTAATTATCCCTTACTTGGACGATCTCCTGATAAGGGCAAGATCCGAGGAACAGTTGGTAGTCGGAGTAGCACTATCTCAAGTAGTGCTGCGGCAGCACGGTTGGATTCTCAATATCCCAAAATCGCAGCTGATCCCGACGACACGTCTTCTATTCCTAGGGATGATCCTGGACACAGTCCAGAAAAAGGTGTTTCTCCCGGAAGAGAAAGCCAGAGAGTTATCCGAGCTAGTCAGAAACCTCCTAAAACCAGGCCACGTATCAGTGCATCAATGCACAAGGGTCCTGGGAAAAATGGTGGCTTCCTACGAAGCAATCCCTTTCGGCAGATTCCACGCAAGAACATTCCAGTGGGACCTGCTGGACAAATGGTCCGGATCGCATCTTCAGATGCATCGGCGGATAACCCTGTCCCCAAGGACAAGGGTGTCTCTCCTGTGGTGGTTGCAGAGTGCTCATCTTCTAGAGGGCCGCAGATTCGGCATTCAGGACTGGGTCCTGGTGACCACGGATGCCAGCCTGCGAGGCTGGGGAGCAGTCACACAGGGAAGAAACTTCCAGGGCTTGTGGTCAAGCCTGGAGACATCACTTCACATAAATATCCTGGAGTTAAGAGCCATTTACAATGCTCTGAGCCAAGCAAGACCTCTGCTTCAAGGTCAGCCGGTGCTGATCCAGTCGGGCAACATCACGGCAGTCGCCCACGTAAACAGACAGGGCGGCACAAAAAGCAGGAGGGCAATGGCAGAAGCTGCAAGGATTCTTCGCTGGGCGGAAAATCATGTGATAGCACTGTCAGCAGTGTTCATTCCGGGAGTGGACAACTGGGAAGCAGACTTCCTCAGCAGGCACGACCTCCACCCGGAAGAGTGGGGACTTCACCCGGAAGTCTTCCACATGATTGTAAACCGTTGGGAAAAACCAAAGGTGGACATGATGGCGTCCCGCCTCAACAAAAAACTGGACAGGTATTGCGCCAGGTCAAGGCACCCTCAAGCAATAGCGGTGAACGCTCTAGTAACACCGTGGGTGTACCAGTCAGTGTATGTGTTCCCTCCTCTGCCTCTCATACCCAAGGTGCTGAGGATTATACGGCGGGGAGGAGTAAGAACTATTCTCGTGGCTCCGGATTGGCCAAGAAGGACTTGGTATCCGGAACTTCAAGAAATGCTCACAGAGGACCCGTGGCCTCTACCTCTGAGAAGGGACCTGCTCCAACAGGGACCCTGTCTGTTCCAAGACTTACCGCGGCTGCGTTTGACGGCATGGCGGTTGAACGCCGGATCCTAAAGGAAAAAGGCATTCCAGACGAAGTCATCCCTACTTTGATAAAAGCCAGAAAGGATGTAACCGCAAAGCATTATCACCGCATCTGGCGGAAATATGTTGCGTGGTACGAGGCCAGAAAGGCCCCGACGGAGGAATTTCAACTGGGTCGATTCCTGCATTTCCTGCAAGCAGGAGTGTCTATGGGCCTAAAATTAGGATCCATTAAGGTCCAGATTTCGGCCCTGTCGATTTTCTTTCAGAGAGAACTGGCTTCAGTGCCTGAAGTCCAGACGTTTGTTAAGGGAGTGCACCTCCAGTGGCACCTTGGGATCTGAATGTTGTTTTGGGTTTCCTAAAATCACATTGGTTTGAACCACTCAACACTGTGGACTTAAAATATCTCACATGGAAAGTGGTCATGCTGTTGGCCCTGGCTTCAGCCAGGCGTGTGTCAGAATTGGCGGCTTTATCCTGTAAAAGCCCTTACCTGATTTTTCATACGGACAGGGCAGAATTGAGGACTCGTCCTCAATTTCTCCCAAAGGTGGTTTCAGCGTTTCATCTGAACCAGCCTATTGTGGTACCTGCGGCTACTAAGGACTTGGAGGACTCCAAGTTGCTGGACGTTGTCAGGGCCCTGAAAATATATGTTTCCAGGACGGCTGGAGTCAGAAAATCTGACTCGCTATTTATCCTGTACGCACCCAACAAGCTGGGTGCTCCTGCTTCTAAGCAGACTATTGCTCGCTGGATTTGTAGTACAATTCAGCTTGCGCATTCTGTGGCAGGCCTGCCACAGCCAAAATCTGTAAAAGCCCACTCCACAAGGAAGGTGGGCTCATCTTGGGCGGCTGCCCGAGGGGTCTCGGCTTTACAACTTTGCCGAGCTGCTACTTGGTCAGGGTCAAATACTTTTGTGAAATTTTACAAATTTGACACTCTGGCTGAGGAGGACCTGGAGTTTTCTCACTCGGTGCTGCAGAGTCATCCGCACTCTCCCGCCCGTTTGGGAGCTTTGGTATAATCCCCATGGTCCTTACGGAGTTCCCAGCATCCACTAGGACGTCAGAGAAAATAAGAATTTACTTACCGATTATTCTATTTCTCGTAGTCCGTAGTGGATGCTGGGCGCCCATCCCAAGTGCGGATTATCTGCAATACTTGTACATAGTTATTGTTAACAAATCGGGTTATTGTTGTTGTGAGCCATCTATCCAGAGGCTCCTCTGTTATCATGCTGTTAACTGGGTTCATATCACAAGTTGTACGGTGTGATTGGTGTGGCTGGTATGAGTCTTACCCGGGATTCAAAATCCTTCCTTATTGTGTACGCTCGTCCGGGCACAGTATCCTAACTGAGGCTTGGAGGAGGGTCATAGGGGGAGGAGCCAGTGCACACCAGGTAGTCCTAAAGCTTTTCTTTTGTGCCCAGTCTCCTGCGGAGCCGCTATTCCCCATGGTCCTTACGGAGTTCCCAGCATCCACTACGGACTACGAGAAATAGAATTATCGGTAAGTAAATTCTTATTTTTTGTTAAATCTATTTTAATACAAAACACTTTAGGAATTGGTATTGCCAAAACTGAAGCGTGATGATGAATTAGAACTAAAACACGGGGTTCTGCACATATCTCTAATAATAATGTAGATGTTTGATGTGTGATTGCATATACATTGTTTTCGCACTCGTACTCTTACAACAAAACAAAGCGATTTAGGGGTGTATTCAATAACTGTCGGAAGCTGCCGTCTTGTCGGAAAGATGGCAGCTTCCGACAGAAATAGGTCGGAAAGGGGTTCCGACCTATTCAATAGGGGCTTATTTTTCCCGACAAGTCGGGAATTCCCAACTTGTTGGAAAACACGTGAATCGGCGGAATAGCCGCTGATCCACGTGCTTCTGTCGGAAATGGGGCCAAATACGACAGGTTTTGGCCCCCTTTCCGACAAACTCAATCCGACTTGAAAACAAGTCTGATTGAGGTGAGGAAACAAGCGGTGCTGCAGGCGGCTGGGGCAGCTGAGATTGACGGCCGACGGGGGGAGCTGGCTGCGAGGGGACATGTCTGCGGCAGCGGGGGAGGCTCTGCAGGGAGAGAGGTGCCTGGCTGTCCCCCGGCCAGGCACCTCTCTCCCTGCAGCGCCTTCCCCCGCCGACCATTGCTCTCGGCTCCCCCAGCTGCCCACAGGCACCTCTCCCTACAGCGCCTCCCCAGACATGTGCCCCCACAGCTAGCTCCGGCCGCCGATCTCTGCTCCCCCCGCCGCCGTCGTCCCGCTCACGGCCGCCGCCGCCGTCGTCCCGCTCACGGCCGCCGCCGCCATCTGCACCCATGGCCGCTGCTGTCAGCGCTGACAGCAGCGGCAGTACAGGACCCTGAGTACGGCCAAATCCGACTGTCTGATTTGGCCGTCCATTAAATAGGGGTTGTCTGATCCATTCCGACAACTGCATGCCGGAATGGATCAGACTCTTATTGAATATACCCCTTAAGCTAACATTATTTGTTTTCACCATAATTAAATGTGTATTACTGTAAAATGACCATACTTTCGCATGATTCCAATAACCATAATTAGTTACATTAAGAACTGCATGGCTTTGAAATTGCTGAAATGTGCTTTTTACTGTTTTGAACAAATATAGCAACATAAAAATAAAAATTGTCTGCAAACGAGGCAGTTTCACACGTTCTCGTTCTAGAACTGTTTTAGCTGCATGTTGTTATTATACTAATTTAAATATTATTTTATTGCCAACATAATACATTTCAGTAATTTTTTTTGTAGGAGTTTGTTATATTCAGAATCAACTTTATTTTTTAATTCCTAAATAAACCATCAAACGTGTTTTGTCATTGAACATCCTGAAAGTTGGAAGTGTTGGTTCATTGATAAATAGGGTTTACTATTATTCAGGCTAAACACTGTTCCCATGGCCAGTAATGTACAATACAATGTGCCTAATACAGTAAACCTGCTATGCATTCACATGCTTTGACATCTCGATTTGCACGTGTATCAGGATGGAAGTAGAAAGAAGGACTTTGCAGTATAACACAATTCAGGGACTTCACTTGCAAGGTGTCTCTTCTTGTCTGTCAATATATGTCTGCACACCCTCCTCTTCCTTCTTACCCATAGCACTAGCTCTTGTACTAGCCCAGCAAAGAGCTGTGTGCTTATCAGTCTTCAATGCCTGTCTATCTGACAACACCAGCAGTGTGGGATGAAATGGGAATTGCTTGGTCTTTAATAAAGTGAGACAATGTATTTGGCCGCTGTAAAATTGTCTGTAGCAGTTTATTTTCACGTGCTACGTTTGGAGTATGGACTAAAATGAGCTGAATGTGAGATTAACTCGATGTTTTCATTTGTCTTCTTTATTTTAAATCACAAACTTGGATCTCATACGCTAGTGTTTTACTAGCACTAAAACACCAATGGGTATGGTAATACTAGAATCCATGGCTACTGGTGCCAAACCCATTCACATGCTTTGTACATGTCTTAGCATTTAAATGGCTTTGGAACTTCTCCCATTGTCCGCTTTCTGTTGATGG
Source organism: Pseudophryne corroboree (assembly GCF_028390025.1). NCBI lineage: Eukaryota > Metazoa > Chordata > Amphibia > Anura > Myobatrachidae > Pseudophryne > Pseudophryne corroboree. The sequence goes on along the minus strand of NC_086454.1, from coordinate 72,418,990 downwards.
TCAGCATGCTGCCTCTCTGAAAAAGAGCAGTTGTCCATTAATTCATGGCTGTGTGGTGGTGTTTGTGGGAAGACCACATTGTCCAGTCACTATTCTAAAGAAGGGTACACACTATACAATATATTGTGCGATATTGGTACTTTCAACCAATCTGCACAATGATCTTATAGTGTGTATGCCCAATCAGTCGTTCACTGACGTCATTCATTAAATCGTCCAATTGGATATGCTGCATGTCCTTACGGGACGGCCAACACGGAGTCGTTACATTCAGCATGTAACGATACATCGTTTTGTCATACAATGTATCATTACATCGCATCGTCTGAGTCATTTTAGACTTAACGAACTTGCAGATTTTAACGTGTGGGCCAAAGAAAAACTTCTCAATTCCCGATAAGATGCGGATTAGGTTAGATAGTGTGTTCAGTTATCATCTATCCATATCTAGGTTCCCTTTGTCATTAATTTATTTGTCCTGAGTGCTGGTTCTTTCATCACTTGCTCAACAGATGCGACCACACCATTCTGGGTGTACTTTGGCATGGTGGCAGCTGATGCCACCAGTCTAAAAGCCAACTGTGCAGCTTCTGGAAGATAATCTTCCAGCAGTTTCCACTATCACATGGGCCTCATGGTCCATCTTCTTGGTGAAGACTTCAAGGGCAGCAGCGGTGGTAAATGTCAGAAGACATTCACTGCTGCAGCTCCAGCTCTCCCCAGCGGCGCTGTGCACTCCCGAGCCCTGGTTGCCGGGTAACTACAGCAGGAGGCTCCGGTTTTCTTCACATCAGGCACACACGACTGGGGCTCTCCGAGATCGCGTGGCCGCGCTTCGGGATGTGCTGAGTGGGCCCCGCTTGCGGGACCCCGTCTTTAACGCGATCCGGCCCGGTCAGTGGGAGGCGGGCCGCGCGCGCTGGCGGTGAACACTGGCAGTATAGGCAATCCCACTAGATCACCAGGGCATGGGTGCAGGTCAGGTTTTCTCTCTAAACCATTTTCAGTAGCCCACAGTACCAGGTGGTTTTTGCCAGCAGGGGGATAAGGCTTAGACCTGAAGCCCCTCCCCCAGCCCCAGGGCGCCATTTCCCGCAAATGTTCCCGCCCTGGAGCTGCATATCTGCCTCTCACTCACTCCCTGTGAGTGTCTGGGCGCCATTATCCCTCAGCTTCACTGTTCCTGGGACTGCTTGGGCAAATCCTCCTGTGTAAAGCCGCCTGGTTGTCAGTGCTGTGACTTTACATGACACTTAAGTATTCTACCTGCCTTTTTAGACAGTGATAGTTAAGAAAGAGTGCATTTAGTCCAGGGTTTTCTAGTACAATTACCCTGTGATATACATCCAGTTCTTACTGTGTACTGTTATTTATATATATATATATATATATATATATATATATATATATATATATATATATATATATATATATATAAAAGCTAGTCCAGTGCAGTATTATTATTAGTAATAACCTCTGCATTTTACAAACTGACTATATGTGTGTGCATTAGATAGCTGTGAGTGGTGTCCATTTCGTGTCTTTCACTCAACTTGCTATCCCTATATTCTATAACCTGAGGGGGCTTAGTGCGTCAGGTTTTATATTGATATAGGATTTTCACAAAGATATACTTTAATACGTATTTTTCTCTGTGATTTAGTCACCATATCTCTCCTTTATCTCTGCTAGTGCTGACTACACTGCGCAGGGGTTTGGGTAAGAGGTTTTGTGCTGCTGCCAATTGTACTGTGTTACCTGATACTGCAAGTTATATCATGTCTGCTTCTGAGGGTAACGGTTCTGGGGCTGAACACACTTCCGGTGTTGCTGAAGCCACAGATCACTATGAGGGGAATATAGCAGCTGTGGGCTCTGGTTCTGGGGGCTCCTTGCCTCCCAGTGGGACTGTGGCAACGGAGGTACATAATGACCCACCGTGGGCCGCTTTTTCCACGCTTCTGCATACGCTAGTTTATAAACGAACACACCCTATGGGACCCCCAATGCCGGTACAACCGTATGTGGTCCCTGCAGCTAACCCGCCGTGGGCGGACGATTTATCTGCTCAATTAAAGAAGTTGAACCAGTCCCTGACTACAAGAAAGTCTGACCATCGCTCGCCTAAGTCCAAGAGGTCCTCTAAGCGAGCGCTTGTCTCCTCACAATCCACTGCTGTCACTGACACCTCGTCTGATGAAGACTGCACTTCCACTGACCCCACAGTTTCTGACTCAGATACTGCTGATGGGGAGGGTAGTTCACATGTGGATGTTCCTGATCTTTTGGAGGCTATTAAGTTAATTCTACAGATTACGGATGATCCCGAGCCATCCGTCCCTCCTAAGAAACCAGATAGGTTCAAGCGTCAGAAGGTGGTTAAACAAGTTTTACCTCACTCTGATCACCTAGTGGATATAAGTCAGGAACCCTGGGAAAACCCGGGTACGAAGTTTGTGCCTCAAAAGAAGATGCTGGCTCGCTATCCCCTCGCGCCAGAGCTTTCTAAGAATTGGGAAACGCCTCCTCCAGTAGACTCGCATGTGGTTAGGATGGTGGTTTCCTCAGCTCTGCCTGTCACTACCGTCACGTCTCTAAAAGAGCCTACGGATAAACGTGTGGAGGGTTGTCTTAAAGTGATCTACACCCTCACGGGTGCTGCACAAAGGCCCACTATTGCAGCAACATGGGCTGCAGAGGCTATTGAAGCATGGGCCTTGGAGTTAGAAGCTGAAATCTCTTCTGACCATGCTAGACAATGCTTGTCATATATTGTCACAGCTTCTCACTATATTAAAGAGGCGGCTTCTGATGCCGGTATCCTGGCAGCCAAGGCCTCTACTATGTCAGTCCTGGCTCGCCGGATATTGTGGCTGAGATCCTGGTCTGTGGATCTGGACTCTAGAAAAACCCTGGAGGTACTCCCTTTCGAGGGAGATATTCTGTTTGGGGAGGACTTAAATAAGATAGTGGCTGACTTGGCTACTGCCAAAACTGCCTGTCTGCCAAGTACCGCTCCTTCTGTGTCCAAGGCTAAAGGTACTTCCTTTCGCCCCTTTCGTCCTTCAGGTAAAGCAAAAGGTCAGGCGTATAACAAGCAGGTCCGCACTTCCAAACCTGGTAAGCCAAAGCCAAAAAGAGCCTGGGCGGCCCGTCAGCCAGCTTCCAAGGCCGATAAGCCTGGGGGATCCCAGGGTGGGGGGCCGGCTTCTAGGGTATACCCCGGAATGGTTGAAGACCACTTCAGATGCCTGGGTACGGGAAGTCGTCACTCGAGGTTACGCCATAGCCTTCAAAAACCGACCCCCTCATCGATTTTGCCAGAAAGACGTGCCGTTGGACCAGACAAAGGCAAACACTCTGCAATAGGTGGTACAGACCCTCCTGGATACAGGAGTCGTAGTACAGGTGCCTCTTGCGCAGAGGGGCCGGGTGTACTATTCTCCGCTGTTTCTAGTCCCGAAACCGAATGGGTACTCCCGGCCCATTCTCAACCTCAAGGCATTGAACAGGTTTGTGAAGGTTTCCAAGTTCCGTATGGAAACCCTTCGCTCTATAGTTCTGGCCTTGGAACCTGGAGACTACATGGTCTCCCTGGACATACAGGATGCTTACCTGCATATTCCTATAGCAGCGTCACATCAGCAATATCTGAGGTTTGCTATTGGCAACTTCCATTACCAGTTTCGGGCGTTATCTTTTGGTTTAACAACGGCTCCGCGAGTCTTCACAAAAGTTATGGCGGTGATGACGCTGGTACTCCGCCGTAAAGGGTCAGGATACTGCCATGTCTGGACAACTTGTTAATCCTGGCAAATTCGCCAGAACTTCTCCTGCGTCATCTGGATATGACTGTCCAGTTTCTACAAGCCCACGGGTGGCTCATCAACTGGAAGAAATCCTCCCTGATCCCTGGACACTCACAACCAGAGGTTGTTCTTGTGTCCGGAGAAAGTCCTGAAGCTTCAGGACAGGATTCGTTGCTTCCTTTCTCGTCCGCAAGTGTCGATACATTCGACGATGCAGGTGCTGGGCCTCATGGTATCCGCATTCGACATGGTGGAGTATGTGCAATTCCATTCTCGTCCCCTCCAGAGGCTGATTCTAGCCAAGTGGGACGGCCTGCCTCACCGGATCAGGTCTCAAATGATCTCATTGACTCCGGAGGTCTGTCTGTCGCTGCTCTGGTGGCTCCGGGACCAACAATTGTGCAGGGGGCCGTCCCTTCTGGATATCCAACTGGGTTCTGTTGACGACAGATGCCAGTCTTAGAGGTTGGGGCGCGGTGCTGGAGCAACACTCCCTTCAGGGTCGGTGGACCAAGGAGGAGTCCCTCCTCTCAATCAACATTCTGGAATTGCGGGCGGTCTTCAATGCATTGAACCTAGCCCAGCATTTAATTCAGAACCGTCTTGTTCAAGTGCAGTCGAACAACGCCACCACAGTGGCTTACATAAATCATCAAGGCGGCACTCGAAGTCGTTTGGCAATGAAGGAAGTCTCACGGATTCTACATTGGGCAGAACGCCATCTACCGCCCATATCGGCAATATTCATTCCGGGAGTCCTGAATTGGGAAGCGGACTTTCTCAGCCGTCAGGACGTACATGCCGGCGAGTGGGGCCTCCATCCAGAAGTGTTTCAACTCCTAGTGGAAAAGTGGGGCCTTCCAGACGAGGATCTGATGGCGTCTCGACACAATCACAAGGTTCCGGTCTTCGGCTGCCGTTTCGTGTTCCCTCCGGTGTCACTCCTGCCCAGGGTAATTCGGAAGTTCAAGCAAGAAAAAAAAGTAATTCTGCTTCTCATAGCTCCAGCGTGGTCCAGACGCACTGGTTCTCAGACCGGCAAGGCCTATCGTAAGAGCGTCCAATTCTACTTCCACAACGCCCAGACCTCCTCGTTCAGGGCCCCTGTGTCTACCAGGACCTAGCCCGGCTGTCTTTGGCGGCGTGGCTCTTGAAGCTTCTGTCTTAAGATCTAAAGGCGGTCATTCAAACTATGATGCGGGTCCGGAAACCATCTTCGGCTCGGATTTACTATAGGGTCTGGCATTCTTACTTGGTTTGGTGCGCATCTAACGATTGATGCTTCCAAGTTTAGTATAGCCAAGTTGTTGGCTTTTCTTCAGCAGGGCCTGGACTTAGGCCTGCGTCTGGCCTCCCTCAAGGTTCAAATCTGCCTTGTCGGTGTGGTTTCAGAGAAAAATTGCGACCTTACCTGATGTGCATACCTTTACTCAGGGCGTGTTGCATATCCAGCCTCCCTATGTCCCGCCTGTAGCTCCTTGGGACTTGTCGGTGGTTTTGGAGGCGGTACAAGAGTCTCCGTTTGAACCTCTTGGTTCAGCTGACCTTAAGTGGCTTTCTCTTAAGGTGGTATTTTTGCTGGCTATTGCTTCAGCTAGAAGAGTGTCTGATTTGGGTGCCTTGTCCTGTAGTTCCCCATATCTGATATTTCACCGTGACCGGGCGGTTCTTAGGACTCGTCCCGGATATTTACCTAAGGTGGTTTCTTCGTTTGACCGTAACCAGGATATTGTGGTTCCGGCACTTGTTTCTCCTGATCTGTCTCCCAAAGAGCGGTCTTTGGATGTGGTACGGGCTCTCCGTATCTATGTGAAGAGAACTGCTTCTATTAGGAAATCTGATTCTCTCTTTGTGCTGTTTGGATTTCACAAACGGGGCTGGCCTGCTCACAAGCAAACTTTGGCCAGATGGATTAGAATGGAGATTGCACATGCTTATGTGAGGTCTGGTCTGTCAGCTCCTGCTCACATTACGGCCCATTCTACTTGGTCTGTTGGACCTTCTTGGGCGGCCCGCCATGGTGCGGCCCTTGAACAATTGTGCAAGGCGGCTACGTGGTCCTCTGTGAACACGTTTATTAGGTTCTATGCCTTCGATACTGCCGCTTCCCAGGATGCTTCCTTTGGACGCCGGGTTCTTGTGCCCGCTACAGTGCGTCCCCTCCCATAAGGAACTGCTTTAGGACATCCCCTATGTTTATTCCTTGTGGAGCCCAGTGTACCCTGCAGCAGAAAACTAGTTTTATGGTAAGAACTTACCTTTGTTAAAACTTTCTGCGAGGTACACTGGGCTCCACAAGGCGCCCACCCTGACGCACTTAGCTTCTTTGGGTTGGTATGGCATTAGCCGCTGACACTTCTCCTGTGGTGAGAGTGTGGTGTGTGTGTGTGTGTGTGTGTGTGTGTGTGTGTGGCTACTAACCGTTGTCGTCTATTTTCCTGCTACTGCATTGGGCTAGTTAACTAAAAACTGAGCTCCTGTGCAGGGAGGCGGGGTTTTAGAGGAGGCGGGGCTGTGCATTCTGGGAACAGTCAAAGCTTTGAGCCTGTTGGTGCCTCGGATCAAGATCCTACTCTACACCCCTATGTCTATTCCTTGTGGAGCCCAGTGTACCTTGCAGAAAGAGTTTTAACAAAGGTAAGTTCTTACCATAAAACTCGTTTTCACTATCTCTGTCTCACTCAAAAAATTCTGTATTTCTGAACATTCAGTAATTCAGAATATATGGATATGGGATACTCAACCTGTACTTGCATTTCTCTATCGGGGTCCAAAGTAGATCCACAGGATATACATTGGGTTATTAGCGGCGTTAGCGTATCGGCACCAAACGGTTAAAGCTTTTGGACTCCTAGGAAGTTCCAGGCCAGCCTCTTTATAACCCTGCCTCCTGACCCAAAAAGTCAGTTTTTTGTTTGGTGCGACAGTAGCTGGACCACTGTAGACGGTGTGGTTGTATTTTTTGCAGCCATAAGCTTTTTTTAGCCCCAGTAAATGCTAAACATCAGTCATTATGGGGGTAATTCAGACCTGATTTGCTGCTGGGCGTTTTCGCACAGCGGGCAATCAGATCTGAACTGCGTATGCACCGCAATGCGCTGACGCGTAGGACGACTGCACCGGGTATCGTTGCCTAGCGACTATATGTTGTGAATAAAGCGAAAGCAAGGTGATTGACAGGAAGAGGCCGTTTGTGGGTGGCAACTGACCGTTTTACAGGAGTGTCCGGAAAAACGCAGCGGGACCAGCCGTTTACAGGGAGTGTATCTGACGTCTGCCCCGGCCCCGATCAACCGGATTACATCACCGAGGAAGAGTAAGTCCTGGGCTGAGCATAGACTGCACAAACTGATGTTTGTGCAGCTCTGCTACAAATGCGATCACACACATGCACAGACCTATCGCCCCTTCGCCTGTAGGTGGCAACTATCTGATCGCAGGGCTGCAAATAACGCACCCTAGGAATCGGGTCTGATTACCCCCCATGCTTCGGGTACCCTGCGATAAGCAGCTGCTGGAGACGTGTTTTTTTTCCGCGATAACTCATGGGTCCAGTAACTTATCTCGGATTCCATGTGTTTATTGCCTGAAAACGGATCATTTAGTGCACGATAAAAAACAGGCTTTAATTGTATAGCTCAATTATGCTATATATAAATTTACTGCATGCTATTGGATACCGGCATCCGTGTTTGAGGAGTAGGCAGTCATGAAATAGTGGCTAGAACTAGAATAATGCTTTGCCTGCTCTAAGCGCTCCCACCTCCATTGACATGTTTTATTTTGAAATCTATTCAGTGCTGTTGCTATTTCAGACGTTTCGTAGCTGGTTGATTTGTTGGTCATGGCAGCTTTGGAGGTACCACTTAAATGGTGACTTCTCTGAAGGAATATGGTTCAAATGTCAACGTATGCGAAGTCCAATCTTATGGCTTCCAGAGAATTTTTTTTTATATTATGCATCTTGTTCAACACCAGTTGTAAGAAGGTCTTTTTTCCGAAAACTTGCTGTTTACTCTGTATAATCCATTCCTTGTCAACCATCTGCTGACACTGTAGTCCCTCCATACTTATTGAGTTTTGTGTTTGTTAGGGGTGTTGCATATTTGGTTCCCTCTTCGGCTTTCTTAGGAAAGAACTTTGGTTCTATGATGGTGGAAGGAATTAGTGGATGGGGGGTGGGCAGTGCCTGCTCCAAGTGCCCATCCATCACCCCTCCCCATCCCTTTCGCCAACTCTGACATCTTTCTCCCTTGCATCTGGTGAGGAAGTGATGGCCCTCATTCGTTCCTGTCCCGTCACCACCTCCCCACTTGACCCTATTCCCTCCCGCTACCTCTCTCCTTCTGCCTGTTCCCATCTTTCCCACCTTCTCAATCTCACCCTCTCATCAGGCACTGTCCCCTCTGCCTTAAAGCATGCACTCATCTCTCCTATTCTTAAAAAACCTACCCTTGATCCAAACATTCTCTCCAACTACCGACCCATCTCTCTTCTCCCTTTTGCCTCCAAACTTGTTGAGCGTATTGTCTTCAACCTCCTTACTTCCTTTCTTTCCTCACACTCACTGCTTGACCCATTCCAGTCTTTCTTCCGTCCTCTCCACTCCACTGAAACTGCTTTTACAAAAGTCTTCAATGACCTCCATGCTGCTAAATCTAAGGGCCACTACTCTACATATTCTTCTTGATCTCTCCGCTGCTTTTGACACTGTGGACCACCCTCTCCTACTGCAAATCCTTCACTCCATTGGTCTGCGTGATACTGCCCACTCTTGGCTGTCTTCCTACCTCTCTGACCATTCATTCTCTGTCTCCTCTCATGACTCCACCTCCCCCTCACTTCCACTAACTGTGGGTGTACCCCAATGTTCTGTCCTTGGTCCTCTTCTGTTCTCTCTCTGTACGTCTTTACTGTGTAAGCTCATTAGTTCTGTTTATTTCCAATATCATCTCTATGCTGATGACACTTAAATCTATCTTTCCTCTCCACACCTCTCCTCCCTCGTATCTCCAACTGTCTCTCTGCTATCTGTTTGGATGTCCCAGCGCTTTCTTAACCTTAACATGTCTAAGACCGAGCTGATCATCTTTCCACCCTCCCGCATATCCTCACCTCCCACAATTTCATTATCTATTGAAGGCATGACTATCTCCTCTAAAACCCAAGTGCGCTGTCTCGAAGTAATCCTTGACTCCTCCCTCTCCTTCAAACCACACATTCAGCACCTCTCACAAATCTGCCGTTTTCATCTAAGAAATATTTCCAGGATCAGATCCTTTCTGACCCAGGATGCTCCTAAGACCCTTATCCACTCACTGGTCGGCTCCAGACTGGACTACTGTAATCTCCTCCCAACTGGCATTCCTGACAAATAACTCTCTCCACTCCAATATATCCTCAATGCAGCTGCCTGGCTCATTTTCTTCACCCACTACGTCCACCTCTCCTCTCTTACAAGACCTTCACTGGCTCCCATTGCCTTTCAGAATCCATTTCAAGCTTCTCACACTCAATTACAAAGCCCTCACCCACTCCTCTCCCATCTACATCTCTGACCTTATCTCCCTTTACATTCCCACCCGTCCTCTTCGCTCTGCTAATGCACGCCATCTCTCCTGCCTACTGATTACTTCCTCCAACTCCTATCTCCAAGATTTTTGACGTGCTGCTCCATTTCTTTGGAATTCCCTACCTCTCCCCCTCAGACTCTCCACCTCTCTACAAAACTTCAAACGGGCTCTTAAGACCCACTTCACCAAACCCAGCCAAATCTCATCCTAACCCTCTGTTCCACTCTATGTACCCCATCTGTGTCACCCCTGTCTGTCTACTCCTCCCCTTTAGAATGTAAGCTCTCGCGAGTACGGCCCTCTTCCCTCATGTACTTATCCCTTTTCTTACTTTAATAATCTCCAACTGCACCAAATCCAGCAGTCTTCTGCCACCTGATGCTTATTCCAGTGGGATCTGCTGATGTAGCTATGTTTATTTACCCTGTACTTGTCCTATATTGTCTTCAACTGTAAATTGCTGTTTTCCTGTTTTGATTATTTGTTTAGGTACTCTATAATTGGGCTCTGCGGAACCCTTATCGCGCCATATAAATAACTCCGAGTCTTAAGCTGGCCATACACCTACAGATTTATTGTCAGATCTGGCTGGTTGGAATTAAAATCTGGTAATGGATGAGAGCAAATGACAATTGACCATTTCCTCCCAAACACTGGAAAACAGACAAAAATGGTCTATCAGACAAATTGGTTAAATCCACGTCCGTTTTTTGAGTTTTATGTTATTTAGGAGCAAATGGCCAATTGTCATTTCCGCTCATCCATTACCAGGTTTTCATTCCAACCATCCAGATCTAACAATAAATCTTTAGGTGTATGGGCAGCATAAGGCTCTCCGTTCAAATGTGTATCTCCTTCCTTGAATAAAATTCTGTTTCAGCCAACAACAATACCTTTTGAAACCGTCACTACACAGCAGCCGTGAGAAGCAGGTTTTGCTTGCTCTGACCTTTTATACTCTTGGTGTAATAAATTCCAGACTTGTAGCTTGGCATTCTCCCACTATGGTTGTTATACTGCATAGTTCTGCAGATCCCCGTTTCAGACTCGTATAGGAAAGCCAAGCAGCCGGAAGGCAGTGTGTAAATGTTCCTAATAGACATTATTGAAATTTGCTGTAATACTACACTTTGAAATTTTATGGTTAACTAAGTACAATAGAATTAGCATTTGCTTTGGGTTTTTTTTTTTGGTATGATTCTTAACTATAAAATAACAACCTTGTTTTAAAAGAACTGTGTGTTTGTATTGTATAGCTTTCATTTGCAGAAAAAACAAGGTATTACCTTATCTGAAATATTCTTTGTTATGTAAATATATTGTTTGTAAAATTGAAGCGAATTCCCGGATGTTACCATTGCAGTGTATGGGTGCTATTTCTCTTTACTTTGACTAATAGGACTTACACACTGGCTGATTGCTGGCCGAGGTGCCCGACAGCCAATACGGCCGACAGACCGTCCAGTTGGGGGTGGTGGTGTGGTGTGTGTGTGTGTGTGTGTGTGTGTGTGTGGGGGGGGGGGGGGGGTAGTGAAATTTCTTCACTCCCCCCGTCACCCAGCCCCATAGCCCTGTATGCTAATATGGACGATGTTGTCCATATTGGCTTGCATGCATAAATGAGCCGGCACCAACGATGAACGAGCACGGGGCCGCTCATCTTTGGTGTATGCACACTGAAAGATATAAACGATATCTCGTTCATTAATGAATGAGATCGTTTATATCTTTCAGTGCAATCGGCAAGTATGTAGGGCCTATAAGCAAACCGTATGGCAGTTTTTTTCTTTGATTTACTGAAGCCGTCATAGGAATAGACCAGGCATGTCCAAACTGCGGCCCTCCAGCTGTTGTGAAACTACATATCCCAGCATGCCCTGACAGTTTTGCTGTCAGTTAATGCTAAAGCTGTGTCGGGGCATGCTGGGATTTGTAGTTTCTCAACAGCTGGAGGGCCGCAGTTTGGACATGCCTGGAATAGACTTACTACTTTTGGTCTTTATTTGTATATAAATAAAGCTTTACGCCGCATTTAGTTTACCCTATAACTGCCACACCTCCTTATCTGAAGCTAAAAGTTGCTGTTATCGTTCTGTGCCTCTTTCCGCTCCCTTACAAGCCACTGGAACACTTTTTTTAGGCTGTTATTAAGAGCTAGAGGGACACCCTTATACTGAGAGCACAAAGCTCTCTGCATTCAGCGGCCTTTGACCCCAGTTGGCTTTGTGCATGCTTTTATAAGCTGTAATTGTCACATTACTGCTGGTTGTCACTACTGTCAATTTTCACTACCATCAGGCTAACGTACAAACCCTATACAGAATTTGTCTTTTTTTTATTTTATACTCTGAAATTAAGTTGGTTTAAAAAAAAAAAAAAAACAGTATAGTTTTCATTCAGCACAGCAAAGATACATGTTGTATTTTTGCTGGTGTTCTGAGCTGTGTGCAGCCAGATGATTTTAGTTGGGCATGTATTGTGTATTTGTAATGCACGCCTCTATAATGTCCCCGTTACTATTTGATCGCTCTCCCCATCATCCGGCTATCATCCTATTAGGATTCCCCATGGACCCTTTATAAACAGCCCAAAGCCCGCCCCCTGGCCCCTTCCTTTTAGATGGCTTCCATTATATTAAGGATGACGCATTTCTGTCATAAAGGCCACTGTTTTACGCAGTAATAATCTTTTACAACTTGCTTACTTAACATTAAGTTCATGTTTAATGGTCTGTGGGCTGTAAACCTGAATGGCATATTATAATATGATTAAACTGTGTCGCAGTTAATGTGTTGACACATTTAACAAGTTAATGACGGTTAAATGTAAGAGTTTAGTGCTCCCTCCTTGTTGCTTTATCTTTTGCTGCAGGCACAAACTATGTTTGGAGCTCTGCCCGTAAAGGTGACATTATTTTAAGTTTACTACAGTAATACGCCGTTTAATTTTGCTTTATATCCTCGGTAGGAAAACATACATTGCTGTTATAGTATCTAACGGAGAGCATAGTTTGTTTAGAATGATATAAATCATGGGACAATGTCAGTAATTTAGGGGCAGATGTATTAAGCCTGAAGAAGTGATAAAGCAGTGATAAATGCAAGGTGATACCCACCAGCCAATCAGCTCTTAACTGTCATTTTTCAAATTCGGAATGATTGGTTGGTGCGTTATCACCTTGCACCGATCACTGGTTTATCACTTCTCCAGGTTAATACATCTGCCCCTTAGTGTCTGGTGACTTCGGCTGGAATTCATTTAGCTGCGGTAGATTACTGTAGGCTAATTGATCCCCTATCACCCCTCCCACCCAGGGCTATCCAATTAGCCCCTGAAGCCAGGAGTTATCGGGGATTTCTTTTTCATCGGCTTGAAAAAAAAATCCCTGATAACTAGCCGGTTAACGGGTGCGGTGACCCTGCTAACACGCAAATCCGTGAACATTTCACAGATTCTGTGTTTACGCCCGTTAACACGCTACTTTAACGAGTGGTAACAAGGCTGTCTGGTGAAAAAGGGAGTGCACTTGAACAGTCGCAGGACTTAAAGCCCTAGGCTTTCTCCCTTTTTCACCCACTGTAATTCACAGTGGGTAATTGAATTCTGGCCTTTAATCTGTATAACATCTTTTTACCTTTCAATTCATGCTATTTGTAAGGATAGTCCTCGGTAGTTTGAATAAAATGTATGAACAGACCCAAGTGAGTTCAGTGGTAAAAGCTCCTGAAATAATTAGTTTACAGATACTCAAGCAGCCTTGCAAGCAGACTGTCTGGGCTGGTTTATACTGTAATAGTGAAACCACAAACATTTGAGTTCCCCTGCCATAGTAAAAGCCAACCCTAGACTGGTACTGTATCTATGGTGGAACTGCTAAAAGCTAAATCAGCTTGCCCCATGCCTCCAGGGATTACCAGCTCTGCATTGAGAATCAGTAGGGATTTTGGGGCTGACGTATTTAATCAGATGGAGACCCGAGGAAGTTCAACTTTGCCACCTTTATGGATTCAGGGGCAGATGTATTAAACCTGGAGAAGTGATAATGCAGTGATAAGTGCTAGGTGATAACGCACCAGCCAATCAGCTCCTATCGCCTTCCACTTATCACTTCCTTATCTCTGCTTTATCACTTTTTCAGGCTTATTACATCTGTCCCCCTGTGCACTGTCCACACACATCCTTGGTTTTACAATAATCTTTATTAGTCGATAAACCAAACCTTTGACTCTGACTCCTCTATTTTACCACAGTCTGACTCTTAATACAAAAGTATTTGTGTTTAACAGAAACTTCGTATATACCTTTTTAAAAACCAGTGGTTCCCAAACTTTCTTTAATCACGGCGCCCTAGAGTATCAGATTTTTTTCACGGCACCCCTAGGCCAAAAGTTTCTTACTGAGAAATTTAGAGAGAAATAGTAAATTAAGTAAATTGTGTTTATATGTCATCCTTGGGTTCAGTTGGGGTAGTGATGGACGAGAGTTGCTTCTGTTTGTCCACATATTTTATGATTAACAGCAACCAGCCCTGGTTTTGACTATTACATTGACCATAAATAACTGAAATTGGTCCTGGACCACCAACCCACGGTGCCTAAGCACACCGTTTGAGAACCACTGCCTAAAACTAAAGAATATATGAATTTAAGTAAGGCTAACAGAACATGATCTTCCTATTATAAACTCCCTTTGTTTGCAAACATTTTATAGTTCCATTACCAAATGCTTTCCTATAAATGGTCATTACTGTGTTTGGTAAATCTGAGAAATTGTGTTTATTCGTTAATCAACAACTGTACAAAATTGGGACTGATATGATACACATAATAAAAATGGCTTAACTTACATTTTAGGTATCACTGTTCTGAGAGGCCCGTGTGGTACCAGTAGCTGTAGGGAATGCTGATCCTTTTAGGACCATGCTGGATGAAATTACCGTAAGGGGGCTATTATGTGTAGAACCACCTGAGTAGAGGTGCCTTAATGCAAGGGGTGGCTTATTATATAGTTGCTAATGTGTGTAACAGAGTCCTGTGTTTTATCATCATGTAGGATCCATACCTATTTCTCATACGTCCTAGAGGATGCTGGGGATGCTTCAAGAACCATGGGGTATAGACTGGATCCGCAGGAGACATGGGGACTTTAAGACTTTAAAAGGGGTGTGAACTGGCTCCTCCCTCTATGCCCCTCCTCCAGACTCCAGTTAGATTCTGTGCCCAGTGAGACTGGATGCACACTGAGGAGCTCTCCAGAGTTTCTCAGAAAAAATACTTTTGTTAAGTTTATTATTTTCAGGGAGACCTGCTGGCAACAGGCTCCCTGCATCGTGGGACTGAGGGGAGAGAAGCAGACCTACTTCTGTGAGTTTCAGGGCTCTGCTTCTTAGGCTACTGGACACCATTAGCTCCAGAGGGTCTGATCGTTAGGTACGCCTAGATGCTCGTTCCCGGAGCTGCTCCGTCAACCCACTTGCAGAGCCAGAAGACAGAAGCCGGGTGAGTAGAAGATCAGAAGACTTTAGTGACGGCAGAAGACTGCTTTTGAGGTACCGCGCTGCGTGCCATGCTCCCAGGGTGCAGGGCGCAGGGGGGGCGCCCTGGGCAGCATAAATCCTCAAATAGCGACTGGCAAGAGTGTATACAGTGCCTGGGCACTAAATACAGACCCCCGCCAGTATACATATGTGAAATTAAGCGGGACTGAAGCGCGCCATTAAGGGGGCGTGGTTTAGCCCTCACAGCTCTGACCAGCACCATTTTCTCTTCACAGAAGCTGCAGAGACGCTGAGCCTGGCCTCCCACACTACTGTACAAGTAACAGAGTGCAAAACGGGGGCGGGGGGGGGGGGGGGGCGACGACAAGGGATTTGGCGCTATTTTATTGAAATTTCTCTATCGTCCTAAGTGGATGCTGGGGTTCCTGAAAGGACCATGGGGAATAGCGGCTCCGCAGGAGACAGGGCACAAAAAAGTAAAGCTTTTACCAGATCAGGTGGTGTGCACTGGCTTCTCCCCCTATGACCCTCCTCCAGACTCCAGTTAGATTTTGTGCCCGAACGAGAAGGGTGCAATCTAGGTGGCTCTCCTAAAGAGCTGCTTAGAGAAAGTTTAGCTTAGGTTTTTTACTTTACAGTGAGTCCTGCTGGCAACAGGATCACTGCAACGAGGGACTTAGGGGAGAAGTAGTGAACTCACCTGCGTGCAGAGTGGATTTGCTGCTTGGCTACTGGACACTAGCTCCAGAGGGACGATCACAGGTACAGCCTGGATGGTCACCGGAGCCGCGCCGCCGGCCCCCTTGCAGACGCTGAAGAGAGAAGAGGTCCAAAATCGGCGGCTGAAGACTCCTGAGTCTTCATAAAGGTAGCGCACAGCACTGCAGCTGTGCGCCATTTTCCTCTCAGCACACTTCACACAACAGTCACTGAGGGTGCAGAGCGCTGGGGGGGGCGCTCTGAGAGGCAAATAAAAACCTTATTAGAGGCAAAAAATACCTCACATATAGCCCACAGAGGCTATATGGAGATATTTAACCCCTGCCTAACTTCAAAAATAGCGGGAGACGAGCCCGCCGTAAAAGGGGCGGGGCCTATCTCCTCAGCACACAGCGCCATTTTCTCTCACAGAAAAGCTGGAGAGAAGGCTCCCAGGCTCTCCCCTGCACTGCACTACAGAAACAGGGTTAAAACAGAGAGGGGGGGCACTGATTTTGGCGATATTGTATATATATAAAAGATGCTATAAGGGAGAAACACTTATATAAGGTTGTCCCTATATAATTATAGCGTTTTTGGTGTGTGCTGGCAGACTCTCCCTCTGTCTCCCCAAAGGGCTAGTGGGTCCTGTCCTCTGTCAGAGCATTCCCGGTGTGTGTGCTGTGTGTCGGTACGTGTGTGTCGACATGTATGAGGACGATGTTGGTGAGGAGGCGGAGAAATTGCCTGTAATGGTGATGTCACTCTCTAGGGAGTCGACACCGGAATGGATGGCTTATTTAGAGAATTACGTGAGAATGTCAACACGCTGCAAGGTCGGTTGACGACATGAGACGGCCGACAATCTATTAGGACCGGTCCAGGCGTCTCAGAAACACCGTCAGGGGTTTTAAAAACGCCCATTTACCTCAGTCGGTCGACACAGACACAGACACGGACACTGAATACAGTGTCGACGGTGAATAAACAAACGTATTTCTCATTAGGGCCACACGTTAAGGGCAATGAAGGAGGTGTTACGTGTTTCTGATACTACAAGTACCACAAGAAAGGGTATTATGTGGGAGTGGAAAAAACTACCTGTAGTTTTTCCTGAATCAGATAAAATAAAATGAAGTGTGTGATGATGCGTAGGGTTACCCCGATAGCAAATATTGGCGTTATACCCTTTCCCGCCAGAAATTAGGGTACGTTGGGAAACACCCCTTAGGGTGATAAGGCGCTCACACGCTTATCAAGTGGCGTTACCGTCTCCAGATACGGCCGCCCTCAAGGAGCCAGCTGATAGGAAGCTGGAAAAATATCCTAAAAAGTATATACACACATACGGTGGTTATACTGCGACCAGCGATCGCCATCAGCCTGGAGATGCAGTGCTGGGTTGGCTTGGTCGGATTCCCTGACTGAAAATATTTTATTCATGTAGAGCATTTAATAGGATGCATTCTATATATATGTATGTGAGATGCACAGAGGGATATTTGCTCTCTGGCATCAAGATAAGTGCGTTGTCCATATCTCCCAGAAGATGTCAGGGACACGACAGTGGTCAGGTGATACAGATCCCATACGGCAGATGGAAGTATTGCTGTATAAAGGGAAGGAGTTATTTGGGGGTCGGTCCATCGGACCTGGGGACCACAGCAACAGCTGGGAAATCCAACCTTTTTTACCCCAAGTTACATCTCAGCTAAAAAAGACACCGTCTTTTCAGCCTCAATCTTTCCTTTCCCATGAGGGCATGCAGGCAAAAGGCCAGTCATATCTGCCCAGACATAGAGGTAAGGGAAGTAGACTGCAGCAGGCAGCCCTTTCCCAGGAAAAGAAGCCCTCCACCGCGTCTGCCAAGTCCTCAGCATGACGCTGGGGCCGTGCAAGCGGACTCAAGGTGGGGGGGTAGTCTCAAGAGTCTCAGGGCGCAGTGGGATCACTCGCAAGTTGACCCCTAGATCGTACGAGTATTATCCCAGGGGTAAAGATTGGAGAGTCGAGACATCTTCTCCTCGCAGGTTCCTGAAGTCTGCTTTACCAACGGCTCCCTCCGACAGGGAGGCAGCATTGGAAACAATTCACAAGCTGTATATCCAGCAGGTGATAATCAAAGTACCCCTCCTACGACAAGGAAAAGGGTATTATTTTTCCACACTATATTGTGGTACTGAAGCCAGACGGCTTGGTGACACATAGTCTAAATCTAAAATGTTTTGAACACTTACATAAAAGGTTCAAATCGAGATAAAGTCACTCAGAGCAGTGATAGCGAACCGGAAAAAAGGGGACTATATGGTGTCCCTGGACATCAAGGATTACCTCCATGTCCAAATTTTGTCCTTCTCATCAAGGGTACCTCTGGTTCGTGGTACAGAACTGTCAATATCAGTTTCAGACGATGCCGTTTGAATTATCCACGGCACCCCGGGCCTTTTTACCAAGGTAATGGCCGAAAAGATGTTTCTTCAAAGAAAAAAGGCATCTAAATTATCCCTTACTTGCACGACCTAAAAAGGGCAAGTTCCAGAGAACAGTTGGAGGTCGGAAGAGCACTATCTAAAGTAGTTCTTCGACGGCACGACTGGATTCTAAATATTCCAAGAATCGCAGCTGTTTTCCGACGATACGTCTGCTGTTCCTAGGGATGATTCTGGACACGGTTCAGAAAAAGGTTTTTCTTCCCGAGGAAAAAGCCAAGGAGTTATCCGACCTGTCAGGAACCTCCTAAAACCAGGAAAGGTGTCTGTACATCAATGCACAAGAGTCCTGGGAAAAATGGTGGCTTTTTACGAAGCAATTCCATTCGGCAGATTCCATGCAAGAATTTTCCAAAGGGATCTGTTGGACAAATGGTCAGGGTCGCATCCTCAGATGCACCTGCGAATAACCCTGTCGCCAAGGACAAGGGTATATCTTCTGTGGTGGTTGCAAAAGGCTCATCTATTGGAGGGCCGCAGATTCGGCATACAGGATTTGATCCTGGTGACCACGGACGCCAGCCTGAGAGGTTGGGGAGCAGTCACACAAGGAAGAAACTTCCAGGGGGTATGGACGAACCTGGAAAAGTCTCTTCACATAAACATTCTGGTACTAAGAGCAATCTAAAATGCTCTAAGCCAGGCGGAACCACTCCTGCAAGGAAAACCGGTGTTGATTCAGTCGGACAACATCACGGCGGTCGCCCATGTAAACAGACAGGGCGGCACAAGAAGCAGGAGTGCAATGGCAGAAGCTGCCAAGATTCTTCGCTGGGCGGAGAATCACGTAATAGCACTGTCAGCAGTGTTCTTCCCGGGCGTGGACAACTGGGAAGCAGACTTCCTCAGCAGACACGATATTCACCCGGGAGAGGGGGGTCTTCATCCAGAAGTCTTCCACATGCTAATAAACTGTTGGGAAAGACCAATGGTAGACATGATGGCGTCTCGCCTCAACAAGAAACTGGACAAGTATTGCGCCAGGTCAAGAGATCCACAGGCAATAGCTGTGGACGCACTGGTAACACCTTGGGTGTACAAATCAGTATATGTGTTTCCTCCTCTGCCTCTCATACCAAAGGTATTGAAGATTATACGGTGAGGAGGAGTAAGAACAATACTAGTGGCTCCGGATTGGCCAAGAAGGACTTGGTACCCGGAACTTCAAGAGTTGGTCACGGACGACCCGTGCCCTCTACTTCTGAGAAGGGACCTGCTACAACAGGGTCCCTGTCTCTTTCAAGACTTACCGCGGCTGCGTTTGACGGCATGGCGGTTGAACGCCAGATCCTAAAAGGGAAAGGCATTCCAGAAGAAGTCATTCCTACCTTGATTAAGGCAAGGAAGGAAGTCACCGCGAAACATTATCACCGCATTTGGCGAAAATATGTCGCGTGGTGCGAGGATCGGAGTGTTCCGACGGAGGAATTTCAACTGGGTCGTTTCCTACATTTCCTACAATCAGGATTGTCTATGGGTCTCAAATTGAGATCTATTAAGGTTCAAATTTCGGCCCTGTCAATATTCTTCCAAAAAGAATTGGCCTCAGTTCCTGAGGTACAGACTTTTGTTAAAGGAGTACTGCATATACAGCCTCCTGTGGTGCCTCCGGTGGCACCGTGGGATCTAAATGTAGTTTTAGATTTCCTCAAATCCCATTGGTTTGAACCATTGAAAAAGGTGGATTTTAAATATCTCACATGGAAAGTGACTATGTTACTGGCCCTGGCTTCCGCCAGGAGAGTATCTAAATTGGCGGCTTTATCTTATAAAAGCCCTTATCTAATCTTCCATTCGGATAGGGCAGAACTGAGGACTCGTCCGCATTTTCTCCCTAAGGTGGTATCAGCGTTTCACCTGAACCAACCTATTGTGGTGCCTGCGGCCACTGGCGACTTGGAGGACTCCAAGTTGTTGGACGTTGTCAGAGCCTTAAAAATATACATTTCAAGGACGGCTGAAGTCAGAAAATCTGACTCGCTGTTGATACTATATGCACCCAACAAGTTGGGTGCCCCTGCTTCTAAGCAGACGATTGCTCGTTGGATTTGTAACACAATTCAACTTGCTCATTCTGTGGCAGGCCTGCCACAGCCTAAATCTGTTAAGGCCCATTCCACAAGGAAGGTGGGCTCATCTTGGGCGGCTGCCCGAGGGGTCTCGGCATTACAATTCTGTCGAGCAGCTACGTGGTCGGGGGAAAACACGTTTGTAAAATTCTACAAATTTGATACCCTGGCAAAAGAGGACTTGGAATTCTCTCATTCGGTGCTGCAGAGTCATCCGCACTCTCCCGCCCGTTTGGGAGCTTTGGTATAATCCCCATGGTCCTTTCAGGAACCCCAGCATCCACTTAGGACGATAGAGAAAATAAGAATTTACTTACCGATAATTCTATTTCTCGGAGTCCGTAGTGGATGCTGGGCGCCCATCCCAAGTGCGGATTATCTGCAATACTGTACATAGTTATTGTTAACAAATTCGGGTTATATTGTTAAGGAGCCATCTTTAAGAGGCTCTTTCTGTTATCATACTGTTAACTGGGTTTAGATCACAAGTTGTACGGTGTGATTGGTGTGGCTGGTATGAGTCTTACCCGGGATTCAAATTGCCTCCCTTATTGTGTACGCTCGTCCGGGCACAGTACCTAACTGGAGTCTGGAGGAGGGTCATAGGGGGAGGAGCCAGTGCACACCACCTGATCTGGTAAAAGCTTTACTTTTTTGTGCCCTGTCTCCTGCGGAGCCGCTATTCCCCATGGTCCTTTCAGGAACCCCAGCATCCACTACGGACTCCGAGAAATAGAATTATCGGTAAGTAAATTCTTATTTTAAAGCGCTAACAGGTCTGGGCAGTATATTACTCGCTTCAGAACCGGGATAGGCGCTGGGATGTGAGCTGGCAGAACTCCCTCTGTGTTTCTCTAACAGGCTTTGCTGTGGGTCTGTCTCCTATAGCTCCAGTGTGGTTGTGGGTGTCGGTACGTGTGTGTTGACATGTCTGAGGCTGAGTGCTCTTCCCAGGAGGAGGCTGGAGTGGGGACAGAAAAGGCTGTGGGAGTGACAGTGTCGGCACCGCCGACGGCTGATTGGGTAAATATGTTGAGTGTTTTGAATGCAAATGTGGCTCGGTTGACTAAGAGATTAGATAAATCTGAGTCTAAGAACCAGACATGGAGGAAATCCATGGAGGATGCGTTGTCACAAGCTCAGACCCCTTCGGGGTCACAAACGTGCATTTACCCAGATAGCAGATACAGATACCGACACGAACTCTGATTCCAGTGTCGACTATAGTGATGCCAGATTAAATCCTAAACTGGCTAAGAGCATTCAGTACATGATTATGGCGATAAAAGAAGTATTACATATCACAGAGGACCCTGCTGTTCCTGATAGAAGGGTCTGTATGTTTAAGGGAAAGAAACCTGAGGTGACGTTTCCTCCCTCTCATGAACTGAACGCTCTTTTTGAAAAGGCTTGGGAAAATCCTGACAAGAAGGTACAGCCTCCCAAAAGAATTCCAGTGGCATATCCATTCCCCTCTGGGGACAGGGAAAAGTGGGAGTCAACCCCCATGGTGGACAAAGCTCTATCGCGTCTGTCCAAAAAGGTGGCGCTTCAGTCTCCTGACACGGCAGCCTTAAAGGATCCTGCGGAAAATACACTAAAATCCATTTGTCACTACAGGTTCGCTACTCAGGTCTGCTGTTGCTTCGGCATGGGTGAGTAGCGCTATTGAGAAGTGGGCAGATAACTTGTCATCTGAGATAGATACCCTGGACAGGGATAGCGTGCTTTTGACTCTGGGTCATATCAGGGACGCTGCAGTATATTTAAAAGAAGCTGCAAGGGATATTGGCCTTTTGGGATCAAGGGCCATTGCCATGGCAGTCTCGGCTAGGAGGGCATTGTGGATTCATCAATGGAATGCTGATGCTGACTCTAAGAAGACTATGGAGTCTCTACAGTTTAACGGTAGTGTCTTGTTTGGTGACTGCCTCACTGACCTGGTATCTACGGCTACCACGGGTAAGTCATAATTTTTACCTTATGTTCCTGCACAACAAAAGAAAACGCCCCACTATCAGATGCAGTCCTTTCGGCCCAATAAATACAAAAAAGGACGAGGGTCCTCCTTCCTTGCTGCGAGAGGGAAAGAAAAGGGAAAGAGGTCACAGGCTGTGGCTAGTTCCCATTAGCAGAAGTCATCTCCGGCTTCTACCAAATCAACCGCATGACGCTGGGGCTCCTCCGCGGGAGTCCGCACCAGTGGGGGCACGCCTCAAACTCTTCAGTCAGGTCTGGGTGCACTTGGATCTGGATCCTTGGATATTAGAAATAGTAACCCAAGGGTACAAATTAGAGTTTCAAAACGTGCCCCCTCACCGATTTTTTTTCAAATCGGCCTTGCCAGCTTCTCTTCTAGAAAGGGAGGTAGTATGCGCTGCAATACTAAGGCTGTGTCAAAATCAAGTCATTGTCACAGTATCCCCGTCACAACTGGGGGAGGGTTTTTATTCGAGTCTGTTCGTGGTCCCGAAGCCGGATGGCTGTCAGACCGATTCTGAACCTAAAATCCGTCAATTTCTTTCTAAAAAAAATAAATTCAAATTTAAGATGGAATCTCTCCGTGCAGTGATCTCCAGTCTGGAGGAGGGGGATTTTATGGTGTCGGTCGACATAAAGGATGCATATTTGCACGTTCCCATATATCCTCCACATCAGGCATACCTGAGGTTCGCTGTGCACGATTGTCATTACCAATTTCAGACGTTGCCGTTTGGTCTGTCCACGGCTCCGATGATTTTCACCAAGGTTATGGCGGAAATGATGGTTCTCCTGCGCAAGCAGGGAATCCCAGTTATCCCGTACTTGGACGATCTCCTCATAAAGGTGAAATCCAAGGAGCAATTGCTGAAAAACGTTGCGCTCTCACTGACGATTCTGCAACAACATGGTTGGCTCCTAAACTTGCCAAAATCACACAGTTGGTTCCGACGACATGGCTGTCGTTCCTGGGTATGATTCTGGATACAGAATTAGAGTTTTTCTTCCAGTGGAAAAGGCTCTGGAAATACAGAACTTGGTAAAACAGATTCTGAAACCGGCAAGAGTGTCAATTCTTCAATGCATTCGGTTGCTGGGGAAGATGGTGGCGGCCTACGAGGCCATTCCGTATGGCAGGTTCCATGCCAGGGTCTTTCAGTGGGACCTGTTGGACAAGTGGTCCGGGTCCAGGGTCTCCCTTCTGTGGTGGCTGCATAGTTCTCACCTTCTGGAAGGACGCAAGATCGGGATTCAGGATTGGATCCTGGTGACCACAGATGCAAGTTTCCGAGGCTGGGGAGCAGTCACACAGGGGAGAAACTTTCAGGGAAAATGGTCAAGCCAGGAAGCTTATCTGTACATAAACATTCTGGAATTAAGGGCCATTTACAATGGCATTCTGCAAGCAGAACATCTTCTTCGCGGTCTGCCCGTCTTGATTCAGTCAGACAACATAACAGCAGTGGCGTACATAAACCGCCAGGGCGGAACAAAGAGCAGAGCGGCGATGGCCGAGGCCACGAACGTTCTTCGCTGGGAGGAGAGACATGCAATCGCTCTGTCAGCAGTCTTCGTTCCAGGAGTGGACAACTGGGAAGCAGACTTCCTCAGCAGACACAATCTCCATCCAGGAGAGTGGGGTCTACATCAAGAAGTCTTTGCAGAAGTGACAAGTCGTTGGGGAATTCCTCAAATAGACATGATGGAGTCTGGCCTCAACAAGAAACTTCAGAGATATTGTTCCAGGTCAAGGGACCCTCAAGCAATAGCGGTGGATGCCCTAGTGACACCGTGGGTGTTTCCGTCGGTCTATGTGTTGCCTCCACTTCCACTCATTCCAAAGGTGATAAAGATTATAAGAAGACCAAGGGTTCAGGCGATACTCATTGTTCCGGATTGGCCAAAGAGGGCCTGGTATCCAGATCTTCAGGAATTGCTCATAGAAGATCCCTGGCCTCTTGCTCTATGGGAGGACCTGTTACAAAAGGACCGTGCGTGTATCAAGACTTACCGCGGTTGCGTTTGACGGCATGGCGGTTGAACGCCACATTCTAGCCCGAAAGGGTATTCCCAGTGAAGTCATTCCCACACTTCTGCAGGCTAGAAAAGAAGTAACGGCAAAGCATTACCACCGTCTTTGGAGGAAATATGTGTCTTGGTGTGAATCCAAGAAGGCTCCTACGGAAGAATTTCAGCTGGGGCATTTGCTCCATTTTTTGCAAGCAGGTGTGGATGCGGGCCTAAAGTTAGGCTCTATTATAGTACAAATTTTGGCCTTGTCAATTTTCTTTCAAAAAGAATTGGCCTCTCTTCCAGAAGTTCAGACCTTCGTGAAGGGCGTGCTGCACATCCAACCTCCATTTGTGCCTCCTGTGGCACCGTGGGACCTTAATGTGGTATTGCAGTTCCTGCAATCGCATTGGTTTGAACCTTTGCGAAAGGTTGAGTTAAAATTCCTTACTTGGAAAATAGTCATGATGTTGGCCTTGGCATCCGCAAGGCAGGTATCTGAGTTGGCGGCTTTGTCTCACAAAATCCCCTATTTAATCTTCCACGCTGATAGAGCGGAGTTGAGAACTCGTCAGCAATTTCTTCCAAAAGTGGTTTCATCATTTCACGTAAACCAGCCTATTGTGGTGCCAGTGGCTACTGATGCCTTGGCGGAATCGAAGTATCTCGATGTAGTTAGAGCTTTGAAAATCTATGTCGCCAGAACGGCGCAGATTATGAAAACAGAGGCTCTGTTTGTCCTGTGGGCTCCCAATAAGATTGGGGCTCCTGTTTCCAAGCAGACTGTTGCGCGCTGGATCTGTAATACGATTCAGCAGGCTCATTCTACGGCAGGATTGCCGTTACCGAAATCTGTGAAAGCCCATTCTACCAGAGAGGTGAGCTCTTCCTGGGCGGCTGCCCGGGGGTCTCTGCATTACAGCTTTGCCGAGCTGCTACTTGGTCGGGTTCAAACACCTTTGCGAAGTTTTAGAAGTTTGATACCCTGGCTAAGGAGGACCTCTTGTTTGCTCAATCGGTGCTGCAGAGTCATCCGCACTCTCCCGCCCGTTCTTGCGCTTTGGTATAAACCCCATGGTTCTTGAAGCATCCCCAGCATCCTCTAGGACGTATAAGAAAATAGGATTTTAATACCTACCGGTAAATCCTTTTCTCTTGGTCCGTAGAGGATGCTGGGCGCCCGTCCCAGTGCGGGCTGTATCCGCAGTTTGGTTACGGTTACACTCCTGTTGAGTTAAGTTCAGTCAGTCTGTGGCTGATGTTGGTCATTCCGTTGCATGAGTTGTTGTTGAATGCCATGTTGTACGGCGTGTTTGAGGTGTGAGCTGGTATGTATCTCACCTTAGTTTAAAAATTGATTAAATCCTTTTCCTCGAAATGTCCGTCTGCCTGGGCACAGTTCCTATAACTGGAGTCTGGAGGAGGGGCATAGAGGGAGGAGCCAGTTCACACCCATTTTAAAGTCTTGCTAGGGTATTCAATTATCCGCAAATTCGCGGCAATTTTTTTCGCCCGAAAATTTTTCGCGGCAATCGGGCGAAAATTGCCGCAAAAACGCCCCATTTTTCGACCTATTTAATTCCAAACGGGTTTCACGTGAAAATTCTTCCAGTGAAAAGTGCAGGTGAAAATGGGGAAATCAGCCTGTACCCCAAAAAATGCTAAACTAACATAGGAAAACAGAACAGAAGTGTGTTAGAGATCACATTAGAGAGTTTTTGGGGACTTAAATGTGTGAAATGGCTGTTATATGCATTTTTAAAAAAATGATAGAAAGCAAGTTTTTTTTCGCAAAATAAATGCTCATTAAATTTAGGGTACATGAAAATTGGTATAAGTATATATTTGGGTCATTTTAGGGTACTTTGAAAAAAAGTGGAAACAGACCGATTACTCCCATCTGCAAGCCTAAAAACATCTGTCCCACTCTTAAAGCACCCCAATATACCTGTCCCATACCTTGAATCCCAATTTCCATCACTTTGTACTTTTTCACCCCAAAAATGACATGTCATTATTGGCCAATTAAAAATAATTAAAAACTTCAACGTGCCTAATTAGTCATTAAGGGGGGTGTCCCAGGAGTTCTGTACCATATCCAAACATTTTTACCTTAAAATAGTGACTTTTTCCAACTTTTCACCTGCTTCAGAGTAGGTGAAGTGAAATTAGTGAAAAAATGACCACCGATAAATTTTCCCGGAAAATTGAATAGGCTGTAATTGCGTTTCGCGGGAAAAGTCCGGTTTTTCGCGCGAAAACCGGACTTTTCACGCAAAAAGTTCGTTATCGCTGCTAATTGAATATACACCTTAGTGCCCATGTCTCCTTCGGATCCCGTGTATACCCCATGGTTCTTGAAGCATCCCCAGCATCCTCTACAGACTAAGAAAAAAGGATTTACCGGTAGGTATTAAAATCCTATATTTTCCGGGTGTGGTATGTTAGGTAGATGAGACTTAGATCGACAGTGTCTAGGTCGACCACTATTGGTCGACCGTAAACAACAAAATGATATGCACATTTATTACTAACACACATTAAAATACACACAAGATTAGATAAAATAAATAAAATATGCTACATGTGCCTGAATAGGATATTATTGTTGTAATTTCAACAACAAGGGCTAGAAGACATTTAGAGGGCACTAATGTCACTGGATGTGTCCATCATAAATCTGTTATTTAGCATAAAACCGATAATTTGCAAGTATGAGGTAGTTACTAGTGATCCTAGATGCAGGTAATGTACACCTGTTATGTAACTGGAAGATTTATTTCTCCTTGGCTTGTAGTAAGAAAGTCCAGATGGGTGGATGATGCAGTAGGAATGCCCAATCTTTTGCGCAAGAGTGTTAAATAGATGCCAGCAGTAGTGGTGGATATCAGAGCAGGCAAGAAGCTCAACGCGTTTCGCTGGTTTGTTTGATCCAGCTTCCTCAGGAGCTTTAGGTCAACAATGTCTAAGTCGACCGTTATTGATCGACAGTAAGTAGATTGACAGTGACTCTAGGTCGACATGAGAAAATGTCGACATTAGTTTTTTTTTCTGGTGTCCTTTTCTCTGTGCAGTGACCGGGCACCCCAATTAGTGCACCGTGTTCCCTCACATTGCTCACTTCGCTCGTTACCGTTCCCAATTGTAGTCCACGTGGATCGTAAAGTATGAAAAAGTTCTAAAAATGAAAAATGTGAAAAACGCATGTTGACCTTATGTCATGTCGACCTACTTACTGTCGACCAATAACGGTCAACCTAGAAAGTGTCGACCTAAAGACTGGATCCCCTATTTTTCTGACCCATTGCATTGTGTAGGGAAATTTTGCGGACTAATATAATAGAGGGCTATATATCTTAGTATAACTCTATGAAGAATTTGTTCTTAGAAACAGATTCCAACCAGGGATAGGTTTCCCTGGTGCAAGGTGATCCCTCATTGGCTGCTGTCTGTCGCTAGTGCTGATAGGAGGAACAGTGATAGTGGCGCCAATTTCGTTGTTTTCAAATATCTATTACTGGAACTTTTCCCATTAATTTCAGTTTGGTTTCTACAGAAAAGGTAAAGCTGCATTTTTACAGAAAGTATGTGATTTATGCCTAAACAGATCATATAATCTGTTCTTTCCAATCTATTTTACACCCGTCTTCGTTTGAATTCAGCGTAGGTACCAGATGTCGCTGTGTTTAGTTTTTGTTGTGTAAGAAATAGCTCCGCTAAATTCTTAATACTGTAAAACTCATTCTCTTTAATTTGAGTAAATTTGGCCTGGGGGTAAAATGATGCAATATTTCTCTATTATTCCACACACTGACATTACTCTACAAAGCTAAACAATATGTCATGAAGGGACTTTTCCCTTGAACATGTTCCTTCCTTTAATAGCTAGTAATTAAAATAAGTTTTCAATAAAGCCTAAAACCACAAAGTTGTTTACATGATATAATAAGCCCAGTATGGCCGGGTTTCTGCTGTGGTGCACATCTTCATTCTGCTTGTGGGTGTCATTGCAATAAAAACATGGCGTTTGCAAGAGACTGAGCATGTAAAAGTAAATCCTGGCCTTTGATTTTCTGTTCTTGCAGCACGTTTGTGTAGCTGCAGAATTTCAGTTTGTCATAGGACGGCTCATTTCCATCAGTTTGTGCCTGATGATGGCATTAATTGTGCTTTAAAACGACATGTAGGCCTATTGCATTTAAGCACCATGTATGCAGTAAGTGACAAGTGGTCTTCAGTTTGCCGGCTGTCGGGATCCCGGTGCACAGTCTACGACCTCCCTGGAGGGAGAATAAATAGCGCAGCATGCCACCGTACCCGCAGCGAGCCCGCAAGGGGCTCATTTGCGCTCGCCACGCTGTCGGGATTCCGGCGCCGGGATGCTGGTCGCCGGGAGCCCGGCCGCCGACATACCATACTACACCCGTGACGGGTGGTCTTCAGTTTGCTGGCTGTCGGGATCCCGGCGCACAGTATGCCGGCGCCGGAATCCCGACACTTTATCTCTCTCTTGGGGGTCCACAACCCCCCTGGAGGGAGAATAAATAACATGTACAGTGGTAGCGCCTATTCTAATTGTCGTTCTAACACTATCTCAAGCAGTTGTCAAAAAGTAATTAAGATAATTTATTTTTCCTTTGCTGATTAATGTAGTAACTCTAACAGGCGTATGCTGGGTCCCTGCTGAATACTTACCCGTTCCCTGTGCCCATAGTATAGTCCTGAATGGCTAAGCACTGTCCCGTCACTCGCTACAGTGGGATGAGGAGCGCATGTGGAATCATAGACGCATCACACCTTAGTGGATTGTTATATAGATCGTGTTCTTCTATTTTGTAACAGCGATAGAAAATCTATTCTATTGCCACATTATCAAAAATGGCTCCCTTATGCAGAAAGAAAGTTAACTTAATTAGCTTCACTACACCTAGATTGTTAATAGAGGACATTTGTTAATGGTATAATCTTATCGACAGAATGATTAATCTAGTTATTATGTCTAAACATCTCTCAATTAAAAAGTGGAGATTGGACAAGAAATCTGGAAAGTAATAGATGATCAGCCAATATCTTGCCACTTTATACGATTTTCTCCATTTCTGGGAATTGTTCTATAAGCAAGGTAAAACAAATGCATAAGCATGTGTACTGTATGTCTGCCTGTCTATGTATAAGCATAGACTTATTGATGTATACACGCTACTGTTAAATAACGAAATAGAACTTGGACGCAGTACTGGAGACTGACAGTGGCTGCCTGATCCCAGCCCCAGCAGGTTTTGGGTCACCATGGTGTTTCTCAATTTGCACTGTGAGTTTGATTAACAGAAATGTGCTGTGAGAATCATGTGCTCCAAGTCTGTGCCGGAACGTTAATTACTTTTTTCTTCGGTGCATGTCTGGATGGCGTAGCAGCAATTTTTACGTTAATTCATTTGTGCATTTTTTAGTGTGTAGTGCTATATCATAACCATTTTTTGAGTGGAAATCTGTGGAGTGGCCAACGTTTCCAAGCTTCATTTCTAGGTTTGCATAACTTAAAACTGTTAGTTGTTTTGCCAGCTATTTTCTGGCATGTGCAGTATAACATATGGTCTCTTCTTTCTTTCTTGTACTTCTGTTCTCCTGAGTAGGGGATGGACTTATGATTTGTTCCTCAAGACTGTAAGCAGCGTACATGTTTTGTGTTCTGAGTTTTTTTTAAGCAAACGCTTGTTTTCTAATGTATTGTTTTTCGCATGGTATCCTGTGTATATCACTTACAGTGATTTGTCCTTTTTTGATCAAACGTAATAAAATGCGGCTGACGTCTTTAACTGTGGTTGAAACAATCAGTGTCTGGACCAACCAATCAATGATGCGATTGGCTATGGTGCATCTGTAGTGGTAGAAGTGAAGTACTTTGTTGTGTGTGTACATAAGAATAATCAGAATGATACAGTACAGGGTTATATGCAAGGACAAAATATCAAAACTGACCACTTGTTACAACATATGGTTGCAACTTGGGCAGCTCGGATGGTGTAATGGTTAGCCTTACTGTCTCATAGCACTGAGGTCATGGGTTCGATTTCCACCATGGTTCTAACTGTGTGGAGTTTGTATATTCTCCCCGTGCTTGCATGAGTTTCCTCCCACACTCCAAAAATATACTGGTAGGCTAATTGGCTCCCAACACAATTAACCCTAGCATGAATGTGTGTGTGTTTACATGTGGTAGGAAATATAGGGGTATATGCAATTGTGGTCGAATTCAGGCTGGAATTCGAGCGTTTTTAAATTCGACACAATTCGACAGTCACATACCCTCCCGCCGGGACCCGAATTCGACATATTCAATAAAAAAAATTATTTTATTTTTTTATTTTATTTATTTGGGTATTTTTTTTGCAGTAGAACTACAGGTACCAGCGGGCCCATTTCCCCCCGCATGCTGGTACTTGTGGTTCTCCAAGTATCAGCTTGCGGGAAGGCTTGCTGGGACTTGTAGTTCTGCTACAAAAAACAATACTTTTATTTGACACAAGGCTATCAGACCCCCATCCGCAGCCCTTGGATGGGGGGGGGGGGGGGGGGGGGGACAGCCTCGGGCTTCACCCCTGGCCCTTGGGTGGCTGGAGGGGGGGATCCCTTGATTTAAGGGGTCCCCACTCCTCCAGGGTACCCCGGCCAGGGGTGACTAGTTGGGGATTTAATGCCACGGCCGCAGGGACCGGTATAAAAGTGTCCCCCGGCTGTGGCATTATCTCCCCAGCTAGTGGAGCCTGGTGCTGGTGTTGAAAATACGGGGGACCCCTACGTCTTTTGTCCCCCGTATTTTTTGCACCAGGACCGGATGCAGAGCCCTGTCCATTTCCCCCCCGTATTTTTACATCCAGGACTGGCTCGAAGAGCCCGAGGCTGGTTATGCTTAGGAGGGGGGACCCCACGCATTTTTTTTCTTGATTTTTAACACATTCCCGCCCCTTCCCACTGAAAAACATGCTCTGATATCTCCATATTATTTTAGTCAGTAAAAAAAAAATATATATTCTTTTAAAAAATATATAAATAATACTTGTGGCTCCTAATAGACAATCCAAGTAGATAATCCTTTCTAATAAATAGATATGCTATTAGCAACAAAAAAAACACAAAACATGTTTTTATTAAAAATTTTTATTAGATTCCGCCAGCAAAATGAGGCGGACTGAAATTGACGAAATGACTGTCGAAAAGCACTGTTGTCGAATCGACATTCTTCAATTGAATATACTTTTGTCGAAAAGCTGCATTTTTACCATTGCAGACATGTCGAATTTAACAACTGTCGAATTTCAAAAAGTCGAATCTGAAACGTCCGTTTCTTTTGTCGAAAAGTACTGTATTGCACTGTCGATTTTTTTTGTGTGTCGAAAATGCCCCGTTTTTTCGACATTTGCGGCAAATCGACCGCAATTGCATTTACCCCATAGATTGTAAGTTCCATTGGGGCAGGGACTGATGTGAATGGCCAAATGTTCTCTGTAAAGCTCTGCGGAATATGTGTGTGCTATATAATTAACTGGTAATAATAATAATAATATTAGCCTGTGTGGCTAGTCTTCATTCGCCGTTTCAGCAGTAAAATCACTCTTGCAATAGGGTATAACAAACTCTATGGAAAGGAATTATCATGTTAGCAGTCAGAACCAGGGACTGCTGAGAAGGGAGGATTTGTAACGATTTACGTGCAGATATCGTGTCCATAAATGTATTCCCACCTAATGTGTAACTTTTAATGCCTAATGGCATAGCCTGAGCTTAGTCTTCATGAAGTACACCTATCAGATGCATATAGGCAGCTAAGTGTCAGTCTTGTTAATATATATATATATATATATATATATATATATATATATATATATATATATATATATATATATATATATATATATAAATATCCCAAATGGGACTGGCACTCTCCTGGCTGGCGTGAGGGTACCCCGGTGCCTTCTGAAGTGAAGATGTAGCAATCCAGAAGAAAACAGCGGCACTCGAGGATTTAATGAAACAAGTAAACTGTATTCAAAAAAAGGGTTACAAGAGGCCGACGTTTCGGGGCTTACATGCCCCTTTGTCAAGGTGTATAACAATGTGTAGGAGTGAAGGCTTACCTTATATCCCCGTGAAGTTCAACTCAGTGCAGGTGTGTGAACGGAGACGCAGTGGAGCCGCCGGACTTCCGGTCGCGGCTCTGTGACGTCTGAAAGACTGCGCCCGTTGCTGTGGTAACTGGGACGCCCGAATAGCCGTCCGTGGCTACGTGACGTCCGGGTGCGTGTGCTCGTAGCTATGGCAACTGGGACGCCTGATGCCGAAAACTGTGATAACTCAGCTGGTGACCATATCAGGGTGATGCATAGAGTGCAAAAAAGACTACGTGTAATAGTGCCTGGGGAACCCAACATCTCCGTGGGGCACAATGTGATCCGAGCGCAGAGGGACAATATTGAATTTTTTTTTTTATTTTTTTTTTTAACTACAACACTGTATATACACCATGCTAATGTTACTATTGTTATTTGAGAACCCTGAATAATATCCATACACAATGTTCAAATTGGGAAGAGGTTTCTCCATCTTAGCTGGACCAAGTTTATGAAGTGATGTCACTTAGATTACGATGACAACAACCCCAACCCAAACCCCCACCGCCACCGCCACATTCCCCCGCAGTTCAAGTACACCAGGTCTTGACAAATTCCCATGTGAAATATTGGCACAAATTCAATTTTAAGATTTAAGGTTTAGAAACTCCATGGCAACAAATTCCACCAACTGCTGTCCTAGCAATAATTCTATTAAATGGAAATCACCATGGGCAATGTACAACAAGTTCCTAGTTTTGAAAGATATTTATTTTTGTTTTTAATCTCTCCAACATGCTAAATGCATTAGATGTATGACATTCATTAGAGGAGGACGTCTGCTTAGAATTAGATTAATAAACAACATACTTACATGTCTGGAATAGTTGTATAAGCTGCAGTTTTCTTTCCTTGTTCTCCTTCACTGCCCCTCTTTATAGTATACTGGAGCGGAGCAGGAGGGTTTGCCAGCAGCTTGGTTCTTATGAAAGTATAACTAAGATTGGGCATACGGAATACACATTCCCTGATTCACACGATCCAACAACCAAAGTATTAGGAGCTTTTCAAGGCGGGGAAGCAATATTGAGACATTTGTACTGTATCTTTCAACACAATATGCCTATTACATCTTTGTGACGGGTGTGTTATGCAAGGTCGACCACACTTAGGTTGACCACTGGACGACATGTACTAGGTCGACATGAGTTTATTCACCTTTTTGGGTGTCGTTTTCATCGTACAGTGACTGGGAACCCCAATTAGTGCACAGTGTCCACTCGCATGGCTTGCTTCGGTTGCCATGCTTTGGGCAAGGTTACCGTTCCCAATTGTAGTCAACGTGTAGTGTTCCCCCTAGGTGTTTTTGAGGGCAGTGCGCCGGCCTGTGGGGGCACTTGTGCATGCGTCTGACGGAGTCACTAACGGGGTCGTGGGCGGGCGGCGGCGTCACTAAAGGGGGCGTGGGCAGCTGGTGGCGTCAATAAAGGGGCCGTGGGCAGCTGGTGGCGCCACTAAAGGGGGCGTGGGGTCGTGCCTAGCGCCTACGGAGGTGCTGGGCTTCCCCCAAGCGCTCTCCCATAGCGTGAATGGATGCTGTGCGCATGTGCACTGCATCTATACAGGCTGGGAGAACAGGAAGCGGGCAGGCTGTTTAGCAGGGCACTGCAGAAAGGGCAGGGCGGGTTTTGCCTTAATAAAATCGGGCATGGCGCGGCGCCCTGCTAAAACAGCCTAGAGTGAACACTAAACGTGGATTGTAAAGTATGAAAAAGTAAAAAAAAAAAAACTAATTTGAAAAAATGTGAATAATTCATGTCAACCTTTTGTCATGTCGACGTATACACCACATCGAGCTACTTACTGTCAACCAATAGTGGTCGACCTAGAGACCGGATACCCTTTGACAGGGTTATTTGGTGTTTTAAAACAGCACTTAATTGCAGTGAAAGTTGTTTTTAATTCTATTGATTCCATCTAGATATTCTGATGTTCTAAAGAGATTATTGCGTTGGGATGACTCTCTGGTAGCTGCTGTGTAAGAATAGATCACATCTTCTTATTTACACCAGGAAAAGTAAAACATTGTATACGTTTTCTAATTCCACAAATAATTAATTGAAGTCCCTGTTTTGTGTGCCCTTTAGACGAAGAAGCAGCATATACCTTACCGAAACAGTAAACTGACTCGTCTACTAAAGGATTCACTGGGGGGGAATTGTAGGACTATCATGATTGCAGCTGTTAGTCCATCTTCATTGTCTTATGATGATACGTACAATACTCTTAAATATGCGGACCGAGCCAAGCATATCAAGTCAGCCGTAAGTAACAGTCCCTGGCGTTGCCTTTCTAAGTGTTCTGCAAATCTATATCTGTTTAAGGTAAATGACATGTATTCCATTTGTGAGCACCAGAATGTGACCCCCCCCCCCCCCTCCCCTAAACCAAAAGAAGCCATCCACTTTTATGCTTGCGGTTCATATCCAGATAAAGGTATCTGCTGATCTCGTGGAACTTCTGACACTACATTATCTTTCTCATATTAAAGCAAAACCTGTAACATAATGGTTGGTATAGTTGAAGCATATTTAGGGGTATATTCAGTAACTGTCGGAAGCTGCCGTCTTGGCGGAAAGTCGGCAGCTTCCGACAGTTTTAGGTCGGAAGGGGTTCCGACCTATTCATTAGTGCCCTGTTTATTCTGCCAAGTCGGGAAATCCGACTTGTCGGAATGCACGCTGATCGGTGGCTTCAGCCGCCGATCAGCGTGCATTGTCGGAAGCGGGGCCAAACCTGACAGGTTTTAGCCCCGTTTCCGACAATCTCAATCCGACTTTAAAAAAAAGTCTGATTGAGATGAGGAGACTAGTGGCGCTGCGGGGGACATGTCTACGGCGGGGGGAGCAGAGATCGGCGGCAGGAGCTGGCTGCGGGGGGATATGTCTGCGGCGGGGGGAGGCGTTGCAGGGAGAAGCCTACACAAGAGGAAAATGTAGGCAAAAGTATCAATGGCCAGAACTGTGCTCATGCTCGGGCTGCAGGTCTCAAATGAGTGACAGTCTGCAGCCATTTGGAGGAGGCGGCAGTGATGGCAGTGTAGGAACGCAAAGGCTAGGGTCTCCATCTTGAGATGGATATTTCCGACCTCTAGGACAGAGCTGTGGTAGGCCAGCCTGCGTGACCTCATGGGCCACTGAGCCGGCTGATGGTGTCTCAAGTGATCCGATGCTGCGTCCTCTGATGCAGCACTGGATCACACAAGCATGCAGGAGGCATCCTGCCGCATTACCATATCTGTGCATCACTGCTGCTTCCAAGTAAGCAACAGCGAAGCTCTTTCCAACAATGCCTGAATCATTCCCATCATTTGTGAATGTTAATAGTAATTGCTATTCATTTTCAACCTTATCTCACTATACGCATTGTGAGTAGAACTGTGTATTTGAGTTTAAAAAAAAAAAAAAGCTAGTAACGTTACTGAAATGTGTTCCTTTTTTAAGACTAATGCTGTTTTCTGCTCCTTTTAACAGGTGAAGAGTAACGTGGTTAGTCTGGACAGTCATATTAGTCAGTACGTTAAGATCTGTGAGCAGCAGAAAAAAGAGGTACGTTGTAATTGTGTGTGTTAGTGAGTTGGGTTTATTGAACTTGTTCACCTTTATGTCTAAATATATGTACAATACAGTAGGCAAAAAAGTATTTGGACAGCCACCGATTGTGCAAGTTGACCCACTTAAAAAGATGAGAGAGGTCTGTAATTTCCATCATAGGTACACTTCAACTGTGAGAGACAGAATCTGAAAAAAACTAGGAAATCACATTGCATAATTTTTAAACAACTTATTTGTATATTCTTGCGGAAAATAAATATTTGGACAATCAAAAAGTTTAACTCAATACTTTGCCGGGTGCGCGGGGGGGGAACAGTGAGCGGCGGCCGGCGGGGGAGCTGAGTTCGGCGGTCGGAGCTGGCAGCGGGGGTGATGTCTGCGGTGGCGGTGGAGGCACTGCAGGGAGAGAGGTGCCTGGCCGCGGGACGGCCGTCAAGGTACCTCTCATCCCCGATCCCCGTAGCCCGCCGCACCGCTCCCCGTCTCCTCACCTCAATCCCACTTGTTTTCAAGTTGGATTGAGTTTGTCGGAAAGGGGCCCAAAAACCTGTCGTATTTGGCCCCGTTTCCGACAGCAGCAGGTGGATCGGCTGGTATTCTGCCTATCCACCTGCTTTCCGACAGCATTCCAACAAGTCTGGTTTCCCGACTTGTCGGAAAAAATTTGCCCGTATTGAATAGGTCGGAACCCCTTCCGACATATTCCAGTCGGAAACTGCTGTCTTTCCGACAAGACGGCAGTTTCCGACTCTTATTGAATACACCCCCTAATTGTACTACGTTCAGCATGTTTGAAATGTGCAATGTTAGGATCTGTTGCTGCATTTTAATCCTGCTGGTCCCAGCACAGTGACTTGGTGCTGCCTAGTCTGCGCTGCCCGAGTACAAGGCAGACTGGAGGATTTATTAGGTTTGAGTCCCATATTATATAAGAGATCACAGATTGTTTCTAGCAAACTATTAAAATATAACATTGGTTTCTCTGACGTCCTAGTGGATGCTGGGAACTCCGTAAGGACCATGGGGAATAGCGGCTCCGCAGGAGACTGGGCACAAATAGAAAGCTTTAGTACTACCTGGTGTGCACTGGCTCCTCCCCCTATGACCCTCCTCCAAGCCTCAGTTAGATTTTTGTGCCCGAACGAGAAGGGGCTCTCCTGAGCTTCTTAGTGAAAGTTTTAGTTTAGGTTTTTTATTTTCAGTGAGACCTTCTGGCAACAGGCTCACTGCATCGAGGGACTAAGGGGAGAAGAAGCGAACTCACCTGCATGCAGAGTGGATTGGGCTTCTTAGGCTACTGGACACCATTAGCTCCAGAGGGACCGATCACAGGCCCAGCCGCGCCGCCGGCCCCCTTACAGAGCCAGAAGCAAGAACAGGTCCGGAAAATCGGCGGCAGAAGACATCAGTCTTCCACAAGGTAGCGCACAGCACTGCAGCTGTGTGCCATTGCTTCTCAGCACACTTCACACTCCGGTCACTGAGGGTGCAGGGCGCTAGGGGGGGGCGCCCTGAGCAGCAATAGAAACACCTTGGCTGGCGAAAATGCATCACATATAGCCCCCTGGGCTATATGGATGAATTTTAACCCCTGCCAGATTTCCACAAAAAGCGGGAGAAAGGCCGCCGAGAAGGGGGCGGAGCCTATCTCCTCAGCACACAGGCGCCATTTTCCCTCACAGCTCCGCTGGAAGGACGTCTCCCTGACTCTCCCCTGCAGTCCTGCACTACAGAAACAGGGTAAAAAAGAGAGGGGGGCACTATTCGGCGGGATATTAACAAATCAGCAGCTATAAAGGGAGAAACACTTATAAAGGTTGTCCCTATATATATATATATATATATATATATATATATATATATATATATATATATATATATATATAGCGCTCTGGTGTGTGCTGGCATACTCTCCCTCTGTCTCCCCAAAGGGCTAGTGGGGTCCTGTCCTCTATCAGAGCATTCCCTGTGCGTGTGCTGTGTGTCGGTACGTTTGTGTCGACATGTATGAGGAGCAATTGCCTATAATAGAGATGTCACCCCCTAGGGAGTCGACACCTGAGTGGATGGCTTTATGGAAGGATTTACGTGACAATGTCAGCTCTTTACAAAAGACAGTTGATGACATGAGACAGCCGGCTAATCAGCTAGCCCCTGTCCAGGCGTCTCAGAAACCATCAGGGGCTCTAAAACGGCCGTTACCTCAGATGGTAGATACAGACGTCGACACGGATACTGACTCCAGTGTCGACGGTGAGGAGACAAACGTGACTTCCAGTAGGGCCACACGTTACATGATCACGGCAATGAGAGAGGTTTTAAACATTTCTGATACTGCAAATACCACTAAAAAGGGTATTATGTGGGGTGTGAAAATACTACCCGTAGTTTCTCTGACGTCCTAGTGGATGCTGGGACTCCGTAAGGACCATGGGGATATAGCGGCTCCGCAGGAGACAGGGCACAAAATAAAAGCTTAAGGATCAGGTGGTGTGCACTGGCTCCTCCCCCTATGACCCTCCTCCAAGCCTCAGTTAGATTTTTGTGCCCGGCCGAGAAGGGTGCAATCTAGGTGGCTCTCCTGAGCTGCTTAGAATAAAAGTTTAGTTAGGTTTTTTTATTTTCAGTGAGTCCTGCTGGCAACAGGCTCACTGCATCGTGGGACTAAGGGGAGAAGAAACGGACTCACCTGAGTGCAGAGTGGATCGGGTTTCTTAGGCTACTGGACACTAGCTCCAGAGGGACGATCACAGGTTCAGCCTGGATGGGTCACCGGAGCCGCGCCGCCGTCCCCCTTACAGAGCCAGAAGAGACGAAGAGGTCCGATGAAATCGGCGGCAGAAGACATCCTGTCTTCAGACTAAGGTAGCGCACAGCACCGCAGCTGTGCGCCATTGCTCTCAGCACACTTCACACTCCGGTCACTGAGGGTGCAGGGCGCTGGGGGGGGAGCGCCCTGAGACGCAATATAACAGAATACCTTAGGTGGCAAAACAGAATACATCACATATAGCTCCTGGGCTATATGGATGTATTTTAATCCCCTGCCATTTTACACAAAAAAGCGGGAGATAAGGACGTCGTGAAGGGGCGGAGCCTATCTCCTCAGCACACAAGCGCCATTTTCCCTCACAGCTCCGCTGGAAGGACGGCTCCCTGACTCTCCCCTGCAGTCCTGCTTCAGAATCAGGGTAAAAAAGAGAAGGGGGGGCATTGTTGGCAGCAAATAACAATAATTAACAGCAGCTATAAGGGAATAACACTTATATAAGGTTATCCCTGTATATATATATATAGCGCTGGGTGTGTGCTGGCAGACTCTCCCTCTGTCTCTCCAAAGGGCTAAGTGGGGTCCTGTCCTCTATCAGAGCATTCCCGGTGTGTGTGTGCTGTGTGTCGGTACGCGTGTGTCGACATGTATGAGGAGGAAAATTATGTGGAGGCGGAGCAGTTGCCTGCGTTGGTGATGTCACCCCCTAGGGAGTCGACACCTGACTGGATGATTGTATTTAAACAATTAAGTGATAATGTCAGCAATTTGCAAAAAACTGTTGACGACATGAGACAGCCGGCAAATCAGTTAGTGCCTGTCCAGGCGTCTCAGACACCGTCAGGGGCGCTAAAACGCCCGTTACCTCAGTGGGTCGACACAGACCCTGACACAGATACTGAGTCTAGTGTCGACGGTGACGAGACAAACGTAATGTCCAGTAGGGCCACACGTTACATGATCACGGCAGTGAAAGAGGCATTGAACCTTTCTGACACTACAAGTACCACAAAGAAGGGTATTATGTGGGGTGAGAAAAAACTACCAATATTTTTTCCTGAGTCAGAGGAAATAAATGAGGTGTGTGAAAAAGCGTGGGTTTCTCCCGATAAACAGCTAATTTCTAAAAAATTATTAGCATTATATCCTTTCCCGCCAGAGGTTAGGGCGCGTTGGGAAACACCCCCTAGGGTAGATAAGGCGCTCACACGTTTATCTAAACAAGTAGCGTTACCGTCTCCTGATACGGCTACCCTCAAAGAACCAGCTGATAGAAGGCTGGAAAATATCCTAAAAAGTATATACACACATACTGGTGTTATACTGCGACCAGCAATCGCCTCAGCCTGGATGTGCAGTGCTGGAGTCGCATGGTCGGATTCCCTGACCGAGAATATTGATACCCTGGATAGGGACAATATTTTGTTAACTATAGAACATTTAAAGGATGCATATTTATATATGCGTGATGCACAGAGGGATATTTGCACCCTGGCATCAAGAGTAAGTGCTATGTCCATCTCTGCCAGAAGAGCGTTGTGGACGCGACAGTGGTCAGGGGATGCGGATTCCAAACGGCACATGGAAGTATTGCCGTATAAAGGGGAGGAGTTATTTGGGGCTGGTCTATCGGACCTGGTGGCCACGGCAACGGCTGGAAAATCCACCTTTTTCCCCCAGGTCACTCCACATCAGCAGAAAAAGACACCGTCTTTTCAATCTCAGTCCTTTCGTTCCCATAAGTACAAGCGAGCAAAAGGCCACTCCTTTCTGCCCCGGGGCAGAGGAAGAGGAAAAAGACTGCACCATGCAGCCGCTTCCCAAGAGCAGAAGCCCTCCCCTGCTTCTGCCAAGTCTTCAGCATGACGCTGGGGCTTTACAAGCAGACTCAGATATGGTGGGGGCCCGTCTCAAAAATTTCAACGCGCAGTGGGCTCACTCGCAAGTGGATCCCTGGATTCTACAGGTAGTATCGCAGGGGTACAAACTGGAATTCGAGGCGTTTCCCCCTCATCGTTTCCTGAAGTCTGCTTTACCAAAGTCTCCCTCCGACAGGGAGGCAGTTCTAGAAGCCATTCACAAGCTGTATTCCCAGCAGGTGATAATCAAGGTACCCCTCCTGCAACAAGGAAATGGGTATTATTCCACGCTGTTTGTGGTACCGAAGCCGGACGGCTCGGTGAGACCAATTTTAAATCTGAAATCCTTGAACACTTACATAAAAAGGTTCAAATTCAAGATGGAGTCACTCAGAGCAGTGATAGCGAGCCTGGAAGAAGGGGACTATATGGTGTCTCTGGACATCAAAGATGCTTATCTCCACGTCCCGATATACCCTTCTCACCAAGGGTACCTCAGGTTTGTAGTACTAAACTGTCATTATCAGTTTCAGACGCTGCCGTTTGGATTGTCCACGGCACCTCGGGTCTTTACCAAGGTAATAGCCGAAATGATGATTCTTCTACGAAGAAAAGGCATTTCAATTATCCCTTACTTGGACGATCTCCTGATAAGGGCAAGATCCAGGGAACAGTTAGAAGTCGGAGTAGCACTATCTCAGGTAGTGTTACGTCAGCACGGGTGGATTCTAAATATTCCAAAATCGCAGCTGATTCCAACGACACGTCTACTGTTCCTAGGAATGATTCTGGACACAGTCCAGAAGAAGGTGTTTCTCCCGGAGGAGAAGGCCAGGGAGTTATCCGAGCTAGTCAGGAACCTCCTAAAA
This sequence comes from Pseudophryne corroboree, assembly GCF_028390025.1. Taxonomy (NCBI): domain Eukaryota; kingdom Metazoa; phylum Chordata; class Amphibia; order Anura; family Myobatrachidae; genus Pseudophryne; species Pseudophryne corroboree. The sequence goes on along the minus strand of NC_086454.1, from coordinate 72,377,644 downwards.
CCAGGACAGGTCTCAGTGCATCAGTGCACGAGGGTCCTGGGGAAAATGGTGGCTTCTTACGAAGCGATTCCATTCGGAAGATTCCATGCAAGAACATTTCAGTGGGATCTACTGGACAAATGGTCCGGATCGCATCTGCAGATGCATCAGCGGATAACCCTGTCGCCAAGGACAAGGGTGTCTCTCCTGTGGTGGCTGCAGAGTGCTCATCTACTAGAGGGCCGCAGATTTGGCATTCAGGATTGGATCCTGGTAACCACGGATGCCAGCCTGAGAGGCTGGGGAGCAGTCACACAGGGAAGGAATTTCCAGGGCCTGTGGTCAAGCTTGGAAACGTCTCTTCATATAAACATTCTGGAACTAAGGGCCATTTACAATGCCCTAAGTCAAGCAAAACCTCTGCTTCAGGGTCAGGCGGTGTTGATCCAATCGGACAACATCACGTCAGTCGCCCACGTAAACAGACAGGGCGGCACGAGAAGCAGGAGGGCAATGGCAGAAGCTGCAAGGATTCTTCGCTGGGCGGAAAATCATGTGATAGCACTGTCAGCAGTATTCATTCCGGGAGTGGACAACTGGGAAGCAGACTTCCTCAGCAGACACGACCTTCACCCGGGAGAGTGGGGACTTCACCCAGAAGTCTTCCACCTGATTGTAAACCGTTGGGAAAAACCAAAGGTGGACATGATGGCGTCACGTCTAAACAAAAAACTGGACAGATATTGCGCCAGGTCAAGGGACCCTCAGGCAATAGCAGTGGACGCTCTGGTAACGCCGTGGGTGTACCAGTCAGTGTATGTGTTCCCTCCTCTGCCTCTCATACCAAAAGTACTGAGAATCATAAGAAGGAGAGGAGTAAAGAACTATACTCGTGGTTCCGGATTGGCCAAGACGGACTTGGTACCCGGAACTTCAAGAGATGCTCACGGACGAACCGTGGCCTCTACCTCTAAGAAAGGACCTGCTACTGCAGGGGCCTTGTCTGTTCCAAGACTTACCGCGGCTGCGTTTGACGGCATGGCGGTTGAACGCCGGATTCTGAGGGAAAAAGGCATTCCAGAAGAAGTCATCCCTACTCTGGTCAAAGCCAGGAAGGACGTAACCGCAAAACATTATCACCGCATTTGGCGTAAATATGTTGCGTGGTGTGAGGCCAAGAAGGCCCCTACAGAGGAATTTCAACTGGGTCGTTTCCTTCATTTCCTGCAAACAGGACTGTCTATGGGCCTAAAATTAGGGTCCATTAAGGTTCAAATTTCGGCCCTGTCGATTTTCTTCCAGAAAGAACTGGCTTCAGTACCTGAAGTTCAGACATTTGTAAAAGGGGTGCTGCACATACAGCCTCCTTTTGTGCCTCCAGTGGCACCTTGGGATCTCAATGTGGTGTTGAGTTTTCTAAAGTCACATTGGTTTGAACCACTTTCCACTGTGGACTTAAAATATCTCACATGGAAGGTGTCGATGCTGTTAGCCTTGGCTTCAGCCAGGCGTGTGTCAGAATTGGCGGCTTTATCATATAAAAGCCCTTACTTGATTTTTCATTCTGACAGGGCGGAATTGAGGACTCGTCCTCAATTTCTACCTAAGGTGGTTTCTGCATTTCACATGAACCAACCTATTGTGGTACCTGCGGCTACCAGGGACTTAGAGGACTCTAAGTTGCTTGACGTTGTCAGGGCCTTGAAAATATATGTTTCCAGGACGGCTGGAGTCAGAAAATCTGACTCGCTGTTTATCCTGTATGCACCCAACAAGCTGGGTGCTCCTGCTTCTAAGCAGACGATTGCTCGTTGGATTTGTAGTACAATTCAGCTTGCACATTCTGTGGCAGGATTGCCACAGCCAAAATCAGTAAAAGCCCATTCCACAAGGAAGGTGGGCTCATCTTGGGCGGCTGCCCGAGGGGTCTCGGCTTTACAACTTTGCCGAGCAGCTGCTTGGTCAGGGGCAAACACGTTTGCTAAATTCTACAAATTTGATACCCTGGCTGAGGAGGACCTGGAGTTCTCTCATTCGGTGCTGCAGAGTCATCCGCACTCTCCCGCCCGTTTGGGAGCTTTGGTATAATCCCCATGGTCCTTACGGAGTCCCAGCATCCACTAGGACGTCAGAGAAAATAAGATTTTACTTACCGATAAATCTATTTCTCGTAGTCCGTAGTGGATGCTGGGCGCCCATCCCTAGTTCGGATTGTCTGCAATACTTGTATATAGTTATTGTTACAAAAAATTCGGGTTATTATTGTTGTGAGCCATCTTTTCAGGGGCTCCTTTGCGTTTATCATACTGTTAACTGGGTTCAGATCACAAGTTGTACGGTGTGATTGGTGTGGCTGGTATGAGTCTTACCCGGGATTCAATATCCTTCCTTATTATGTACGCTCGTCCGGGCACAGTATCCTAACTGAGGCTTGGAGGAGGGTCATAGGGGGAGGAGCCAGTGCACACCACCTGATCCTTAAGCTTTTATTTTGTGCCCTGTCTCCTGCGGAGCCGCTATATCCCCATGGTCCTTACGGAGTCCCAGCATCCACTACGGACTACGAGAAATAGATTTATCGGTAAGTAAAATCTTATTTCTCTATCGTCCTAGTGGATGCTGGGGTTCCTGAAAGGACCATGGGGAATAGCGGCTCCGCAGGAGACAGGGCACAAAAAGTAAAGCTTTAGGATCAGGTGGTGTGCACTGGCTCCTCCCCCTATGACCCTCCTCCAAGCCTCAGTTAGATTTTTGTGCCCGGCCGAGAAGGGTGCAATCTAGGTGGCTCTCCTAAAGAGCTGCTTAGAAAAGTTTAGCTTAGGTTTTTTATTTTACAGTGAGTCCTGCTGGCAACAGGATCACTGCAACGAGGGACTTAGGGGAGAAGAAGTGAACTCACCTGCGTGCAGGATGGATTGGCTTCTTTGGCTACTGGACATTAGCTCCAGAGGGACGATCACAGGTACAGCCTGGATGGTCACCGGAGCCTCGCCGCCGGCCCCCTTGCAGATGCTGAAACAAGAAGAAGGTCCAGAATCGGCGGCATGAAGACTCCTCAGTCTTCTTAAGGTAGCGCACAGCACTGCAGCTGTGCGCCATTTCCTCTCAGCACGCTTCACACGGCAGTCACTGAGGGTGCAGGGCGCTGGGAGGGGGGCGCCCTGGGAGGCAATGAAAACCTTTTTTTGGCTAAAAATACCTCACATATAGCCTCCGGGGGCTATATGGAGATATTTAACCCCTGCCAGAATCCGTTAAGAGCGGGAGACGAGGCCGCCGAAAAAGGGGCGGGGCCTATCTCCTCAGCACACAGCGCCATTTTCCCTCACAGAAAGGCTGGAGGGAAGGCTCCCAGGCTCTCCCCTGCACTGCACTACAGAAACAGGGTTAAAACAGAGAGGGGTGGCACTAATTTGGCGTTAAAAATATATAAAAAAGATGCTATAAGGGAAAACACTTATATAAGGTTGTCCCTATATAATTATAGCGTTTTTGGTGTGTGCTGGCAAACTCTCCCTCTGTCTCTCCAAAGGGCTAGTAGGTCCTGTCCTCTATCAGAGCATTCCCTGTGTGTGTGCTGTGTGTCGGTACGTGTGTGTCGACATGTATGAGGACGATGTTGGTGAGGAGGCGGAGCAATTGCCTGTAATGGTGATGTCACTCTCTAGGGAGTCGACACCGGAATGGATGGCTTATTTAGGGAATTACGTGATAATGTCAACACGCGGCAAGGTCGGTTGACGACATGAGACGGCCGACAAACAATTAGTACCGGTCCAGACGTCTCAGAAACACCGTCAGGGGTTTTAAAACGCCCGTTTACTTTAGTCGGTCGACACAGACACAGACAGGGACACTGAATCCAGTGTCGACGGTGAATAAACAAACGTATTCCTTATTAGGGCCACACGTTAAGGGCAATGAAGGAGGTGTTACATATTTCTGATACTACAAGTACCACAAAAGAGGGTATTATGTGGGATGTGAAAAAACTACCGTAGTTTTTCCTGAATCAGATAAATTAAATGAAGTGTGTGATGATGCGTGGGTTCCCCCCGATAGAAAATATGGGCGGTATACCCTTTCCCGCCAGAAGTTAGGGCGCGTTGGGAAACACCCCTTAGGGTGGATAAGGCGCTCACACGCTTATCAGAACAAGTGGCGGTACCGTCTATAGATAGGGCCGTCCTCAAGGAGCCAGCTGACAGGAGGCTGGAAAATATCATAAAAAGTATATACACACATACTGGTGTTATACTGCGACCAGCGATCGCCTCAGCCTGGATGTGCAGAGCTGGGGTGGCTTGGTCGGATTCCCTGACTGAAAATATTGATACCCTTTTATTGACTATAGAGCATTTAAAGGATGCATTTCTATATATGCGAGATGCACAGAGGGATATTTGCACTCTGGCATCAAGAGTAAGTGCGATGTCCATATCTGCCAGAAGATGTTTATGGACACGACAGTGGTCAGGTGATGCAGATTCCAAACGGCACAAAGGTGTATTGCCGTATAAAGGAAGAGGAGTTATTTGGGGTCGGTCCATCGGACCTGGTGGCCACGGCAACTGCTGGAAAATCCACCGTTTTTACCCTAAGTCACATCTCTGCAGAAAAAGACACCGTCTTTTCAGCTTCAGTCCTTTCGTCCCTATAAGAGTCATATCTGCCCAGGGATAGAGGAAAGGGAAGAAGACTGCAGCAGGCAGCCCATTCCCAGGAACAGAAGCGTTCCACCGCTTCTGACAAGCTCTCAGCATGACGCTGAGACCGTACAGGACCCCTGGATCCTACAAGTAGTATCCCAGGGGTACAGATTGGAATGTCGAGACGTTTCCCCTGCGCAGGCTCCTGAAGTCTGCTTTACCAAGGTCTCCCTCCGACAAGGAGGCAGTATGGGAAACAATTCACGAGCTGTATTCCCAGCAGGTGATAATTAAATTACCCCTCCTACAACAAGAAAAGGGGTATTATTCCACACTATATTGTGGTACTGAAGCCAGAAGGCTAGGTGAGACCTATTCTAAATCTAAAAAAATTTGAACACTTACAAAGGTTCAAATCAAGATGGAGTCACTCAGAGCAGTGATAACGAACCGGGAAGAAAGGGACTATATGGTGTCCCGAGACATCAGGGATGCTTACCTCCATGTCCCAAATTTGCCCTTATCACTAAGGGTACCTCAGGTTCGTGGTACAGAACTGTCACTATCAGTTTCAGACGCTGCCGTTTGGATTGTCCACGGCACCCCGGGTCTTTACCAAGGTAATGGCCGAAATGATGGTTCTTCTTCGAAGAAAAGGCGTCTAAATTATCCCTTACTTGGACGATCTCCTGATAAGGGCAAAGTCCAGGGAACAGTTGGAGGTCGGAGTAGCACTATCTCGGATACTGTTACAACAGCAGGGGTGGATTCTAAATATTCCAAAATCGCAGCTGATCCCGACAACAAGTCTCCTGTGCTTAGGGATGATTCTGGACACAGTCCAGAAAAAGGTGTTTCTCCCGGAAGAGAAAGCCAGGGAGTTATCCGAGCTAGTCAGGAACCTCCTAAAATCAGTGCATCATTGCACAAGGGCCATGGTAAAAAAATGGTGACTTCCTTCGAAGCAATTCCAGTCGGCAGATTTCATGCAAGAACTTTTCAGTGGGATCTGCTGGACAAATGGTCCGGATCGCATCTTCAGATGCATCAGCGGATAACCCTATATCCAAGGACAAGGGTGTCTCTCCTGTGGTGGTTACAGAGTGCTCATCTTCTAGAGGGCCGCAGATTCGGCATTCAGTTTTGGATGTTGGTGACCACGGAGGCCAGCCCGAGAGGCTGGGGAGCAGTCACACAAGGAAAAAATTTCCAGGGAGTGTGATCAAGTCTGGAGACTTTTCTCCACATAAATATAGCTAAGGGTAAATTTATAATGCTCTAAGCTTAGCAAGACCTCTGCTTCAAGGTCAGCCGGTATTGATCCAGTGGGATAAAACATCACGGCAGTCGCCCACGTAAATAGACAGGGCGGCACAAGAAGCAGGAGGGCAGTGGCAAAAACTGCAAGGACTTTTCGCTGGGCGGAAAATCATGTGATAGCACTGTCAGCAGTGTTTCATTCCGGGAATGGAAACTGGGAAGCAGACTTCCTCAGTAGGCACGACCTCCACCCGGCAGAGTGGGAACTTCATGGGGAAGTTTTCCACATGATTGTAAACCGTTGGGAATTACCAAAGGTGGACATGATGGCGTCCCGTCTGAACAAAAAACGGGACAGGTATTGCGCCAGGTTAAGAGACCCTCAGGCAATAGCTGTGGACGTTCTGGTAACACCGTGGGTGTACCAGTCGGTGTATGTGTTCCATCCTCTGCTTTTCATACCTAAGGTACTGAGAATTATAAGACGTAGAGGAGTAAGAACTATACTCATGGCTCCGGATTGGCCAAGAAGGACTTGGTACCCGGAACTTCAAGAGATGCTCACAGAGGACTTATGGCCTCTGCCGCTAAGAAGGGACTTGTTTCAGCAAGTACCATGTCTGTTCCAAGACTTACCGCAGCTGCGTTTGACGGCATGGCGGTGGAACGCCGGATCCTAAGGGAAAAGGCATTCAGGAAGAGGTCATTCCTACCCTGGTCAAAGCCAGAAAGGAGGTGACCGCACAACATTATCACCACATGTGGCGAAAATGTTGCGTGGTGTGAGGCCAGGAAGGCCCCACGAAGAAATTTCAACTCGGTCGATTCCTGCATTTCCTGCAAACAGGAGTGTCTATGGGCCTCAAATTGGGGTCCATTAAGGTTCAAATTTCGGCCCTGTCGATTTTTCTTCCAGAAAGAATTGGCTTCAGTTCCTGAAGTCCAGAAGTTTGTCAAGGGAGTATTGCATATACAACCCCCTTTTGTGCCTCCAGTGGCACTGTGGGATCTCAACGTAGTTCTGGGATTCCTCAAAACACATTGGTTTAAAACCAGTCAAATCTGTGGATTTGAAGCATCTCACATGAAAAGTGAACATGCTCTTGGACCTGGCCTGGACCAGGCGAGTGTCAAATTGGTGGTTTTTTTCTCAAAAAAGCCCATATCTGTTTGTCCATTCGGACAGGGCAGAGCTGCGGACTCGTCCCCAGTTCTCTCCCTAAGGTGGTGTCAGTGTTTCACCTGAACCAGCTTATTGTGGTGTCTTGCGCCTACTAGGGACTTGGAGGACTCCAAGTTGCTAGATGCGGTCAGGGCCCTGAAAATATAGGTTCCAGGACGGCTGGAGTCAGGAAAACTGACTTGCTGTTATCCTGTATGCACCCAACAAACTGGGTGCTCTTGCTTCTAAGCAGACTTTTGCTAGTTGGATGTGTAATACAATTCAGCTTGCACATTCTGTGGCAGGCCTGCCACAGCCAAAATATGTAAATGCCCATTCCACAAGGAAGGTGGGCTCATCTTGGGCGGCTGCCCGAGGGGTCTCGGCTTTACAACTTTGCCGAGCGGCTATTTAGTCAGGGGCAAACACGTTTGTAAAATCCTACAAATTTGATAACCTGGCTAAGGAGGACCTGGAGTTCTCTCATTCGGTGCTGCAGAGTCATCCGCACTCTCCCGCCCGTTTGGGAGCTTTGGTATAATCCCCATGGTCCTTTCAGGAACCCCAGCATCCACTAGGACGATAGAGAAAATAAGAATTTACTTACCGATAATTCTATTTCTCGGAGTCCGTAGTGGATGCTGGGCGCCCATCCCAAGTGCGGATTATCTGCAATACTTGTACATAGTTACAAAAATCGGGTTATTATTGTTGTGAGCCATCTTTCAGAGGCTCCGCTGTTATCATACTGTTAACTGGGTTCAGATCACAGGTTGTACAGTGTGATTGGTGTGGCTGGTATGAGTCTTACCCGGGATTCATAAATCCTTCCTTATTGTGTACGCTCGTCCGGGCACAGTATCCTAACTGAGGCTTGGAGGAGGGTCATAGGGGGAGGAGCCAGTGCACACCACCTGATCCTAAAGCTTTACTTTTTGTGCCCGGTCTCCTGCGGAGCCGCTATTCCCCATGGTCCTTTCAGGAACCCCAGCATCCACTACGGACTCCGAGAAATAGAATTATCGGTAAGTAAATTCTTATTTTTTTCCTGAATCAGATGAATTAAATGAGGTGTGTGATGAAGCGTGGGTTTCCCCCGATAAAAAACTAATAATTTCTAAAAAGTTATTGGCATTATACCCTTTCCCGCCAGAGGTTAGGGCGCGTTGGGAAACACCCCCTAGAGTGGATAAAGCGCTCACACGCTTATCAAAACAAGTGGCGTTACCGTCTCCTGATACGGCCGCCCTCAAGGAACCAGGTGACAGAAAACTGGAGAATATCCTAAAAAGTATATACACACATACTGGTGTTATACTGCGACCAGCAATCGCCTCAGCCTGGATGTGCAGCGCTGGGGTGGCTTGGTCGGATTCCCTGACTGAAAATATTGATACCCTGGATAGGGACAGTATATTGTTGACTATAGAGCATTTAAAAGATGCATTTCTATATATGCGAGATGCACAGAGGGATATTTGCACTCTGGCATCAAGAGTGAGTGCGCTGTCCATTTCTGCCAGAAGAGGGTTATGGACGCGACAGTGGTCAGGTGATGCGGATTCTAAACGGCATATGGAAATATTGCCTTATAAAGGGGAGGAGTTATTTGGGGTCGGTCTATCGGACCTGGTGGCCACGGCAACTGCTGGGAAATCCACATTTTTACCCCAGGTCGCCTCTCAGCATAAAAAGACGCCGTCTTATCAGGCTCAGTCCTTTCGTCCCCATAAGGGCAAGCGGACAAAAGGTTCCTCTTTTCTGCCCCGGGGCAGAGGAAGGGGAAAAAGACTGCAACAGACAGCCAATTCCCAGGAACAAAAGCCCTCTCCCGTTTCTGCCAAGTCCTCAGCATGACGCTGGGGCCTTACAAGCGGACTCAGGCACCGTGGGGGCCCGTCTCAAGAATTTCAGCGCGCAGTGGGCTCACTCGCAAGTGGACCCCTGGATCCTTCAAGTAGTATCTCAGGGGTACAAATTGGAGTTCGAGACGTCTCCCCCTCGCCGGTTCCTGAAGTCTGCTTTACCAACGTCTCCCTCCGACAGGGAGGCAGTATTGGAGGCAGTTCACAAGCTGTATTCCCAGCAGGTGATAATCAAGGTACCCCTCCTGCAACAAGGGAAGGGGTATTATTCCACGCTGTTTGTGGTACCGAAGCCGGACGGCTCGGTGAGACCTATTTTAAATCTGAAGTCTTTGAACACTTACATACAGAGGTTCAAATTCAAGATGGAGTCACTCAGGGCAGTGATCGCGAACCTGGAAGAGGGGGACTATATGGTGTCTCTGGACATCAAAGATGCCTACCTCCATGTCCCCATTTACCCTTCTCATCAAGGGTACCTCAGGTTTGTGGTACAAAACTGTCACTATCCGTTTCAGACGCTGCCGTTTGGATTATCCACGGCACCCCGGGTCTTTACCAAGGTAATGGCCGAAATGATGATTCTTCTTCGAAGAAAAGGCGTTTTAATTATTCCTTACTTGGACGATCTCCTGATAAGAGCAAGATCCAGAGAACAGTTAGTAGTCGGAGTAGCCCTATCTCAAGTAGTGCTACGGCAGCACGGCTGGATTCTAAATATCCCAAAATCGCAGCTGATTCCGACAACACGTCTTCTGTTCCTAGGGATGATTCTGGACACAGTCCAGAAAAAGGTGTTCCTTCCGGAGGAGAAAGCCAGGGAGCTATCCGAACTGGTCAGAAACCTCCTGAAACCAGGGCAAGTCTCAGTGCTTCAATGCACAAGAGTCCTGGGAAAGATGGTAGCTTCCTACGAAGCGATTCCATTCGGCAGATTCCACGCAAGAACGTTCCAGTGGGATCTGCTGGAAAAAGGGTCCGGATCGCATCTTCAGATGCATCAGCGGATAACCCTGTCCCCAAGGACAAGGGTGTCTCTTCTGTGGTGGTTGCAGAGTGCTCATCTTCTAGAGGGCCGCAGATTCGGCATTCAGGACTGGGTCCTGGTGACCACGGATGCCAGCCAGCCTGAGAGGCTGGGGAGCAGTCACACAAGGAAGAATTTTCCAGGGCTTGTGGTCAAGCCTGGAGACAACACTTCACATAAATATACTGGAGCTAAGAGCCATTTACAATGCTCTAAGCCTAGCAAGGCCTCTGCTTCAGGGTCAGCCGGTGTTGATCCAGTCGGACAACATCACGGCAGTCGCCCACGTAAACAGACAGGGCGGCACAAGAAGCAGGAGGGCAATTGCAGAAGTTGCAAGGATTCTTCGCTGGGCGGAAAATCATGTGATAGCACTGTCAGCAGTATTCATTCCGGGAGTGGACAACTGGGAAGCAGACTTCCTCAGCAGACACGACCTCCATCCGGGAGAGTGGGGACTTCACCCAGAAGTCTTCAACAGGATTGTGAACCGTTGGGAAAAACCAAAGGTGGACATGATGGCGTCCCGCCTCAACAAAAAACTAGACGGGTATTGCGCCAGGTCACGGGACCCTCAGGCAATAGCTGTGGACGCTCTGGTAACACCGTGGGTGTACCAGTCAGTGTATGTGTTCCCTCCTCTGCCTCTCATACCCAAGGTACTGAGAATCATAAGAAGGAGAGGAGTAAGGACTATACTCGTAGCTCCGGATTGGCCAAGAAGGACTTGGTACCCGGAACTTCAAGAGATGCTGACAGAGGACTCGTGGCCTCTACCTCTAAGATGGGACCTGCTCCAGCAGGGACCCTGTCTTTTCCAAGACTTACCGCGGCTGCGTTTGACGGCATGGCGGTTGAACGCCGGATCCTGAAGGAAATAGGCATTCCGGATGAAGTCATACCTACCCTGATCAAAGCCAGGAAGGATGTAACCGTGCAGCATTATCACCGTATTTGGCGTAAATATGTTGCGTGGTGCGAGGCCAGGAAGGCCCCTACAGAGGAATTTCAACTGGGTCGTTTCCTGCATTTCCTGCAAACAGGACTGTCTATGGGCCTAAAATTAGGGTCCATTAAGGTTCAAATTTCGGCCCTGTCGATTTTCTTCCAGCAAGAACTGGCTTCAGTTCCTGAGGTTCAGACGTTTGTCAAAGGGGTACTGCATATACAGCCTCCTTTTGTGCCTCCAGTGGCACCTTGGGATCTCAATGTAGTTTTGGGGTTCCTAAAATCACATTGGTTTGAACCACTCACCACTGTGGACTTAAAATATCTCACATGGAAAGTGGTAATCCTGTTGGCCCTGGCTTCAGCCAGGCGTGTCTCAGAATTGGCGGCTTTGTCATATAAAAGCCCTTACCTAATTTTTCATTCTGACAGGGCAGAATTGAGGACTCGTCCTCAATTTCTCCCTAAGGTGGTTTCAGCGTTTCACTTGAACCAGCCTATTGTGGTACCTGCGGCTACTAGGGACTTGGAGGACTCCAAGTTGCTGGACGTAGTCAGGGCCCTGAAAATATATGTTTCCAGGACAGCTGGAGTCAGAAAATCTGACTCGCTGTTTATCCTGTATGCACCCAACAAGCTGGGTGCTCCTGCTTCTAAGCAGACTATTGCTCGTTGGATTTGTAGTACAATTCAGCTTGCTCATTCTGTGGCAGGCCTGCCACAGCCAAAATCTGTAAAAGACCATTCCACACGGAAAGTGGGCTCATCTTGGGCGGTTGCCCGAGGGGTCTCGGCTTTACAACTTTGCCGAGCAGCTACTTGGTCAGGGGCAAACACGTTTGCTAAATTCTACAAATTTGATACCCTGGCTGAGGAGGACCTGGAGTTCTCTCATTCGGTGCTGCAGAGTCATCCGCACTCTCCCGCCCGTTTGGGAGCTTTGGTATAATCCCCATGGTCCTTACGGAGTTCCCAGCATCCACTAGGACGTCAGAGAAAATAAGAATTTACTTACCGATAATTCTATTTCTCGTAGTCCGTAGTGGATGCTGGGCGCCCATCCCAGGTGCGGATTGTCTGCAATACTTGTACATAGTTATTGTTAACTAAATCGGGTTATTGTTGTAGTGAGCCATCTTTTCTAGAGGCTCCTCTGTTTTCATACTGTTAACTGGGTTCAGATCACAAGTTATACGGTGTGATTGGTGTGGCTGGTATGAGTCTTACCCGGGATTCAAAATCCTTCCTTATTGTGTACGCTCGTCTGGGCACAGTATCCTAACTGAGGCTTGGAGGAGGGTCATAGGGGGAGGAGCCAGTGCACACCAGGTAGTACTAAAGCTTTCTATTTGTGCCCAGTCTCCTGCGGAGCTGCTATTCCCCATGGTCCTTACGGAGTTCCCAGCATCCACTACGGACTACGAGAAATAGAATTATCGGTAAGTAAATTCTTATTTTCTATTTTAAAACCTAGATTAAATGGATCGAATTCATTTTGGTTGTTTAAATTAAAAGTTTTTAAAGACTCTGCGTCACAATCCAAACCCCTTGTCTTTATATACAAATTGTTATGTTGTTTAAATGCACTGATGTGTAAACGTTTTACAAGAACCTTACAGAAAATGTCTTAATTTAATGCTGGCAAGGAACATTCAATTTCACAATGGTAGCGGTTCAATTTATTTTCATTTGTAAACTTTCTGTCAACCATGTGCCAAAATACATTAAATCAATTGTAAATTATAGCTGCTGTCCATTGTTAGTCTGTACATTGCCCTATATAATTTGGTGTCTGTAATACATGTAAGACACAGGTGCGTTGCCAATTCTTTATTTACCTTCATATTCTTGTTCATTTTAGATTGCTACCTTAAAAGAAAAGTTAAAGAGCTATGAGGAGCAAAAGTGTACTGGACAAAGCCGGGCTAATACATCCCTGGTTACAAGCCAGCAGCAGATGGAAATAAAGAGGTAGATGCCCATTCGAGTCGTCATTTTTAAAAAAAATGTGTTTGTTTTTACACGTTGAAAAATGTACAAAACAAAATTCACTAATTGAGGCTTTTATACGGACTTTTGCGAGTGGTGCAAGCCTAATTTTGCAGCTAGTTTTACTGTATTGTGCGAGTGGAGCAAGCCTCATTTTGCAGCTAGTTTTACTCTATTGTGCGATTTGAGCAAGCCTCATTTTGCAGCTAGTTTACTCTATTGTGCGAGCGGAGCAAGCCTCATTTTGCAGCTAGTTTTACTCTATTGTGCGAGTGGAGCAAGCCTCATTTTGCAGCTAGTTTTACTCTATTGTGCGAGTGGAGCAAGCCTCATTTTGCAGCTAGTTTTACTCTATATAGGAACTGCCATATACCTTAATTAGACACATGCCTATTTACATTAGTGTGTCAATGAGCATCTCATAAGCTCTCCCATGTAGACTCATAGTGCACGGTACGTGATACGTGTAGGCACGGGATCCGGTCTCTAGGTCGACCACTATTGGTCGACAGTAACTAGGTCGACAGGGTCTCTAGGTCGATAAGTTCTATGTCGACAGCTCAAAAGGTCGACATGAGTTTTCCCCATTTTTTTTTAACCTTTTCATACTTAACGATCCACGTGAACTGCGATTGGAACGGTATTCTGTAGCGAGCGAAGTGAGACACCTAGCCCGAAGCATGGCGAGCTAAGCGAGCCATGCGAGTGCACTAATTGGGGTTCCCAGTCACTCTGCGAAGAAAACGACACAAAAAACATTAAAAAAACTCATGTCGACCTTTTGACCTGTCCACCTAGAGACCCTGTCGACCTAGTCACTGTCGACCAATAGTGTCTGTCCTAGACACTGTCTACCTAGTTACTATCTACCTTCCATACGACACCCGTAGGCACATCTTGCATAATGATCCAGACAGAGAGGCACTGCGCCGCGTTTTCAGGCATTAAATTTACAGAACTAAATGGTTATCTGAAATGCCAGAAGTCCGATAAATATGATGACAGAATGCATACAGTGTATAATTTACTCGGCCATCAGATTTTTCCGATTTTAAACACTGTATTCTTAAGGTTTATGTGTTTTGGTTACTGGAAAATAAAAGTTAGTGCAGTGTGTATGTAAGCGGAAATGTAATCACACCGGACCATATAGGTTGTCGCGGAGTATAGATCGATAGACCCTTCATGACCAGAACCACGTCACAAATTTGACATGTTAGTGATTTGCTGGTTTCACCAGGAGTACCTTTTATTTTGTATTCATTAGTCTAAACAACCAGATATTTGGTAGATTGTACAGTTTAAGAAATGGGAATAAAGCCTATACTGGGGAGATATGACTTGCACTATGTCATGGTTGTATTACACTGACAGAGATGTAGTAAGACTGGTGCTAGCTTCCCCGCCCCCACCCACCCCAAAAAAAAGAAAAGAAAAATAGAAGTAAAAGCAAGATTTGTGCATTTATGTACATACTGCAGAGCCATGCTCATGTTTATATGTCTCCAGATCTGCTTGGGAAAAATGTATGTGCCTGGTTATCTTCAACCTGTCATATACACCTACCCTATAGTGAATGACATGCCAACTTATGTAAAACTTTCTGTATCAGGTCCGGAATGCTTCAGTGTCGTACATTCCCTAACACAGTGGTTCTCAAACTGTGTGCTGTGGCACCCTGGGGTGCCTAGGAGCACTTGCAGGGGTGCCCTGGTTTGGTGGTCCAGGACAAATTCAAATTATTTAAAGTCAATGAAATTGACAAAACCAGTGCCTGTGGCTTCCAATCATAAAACATGTGGACAAACAGAAGTGAATCCTGTTCTCTCTTCACATATCTGAACCTAAGGATGACATAAAATTCAGTTTACTTCATATTTCTCTATCGTCCTAGTGGATGCTGGGGTTCCTGAAAGGACCATGGGGAATAGCGGCTCCGCAGGAGACAGGGCACAAAAAGTAAAGCTTTAGGATCAGGTGGTGTGCACTGGCTCCTCCCCCTATGACCCTCCTCCAAGCCTCAGTTAGATTTTTGTGCCCGGCCGAGAAGGGTGCAATCTAGGTGGCTCTCCTAAAGAGCTGCTTAGAAAAGTTTAGCTTAGGTTTTTTATTTTACAGTGAGTCCTGCTGGCAACAGGATCACTGCAACGAGGGACTTAGGGGAGAAGAAGTGAACTCACCTGCGTGCAGGATGGATTGGCTTCTTTGGCTACTGGACATTAGCTCCAGAGGGACGATCACAGGTACAGCCTGGATGGTCACCGGAGCCTCGCCGCCGGCCCCCTTGCAGATGCTGAAACGAGAAGAGGTCCAGAATCGGCGGCAGAAGACTCCTCAGTCTTCTTAAGGTAGCGCACAGCACTGCAGCTGTGCGCCATTTCCTCTCAGCACACTTCACACGGCAGTCACTGAGGGTGCAGGGCGCTGGGAGGGGGGCGCCCTGGGAGGCAAATGAAAACCTTTTTTGGCTAAAAATACCTCACATATAGCCTCCGGGGGCTATATGGAGATATTTAACCCCTGCCAGAATCCATTAAAGAGCGGGAGACGAGCCTGCCGAAAAAGGGGCGGGGCCTATCTCCTCAGCACACAGCGCCATTTTCCCTCACAGAAAGGCTGGAGGGGAAGGCTCCCAGGCTCTCCCCTGCACTGCACTACAGAAACAGGGTTAAAACAGAGAGGGGGGGCACTAATTTGGCGTTAGAAATATATAAAAGATGCTATAAGGGAAAACACTTATATAAGGTTGTCCCTATATAATTATAGCGTTTTTGGTGTGTGCTGGCAAACTCTCCCTCTGTCTCTCCAAAGGGCTAGTGGGTCCTGTCCTCTATCAGAGCATTCCCTGTGTGTGTGATGTGTGTCGGTACGTGTGTGTCGACATGTATGAGGACGATGTTGGTGAGGAGGCGGAGCAATTGCCTGTAATGGTGATGTCACTCTCTAGGGAGTCGACACCGGAATGGATGGCTTATTTAGGGAATTACGTGATAATGTCAACACGCTGCAAGGTCGGTTGACGACATGAGACGGCCGACAAACAATTAGTACCGGTCCAGACGTCTCAGAAACACCGTCAGGGGTTTTAAAACGCCCGTTTACTTTAGTCGGTCGACACAGACACAGACACTGAATCCAGTGTCGACGGTGAATAAACAAACGTATTCCTTATTAGGGCCACACGTTAAGGGCAATGAAGGAGGTGTTACATATTTCTGATACTACAGGTACCACAAAAGAGGGTATTATGTGGGATGTAAAAAAACTACCGTAGTTTTTCCTGAATCAGATAAATTAAATGAAGTGTGTGATGATGCGTGGGTTCCCCCCGATAGAAAATTATGGGCGGTATACCCTTTCCCGCCAGAAGTTAGGGCGCGTTGGGAAACACCCCTTAGGGTGGATAAGGCGCTCACACGCTTATCAAAACAAGTGGCGGTACCGTCTATAGATAGGGCCGTCCTCAAGGAGCCAGCTGACAGGAGGCTGGAAAATATCATAAAAAGTATATACACACATACTGGTGTTATACTGCGACCAGCGATCGCCTCAGCCTGGATGTGCAGAGCTGGGGTGGCTTGGTCGGATTCCCTGACTAAAAATATTGATACCCTTGACAGGGACAGTATTTTATTGACTATAGAGCATTTAATAGGATGCATTTTCTATATATGCGAGATGCACAGAGGGATATTTGCACTCTGGCATCAAGAGTAAGTGCGATGTCCATATCTGCCAGAAGATGTTTATGGACACGACAGTGGTCAGGTGATGCAGATTCCAAACGGCACAAAGGTGTATTGCCGTATAAAGGAAGAGGAGTTATTTGGGGTCGGTCCATCGGACCTGGTGGCCACTGCAACTGCTGGAAAATCCACCGTTTTTACCCTAAGTCACATCTCTGCAGAAAAAGACACCGTCTTTTCAGCCTCAGTCCTTTCGTCCCTATAAGAGTCATATCTGCCCAGGGATAGAGGAAAGGGAAGAAGACTGCAGCAGGCAGCCCATTCCCAGGAACAGAAGCGTTCCACCGCTTCTGCCAAGCTCTCAGCATGACGCTGGGACCGTACAGGACCCCTGGATCCTACATGTAGTATCCCAGGGGTACAGATTGGAATGTCGAGACGTTTCCCCTGCGCAGGCTCCTGAAGTCTGCTTTACCAAGGTCTCCCTCCGACAAGGAGGCAGTATGGGAAACAATTCACAAGCTGTATTCCCAGCAGGTGATAATCAAATTACCCCTCCTACAACAAGAAAAGGGGTATTATTCCACATTATATTGTGGTACTGAAGCCAGAAGGCTAGGTGAGACCTATTCTAAATCTAAAAAAATTTGAACACTTACAAAGGTTCAAATCAAGATGGAGTCACTCAGAGCAGTGATAACGAACCAGGAAGAAGGGGACTATATAGTGTCCTGAGACATCAGGGATGCTTACCTCCATGTCCAAAATTTGCCCTTCTCACTAAGGGTACCTCAGGTTCGTGGTACAGAACTGTCACTATCAGTTTCAGACGCTGCCGTTTGGATTGTCCACGGCACCCCGGGTCTTTACCAAGGTAATGGCCGAAATGATGATTCTTCTTCGAAGAAAAGGCGTCTTAATTATCCCTTACTTGGACGATCTCCTGATAAGGGCAAAGTCCAGGGAACAGTTGGAGGTCGGAGTAGCACTATCTCGGATACTGCTACAACAGCACGGGTGGATTCTAAATATTCCAAAATCGCAGCTGATCCCGACGACAAGTCTGCTGTGCCTAGGGATGATTCTGGACACAGTCCAGAAAAAGGTGTTTCTCCCGGAAGAGAAAGCCAGGGAGTTATCCGAGCTAGTCAGGAACCTCCTAAAATCAGTGCATCATTGCACAAGGGTCCTGGTAAAGATGGTGACTTCCTACGAAGCAATTCCATTCGGCAGATTTCACGCAAGAATTTTTCAGTGGGATCTGCTGGACAAATGGTCCGGATCGCATCTTCAGATGCATCAGCGGATAACCCTATATCCAAGGACAAGGGTGTCTCTCCTGTGGTGGTTACAGAGTGCTCATCTTCTAGAGGGCCGCAGATTCGGCATTCAGGATTGGATGCTGGTGACCACGGAGGCCAGCCCGAGAGGCTGGGGAGCAGTCACACAAGGAAAAAATTTACAGGGAGTGTGATCAAGTCTGGAGACTTTTCTCCACATAAATATACTGGAGCTAAGGGTAAATTTATAATACTCTAAGCTTAGCAAGACCTCTGCTTCAAGGTCAGCCGGTATTGATCCAGTGGGAAAAACATCACGGCAGTTGCCCACGTAAATAGACAGGGCGGCACAAGAAGCAGGAGGGCAATGGCAAAAACTGCAAGGACTTTTCGCTGGGCGGAAAATCATGTGATAGCACTGTCAGCAGTGTTTCATTCCGGGAATGGAAACTGGGAAGCAGACTTCCTCAGCAGGCACGACCTCCACCCGGCAGAGTGGAAACTTCATCGGGAAGTTTTCCACATGATTGTAAACCGTTGGGAAATACCAAAGGTGGACATGATGGCGTCCCGTCTGAACAAAAAACGGGACAGGTATTGCGCCAGGTTAAGAGACCCTCAGGCAATAGCTGTGGACGTTCTGGTAACACCATGGATGTACCAGTCGGTGTATGTGTTCCATCCTCTGCTTCTCATACCTAAGGTACTGAGACTTATAAGACGTAGAGGAGTAAGAACTATACTCATGGCTCCGGATTGGCCAAGAAGGACTTGGTACCCGGAACTTCAAGAGATGCTCACAGAGGACTTATGGCCTCTGCCGCTAAGAAGGGACTTGTTTCAGCAAGTACCATGTCTGTTCCAAGACTTACCGCAGCTGCGTTTGACGGCATGGCGGTGGAACGCCGGATCCTAAGGGAAAAAGTCATTCCGGAAGAGGTCATTCCTACCCTGGTCAAAGCCAGAAAGGAGGTGACCGCACAACATTATCACCACATGTGGCAAAAATATGTTGCGTGGTGTGAGGCCAGAAAGGCCCCACGAAGAAATTTCAACTCGGTCGATTCCTGCATTTCCTGCAAACAGGAGTGTCTATGGGCCTCAAATTAGGGTCCATTAAGGTTCAAATTTCGGCCCTGTCGATTTTCTTCCAGAAAGAAGTGGCTTCAGTTCCTGAAGTCCAGAAGTTTGTCAAGGGAGTATTGCATATACAACCCCCTTTTGTGCCTCCAGTGGCACTGTGGGATCTCAACGTAGTTCTGGGATTCCTCAAATCACATTGGTTTAAAACCAGTCAAATCTGTGGATTTGAAGCATCTCACATGAAAAGTGACCATGCTCTTGGCCCTGGCCTGGACCAGGCGAGTGTCAAATTGGTGGTTTTTTTCTCAAAAAAGCCCATATCTGGTTGTCCATTTGGACAGGGCAGAGCTGCGGACTCGTCCCCAGTTCTCTCCCTAAGGTGGTGTCAGTGTTTCACCTGAACCAGCTTATTTTGGTGCCTTGCGCCTACTAGGGACTTGGAGGACTCCAGGTTGCTAGATGTTGTCAGGGCCCTGTAAATATAGGTTCCAGGACGGCTGGAGTCAGGAAAACTGACTTGCTGTTATCCTGTATGCACCCAACAAACTGGGTGCTCTTGCTTCTAAGCAGACTATTGCTAGTTGGATGTGTAATACAATTCAGCTTGCACATTCTGTGGCAGGCCTGCCACAGCCAAAATATGTAAATGCCCATTCCACAAGGAAGGTGGGCTTATCTTGGGCGGCTGCCCGAGGGGTCTCGGCTTTACAACTTTGCCGAGCGGCTATTTAGTCAGGGGCAAACACGTTGGTAAAATCCTACAAATTTGATACCCTGGCTAAGGAGGACCTGGAGTTCTCTCATTCGGTGCTGCAGAGTCATCCGCACTCTCCCGCCCGTTTGGGAGCTTTGGTATTATCCCCATGGTCCTTTCAGGAACCCCAGCATCCACTAGGACGATAGAGAAAATAAGAATTTACTTACCGATAATTCTATTTCTCGGAGTCCGTAGTGGATGCTGGGCGCCCATCCCAAGTGCGGATTATCTGCAATACTTGTACATAGTTACAAAAATCGGGTTATTATTGTTGTGAGCCATCTTTTCAGAGGCTCCGCTGTTATCATACTGTTAACTGGGTTCAGATCACAGGTTGTACAGTGTGATTGGTGTGGCTGGTATGAGTCTTACCCGGGATTCAAAATCCTTCCTTATTGTGTACGCTCGTCCGGGCACAGTATCCTAACTGAGGCTTGGAGGAGGGTCATAGGGGGTGGAGCCAGTGCACACCACCTGATCCTAAAGCTTTACTTTTTGTGCCCTGTCTCCTGCGGAGCCGCTATTCCCCATGGTCCTTTCAGGAACCCCAGCATCCACTACGGACTCCGAGAAATAGAATTATCGGTAAGTAAATTCTTATTTTTTAGCTGAATTTCTCAGTAAGAAACTTTTGGCCTAGGGGTGCCGTGAAAAACATTCTGATACTCTAGGGTGCCGTGATTCAAAAAAGTTTGGGAACCACTGACCTAACACCATCTTTTCACAGAGAATTAAAAAAAATTAAAAATTGGGAGCTATTATATAGTCGGAGCTTAGCGAATGCTCTCTGGCACTGTGTCTCCAAAAATGAATGTAAGCAAATACAGCAGCAACAGCATTTGTGGGTACAATATGGTGGTGTTCTGTTGCAAAGCCTGTTGGTTCATTAAATCTGACCTGATCGTAGTGCATGGCTACGATCAGTTACTCAGACATGTGGGGGGATGCCCAGCACAGTGCTTGTCCACCCCTCATGTCTGGCCCTACAAACCCCCCACCCCACCCCCCGCACAAGTACAAAAGCAGCAATGCTTTTGTACTTGACGCGTAGCTCCCAACCTGCGCAGCTCCTGCATGCTGTCACTGTCCGGGTTGCAGCGGCTGCATGTGGCGTCACGCAGCTGCCGCGGCCCGCCCCTCACACGGTCCAGGCACGCCTGCGTTGCCCGGACTGCACCCCCAAAACGGCGTCCAAACGCCGCTGGTCCCCCAGGGACGTGCGGTGAGGTGAATTTCTCAGGAGGGACTGGCTAATTTCAGAGGCAGATTTACACGCTACAAATAAGCCAAAGGGTGAATGTGGGCATTATACACAGGTGCAGCAGCATATATACTGCTGGAAATTTTGTGTGCTTTGATCAGAGATGTGTGTAAAAGATAGGCAGGGGAGGCACTGCCTCATTTGTCATTGACTTTTTACTCCAGAGTTTTGACATTTATGGTTAGAATAATACAAAGTGGGATATCCAATTATCAACGGTACATTACAGCGGTTAATGAAATTTGCCGGAAATATCCTGTTATCCCCGATAAGCCGGCACAAGCTGCGGCTTATCTGGGTTTTTCTGTTACTGCCCCAGGTACCGGTTCCTGGACTGCTCACAGTGCAGTGCTCCACCTCTGCCTACCTGGTCGCATGACCTTTCCCTCGTTATGTGACAGCCGACGGGGAGGGGGGATACGAGTCATGGCGCTGCCCCAGCGTCACAGGGCAGCTACCGGGCTGTGGCAACCTCACTGTAGTACCAGCCTGCTGCTGCTGCGGGCATGGGACACTGACAGGTCGCCACGGCTTATCGGGGGATTTTTTCACCAAAACCGAAACCAAATCCCCCAGGGGGGGGGTGGTCTTCAGTTTGCCGGCTGTCGGGATCCCGGCGCACAGTATGCCGGCGCCGGAATCCCGACATCCGGCATACCGACACTTTTTCTCCCTCTTGGGGGTCCACGACCCTCTTGGAGGGAGAATAGATAGTGTGGCGAGCGCAGCGAGCCCGCACTGTCAGTATGCCGGCGGTCGGTAGTCTGGCTGCCGGCACTCCATACTACACCCTCCCCCAGAACAGCCCCTTTTTCAAGCGAAAACTGTCTGTTTCTCACAAAAACACAGGTTTCACTGAACCTGTGTGTTTTCAGGGGGAAAGCTGTTTTTTTTTTTTTTGTTTTTTTTTTTTTTTACAGGCGATCCTAATTGTATAGTCTGAAAGAAAGAAAAATGGTGAAACATCGGAAAAAAAGTGCAAAAACCTGATGTTTTATCTCCTCTAATTGGATATCGCCGTAAGTTGATAGTTGTAATATATTCTTTGTATTTTTCATTTATTTTATATAGTCAAAACTCTGGCGTATACGTTGGTATGACAGGAAAGGCTCTGCCTCACCTCACTGCACGTCACTGGTACACATAGGACATACAAGGCAGATACCGGCTTCTTGTGCTATACACCGTTGTTGTGATGTATTCTAGGCATTTCCCTCGCTTTCACATGGAGAATCCCAAATGCAACATTAAGAGGCATTTGTTTCTGTTACTAGAATTTCAAATCCAGCCTATTGTCCCAAATATCCTGCCACGTAATTCAAATACCTGTTTCAGGCATCTTCCAAAAAAGTGTCATCCTTATTGAGGTTTGTGCTTCTAATCAGCACCTCTTAGTGCCGTATGCCCTTTAAAGACAGTTGTGCTGTCTGATCGATGGAAAGTTCCGATCTCATCCCTGCCACAGAATACACTTAGCACAAGCTTTCTCATCGCTCTGGACGTATTAAAAGTGTAGCAGAACAGCATCACCATCCACGTAATACAGGATGCACTGAGAATTACAGGAATAGTCTACAACTTTCATTAAAACCTACTGTTGCACGTTAACGGTGCAGCACAGCTGGGGTCTGAGCTGTTCAAATCTATCCCTAGGCTTCTAACTAACACAATTACCTGCTTCGTTCCACTGGAAATCTAAACGGTTAGAATGTAAAACATATTTTGTTATTAGAGCTGATCTTTTTACCTTAGGAAGGTGATTTAAAAATAAAATAAAAATAAATAAGTTTCTCTGACATCCTAGTGGATGCTGGGAACTCCGTAAGGACCATGGGGAATAGCGGCTTCGCAGGAGACTGGGCACAAAAGTAAAAGCTTTAGGACTAGCTGGTGTGCACTGGCTCCTCCCCCTATGACCCTCCTCCAAGCCTCAGTTAGATTTTTGTGCCCGGCGGAGAAGGGTGCATGCTAGGTAGCTCTCCAGAGCTGCTTAGAGTAAAAGTTTTAAATAGGTTTTTTTATTTTCAGTGAGACCTGCTGGCAACAGGCTCACTGCATCGTGGGACTAAGGGGAGAAGAAGCGAACTCACCTGAATGCAGAGTGGATTGGGCTTCTTGGCTACTGGACATTAGCTCCAGAGGGACGATCACAGGTTCAGCCTGGATGGGTCCCGGAGCCGCGCCGCCGGCCCCCTTACAGAGCCAGAAGAGCGAAGAGGTCCGGAAAAATCGGCGGCAGAAGACGTTCCTGTCTTCAATAAGGTAGCGCACAGCACTGCAGCTATGCGCCATTGCTCTCAGCACACTTCACACTCCGGTCACTGAGGGTGCAGGGCGCTGGGGGGGAGCGCCCTGAGCAGCAATAAAACATGTTTTAAACCTTATATGGCTAAAGAAATGCATCACATATAGCTCCTGGGCTATATGGATGCATTTAACCCCTGCCAGTTTTCCTAAAAAAAGCGGGAGAAAAGGCCGCCGAAAAGGGGGCGGAGCCTATCTCCTCAGCACACAAGCGCCATTTTCCCTCACAGCTCCGCTGGAAGGACAGCTCCCTGACTCTCCCCTGCAGTCCTGCTACAGAATCAGGGTAAAACAAGAGAGGGGGGGCACTAATTGGCAGAAAATACATATACAGCAGCTATAGAAGGGAGAAACACTTATATAAGGTTATCCCTGCATATATATAGCGCTCTGGTGTGTGCTGGCAAACTCTCCCTCTGTCTCCCCAAAGGGCTCGTGGGGTCCTGTCCTCTATCAGAGCATTCCCTGTGTGTGTGCTGTGTGTCGGTACGATTGTGTCGACATGTATGAGGAGGAAAATGATGTGGAGGCGGAGCAATTGCCTGTAATAGTGATGTCACCCCCTAGGGAGTCGACACCTGACTGGATGGTCGTATGGAAGTGTCAGCACTTTGCAAAAAACTGTTGACGACATGAGACAGCCGGCAAATCAGTTAGTGCCTGTCCAGGCGTCTCAAACACCGTCAGGGGCTCTAAAGCGCCCGTTACCTCAGATGGTCGACACAGACCCAGACACGGATACTGACTCCAGTGTCGACGGTGACGAGACAAACGTAATGTCCAGTAGGGCCACACGTTACATGATCACGGCAATGAAGGAGGCTTTGAACATTTCTGATACTACTAGTACCACAAAAAAGGGTATTATGTGGGGTGTGAAAAAACTACCCATAGTTTTTCCTGAATCAGATGAATTAAATGAGGTGTGTGACAAAGCGTGTGTTTCCCCCGATAAAAAACTGCTGATTTCTAATAAATTATTGGCATTATACCCTTTCCCGCCAGAGGTTAGGGCGCGTTGGGAAACACCCCCTAGGGTAGATAAGGCGCTCACACGCTTATCAAAACAAGTGGCGTTACCGTCTCCTGATACGGCCGCCCTCAAGGAACCAGCTGATCGAAAGCTGGAAAATATCCTAAAAGGTATATACACACATACTGGTGTTATACTACGACCAGCAATCGCCTCAGCCTGGATGTGCAGCGCTGGAGTGGCTTGGTCGGATTCCCTGACTGAAAATATTGATACCCTGGATAGGGACAGTATATTGTTGACTATAGAGCATTTAAAGGATGCATTACTATATATGCGAGATGCACAGAGGGATATTTGCACCCTGGCATCAAGAGTAAGTGCGTTGTCCATTTCTGCCAGAAGAAGTTTATGGACACGACAGTGGTCTGGTGATGCGGATTCAAAACGGCATATGGAAGTTTTGCCGTATGAAGGGGAGGAGTTATTTGGGGTCGGTCTATCAGACCTGGTGGCCACGGCTGGAAAATCCACCTTTTTACCCCAGGTCACCTCTCAGCAGAAAAAGACACCGTCTTTTCAAACTCAGTCCTTTCGTTCCCATAAGGGCAAGCGGGCAAAAGGCCACTCATTTCTGCCCCGGGGCAGAGGAAGGGGAAAAAGACTGCAGCAAGCAGCCTCTTCCCAGGATCAGAAGCCCTCCCCCGCTTCTGCCAAGTCTTCAGCATGACGCTGGGGCTTTACAAGCGGACTCAGGCACGGTGGGGGCCCGTCTCAAAGATTTCAACGCGCAGTGGGCTCACTCGCAAGTGGACCCCTGGATCCTGCAGGTAGTATCACAGGGGTACAAATTGGAATTCGAGACATCTCCCCCTCGCCGGTTCCTGAAGTCTGCTCTACCAACGTCTCCCTCCGACAGGGAGGCAGTATTGGAAGCTATTCACAAGCTGTATTCCCAGCAGGTGATAATCAAGGTACCCCTCCTACAGCAGGAAAAGGGGTATTATTCCACGCTGTTTGTGGTACCGAAGCCGGACGGCTCGGTGAGACCGATTTTAAATCTGAAATCATTGAACACTTACATAAAAAGGTTCAAATTCAAGATGGAATCACTCAGAGCAGTGATAGCGAACCTGGAAGAAGGGGACTATATGGTGTCTCTGGACATCAAAGATGCTTATCTCCATGTCCCAATCTACCCTTCTCACCAAGGGTACCTCAGGTTTGTGGTACAGAACTGTCATTATCAGTTTCAGACGCTGCCGTTTGGATTGTCCACGGCACCACGGGTCTTTACCAAGGTAATGGCTGAAATGATGATTCTTCTTCGAAGAAAAGGCATCTTAATTATCCCTTACTTGGACGATCTCCTGATAAGGGCAAGGTCCAGGGAACAGTTAGAGGTCGGAGTAGCACTATCTCAGGTGGTGCTACGTCAGCACGGGTGGATTCTAAATATTCCAAAATCGCAGCTGATTCCAACAACACGTCTACTGTTCCTAGGGATGATTCTGGACACAGTCCAGAAAAAGGTGTTTCTCCCAGAGAAGGCCAGGGAGTTATCCGAGCTAGTCAGGAACCTCCTGAAACCAGGACAAGTGTCAGTGCATCAATGCACAAGGGTCCTGGGAAAGATGGTGGCTTCTTACGAAGCGATTCCATTCGGAAGATTCCATGCAAGAACGTTTCAGTGGGATCTGCTGGACAAATGGTCCGGATCGCATCTTCAGATGCATCAGCGGATAACCCTATCTCCAAGGACAAGGGTGTCTCTCCTGTGGTGGTTGCAGAGTGCTCATCTTCTAGAGGGCCGCAGATTCGGCATTCAGGACTGGATTCTGGTGACCACGGGTGCCAGCCTGAGAGGCTGGGGAGCAGTCACACAGGGAAGAAATTTCCAGGGCTTGTGGTCAAGCATGGAAACGTCTCTTCACATAAATATCCTGGAACTTAGGGCAATTTACAATGCCCTAAGTCAAGCAAGTCCTCTGCTTCAGGGTCAGTCGGTTTTGATCCAATCGGACAACATCACGGCAGTCGCCCACGTAAACAGACAGGGCGGCACAAGAAGCAGGAGGGCAATGGCAGAAGCTGCAAGAATTCTTCGCTGGGCGGAAAATCATGTGACAGCACTGTCAGCGGTGTTCATTCCGGGAGTGGACAACTGGGAAGCAGACTTCCTCAGCAGACACGACCTCCACCCGGGGGAGTGGGGACTTCACCCAGAAGTCTTCCACGTGATTGTAAACCGTTGGGAAAAACCAAAGGTGGACATGATGGCGTCTCGTCTCAACAAGAAACTAGACAGATATTGCGCCAGGTCAAGGGACCCTCAGGCAATAGCGGTGGACGCTCTGGTAACACCGTGGGTGTACCAGTCAGTGTATGTGTTCCCTCCTCTGCCTCTCATACCCAAAGTACTGAGAATCATAAGAAGGAGAGGAGTAAGAACTATACTCGTGGCTCCGGATTGGCCAAGAAGGACTTGGTACCCGGAACTTCAAGAGATGCTCACGGAGGACCCGTGGCCTCTACCTCTCAGAAAGGACCTGCTCCAGCAGGGACCTTGTCTGTTCCAAGACTTACCGCGGCTGCGTTTGACGGCATGGAGGTTGAACGCCGGATCCTGAAGGAAAAAGGCATTCCAGATGAAGTCATCCCTACCCTGGTCAAGGCCAGAAAGGATGTAACCGCAAAACATTATCACCGCATTTGGCGGAAATATGTTGCATGGTGTGAGGCCAGGAAGGCCCCTACAGAGGAATTTCAACTGGGTCGTTTCTTGCATTTCCTGCAAACAGGACTATCTATGGGCCTAAAATTAGGGTCCATTAAGGTTCAAATTTCGGCCCTGTCAATCTTCTGTGCCTGAAGTTCAGACGTTTGTCAAAGGGGTACTGCATATACAGCCTCCTTTTGTGCCTCCAGTGGCACCTTGGGATCTCAATGTAGTGTTGAGTCTCCTAAAATCACATTGGTTTGAACCACTCACAACTGTGGAATTGAAATATCTCACATGGAAAATGGTCATGCTGTTAGCCCTGGCTTCAGCCAGGCGTGTCTCAGAATTGGCAGCTTTATCATATAAAAGCCCTTACCTAATTTTTCATTCAGACAGGGCAGAACTGAGGACTCGCCCTCAATTTCTCCCTAAGGTGGTTTCAGCGTTTCACATGAACCTGCCTATTGTGGTACCTGCGGCTACTAGGGACTTGGAGGACTCCAAGTTGCTGGACGTAGTCAGGGCCCTGAAAATATATGTTTCCAGGACGGCTGGAGTCAGAAAATCTGACTCGCTGTTTATCCTGTATGCACCCAACAAGCTGGGTGCTCCTGCTTCTAAGCAGACGATTGCTCGTTGGATTTGTAGTACAATTCAGCTTGCACATTCTGTGGCAGGCCTGCCACAGCCAAAATCTGTAAAAGCCCATTCCACAAGGAAAGTGGGCTCATCTTGGGCGGCTGCCCGAGGGGTCTCGGCTTTACAACTTTGCAGAGCAGCTACTTGGTCAGGGGCAAACACGTTTGCTAAATTTTACAAATTCGATACCCTGGCTGAGGAGGACCTGGAGTTCTCTCATTCGGTGCTGCAGAGTCATCCGCACTCTCCCGCCCGTTTGGGAGCTTTGGTATAATCCCCATGGTCCTTACGGAGTTCCCAGCATCCCCTAGGACGTCAGAGAAAATAAGAATTTACTTACCGATAATTCTATTTCTCATAGTCCGTAGTGGATGCTGGGCGCCCATCCCAAGTGCGGATTGTCTGCAATACTTGTATATAGTTATTGTTACAAAAATCGGGTTGTTTATTGTTGTGAGCCATCTTTTCAGAGGCTCCTACGTTTATCATACTGTTAACTGGGTTCAGATCACAAGTTGTACGGTGTGATTGGTGTGGCTGGTATGAGTCTTACCCGGGATTCAAGATCCTTCCTTATTATGTACGCTCGTCCGGGCACAGTATCCTAACTGAGGCTTGGAGGAGGGTCATAGGGGGAGGAGCCAGTGCACACCAGCTAGTCCTAAAGCTTTTACTTTTGTGCCCAGTCTCCTGCGGAGCCGCTATTCCCCATGGTCCTTACGGAGTTCCCAGCATCCACTACGGACTATGAGAAATAGAATTATCGGTAAGTAAATTCTTATTTTTATTCCCTTTATTTGCCGCAAACTTTTTTTTGCAAAACATATCAGTTGCGGAATCACACTATAAATT
Source organism: Pseudophryne corroboree (assembly GCF_028390025.1). Classification (NCBI taxonomy): domain Eukaryota; kingdom Metazoa; phylum Chordata; class Amphibia; order Anura; family Myobatrachidae; genus Pseudophryne; species Pseudophryne corroboree. The sequence goes on along the minus strand of NC_086454.1, from coordinate 72,349,208 downwards.
CTTAAACCAGGTGATATAGAAGTCCAAAGGTGCTACCTAAAAAGCTTCCAACTATCCCAAATTAATACGGTCATTGCTATCCACCATCAGGCGCCACATTCCATGGACTGCATGTAATAGATTGCGGGACGGCCGGAGCTCCAAGACTCCGGACAAACTCGTACATTGTTTTTAAAGCAGCAAACGTTTGCAATGCAAAACCTGGTAGGTTTTGCCTTGTTAACATGTGCTGCTTTAAAAAAAACCAAAAAAAACTGAGGATTTGGCCGGAGTCTTGGAGCTCCAGCCAACTCACAAGCCATTACATCCGGACCCTTATGTGGTGTGAATATTACAAAATTATATAGATCTCAGAAATTGTGGGAGAGTCTTCATCCGATCCTGGAAGATGGTTGTACCCAACGGCTGCTCCTTATCTGTCTGACATGGGGGGTCTGCATAGTGTCTCCTGCCTGCCCTCCCGGTGAATCACAGCTGACGTCACCTACAGGCAAGGCAGACTGCAACGCGAGTCAGAGTGGGGGATTCAATCGGGTGAATTCGCAAGGCAAATTCGTGGCAATTTCACATTTTGAATTACATTTGCAATTGAATTCCAAACTCGAATTTCTTTTATAAGGTAAATTTGCCTGTTATTGTTTCCACCAACTTTGAGCAAGTGAAATAGTAGGGAACAGTTTTATCCCAAAGTAAAAATGTCAGGACTTGCTTCAGAACCCCTGGGACACCCCTCCCCCCAGTTACTTATTAGACATTTGGAAGCTTCTAATTAACTTATTTGGGCCAATAATTATATGTCATTTTTGGGGTGAAAAAAATAAATGTCCTCCTATTTATCCCAGAATAAGCTGATAATCGCTTTGTCAGATCGGGGCCTTTATCAGATCAGCAGAAGCTTTCTGATTGTATTTGTATACCCAGCATGAGGGGGATATCCAATTACCAGTGAATTTTTTTTCAGACTTTCCTTTTTTTAAAAAAAAATTATTTTTTACAGGCTATCCAATATCGATCGTGTCTTAAAAAAAACAAAAACAAATCCTGACCTCCCAAAAACACACAGGTTCAGTGAAACCTGTGTGTTTTCCGGTAGAAACAGCCCCATTTTCGCATGAAAATGGGGCTGTTTCTGGGGATTTGGTTTTGCCTGTCTGAGGTGAAACCAAATCCTTGATAAGCTGCATCTCATGCCGGCTTATCAGGGCTAATTAGATATCCCCCAGCGGGACAATTAGCACTACTGGTAAATTACCGGAGCTAATTGGATATCCCCCTAAATCTTGTGTATGTAGGGAGAATCTTTGCAACAAAAAGAAAGAGAGAATCTGGCTTGATGATCTGGAGCATGGTTGAAAACCACTGCTGAGATTGTTGTCTTTAATAAAAGCCGCAGAAGGGCTTGAACGTAATTGTAGATTCCTGTGATCTAAAGATGGAAAGTCCTATTAATGGTTTAGCTTCCCCCAACTAACAGTGCTGATATTCCCGCTAGGTTTTAACCTTAAATGAGTAGAATCCGTTAAAGTTTCCTATAAATATTCAAAACTAGTGAGAGGGGCACAGCATTGATAATGATGCTTGACTCTAATGTCCTCATGACCTGTTTTCTTTCTACCGTACCTTTTGCAATAGTGACATTTAAATAGCAATTTATATCCAAATGTTTAATATGGTTTATGTACTTCGCTGTATTTTTATGTTTTGTTTTTTCTCTTACGTCCTAGAGGATGCAGGGGACTCTGTAAGGACCATGGGGTATAGACGGGCTCCGCAGGAGACATGGGCACCTAAAAGAACTTTTCCTATGGGTGTGCACTGGCTCCTCCCTCTATGCCCCTCCTCCAGAACTCAGTTAGATTCTGTGCCCAGAGGAGAAGGGTACACTGCAGAGAGCTCTCCTGAGTTTTCTGTGGAAAAAGAATTTTGTTAGGTTTTTTATTTTCAGGGAGTCCTGTTGGCAACAGGCTCCCTGCATCGTGGGACTGAGGGGAGAGAAGCAGACCTACTTAACTGATAGGCTCTGCTTCTTAGGCTACTGGACACCATTAGTTCAGAGGGAGTCGGAACACAGGTCTCACCCTGGGGTTCGTCCCGGAGCCGCGTCGCAGTCTTCCTCACAGATGCCGGAAGATAGAAGCCGGGTGAGTATGAGAAACAAGAAGACATCTCAGGCGGCAGAAGACTTCAGATCTTCATGAGGTAAGGCGCACAGCGGTAAGCTGCGCGCTATTGCTCCCATACACAACACACAGACAGCACTGATGGGTGCAGGGCGCAGGGTGGGGGCACCCTGGGCAGCAATAAACCTCGCTTTTGGGCAATAAGGTGCTAATAGGCTGCGGAGGCAGCAAATAGATGATCCCCCGCCATTTTTGTGAAAATTGAAGAGGGACCGAAGCCCGCCGCTGGGGGGGGGGGAAGCTTGATCCCTCAGCACTAACCAGCGCCATTTTCTCCACAGAGCTGCATGAGAAATGCTGGCTTTCCCCGGACTCTCCCTTGCTGAACGCTTCAGAGGTTGGAAGAAAGAAAGGGGGGGCACATTGGCGCGCAGTGAGTGGGAAATTGTATATATATATATATATATATATATATATATATATATATATAAAAGCGCTATCTGGTTTTTCCAGTGTCATTTGTGCGCTGGGTGTGTGCTGGCAACTCTCTCTCTGTCTCTCCTAAGGGCCTGGTTGGGGTTTTATCCCTGTGTGTGTGGGGGGTCGGTACGTGCGTGTCGTCATGTCTGAAGCGGAAGGCTTCTCCAAGGAGGAGGTAGAGCAGATGAGTGGTGTGTCCCCGTCGGTAGTGCCGACTCAGGAATGGATGGACATGTGGCATATGTTGAATGCAAGTGTGACATCTTTACATAAGAGGCTAGATAAGGCTGAATTCGTGGAGGCGTCAGGGCGTCAAGCCTCGGATTGGACCGACTCACAGGGCCCGTCGGGGTCTCAAAAGCGTCCCTTTGCAAAAATTGTGGACACAACTACTGACACGGACTCTGATTCCAGTGTCGACTATGATGAAGCTTAATTGCACCCTAAGGTGACAGAGCATTCAGTGTATGATTATAGCAATAAGAGATGTGTTGCATATTGCTGATGAACCCTCTGTTCCTGACACGAGGGTACACATGTTTAAGGGAAAGAAACAGATAATAAACTTTCCCCCATCTCATGAACTAAACGAGTTATTTGAGAAAGCTTGGGAGACTCCGGATAAGAGACCGCAGATTCCCAAAAGAATTAATATGGCATACCCCTTCCCTACACAGGACAGGGTACGCTGGGAATCCTCTCCCACTGTGGACAAGGCTTTAACGCGCCTGTCAAAGAAAGTGGAGCTACAGTCTTCAGACACAGCGGCCCTCAAGGATCCTGCGGATCGCAGGCAAGAGACTACTTTAAAGTCTATTTATTCACATACTGGAGCTTTGCTAAGACCGACAATTGCGTCGGCATGGGTATGTAGCGCAATTTCAGCCTGGTCAGATAACCTGTCGGCTGACCTTGATACCATGGATAGAGATACTGTTTTGTTAATTCTAGCCCATATCAAAGACGCAGTCTTGTATATGAGAGACGCTCAAAGGGACATTGGATTACTGGCTTTCAGAGCCAATGCCATGGCTATTTCAGCGAGAAGATCCTTATGGACCCGCCAGTGGACGGGTGATGCGGATTCGAAAAAGCATATGGAGTTTCTACCCTATAGGGGAGACGTGTTGTTTGGGGATGGGCTGGAGGATCTGGTTTCCACAGCTACAGCAGGTAAATCTAACTTTTTACCGTTTATTCCCCAACAGCAGAAGAAAACTCCAACATATCAGATGCAGTCCTTTCGGTCACAAAAGTCCAGAAGAGGTCGGGGATCCTCCTTCCTTGCCAGAGGTAAGGGTAGAGGGAAAAGAACACCTGCTTCGGCTGGTGTCCAGGAACAGAAGTCCTCCCCGGCTTCTACAAAACCCACTGCATGACGCTGGGGCTCCCCTGCGGGAGTCCGCACCTGTGGGGGCTCGTCTTCGACTCTTCAGCCAGGTCTGGGTCATCTCAGACCTGAATCCTTGGGCGTTGGAAATAGTTTCCCAAGGCTACAAACTGGAATTCGAAGAGGTGCCCCCACGCCGATTTTTCAAGTCGGCCTTACCAGCTTCTACCCCAGACAGGGATGTAGTGTTAGCTGCAATTCAAACGCTGTGTCTACAGCAAGTAATTATCAGGGTTCCCTTGAACCAACAGGGAAGAGGGTACTATTCAACCCTCTTTGTGGTCCCGAAACCGGACGGTTCGGTCAGACCTATTTTGAATCTAAAATCCCTAAACCTGTACATGAAAAGATTCAAATTCAAGATGGAATCGCTCAGGGCGATAATAGCCAGCATGGAGGAGGGGGAGTTTATGGTGTCACTGGACATAAAGGATGCTTACCTTCATGTCCCCATATATCCTTCCCATCAGGAGTACCTGAGATTCGCTGTACAGGATTGTCATTACCAATTTCAGACGTTGCCGTTTGGGCTTTCCACGGCCCCAAAGATAATGGCGGAAATGATGGTGGTCCTACGCAAGCATGGAGTCACAATTATCCCATACTTGGACGATCTCCTGATAAAGGCGAGATAAAGAGAGCAGTTATTGAGCAATGTGACACTCTCTCTGAGAGTGCTCCAGCAACACGGTTGGATTCTAAATCTACCGAAGTCACAGTTGATTCCGACAACTCGACTAACGTTCCTAGGTATGATACTGGATACGGAACAAAAGAAGGTTTTTCTCCCGTTGGAAAAAGCCCAGGACATCCAGAACATGGTCAGAGACCTGCTAAAGCCAAAAAGAGTGTCAGTTCATCAATGCACTCGTGTTCTGGGGAAAATGGTGGCAGCCTACGAGGCCATCCCCTTCGATAGGTTCCATGCAAGGACGTTTCAATGGGACCTTCTGGACAAATGGTCCGGGTCCCATCTACATTTACATCGGAAAATAACACTGTCCCCCGGGACCAGGGTGTCTCTTCTATGGTGGCTGCAAAGTGCTCACCTTCTGGAGGGTCGCAGGTTCGGAATTCAGGACTGGATCCTGGTAACCACGGACGCGAGCCTCCGAGGATGGGGAGCAGTCACCCAAGGAAGAAATTTTCAGGGACTGTGGTCAGACCAGGAGTCCTATCTACACATCAACGTGTTGGAGCTAAGAGCCATATACAATGGCCTTCGACAAGCGGAGAGTCTTCTTCGCAACCTACCGGTTCTGATTCAATCAGACAATGTCACAGCAGTGGCTCATGTGAACCGCCAAGGCGGGACAAGAAGCAGAGCTGCGATGGCGGAAGCAACCAGGATTCTTCGCTGGGCGGAAAATCACGTAAGTGCTCTGTCAGCTGTCTTCATTCCGGGAGTGGACAACTGGGAAACAGACTTCCTCAGCAGACACGATCTCCATCCAGGAGAGTGGGGACTTCATCAAGAAGTCTTTGCAGTGATAACGGGTCTTTGGGGAGTTCCTCAAATAGACATGATGGCATCACGCCTCAACAAGAAGCTTCGGAGGTATTGTGCCAGGTCCCGGGACCCTCAGGCAGTAGCAGTAGACGCCCTGGTAACGCCATGGGTGTTCCAATCGGTCTACGTGTTTCCTCCTCTTCCTCTCATCACAAAGGTGTTGCGGATCATAAGGCGAAAAAGAGTACAGACAATACTCATTGTTCCAGACTGGCCTCGAAGGGCCTGGTACTCAGATCTTCAGGAGATGCTCACTGGAGATCCCTAGCCTCTTCCTCTAAGGGAGGACCTGTTGCAGCAGGGTCCCTGCGTGTTCCAAGACTTACCGTGGTTACGTTTGACGGCATGGCGGTTGAACGCCGGATCCTAGCTGAGAAGGGGATTCCGGAGGAGGTCATCCTTACTCTAATAAAGGCTAGAAAGGAGGTGACGGTAAAACATTATCACCGTATCTGGCGAAAATGTGTGTCTTGGTGTGAATCTAAGAACGTCCCTACGGAAGATTTTCATTTGGGTCGTTTTCTCCACTTCCAAAAGAAAGGAGTGGATATGGGCCTGAAATTAGGCTATGTTAAGGTACAGATTTCGTCCCTCTCGATATTCTTTAAGAAGGAATTGGCTTCTCTTCCAGAAGTCCAGACTTTTGTAAAGGGAGTGCTACATATCCAGCCTCCTTTTGTGCCTCCAGTGGCACCATGGGACCTGAACGTGGTGTTGCAGTTCCTAAAATCACACTGGTTTGAACCACTTACCAAGGTTGAGTTGAAATTTCTTACCTGGAAGGTGGTCATGTTGTTGGCCTTAGCATCTGTAAGGCGAGTGTCAGAATTCGCGGCCTTGTCTCACAAGAGCCCCTACTTGATTTTTCATGTTGAAATTTTTGCCTAAGGTGGTTTCTTTATTCCATTTGAACCAACCCATTGTGGTGCCTGTGGCTACGAGTGGCTTGGAGGATTCAAGGTCCCTGGATGTAGTCAGGGCCTTGAGGATTTATGTAGCCAGGACGGCTAGAATTAGGAAAACAGAGGCTCTGTTTGTCCTGTATGCTGCCAACAAGATTGGCGCGCCTGCTTCGAAGCAGACTATTGCTCGCTGGATCTGTTACACGATTCAGCAGGCTCATTCTACGGCTGGGTTGCCGTTACCGCATTCGGTTAAGGCCCATTCCACTAGGAAGGTGGGTTTTTCTTGGGCGGCTGCCCGGGGCGTCTCTGCATTACAGATTTGCCGAGCAGCAACTTGGTCAGGGTCAAACACTTTTGCTAAATTCTACAAGTTTGATACCCTGGCTGATGAGGACCTAGCATTTGCTCAGTCGGTGCTGCAGAATCATACGCACTCTCCCACCCGATTGGGAGCTTTGGTATAAACCCCATGGTCCTTACGGAGTCCCCAGCATCCTCTAGGACGTAAGAGAAAATAAGATTTTAAACCTACCGGTAAATCTATTTCTCCTAGTCCATAGAGGATGCTGGGCGCCGGTCCCAGTGCGGAAACTCTGCAAGACTTGTATGTAGTTGTTGTTTACATAAGGGTTATGTTACAGTTGGAATCGGTCCGCTACTGTTTGTTCATACTGTTAACTGGTTATGTATGTTCCGGGTTACATGGTATGATTGGTGTGGGCTGGTAGGAATCTTGCCCTTGGATTTATAAAATCCTGCCCTCGTATTGTCCATCTCCTCTGGGCACAGTTCTCTAACTGAGGTCTGGAGGAGGGGCATAGAGGGAGGAGCCAGTGCACACCCATAGGAAAAGTTCTTTTAGGTGCCCATGTCTCCTGCGGAGCCCGTCTATACCCCATGGTCCATGGGGTATACGGAGTCCCCAGCATCCTCTACGGACTAGGAGAAATAGATTTACCGGTAGGTTTAAAATCTTATTTTTGCTGATTTAAAAAGTCGCCTGGAGATTTGACAAAACCATCATTCCGCCTTCCAATTACAGATGTCAAGACAGTCTCCGCTGCGTGTTCTCAGAGAGGGAGAAAATCAGGGCTGAGTTCTGCAACATGGAGAGCCGTATGAAGGAAAACGAGCTGAAGACCATCTACCAGAGGCAATACCATGAGCAGATTCAGTTGCTGTGCTCTCAGGAGCAGGCGTTAAAGGTGAGTTCTTCAGAGCAGAATGTCATAAAGTACAATCTAACTCTTCAACTTGCCAAATTAAGCAGCTTCAGTAAAATTAAAAATGTCAAAGGGCTTAAACTAGATTTAAATGCCATATGGTTTTTACCGCGTGAAACCTTGTTATGTAGTGCAGTGTCAAGGATTTACAGAAAATTAATTTTCTCTATCGTCCTAAGTGGATGCTGGGGTTCCTGAAAGGACCATGGGGAATAGCGGCTCCGCAGGAGACAGGGCACAAAAAAGTAAAGCTTTACTAGGTCAGGTGGTGTGCACTGGCTCCTCCCCCCATGACCCTCCTCCAGACTCCAGTTAGATTTTGTGCCCGAACGAGAAGGGTGCAATCTAGGTGGCTCTCCTAAAGAGCTGCTTAGAGAAAGTTTAGTTTAGGTTTTTTTCTTTACAGTGAGTCCTGCTGGCAACAGGATCACTGCAACGTGGGACTTAGGGGGAAAGTAGTAAACTCACCTGCATGCAGAGTGGATTTGCTGCTTGGCTACTGGACACCATTAGCTCCAGAGGGATCGAACACAGGCCCAGCCGTGGAGTCCGGTCCCGGAGCCGCGCCGCCGACCCCCTTGCAGATGCTGAAGCGTGAAGAGGTCCGGAAACCGGCGGCTGAAGACTCCTCAGTCTTCATAAGGTAGCGCACAGCACTGCAGCTGTGCGCCATTTTCCTCTCAGCACACTTCACTGGGCAGTCACTGAGGGTGCAGAGCGCTGGGGGGGGGCGCTCTGAGAGGCAAATATAAACCTTATACAAGGCTAAAAATACCTCACATATAGCCCATAGGGGCTATATGGAGATATTTAACCCCTGCCTGACTGGAAAAATAGCGGGAGAAGAACCCGCCGAAAAAGGGGCGGGGCCTATCTCCTCAGCACACGGCGCCATTTTCTGTCACAGCTCCGCTGGTCAGAACGGCTCCCAGGTCTCTCCCCTGCACTGCACTACAGAAACAGGGTAAAACAGAGAGGGGGGGCACATTAATGGCTATATATATATATATTAAAGCAGCTATAAGGGAGCACTTAATATAAGGATATCCCTTGTATATATAGCGCTTTGTGGTGTGTGCTGGCAGACTCTCCCTCTGTCTCCCCAAAAGGGCTAGTGGGTCCTGTCTTCATTAGAGCATTCCCTGTGAGTTTGCGGTGTGTGTCGGTACGTGGTGTCGACATGTATGAGGACGATATTGGTGTGGAGGCGGAGCAATTGCCAAATATGCAGATGTCACCCCCCAGGGGGTCGACACCAGAATGGATGCCTTTATTTGTGGAATTACGTGATGGTTTATCTTCCCTTAAACAGTCAGTTGAGGACATGAGGCGGCCGGACAATCAATTAATGCCTGTCCAGGCGCCTCAAACACCGTCAGGGGCTGTAAAACGCCCTTTGCCTCAGTCGGTCGACACAGACCCAGACACGGGCACTGATTCCAGTGACGACGGTAGAAATTCAAACGTATTTTCCAGTAGGGCCACACGTTATATGATTTTGGCAATGAAGGAGACGTTACATTTAGCTGATACTACAGATACCGTAAAACAGGGTATTATGTATGGTGTGAAAAAACTACAAACAGTTTTTCCTGAATCAGAAGAATTAAATGAAGTGTGTGATGAAGCGTGGGTTGCTCCTGATAAAAAGTTGATAATTTCAAAAAAGTTATTGGCATTATACCCTTTCCCGCCAGAGGTTAGGGCGCGCTGGGAAACACCCCCTAAGGTGGACAAGGCGCTCACACGCTTATCCAAACAAGTGGCGTTACCCTCTCCTGAGACGGCCGCACTTAAGGATCCATCAGATAGAAAGATGGAAGTTATTCAAAAGAATATATACACACATGCAGGTGTTATACTACGACCAGCTATAGCAACTGCCTGGATGTGCAGTGCTGGAGTAGTTTGGTCAGAATCCCTGATTGAAAATATTGATACCCTAGATAGGGACAATGTTTTACTGTCGTTAGAACAAATAAAGGATGCATTTATCTATATGCGTGATGCACAGAGGGATATTTGCACACTGGCATCTCGGGTGAGTGCTATGTCCATTTCAGCCAGAAGAGCCTTATGGACACGACAGTGGACAGGCGATGCGGATTCAAAACGTCACATGGAGGTTTTGCCGTATAAAGGGGAGGAGTTATTTGGAGTTGGTCTATCAGACTTGGTGGCCACGGCTACTGCCGGGAAATCCACTTTTTTACCTCAAGTCACTCCCCAACAGAGAAAGGCACCGACCTTTCAACCACAGCCTTTTCGCTCCTACAAAAATAAGAGAGCAAAGGGCTTGTCGTACCTGCCACGAGGCAGAGGAAGAGGGAAGAGACACCAACAGGCAGCTCCTTCCCAGGAACAGAAGCCCTCCCCGGCTCCTGCAAAAACCTCAGCATGACGCTGGGGCCTCTCAAGCGGACTCGGGGACAGTGGGGGGCCGTCTCAAAAATTACAGCGCGCAGTGGGCTCACTCGCAGGTAGACCCCTGGATCCTGCAGATAATATCTCAGGGGTACAGGTTGGAATTAGAGACGGATCCTCCTCATCGTTTCCTGAAGTCTGCCTTACCAACCGTCTCTTCCGAAAGGGAGAGGGTGTTGGAAGCCATTCACAAGCTGTACGCTCAGCAGGTGATAGTCAAAGTACCCCTATTACAACAAGGAAAGGGGTATTATTCCACTCTATTTGTGGTACCGAAGCCGGATGGCTCGGTAAGGCCTATTCTAAATCTGAAGTCCTTGAACCTCTACATAAAAAAGTTCAAGTTCAAGATGGAGTCACTCAGAGCAGTGATAGCGAACCTGGAAGAAGGGGACTTTATGGTATCCTTGGACATCAAGGATGCGTATCTACACGTTCCGATTTACCCCGCACACCAGGGGTACCTCAGGTTCATTGTTCAAAACTGTCACTATCAGTTTCAGACGCTGCCGTTCGGATTGTCCACGGCGCCTCGGGTCTTTACCAAGGTAATGGCCGAGATGATGATTCTTCTTCGAAGAAAAGGCGTATTAGTTATCCCATACTTGGACGATCTCCTAATAAGGGCAAGGTCCAGAGAACAGCTGGAGACAGCTTTAGCACTATCTCAAGAGGTGCTAAGACAACACGGGTGGATTCTGAATATTCCAAATCCCATTTAATCCCGACAACTCGTCTGCTGTTCCTAGGAATGATTCTGGACACGGTTCAGAAAAAGGTTTTCCTTCCAGAGGAAAAAGCCAAGGAGTTATCCGATCTGGTCAGGAACCTCCTAAAACCAGGAAAAGTGTCAGTACATCAATGCACAAGAGTCCTGGGAAAAATGGTGGCTTCTTACGAAGAAATTCCATTCGGCAGATTCCATGCAAGAATATTCCAAAGGGATCTGTTGGACAAATGGTCAGGGTCGCATCTGCAGATGCACCTGCGAATAACCCTGTCACCAAAGACAAGGGTGTCACTTCTGTGGTGGTTGCAGAAGGCTCACCTATTAGAAGGCCGCAGATTCGGCATTCAGGATTGGATCCTGGTGACCACGGACGCCAGCCTGAGAGGCTGGGGAGCAGTCACACAAGGAAGAAACTTCCAGGGAGTATGGACGAGTCTGGAAAAGTCTCTTCACATAAACATTCTGGAACTAAGAGCAATCTACAATGCTCTAAGCCAGGCGGAACTTCTCCTGCAAGGAAAGCCGGTGTTGATTCAGTCGGACAACATCACGGCGGTCGCCCATGTAAACAGGCAGGGCGGCACAAGAAGCAGGAGTGCAATGGCAGAAGCTGCCAAGATTCTTCGCTGGGCGGAGAATCACGTGATAGCACTGTCAGCAGTGTTCATCCCGGGCGTGGACAACTGGGAAGCAGACTTCCTCAGCAGACACGATCTTCATCCGGGAGAGTGGGGTCTACATCCAGAAGTCTTCAACATGTTAATAGACCGTTGGGAAAGACCAATTGTAGACATGATGGCGTCTCGCCTCAACAAGAAACTGGACAAATATTGCGCCAGGTCAAGAGATCCACAGGCAATAGCTGTGGACGCACTGGTAACTCCTTGGGTGTACCAGTCAGTGTATGTGTTTCCTCCTCTGCCGCTCATACCAAAGGTATTGAAGATCATACGGCAAAGAAGAGTAAGAACAATACTAGTGGTTCCGGATTGGCCGAGAAGGACTTGGTATCCGGAACTTCAAGAGATGCTCACGGACGAACCGTGGCCTCTACCTCTGAGAAGGGACCTGCTACAGCAGGGTCCCTGTCTTTTTCAAGACTTACCGCGGCTGCGTTTGACGGCATGGCGGTTGAACGCCAGATCCTAAAAGGGAAAGGCATTCCAGAAGAAGTCATTCCTACCTTGATTAAGGCACGGAAGGAAGTCACCGTGAAACATTATCACCGCATTTGGCGAAAATATGTAGCGTGGTGCGAGGATCGGAGGGTTCCGACGGAGGAATTCCAACTGGGTCGTTTCCTACATTTCCTGCAATCAGGATTATCTATGGGTCTCAAATTGGGATCCATTAAGGTTCAAATTTCGGCCCTGTCAATATTCTTCCAAAAAGAATTGGCCTCTGTCCCTGAGGTCCAGACTTTTGTCAAGGGAGTACTGCATATACAGCCTCCTGTGGTGCCTCCGGTGGCACCGTGGGATCTAAATGTAGTTTTAGATTTCCTCAAATCCCATTGGTTTGAACCATTGAAAAAGGTGGATTTGAAATATCTCACATTGAAAGTGACTATGTTACTAGCCCTGGCCTCTGCCAGGAGAGTATCTGAATTGGCGGCTTTATCTTATAAAAGTCCTTATCTAATCTTCCATTCGGATAGGGCAGAACTGCGGACTCGTCCGCATTTTCTCCCTAAAGTGGTATCAGCATTTCATCTGAACCAACCTATTGTGGTGCCTGCGGCCACTAGCGACTTGGAGGACTCCAAGTTGTTGGACGTTGTCAGAGCCTTAAAAATATACATTGCAAGGACGGCTGGAGTCAGAAAATCTGACTCGCTGTTTATATTGTATGCACCCAACAAGTTGGGCGCACCTGCTTCTAAGCAGTCGATTGCTCGTTGGATTTGTAACACAATTCAACTTGCACATTCTGTGGCAGGCCTGCCACAGCCTAAAACTGTAAAAGCCCACTACACAAGGAAGGTGGGCTCATCTTGGGCGGCTGCCCGAGGGGTCTCGGCATTACAACTCTGCCGAGCAGCTACGTGGTCGGGGGAGAACACGTTTGTAAAATTTTACAAATTTGATACCCTGGCAAAGGAGGACCTGGAGTTCTCTCATTCGGTGCTGCAGAGTCATCCGCACTCTCCCGCCCGTTTGGGAGCTTTGGTATAATCCCCATGGTCCTTTCAGGAACCCCAGCATCCACTTAGGACGATAGAGAAAATAAGAATTTACTTACCGATAATTCTATTTCTCGGAGTCCGTAGTGGATGCTGGGCGCCCATCCCAAGTGCGGATTATCTGCAATACTTGTACATAGTTATTGTTAACTAATTCGGGTTATTGTTAAGGAGCCATCTTTAAGAGGCCCTTTCTGTTGTCATACTGTTAACTGGGTTTAGATCACAAGTTGTACGGTGTGATTGGTGTGGCTGGTATGAGTCTTACCCGGGATTCAAAATGCCTCCCTTATTGTGTATGCTCGTCCGGGCACAGTACCTAACTGGAGTCTGGAGGAGGGTCATGGGGGGAGGAGCCAGTGCACACCACCTGACCTAGTAAAGCTTTACTTTTTTGTGCCCTGTCTCCTGCGGAGCCGCTATTCCCCATGGTCCTTTCAGGAACCCCAGCATCCACTACGGACTCCGAGAAATAGAATTATCGGTAAGTAAATTCTTATTTAAAGCATTCCATGCGCTTTGGATGTGTGGGGAGCGTTCTATTAAAGTGACTATTTACCTTCAGTGGACATATGGTTGGCATCTCCGAACTGCCTTAATTGTTCAAAGTTTAGCTACAGAACTCAAAATTGGTAAGAGGACCATATGCTGGCATATTCAATTTTGATATATATTTTTTTGATAACATATTCACCATCTAGAGCACATATTAAAATGAAAACGTAAAGCAGCAACCTGCCATCTGACAATACAAGGCTATATTTTCACTGGCGTTTGGCTTGACAGCTGTTTCCGGTTAATGTGTTTTTATAATCCGCTCTTCTACCTGATATGATGTCAGAGTAACTATAGAGACGGCAGCTTTGTGACAGAAACCAGGAAGGGAAATGAGTGAGAAGCTGAATGGAATTCCCAAGACATCGGAGGATATTAGATGGTGCGGAGAGATCCTTTGTCGTGAGGAATTATGTCTAAACCACCATCCTATGTTTCGATGCATAGATAATAGCCTCTATCAAATTACCAATATCAAACAGCCAATTCTGCATGTGTTAATTTGGTTTTGAACTTGGGTCTTAAGTGCTGAATAAATGTAGGATTAAATTCAGTTATAATGATATCTTATGCTTGTCTGCTAATCAGGGAAATTGTACGTCTCCTATATGAAATACCTTCCTTTGTGCAGTGCCTGTTCTAAAACAGAATGTGTTGTGTGGGTGAATTAACTTGCCGTGTGTATAATTCTAATGCTATGTACGTTGTAGGCCACTTTTAAGAGGGATCACAGGCTAGAGGCACTGAAAGCGAAACAGTCCCTATTACACAGGAGAAAGGAAGAAGAGCAAAAACGTTTTGATGAGAACACAAATTGGCTTCACCGTCTGGAAAATGAAATGAAATTGTTGGGTCCAGACAAACAAATGCCAAAGGTAATATTTGATAAAAAAAATGTTTTCACTGCTCGGTGCCTACATTTTTATTTGTACAGGGTGAGACAAGTCGCTGTGCACCAACATCCTCCGCACCCCCCAACCACCACTCCTGCTGTCATTGTCTTTGTCACATGCTGAACATTATTGTGAAGAGATCCTGCACCCTTTCATTGGGCGTTTAACGGAGTACAAGATTTTCCGCTGCTGTTTCCAGAGCACATCCTGCACCCACAGCTTGTGACTCCATGGAACTGCTTTGGGTTTTGTTCACAGATGGATTAATCTCCAAGGATTTACAGTATGGGCCCCACCTTTGCCCGAGCTCACGCTCCTAGATTATCTGTGGGGTAATGTTTGCCAAGACAATCCTCACACTATCCTTCAAATAAAGAAAGCAAAACTTTTATACACAGTGGGGCATATTCAATTGCCCACCTGGTCTTGGAAAATCTAGTGGCGGTGGGGTTTTCCCGCAGCTGCTATTTCTCTGACGTCCTAGTGGATGCTGGGAACTCCGTAAGGAGCATGGGGAATAGACGGGCTCCGCAGGAGACTGGGCACTCTAAAAGAAAGATTAGGTACTATCTGGTGTGCACTGGCTCCTCCCTCTATGCCCCTCCTCCAGACCTCAGTTAGAATCTGTGCCCGGCCAGAGCTGGATGCACCTAGTGGGCTCTCCTGAGCTTGCTAGAAAGAAAGTATTTGTTAGGTTTTTTATTCTCAGTGAGATCTGCTGGCGACAGACTCACTGCTACGAGGGACTGAGGGGAGAGAACAAACCGACCTGCTTGCAGCTAGCTTGTGCTTCTTAGGCTACTGGACACCATTAGCTCCAGAGGGTTCGAACACAGGGTCTGACCTCGATCGTCCGTTCCCGGAGCCACGCCGCCGTCCCCCTTGTAGAGCTAGAAGACAGAAGAGAAGGAGATGAAATCGGCGGCAGAAGACTCCGGTCTTCATTAAGGTAGCGCACAGCACTGCAGCTGTGCGCCATTGCTCCCACTGCACACCACACACTCCGGTCACTGTAGGGTGCAGGGCGCTGGGGGGGGCGCCCTGGGCAGCAATAAAATACCTTTTGGCATAAAAATACACATAATACAGTCTGTGACTGTGTATATGTGTAAAACCCCCGCCATTTTTCAGTCAGAAACTGCAGGGAGAAGCCCGCCGCTGTGGGGGCGGGGCCTTCTTCCTCAGCACACCAGCGCCATTTTTCCTTCACAGTTCCGCTGGAAGCAGCTCCCCGGGCTCTCACCTGCAGTATTCCTGATACAAGAAGGGTAAAAAAGAGAGGGGGGGGGGCACATAAATTTAGGCGCAAATAATATATATTAAGCAGCTATTGGGAAAAATCACTCATTATAGTGTAAATCCCTGTGTTATATAGCGCTGTGGTGTGTGCTGGCATACTCTGTCTCCCCAAAGGACTTTGTGGGGTCCTGTCCTCAGTCAGAGCATTCCCTGTGTGTGCGGTGTGGGTACGGCTGTGTCGACATGTTTGATGAGGAGGGTTACGTGGAGG
The DNA here is from genome assembly GCF_028390025.1 of Pseudophryne corroboree. Lineage (NCBI taxonomy): Eukaryota > Metazoa > Chordata > Amphibia > Anura > Myobatrachidae > Pseudophryne > Pseudophryne corroboree. The sequence continues at coordinate 72,333,286 of NC_086454.1, read as the reverse complement.
CGGAGCAAGGGCAGATAAGTGTGGTGTCGCCCCCCGACGGGGCCGACACCGGATTGGATGGATATGTGGAAGGTCTTAACAGACAGTGTCAACTCCTTACATAAAAGGTTCGATGACGCAGCAGCCTTGGGACAGCCGGGATCTCAACCCGCGCCTTCCCAGGCGTCTCAGAGGCCATCAGGGGCTCATAAACGCCCGCTAGCTCAGATGGTAGACACAGATGTCGACACGGAGTCTGACTCCAGTGTAGATGAGGATGAGACAAATGCACAGTCTACTAAAGCCATCCGATGCATGATTACTGCAATGAAAAATGTATTGCACATTTCTGATATTAACCCGGTTACTACCAAGAGGGGTATTATGTTTGGGGAGAAAAAGCAGCCAGTGACTTTTCCCCCATCTAATGAATTGTGTGAGGAAGCGTGGAGTTCCCCCGATAAGAAACTAGTGATTTCTAAGAGGTTACTGATGGCGTACCCTTTCCCGCCAACGGATAGGTTACGTTGGGAAACATCCCCTAGGGTGGACAAGGCGCTCACACGCTTATCAAAAAAGGTGGCACTGCCGTCTCCGGATACGGCCGCCTTAAAGGAGCCTGTGGATAGAAAGCAGGAAGCTATCCTGAAGTCTATGTATACACACTCAGGTACTATACTGAGACCTGCTATTGCTTCAGCATGGATGTGTAGTGCTGCAGCCGCATGGTCTGATACCCTGTCAGACAACATTGATTCCCTCGACAGGGATACTATTTTGCTAACCATAGAACAGGCCTGGCCAACCTGTGGCTCTCCAGCTGTTGTAAAACTACAAGTCCCATCATGCTTTGCAACAGTTTTGCTATTAGAGAATACTAAAACTGTGGAAGGGCATGCTGGGATGTGTAGTTTCACAACATCTGGAGAGCCACAGGTTGGCCAGGCCTGCCATAGAACATATAAAAGACGTTGTCTTATATATGTGGGATGCACAGAGGGACATTTGCCTGCTGGCATCTAGAATTAATGCAATGTCCATTTCTGCCAGGAGAGTATTATGGACTCGGCAGTAGACAGGTGATGCTGATTCTAAAAGATTCATGGAGGTTTTGCCTTATAAGGGTGAGGAATTGTTTGGGGACGGTCTCTCGGACCTCGTATCCACGGCAACAGCCGGGAAGTCAACTTTTTTACCTCCGGTTACCTCACAGCCTAAGAAAGCACCGTATTATCATGTACAGTCCTTTCGGCCTCAGAAAGGCAAGCGGATCAGAGGCGCATCCTTTCTGCCCAGAGGCAGGGGTAGAGGAAAGAAGCTGCACCAGGCAGCCAGTTCCCAGGAACAAAAATCCTCCCTCGCTTCCTCTAAGTCCACCGCATGACGCTGGGGCTCCACAGGCGGAGTCGGGTGCGGTTGGGGTGCGTCTCCGAAACTTCAGCAACCAGTGGGTTCGCTCACAAGTGGATCTCTGGGCTGTACAAATTGTATCTCAGGGATACAAGCTGGAGTTCGAGGCGACTCCCCCTCGCCGTTACCTCAAATCAGCCTTGCCAGCTGCTCCCAGGGAAAGGGAGGTAGTACTGGCGGCAATTCACAAGCTGTACCTCCAGCAGGTAATAATCAAGGTTCCCCTCCTTCAACAGGGACAAGGTTACTATTCCACAATGTTTGTGGTACCGAAACCAGACGGTTCGGTGAGACCCATTCTGAATTTAAAATCCTTAAACACTTATATAAGGAAGTTCAAGTTCAAAATGGAATCGCTCAGGGCGGTTATTGCAAGCCTGGAAGATGGGGATTTTATGGTGTCGCTGGACATCAAGGATGCTTACTTGCATGTCCCCGTTTACCCACCTCACCAGGAGTACCTCAGGTTTGTGGTACAGGATTGTCATTACCAATTCCAGACGTTGCCGTTTGGTCTGTCCACGGCACCGAGAGTATTTACGAAGGTAGTGGCCGAAATGATGATACTCCTTCGGAAGAAGGGAGTTATAAATATCCCGTACTTGGACGATCTCCTTATAAAGGCGAGGTCCAGAGAGCAGTTGATAGTCAGCGTAGCACTTTCTCGGGAAGTGTTGCAACAGCACGGCTGGATTCTGAATATCCCAAAGTCGCAGCTGATTCCTACGACGCGTCTGCTTTTCCTGGGAATGATTCTGGACACAGAACAGAAGAAGGTGTTTCTCCCGGTGGAGAAGGCCCAGGAATTGTCATCTCTGGTCAGGGACCTCCTGAAACCAAAACAGGTGTCGGTGCATCACTGAACGCGAGTCCTGGGAAAGATGGTGGCTTCTTACGAAGCAATTCCATTCGGCAGGTTCCATGCAAGGATCTTTCAGTGGGATCTGTTAGACAAATGGTCCGGATCGCATCTTCAGATGCATCGGTTGATCACCCTGTCCCCAGGGGCCAGGGTGTCTCTGCTGTGGTGGCTGCAGAGTGCTCATCTTCTAGAGGGCCGCAGATTCGGCATACAGGACTGGGTCCTGGTGACCACGGACGCAAGCCTCCGAGGATGGGGGGGCAGTCACTCAGGGAAGGAACTTCCAGGGACTGTGGTCAAGTCAGGAGACTTCACTACACATAAATATACTGGAACTAAGGGCCATTTACAACGCCCTGAGTCAAGCAGAGCCCCTGCTTCAGAACCAACCAGTGCTGATTCAATCAGACAACATCACGGCGGTCGCCCATGTAAACCGACAGGGCGGCACAAGAAGCAGGATGGCAATGGCAGAAGCCACAAGGATTCTCCGATGGGCGGAAAATCACGTGCTAGCACTGTCAGCAGTGTTCATTCCGGGAGTGGACAACTGGGAAGCAGACTTCCTCAGCAGGCACGACCTACACCCGGGAGAGTGGGGACTTCATCCAGAAGTCTTCACGCAGATTGTAAACTGTTGGGAACGGCCACAGGTGGACATGATGGCGTCCCGCCTCAACAAAAAGCTAAAAAAATATTGCGCCATGTCAAGGGACCCTCTGGTGATAGCTGTGGACGCACTAGTGACACCGTGGGTGTACCAGTCGGTTTATTTGTTCCCGCCTTATCCTCTCATACCCAAGGTACTGAGGATAGTAAGAAAGAGAGGAGTAAGAACTATACTCATCGTTCCGGATTGGCCAAGAAGAACTTGGTACCCAGAACTACAAGAAATTATCTCAGAGGAACCATGGCCTCTGCCTCTCAGACAGGACCTGCTACAGCAGGGGCCCTGTCTGTTCCAAGACTTACCGCGGCTGCGTTTGACGGCATGGCGGTTGAACGCCGCATCCTAACGGAAAAGGGCATTCCAGATGAAGTGATTCCTACGCTGATAAAGGCTAGGAAAGACGTGACGGCACAACATTATCACCGTATATGGCGAAAATATGTTGCTTGGTGTGAGGCCAGGAAGGCCCCTACAGAGGAATTCCAGCTGGGTCGATTCCTGCACTTCCTACAGTCAGGAGTGACTATGGGCCTAAAATTAGGATCCATAAAGGTCCAGATTTCGGCCCTATCTATTTTCTTTCAAAAAGAACTGGCTTCACTGCCTGAAGTTCAGACGTTTGTTAAGGGAGTGCTGCATATTCAGCCCCCTTTTGTGCCTCCAGTGGCACCTTGGGATCTTAACGTTGTGTTGGGTTTCCTGAAATCCCACTGGTTTGAGCCACTTAAGACCGTGGAGCTAAAATATCTCACGTGGAAAGTGGTCATGCTATTGGCCTTAGCTTCGGCTAGGCGTGTGTCAGAATTGGCGGCTTTGTCTTGTAAAAGCCCTTATCTGATCTTCCATATGGACAGGGCAGAATTGAGGACTCGTCCCCAATTTCTCCCAAAGGTGGTATCAGCGTTTCATTTGAACCAACCTATTGTGGTGCCTGCGGCTACTCGGGACTTGGAGGACTCCAAGTTACTAGATGTAGTCAGGGCTTTGAAAATCTATGTAGCCAGGACGGCTGGAGTCAGGAAAACTGACTCGCTGTTTATCCTGCATGCACCCAACAAGCTGGGTGCTCCTGCTTCAAAGCAAACTATTGCGCGCTGGATCTGTAACACGATTCAGCAAGCTCATTCTGCGGCAGGATTGCCGCATCCTAAATCAGTGAAAGCCCATTCCACAAGGAAGGTGGGCTCTTCTTGGGCGGCTGCCCGAGGGGTCTCGGCTTTACAGCTTTGCCGAGCTGCTACTTGGTCGGGTTCAAACACATTTGCTTAGTTCTACAAGTTTGATACCCTGGCTGAGGAGGACCTTGCCTTTGCTCATTCGGTGCTTCAGAGTCATCCGCACTCTCCCGCCCGTTTGGGAGCTTTGGTATAATCCCCATGGTCCTTACGGAGTTCCCAGCATCCACTAGGACGTCAGAGAAAATAAGAATTTACTCACCGGTAATTCTATTTCTCGTAGTCCGTAGTGGATGCTGGGCGCCCGTCCCAAGTGCGGACTCCCTGCAATACATGTATATAGTTATTGCTTAACTAAAGGGTTATTGTTATGAGCCATCTGTTAATAAGGCTCAGTTGTTGTTCATACTGTTAACTGGGTATGGTTATCACAAGTTGCACAGTGTGATTGGTGTGGCTGGTATGAGTCTTACCCTGGATTCCAAATCCTTTCCTTGTTGTGTCAGCTCTTCCGGGCACAGTTTCCTTAACTGAGGTCTGGAGGAGGGGCATAGAGGGAGGAGCCAGTGCACACCAGATAGTACCTAATCTTTCTTTTAGAGTGCCCAGTCTCCTGCGGAGCCCGTCTATTCCCCATGGTCCTTACGGAGTTCCCAGCATCCACTACGGACTACGAGAAATAGAATTACCGGTGAGTAAATTCTTATTTTTGTCCCCTATTCAATTGTCGGGCAGAAAATCAGACGCTGTCATTTCTATAGGCATTTACGCAGCTATTTTCTCGCAGCCCCAGAGCAAGGCTAAGAAAAATAAAAAATCCCTAATTTAATCTGAAAATGTAGGGGGCCCCTTCAGAACCCACTGTATACCCCCTGCCCTTCCCCCAATGACTGATTAGGCAAGTAGAATTTTCTGAAATTGCTTAATTAGTCCATTAATAACATTCTAACACTATTGCTTGTTGGGGAAAAAATAAATAAATAAATATATATATATATATATATATATATATATATATATATATGCCTCAAATTTTCCCCAAATAACTTTTTCATAAATTTGTGTGCCCCGAATTTAAGTTTAGTGTTTATTGTAACAATTTATTTTAATATTTTTATTTTTTTATTTATTTTTTTTAAAGTGCACGAATAAGCTATTTTGCTGCATTTTTTTAACATCAAATTACTTTCATTTGGTTCTGTAATAAACATTATGGAGGTTATCCTATTAGCAGTAAGTTACAGCTGCTAATGTACTCCCCTGGGGTTACCCTATTATCTCTGATACTGGCGCGATGCCAGCACTTATGTGCGACAACACATGGGTCCGGAAAAACTTTCACAACCCCCCCTCCCCAGGACAGCAAACACTAATATATCCGTCATATTCTCTCTCCTCAGCCTTGTGTACTATTATTTTTGCCAGGGTGTGTGCTAGGCATGTACCTCAAGTTCAGCCCAAATGTTTATTTTAAACTGGGTATCCGTGTAGCTTAAGCATTGGGTAATATAAAGTAAACTGTCGCTTATCCATTGTGAGATGGAGGGGGGAGAAGAGCTTTTGTTTTCTGAGAGGCACAGACTGAAGGGGGGCAGGCTGAGAGGCACAGACTGAAGGATGGAAGGCTGAGAGGCACAGACTGAAGGATGGGAGGCTGAGAGGCACAGACTGAAGGATGGAAGGCTGAGAGGCACAGACTGAAGGATGGGAGGCTGAGAGGCACAGACTGAAGGATGGGAGGCTGAGAGGCACAGAGTGAAGGATGGGAGGCTGTGAGGCGCAGAGTGAAGGATGGGAGGCTGTGAGGCGCAGAGTGAAGGATGGGAGGCTGTGAGGCGCAGAGTGAAGGATGGGAGGCTGTGAGGCGCAGAGTGTAGGATGGGAGGCTGTGAGGCGCAGAGTGAAGGATGGGAAGCTGAGAGGCGCAGAGTGAAGGATGGGAAACGGAGAGGCGCAGAGTGAAGGATGGGAGGCTGTGAGGCGCAGAGTGTAGGATGGGAAGCTGAGAGGCGCAGAGTGAAGGATGGGAAGCTGAGAGGCGCAGAGTGAAGGAGGGGAGGCTGAGAGGCGCAGAGTGAAGGAGGGGAGGCTGAGAGGCACAGAATGAAGGGGGGCAGACTGGCTTGTTTCAGTGTATTTCATGTGGATCTGGATCATTTCAGTGTTTCTTGCCCCCAGTGTGACTGAAAATAGGGATGTGACACATGGTCATGCTCCTTCAAACGTCATACCAAAGGCGCATGTGCAAAAATGGGGAGTGGCTTTGCGCCAGTTAGGCCACACGCCTCCCCCCAACACACGCACACACTCTGTATGCTATACCTATATGCTGTACCTTCCCTGTTTGCACACCACAACCTATGCCGTACGCCCCAGGTGGCTGCATTGGACGGTACCTCTATGGGCAGCGTGTATTTCACGTGTATCTATCCATACATGGTATATACTACGACTACTACACTCGTTCCAGCTTTCCCATCTATGCCTAGGGTCCCTGTATGACTTGTGCTACCCCCCCACCCCGGCAGTCTCATCATTGGTTATGCCAAAAATCCCTCCTTGAAACAGCAGCTGTTCTCATATGCCATCTTGGGATTTGCCCTGTCTGAAGTTATGGGTCTGTTTTGTTTGATGGTTGATTTCCTCCCCCCTCCACCCCTCAGTATAACCTTTCTGGTGCGCCCAACATGCTGCCTCACTTAGGGGGGTATTCATTTAGTGCCATCTTTTTCGACCATTTGAATAAACAGGACTTTGCGTCTGTTTTTAGGTCGAATTTGCATTTAATCCATTTTCACATGGGTGAAAATGGATTAAAAAACGGTCAGAAATGCCCGCAATTGAATACCCTGTGTTGAATTAGTGCTGTTGTTTTGTCCAGTCGTAAAAACTGCACTTAATTGAATACCGCCCTTAGTGCGCATGTGGATTGGATGATAAATACAAAGAACGGACTATTGGGACCCTACTCCTAGTGTGAGGACGCTGCAACCTCCCACTATGTGTCATCTCTTTTGGGGGTAACCCTATACCACTCTGAGTAATCCTATATAGTGCGCCCAACACAGCTGACTCACCTGGTACCTTTCTTGGGTGGAATATATAACCCATAGAAGTTATCACCCAATCTGTCTGCACCATCCCTACAGTATGCTTGCTATAATCCCTAGGTTTTCTTCTCTTATTCTTCTGTGTGGTTTGTCTTATGCTGTATATATTTTGTACTAAATGCTTTGTTTATTATATTATATACATTATAATACATATGCAATCTACAATTCTAGTTAATTTCCAATGGGTCTTGATTCTTCACAGATTTCACTTGTTAATATTTCATAAGCTACTCTTGCAAAGTAGCCATGATCCTTTTCTATAAATAGCTCCTGTGACATTTTCATTCATAATTTATCCCTACCAGTAGTTAATTGTAAAGGCCTAGACATAGTTGGGCATTTCATAATCTCCCTGATCAGTGTCTGTGGACGATGATGAATCCGTAGCGTCACTCTATATGAGAACTTTTTTTTTTCTTCTTCTCTACTTCCAGGAGCTTTCCCAGGATTTACAGTGCTGCCACTTAAAGCTGGAGGTGAAAGATTTAAAAGCTCAAATTGAACACATGAATCGACTTGTATCCCTTCAAGAACGAGAATATAGACACAGTGAAAAGTGGGTTCATACATTTTGGGTTCAACACAGCACAAGGCCCACTAGGAGCCTCAAACAATGTGCTGCTGCGCTCAGTTCTAGATGGCGCCCAATGGGGCAATTCAATTGTTGCTTCATACAGGCGCACATGCAGCCGGGGAGACGCATTTCAGCTCGTAGCCTCCTGAGGTGCGAACTGAAATGTGCGCAAGTGCTGTAGTTTGGGAGCCCTAACCTGTACTTTAGACTGGTTTAGCAGCTTTGCTCAGCTAAGCCCAGTACTAATAGGGGGCAACATTTGAATAGCCATGTTTGAGTGAAAGCAAAAAGTAAGCAGCATTTACTCCAGGTAATATCATAATACTAGTAATAATACTCATTGCATGTCGCTATTACAGGAGCCTGCACTCAATTGAATCTCCCCCTTTTGTGTGTGTTGTTTCATGCAATTTTATGTTCTTAGTCAGTAAAATAAACTATTACATTTTGTTTGGTTTGAGTGCATCAAAATTTTATACATTTCTCTGACGTCCTAAGTGGATGCTGGGGACTCCGTCAGGACCATGGGGATTAGCGGCTCCGCAGGAGACAGGGCACAAAAGTAAAAGCTTTAGGATCAGGTGGTGTACACTGGCTCCTCCCCCTATGACCCTCCTCCAAGCCTCAGTTAGATTTTTGTGCCCGGCCGAGAAGGGTGCAATCTAGGTGGCTCTCCTAAAGAGCTGCTTAGAGTAAAAGTTTGTTAGGTTTTTTATTTTCAGTGAGTCCTGCTGGCAACAGGCTCACTGCTACGAGGGACTTAGGGGAGAGAAGTGAACTCACCTGCGTGCAGGATGGATTGGCTTCTTAGGCTACTGGACACCATTAGCTCCAGAGGGAGTCGGAACACAGGTCTCACCCTGGGGTTCGTCCCGGAGCCGCGCCGCCGACCCCCCTTGCAGATGCCGAAAAGTGAAGGTCCAGAAACGGCGGCAGAAGACTCTTCAGTCTTCATAAGGTAGCGCACAGCACTGCAGCTGTGCGCCATTGTTGTCAGCACACTTCATAGCAGCGGTCACTGAGGGTGCAGGGCGCTGGGGGGGGGGGCGCCCTGGGCAGCAATGATAGTACCTTATTCTGGCTAAAAATACATCACATATAGCCCCTGGGGGCTATATGGATGTATTTAACCCCTGCCAGGTCTCAGAAAAACGGGAGAAGAAGCCCGCCGAAAAGGGGGCGGGGCCTATTCTCCTCGGCACACAGCGCCATTTTCCCTCACAGAAATGCTGGTGGGAAGGCTCCCAGGCTCTCCCCTGCACTGCACTACAGAAACAGGGTTAAAACAGAGAGGGGGGGCACTTATTTGGCGATATGTATATATATATTAAAATGCTATAAGGGAAAAACACTTATATAAAGGTTGTCCCTGTATAATTATAGCGTTTTTGGTGTGTGCTGGCAAACTCTCCCTCTGTCTCCCCAAAGGGCTAGTGGGGTCCTGTCCTCTATCAGAGCATTCCCTGTGTGTGTGCTGTGTGTCGGTACGTGTGTGTCGACATGTATGAGGACGATGTTGGTGAGGAGGCGGAGCAATTGCCTGAAATGGTGATGTCACTCTCTAGGGAGTCGACACCGGAATGGATGGCTTATTTAAGGAATTACGTGATAATGTCAACACGCTGCAAGGTCGGTTGACGACATGAGACGGCCGGCAAACAAATTAGTACCTGTCCAGGCGTCTCAAACACCGTCAGGGGCTGTAAAACGCTCATTTACCTCAGTCGGTCGACACAGACACGGACACTGACTCCAGTGTCGACGGTGAAGAAACAAACGTATTTTCCTTTAGGGCCACACGTTACATGTTAAGGGCAATGAAGGAGGTGTTACATATTTCTGATACTACAAGTACCACAAGAAGGGTATTATGTGGGGTGTGAAAAAACTACCTGTAGTTTTTCCTGAATCAGATAAATTAAATGAAGTGTGTGATGATGCGTGGGTTTCCCCCGATAGAAAATTATTGGCAGTATACCCTTTCCCGCCAGAAGTTAGGGCGCGTTGGGAAACACCCTTTAGGGTGGATAAGGCGCTCGCACGCTTATCAAAACAAGTGGCGGTACCGTCTCCAGATAGGGCCGCCCTCAAGGAGCCAGCTGAGAGGCTGGAAAATATCCTAAAAAGGTATATACACACATACTGGTGTTATACTGCGACCAGCGATCGCCTCAGCCTGGATGTGCAGCGCTGGGGTGGCTTGGTCGGATTCCCTGACTGAAAATATTGATACCCTTGACAGGGACAGTATTTTATTGACTATAGAGCATTTAAAGGATGCATTTCTGTATATGCGAGATGCACAGAGGGATATTTGCACTCTGGCATCAAGAGTAAGTGCGATGTCCATATCTGCCAGAAGATGTTTATGGACACGACAGTGGTCAGGTGATGCAGATTCCAAACGGCACATGGAAGTATTGCCGTATAAAGGGGAGGAGTTATTTGGGGTCGGTCCATCGGACCTGGTGGCCTCGGCAACAGCTGGAAAATCCACCTTTTTTACCCCAAATCACATCTCAGCAGAAAAAGACACCGTCTTTTCAGCCTCAGTCCTTTCGTCCCCATAAGGGCAAGCGGGCAAAAGGCCAGTCATATCTGCCCAGGGATAGAGGAAAGGGAAGAAGACTGCAGCAGGCAGCCCATTCCCAGGAACAGAAGCCCTCCACAGCTTCTGCCAAGTCCTCAGCATGACGCTGGGGCCGTACAAGCGGACTCAAGTGCGGTGGGGGGTCGTCTCAAGAGTTTCAGCGCGTAGTGGGCTCACTCGCAAGTGGACCCCTGGATCCTACAAGTAGTATCCCAGGGGTACAGACTGGAGATTCGAGACGTCTCCCCCTCGCAGGCTCCTGATGTCTGCTTTACCAACGTCTTCCTCCGACAGGGAGGCAGTATTGGAAACAATTCACAAGCTGTATTCCCAGCAGGTGATAATCAAAGTACCCCTCCTACAACAAGGAAAGGGGTATTATTCCACACTATATTGTGGTACTGAAGCCAGACGGCTCGGTGAGACCTATTCTAAATGGGAAATCTTTGAACACTTACATACAAAGGTTCAAATCAAGATGGAGTCACTCAGAGCAGTGATAGCGAACCAGGAAGAAGGGGACTGTATGGTGTCCCTGGACATCAAGGATGCTTACCTCCATGTCCCAAATTGCCCTTCTCACCAAAGGTACCTCAGGTTCGTGGTACGGAACTGTCACTATCAGTTTCAGACGCTGCCGTTTGGATTGTCCACGGCACCCCGGGTCTTTACCAAAGTAATGGCCGAAATGATGATTCTTCTTCAAAGAAAAGGCGTCTTAATTATCCCTTACTTGGACGATCTCCTGATAAGGGCAAGGTCCAGAGAACAGTTGGAAGTCGGAGTAGCACTATCTCAAGTAGTTCTACGACAGCACGGGTGGATTCTAAATATCCAAAATCGCAGCCGTTTCCGACGACACGTCTGCTGTTCCTAGGGATGGTTCTGGACACAGTCCAGAAAAAGGTGTTTCTCCCGGAGGAGAAAGCCAGGGAGTTATCCGAGCTAGTCAGGAACCTCCTAAAACCAGGAAAAGTGTCAGTGCATCATTGCACAAGAGTCCTGGGAAAAATGGTGGCTTATTACGAAGCGATTCCATTCGGCAGATTCCACGCAAGAACTTTTCAGTGGGATCTGCTGGACAAATGGTCCGGATCGCATTTTCAGATGCATCAGCGGATAACCCTATCTCCAAGGACAAGGGTGTCTCTCCTGTGGTGGTTACAGAGTGCTCATCTTCTAGAGGGCCGCAGATTCGGCATTCAGGATTGGATGCTGGTGACCACGGAAGCCAGCCTGAGAGGCTGGGGAGCAGTCACACAGGGAAAAAATTTCCAGGGAGTGTGATCAAGTCTGGAGATTTTTCTCCACATAAATATACTGGAGCTAAGGGCAATTTACAATGCTCTAAGCTTAGCAAGACCTCTGCTTCAAGGTCAGCCGGTATTGATCCAGTGGGACAACATCACGGCAGTCGCCCATGTAAACAGACAGGGCGGCACAAGAAGCAGGAGGGCAATGGCAGAAACTGCAAGGATTTTTCGCTGGGCGGAAAATCATGTGATAGCACTGTCAGCAGTGTTCATTCCGGGAGTGGACAACTGGGAAGCAGACTTCCTCAGCAGGCACAACCTCCACCCGGGAGAGTGGGGACTTCATCGGGAAGTCTTCCACATGATTGTGAACCGTTGGAAAAGACCAAAGGTGGACATGATGGCGTCCCGCCTGAACAAAAAACTGGACAAGTATTGCGCCAGGTCAAAAGACCCTCAGGCAATAGCTGTGGACGTTTCTGGTAACACCGTGGGTGTACCAGTCGGTGTATGTCTTCCCTCCTCTGCTTCTCATACCCAAGGTATTGAGAATTATAAGACGTAGAGGAGTAAGAACTATACTCGTGGCTCCGGATTGGCCAAGAAGGACTTGGTACCCGGAACTTCAAGAGATGCTCACAGAGGACTCATGGCCTCTGCCGCTAAGAAGGGACTTGCTTCAGCAAGTACCATGTCTGTTCCAAGACTTACCGCGGCTGCGTTTGACGGCATGGCGGTTGAACGCCGGATCCTAAGGGAAAAAGGCATTCCGGAAGAGGTCATTCCTACCCTGGTCAAAGCCAGGAAGGAGGTGACCGCACAACATTATCACCACATGTGGCGAAAATATGTTGCGTGGTGTGAGGCCAGGAAGGCCCCATGAAGAAATTTCAACTCGGTCGTTTCCTGCATTTCCTGCAAACAGGAGTGTCTATGGGCCTCAAATTGGGGTCCATTAAGGTTCAAATTTCGGCCCTGTCGATTTTCTTCCAGAAAGAATTGGCTTCAGTTCCTGAAGTCCAGAAGTTTGTCAAGGGAGTACTGCATATACAACCGCCTTTTGTGCCTCCAGTGGCACTGTGGGATCTCAACGTAGTTCTGGGATTCCTAAAATCACATTGGTTTAAACAAATCTGTGGATTTGAAATTTCTCACAGGGAAAGTGACCATGCTGTTGGCCCTGGCATCGGCCAGGCGAGTGTCAGAATTGGCGGCGTTTGTCTCAAAAAAGCCCATATCTGATTGTCCATTCGGACAGGGCAGAGCTGCGGACTCATCCCCAGTTTCTCCCTAAGGTGGTGTCAGTGTTTCACCCGAACGAGCTTATTGTGGTACCTGCGGCTACTAGGGACTTGGAGGACTCCAAGTTGCTAGATGTTGTCAGGGCCCTGAAAATATAATTTCCAGGACGGCTGGAGTCAGGAAAACTGACTTGCTGTTATCCTGTATGCACCCAACAAACTGGGTGCTCTTGCTTCTAAGCAGACGATTGCTAGTTGGATGTGTAGTACAATTCAGCTTGCACATTCTGTGGCAGGCCTGCCACAGCCAAAATATGTAAATGCCCATTCCACAAGGAAGGTGGGCTCATCTTGGGCGGCTGCCCGAGGGGTCTCGGCTTTACAACTTTGCCGAGCTGATACTTGGTCAGGGGCACACCCTGACTGAGGAGGACCTGGAGTTCTCTCATTCGGTGCTGCAGAGTCATCCGCACTCTCCCACCCGTTTGGGAGCTTTGGTATAATCCCCATGGTCCTGACGGAGTCCCCAGCATCCACTTAGGACGTCAGAGAAAATAAGAATTTACTTACCGATAATTCTATTTCTCGTAGTCCGTAGTGGATGCTGGGCGCCCATCCCAAGTGCGGATTGTCTGCAATACTTGTACATAGTTATTGTTACAAAAATCGGGTTATTATTGTTGTGAGCCATCTTTTCAGATGCTCCGCTGTTATCATGCTGTTAACTGGGTTCAGATCACAGGTTGTACAGTGTGATTGGTGTGGCTGGTATGAGTCTTACCCGGGATTCAAAATCCTTCCTTATTGTGTACGCTCGTCCGGGCACAGTATCCTAACTGAGGCTTGGAGGAGGGTCATAGGGGGAGGAGCCAGTGCACACCACCTGATCCTAAAGCTTTTACTTTTGTGCCCTGTCTCCTGCGGAGCCGCTAATCCCCATGGTCCTGACGGAGTCCCCAGCATCCACTACGGACTACGAGAAATAGAATTATCGGTAAGTAAATTCTTATTTTAAATGCATGAAATATAAATGTTTATCATTGGACTAGATGTACCTGAAATAACTAATGTTTGTGCTAAATATCATTTAGAAAGTAGCACTGTAGGCCAAAGCTATTTCTGTACTCTGGAATAGTGAGGGGCAGATTTATTAAGCTTGGTGAAGTGATAAAGTGGAAGGTGATAATGCTCCAGCCAGTCAGCTCCTAACTGTCATTTTTCAAACTCAGCCTGTAACATTGAAGTTAGGAGCTGATTGGCTGGAGCGTTATCACCTTCCACTTTATCACTTCACCAAGCTTAATAAATCTGCCCCAGATTGAGGTGCGGAGTCTACTAGTAATCAGTTATTTCTCTAGCATCCATAAGGGATATTTGAGGGGACTTAGTACGATGGGGTATAGACGGGGTCCAAAGGAGCAGGTGCACTTTAAATTTCTTCAACTGGGTGTGCTGGCTCCTCCCCTCTATGCCCCTTCCCACAGGCAGTTTATAAAAAAAGTGCCCTCAGGAGAGGATGCACATCTCTGCAGCTCCAGAGAGTTTTCTTCAATTTTTTTTAAAACTTTCGGTATGCTGTATGGGCAACAGCATACCTGTACTGTGGGAGTTAGGGAGGGGATTGGGGGGGGAATGGTCACCGGCCTTGCGAGGTGTCAGCCGCTTCCCCGCTGCAGGACCACGGTCCTGAGAGGTTGTTTGTACAGCGGGGCACTGTGCCTTAGCTGTCGCAATCGCAGCACGCTGCACACCCCTAACAAAAGCCTGAAGGTGACGACAGTGGTGAGTACAAACCGGGGGCCCCTGTTCAAAGAGCAGCTGACACGCAGGGGAGGCATATGGGACCCTCCTGGGGGTGACCCGCTATAGTCCCCTGTGTACACTGGCTAGCAGTGGCTTAAACTAGCACCTGTGTGATGTTTTTAAGCTAATTGGGAGTTTTTGCCAGTATAACGACCACTGTAGCTTCGACGCCATTGGGTGGGGGCAGAGCTACCTCAGAGCGGGACCAGCGGTATTTTGGCGCCTTCCTATGCTTGCAGCAGCAGGCACACACAGCTCCTCCTGACACTCAGAAAACGCTAGAAAACTGGTACAGGGTGTAGCAAAGGGGGAGAGCCGCTATTGTACACAATCTGTGTCCTGTGAAGGACAGTAATCATAGTTGTTTCACTGTGATATAACAGCTTACAGACTCACTGGTGCTGTGTAGCTGGGGTTTGCGGGTCCCCTCTCACTGTCTCCATCTCACATACAGTAAGATTCAGGCTTGCTAGTCATCACTTGTCTGTGTATGTGATTGTGCTTTATTGTGAACATGGGTAAACACAAAATATGCAGTGTATGCCACACTAGATTCTCTCCCTTATCATCTGATTCTGTTTCATGTGAACAATGCAGCCAATCTTCACAACTCAGTGAGGAGGCTGGGGGAGAGGGTCAAGAGCCTTCCTGGCTAGTGGCCCTTAAAAATACTCACTGCTGATTTTCAAAAAACTCAGCTACTACAACAGGTTGTTGCAGAATTAGCTGCCAGGGCAGGTGTTACACAGCCCCCCCCCCTCTCTCACTCAGGACCACAAAAGCGTGGTTTACCTGCTCTTTTCTCTGATTCAGATGAAGATGTACAGGAGGATGGGGAGGACTTGGATCCCGTTAGTGGGGATTTCACTTCTGCTCAGGGTTTTGAACCCCTCATTCTGGGTATACAGCACGTGTTAAAACTCCCCCTAGAGGAGGCTGCATCACAGCAGTAGTTTTTCTTTACACAGAACAAGCCTAATGTATCTTTCCCTGATTCTGCAGAGTTATATGAACTGTTTAAAAGATTTTTGCACACTTTCCCATTTGCTCCTGAAGGTAGGAAATTCTGGGAAGAACCCCCATGGATTGACGTATCAGTCTCTCGACTGTCAAAAAAGGCGGTGCTGCCTGCCCCGGGCTCCTTTACTATAAAGGACCCTCGGTGCTGCCTGCCCCGGGCTCCTTTACCATAAAGGACCCTGGGGACAGAAAAATAGGGACTACACTAAAATCTATCTACACAGCAGCAGGTGTATCGCAAAGGCCGGTCATAGCGGGTTGCTGGATGACCCATGCCATTCACACGTGGGCTTCTCAAATTCAGGAGGTACTCTCCGAGGATATGCCACTGGTCACTACGGTGACTCTCCTGAAGCACATTCAGGACACTGCACGTGTCCTGTGTGACTCGCTCAAGGAGATGGGCAATATTAATGCTAGGACCTCTGCCTTGGCAGTGTCTGCGCCCAGGGCCTTGTGGTTGCGTCAGTGGATAGCTGACGCAGAGTCCAAGCGCAGTGTGGAATCTCTCCCCTCTTCTGGGGAATGACTCTTTGGTTTTGAGTTGGATACGTGGATTTCTAAAGTTACTGGGGGGAAATCCACGTTTCTCCCCTTTGGGACCCAGTCGGCTAGGCGTTCCTACTCTGGGCCCGTCTGTTCAGTTCTTTTGGTCTAACAGATTTCAATCTAGGGCCAGAGGTTCCTCCTATGCGGCTAGAGGCACCAGAGGTAAGACAAGAAGCCCTGCGAACATCGGTTCTCAGGAACAGAGCACCAGTTCTGCTTCCCCTAAGTCCTCAGCATGATGGTGCCCACCCACCCCGAGGGGATCTCGAGGTGGGAGCTCAAATATGTAACTTCAGCCACATCTGGGAAAGCTCCTGCCAGGATACCTGGGTAAGGGACCTCATTTCTCAGGGCTACAAGCTGGAGTTCAATGGTGCTCCTCCCCAATGATTTTTCAAATCAAGCTTACCAGCTTTGGAGGATACGCAAGTTACGTTGCAACAGGCCATCCAAAAGTTGTTCCAGTACCAATACAACAACGAGGAAAGGGTTATTGCTCCAGCCTGTTTGTGGGTCCGAAGCCGGATGGTTCGGTAAGGCCCATTTTGAATCTAAAGTCCTTGAACCCTTATCTCAGGGTTTTCAAGTTGGAGATGGAATCCTTAAAGAGCAGTGATTGCGGGCCTGGAAGAACAGGAATTCATGGTTTCCCTGGATATCAAGGACGCCTACCTTCATATTCCAATTTGGTTACCTCATCAGGATAATCTGAGGTTTGCCCTACTGGACGATCACTACCAGTTCCAGGCACTACCCTTCGGCTCCTGTTCCTGGGGATATTATTGGATACTGTGGCCCAGAAGGTGTTCCTCCCGGAGGGCAAGGTGAGAACACTTCAGGAGATGGTCCGCATGGTGCTCCGACCTGCTCGAGTATCCATCTTTGCATAAGATTGTTGGGGAAGATGGTTGCCTCATACGAGGCGATCCAATATGGGAGGTTCCATGCCAGAACATTTCGATTTAATCTCCTGAGCAAGTGGTCCAGATCACATCTACAGATGTGCACTGGATGATACAGCTGTCACCTCAGGCCAGGTTTTCCCTCCTGTAGTGGCTGCAGTACTCCAATCTCCTGGAAGGCCGGAGTTTCAGGATTGGATCCTCCTCACGACGGATGCGAGTCTGAGAGGATGGGGAGCTGTCACCCAAGGGGCTTAGTTCCAGGGCAGGTGGTCAGCCCATGAAGCCCTTCTTCCGATCAACATTATGGAACTTCAGGCGATCTACAATGCTTCAGGCCTCTCATCTACTCAAGGATCACACGATCCAAGTACAGTCGGATGACACCATAGCAGTGGTGTATATCAGTCAGCAAGGAGTGACAAAAAGCAGAGCCTGCATGCGAGAGGTGTCAAAGATACTCCTCTGGGCGGAAAGAAATGGGAGAGCAATGTCAGCAATCTTCATTCCGGGAGTAGACAACTGGGAAGCGGACTTTCTGAGTTGTCATGATCTCCACCCGGGGGAGTGGGGGCTCCACCATCAGGTGTTTCAGCAGATCATCGACTGGTGGGGCTGTCCACAAATAGACATGATGGCTTCTCGACTCAACAAGAATCTTCACTGGTATTGCTCATGAACCAGGGACCGTCAGGCGAGGGCAGTGGATGCACGGACGTCGCCTTGGCCTTACCGGCTGGTCTACCTGTTTCCTCCGATTCCGTTGCTCCAGAGAGTGCTCAAGCGAATCAGAAATCTTGGAGTCCAGGCAATACTAATTGCCCTGGATTGGCCTCTGAGGGCGTGGTACGCGGATCTTCTGGACATGTCCGTCGAAGACCCTTGGCCTCTACCACTATGAAGAGATCTTCTTCAACAAGGTCCGTTCGTCTACCCGGAATTACAGCGACTTCGTTTGACGGCATGGAAGTTGAGCGGAACATCCTAGCTCAAAAGGGCCTTTCCAAAAGAGTCATTGCTACCATGGTTCAGGCATGAAACCTGTGACATCAAAACACTATCATCATATCTGGAGGAGATATGTCTCTTGGTGCGAGGAACGCTCGTATCCGCCTGCGGAGTTCCACTTGGGACATTTCCTCCGTTTTCTGCATGCTGGTGTTGATAAGGGCTTATTCCTCGGTTCCACTAAGGTCTAGATTTTGGGCCCTCTCAATTTTCTTCCAGAAGAAATTGGCAGTATTGCCAGAAGTGCAGACCTTCTTGCAAGGAGTATTTAACATTCAACCTCATTTTGTGCCGCCCACGGCACCCTGGGATTTGAATGTGGTGTTGGTATTTCTACAGTCGTCCTGGTTTGAATCTCGGGTGATGGTAGAAGACACTTACCTCACGTGGACGACGGTGATGTTACTGGCCCTGGCTTCTGCTAGATGTGTGTCAGAATTGGGGGCCTTATCGTGTAAAAGTCCCTACTTGGTCTTTTATGAGGATAGAACGGAGCTCAGGACTAGGCAGCAGTTCCTGCCAAAGGTTGACTCTGCATTCCACTTGAATCAACCTATTGTGGTTCCGTCAAGTTCTGGCACTTCTGCTCCTCCGGAGGATTTGGAAGCTGTGCGAGCCTTGAAGATCTATGTCACGCGAACGGCTCAGATCAGAAAGACTGATTCCTTGTTCGTGCTCTATGATGTGCAGAAAAAGGGTTGTCCTGCTTCGAAGCAGTCCATTGTTCGTTGGCTTAGAAATATCCAACAGTCCTGTGTGTCTGCAGCCTTACCTGTTCCTAAGTCTCTGAAGGTCCACTCTACTAGATCGGTGGGCTCTTCCTTGGCGGCTGCCCGTGGAGTCTCGGCCTTGCAACTATGCCGAGTTGCTACATGGTAAATCCTTTTCTCGTAGTCCATAAGGGATATTGAGCGCCCACCTCAGTTGCGTTGACTTTTCTGCAGGTTCTCTTGTATGGTTACCTGTTAAGCTGTTGCTCTTTATTGTTTCCAGCCGTTGCTGGTTGTTTTATGTTTGTGGTGTGTAAATCTCACCACTTATTTTTATGTTTCTTCTCTCAAGTATGTCCTTTCTCCTTCGGGCACTGTTTTACCTATAACTGCCTGTGGGAGGGGGCATAGAGGGGAGGAGCCAGCACACCCAGTGAAGAAATTTAAAGTGCACCGGCTCCTTTGGACCCCGTCTTTACCCCATCATACTAAGTCTCCCCAATTTCCCTTATGGACTACGAGAAAAGGATTTACCAGTAGGTAATTAAAATCCTATTTTTATTTTCCCAACATTAGTTGTAAATAGAACAAAATTGCTATAAAAGGGAATTTTCGATATGTATCTGCTGAACAGCTATTTATTACTAAAAATGTTATGGGAATGATGGCGATTTTGGTAAATTTAAAAAAAATAAAAAAATAAAATCTTACCAGCAATGTTTAATATATGTGCCCCCCTTCCAGAATGTGTCCCTTGAGGGAACCCCATTGAAATGAATTGGGCTCCACAGTATAAACTTTTTTTTTTTTTTTTAAATTAAATACTGGGACTCCCGTTCTCCACAGCCATTCATAAGCTGAAATTGTGGTAAACAGCTTGTGATTGGCTGTTAGCAAACGGTCTCCTTTTTGCATTCTATTTAAAAAAATTTTTTAATATACTGCATGTATTTTTATTTTTTTGGTCTTTTATGGGTTGGGGCGGGGGAATAGTGGGCTTGAAGCTTGGTGCCACTCCAGGTGTGATCAATCTGTCTGCACATTTTCAGTCAATGTGTGTCTGGAAGAGCCCATTGCTTTTCAGCATAGGTTTTGTATTTTCTATGAAGGTGTAGGAGCTGTAAAAATCCAAATTTTAATTGTGAATTTTTCCTCATCAATTTTTATGGCCCATTTCTTTTACTGTGAATTTGCCATGTGTTTACTGTACATGTAAATGAATGGGAAAAATATCCATGTATGTGTTTGGCTGTTTTTTTATTTTCTCACTTTTCTCGTTGGTTAATAGGTAAATTTCAGTGTAATAGAATAGCAACTGTTCTATACTTAATACTACACAAATGGTGATTTCATGTATTAATCCTCCCCGTTGGAGGTTGGAAAACAAGTGACCTTTATGGAAATTTTCTCTTTGGTATATAGATTCTGTGATATATAAATCATGATTTCTGAAAATCGTACTGTATTTCTTCCAAATGAGTTTCTAGCTATATGGAAGAGATTGGATTCTGCGAAATGCCATGAAAACCAAAAAGAGAGGGTCTTTAAAAAAAAAAAAAAAAAAAAAAAGATTTGGAAGGGATTTTAAAGTACCTACGTGACATCTGAGCCAAAAAGCAAACACCAGCATAAATCCTGGTTAGGAATCTCTCACATATACTTTTATTTGTCTTACGGTTTAGTAAGACTGGTAATTGATTATGTTGAAATGCCAGAGATGTACGGTTTTGGTGATCCCTATATTCATTTAAAAAAAAATAATAGAAAAAATAATATATATATATATATATATATATATATATATATATATATATATATATATACATAACGAGTTGGTGCGGCACTCCAATAAACCAGTCGTGAAACCTCCGTAAATATCAACGTTTCAATGCCGTTTATTAGATAGGCATTTTCATCAGGATACAAAGAAAACATAAAAACATCCTACCTTATATAGCAGATATCACCCTGTGAGGCGCAAACTGCCGCAGCGGGACTGCACACCCGGCGGAGGCGCCTAAAAGATGACGTAATGACGTCCTGTAAGAGGAAGCCAAGCGTCGTGTGAGAAACCATCACCATGACAACAGATAATAACAAATTGCTACAAATTGCTAGCACCCAAGCGCAGGTGCGATGCGGTTACTGACATACAAAACGATACAGATAGCTAAATAACAATGTATCGAAGAGTAGCATATTACAAAAAATAGATCAATGCCTAGATATTAACAGCGATGGACTCATAATCACACAAGCACTGAAATAGAATGGCCTAAGGTTAATATGACACAATATAAAGAACAGTAAAGGAAAGATTTGCCACCAAAAATACAACATCAATTACTACTGGCTAGTATGCCAATACCTGACTGTTCATTTAGACCCCCAGGGGCAAGTGTGCCCAGACGATAGATCCAACGTGCCTCACACTGCAGAAGTTTGAGGCCACGGTTGCCACCTCTCAGTGACTGAGGCACATGGTCGATCATCCTATATCTAAGGGTTGTTAGGTTATGCGCGGCTAATAAAAAATGTCTGGCCACTGGTAAGTCACTTTTACCAGTATTAATAGCTGATTTAATTGAAGACCTACGTGCGGCCATCCTTTCCTTAAAAGGGCGTTCAGTTTTACCGATATAGGAAAGGCCGCACGGGCAAATAATTTGGTACACTGTAAACTTAGAGTTACAAGTGAGTCTATGGCGGATAGGCAAGATCTTACCAGTATGGGGATGATAAAAAGTCTCACCTGGAATTAAAAATTTACAGGTGACACATGTGCAGCGAATACAGCCCAAACTACCTCTATATAAACTAGGGGGGGGTATCAGAGATGTCTGACCGCACTAAAATGTCCCGCAAACTGCGGCCACGTTTATAGCATGACATAAGTTGAGTATCAGATAGATTACACTCCGGGTCAGACCTTACAATAGGCCAATATTTCTTTGAAATTTTACTGATGGTCTGACTTGCTGGAGTATACTGTGTGACCCAAGGCATAATACGCTTTTGAACATCTTTCTTGGGATATAAAAGTATTTAAAAAAAAAAAGCAGTTCTTTATATTGTGTCATATTAACCTTAGGCCATTCTGTTTCAGTGCTTGTGTGATCATGAGTCCATCGCTGTTAATATCTAGGCATTGATCTATTTTTTGTAATATGCTACTCTTCGATACATTGTTATTTAGCTATCTGTATCGTTTTGTATGTCAGTAACCGCATTGCGCCTGCGCTTGGGTGCTAGCAATTTGTTATTATCTGTTGCCATGGTGATGGTTTCTCACACGACGCTTGGCTTCCTCTTACAGGACGTCATTACGTCATCTTTTAGGCGCCTTCGCCGGGTGTGCAGTCCCGCTGCGGCAGTTTGCGCCTCACAGGGTGATATCTGCTATATAAGGTAGGATGTTTTTATGTTTTCTTTGTATCCTGATGAAAATGCCTATCTAATAAACGGCATTGAAACGTATATATTTACGGAGGTTTCACGACTGGTTTATTGGAGTGCCGCACCAACTCGTTGTGCATACATTTTCTTGTGAGGGCACCCAGTCCTATATTCGTTTTCAGTGGCTGTGCCGGACCCCCATCTGTCGTGTGTGTGTGTGTGTGTGTGTGTGTGTGTGTGTATATATATATATATATTAAATTGTTTTTTCACCACCTCTTTCCCCATTTCAGATGTCTTAGTGCCTTGCTGACCTATAGTTAGCATTTGGTTTGCCAAGGATCGGGTAGAATTTACTGTTCATTTTGTTTTACTTGTTGTGAAGGAAAGTGGAATTGTGGTAGATAACTTTTGCCCATTGTATAAAGTTACAATGTTCTGGCAGAGTACGATCAGGAGACTATAACCACACAAATCTATTTGTTCTCATTGTAGGTTGCTCAGTTCTATTCTGCCTTCCTTCAGAAGACAATATGTTCTGTTGAAACAGGCTGGATTAGCAGATGCCATAGTAGAGTCTGGTTTCCAAGACATCGAGCACTTGGTGCAGAGAGAAAAGGCTGTAGTATGGGCCGACCAGACGATTGTTGAAGAGCCCAACAAACCTGAAGTGCCAGATATTACATCCATCCTATCTTTTTCTCATGTGCAGCCAACACAGACCACACCATGCTGTAAGTTCTGTTTGTTTAAAATGTGTACATGGTCCCCTACACATGGGATGGGGGATATGGGGGGGATCATTTGTACGATCAAATGGAAAGGGATCCGTATTCTCACTTGGAGTTCAATTGGGTTCTGTCTTGGAATGAAAAGTTTTTACCATATCAGATTAGCACATTTTAGTAGGGTCTCTTGGATAAACCTCGACAGCAGTTGATTACAGTATCCCAGTTGATACTCTTTCCCGTGCCTCTGACTGAGACACTGTTGGAGCTGGGAAAGACCAACGTGTTAATTTGATTAGTCAGGTTGCTTAAAGTGAGTGACCATTGTGCTGGGGATTCGGAACATGCTCTAAATTTACCGACACAAACCTGGTACGTGTCTGAGAAATGTGGATAGGGGTAGTGTCTTGAGAAATGTGGATAGAGGCACATGGTAGTATTATTAGTACTTAATCATGCCTTATCCTATTATAGGAGATAAAACACCTGCTGCGAAAAACGTCCTTTTCTCCGGCAGGGTCCACAGGTTATCCACAGGACAACATTCGGATATGATGAAGCGACAGCGGATTTGCACCATTCGGTCAAAGCTTTTCGGCCTCCCAACATGCAGCGGGCCCGTTCATATATCCCTGACTCCTGGCTCAGGCAAATCAGTTTTTTGTTTGGTGCGGCAGGAGCCAGGCCATGGTCAGAGGGCTGCTGCGGCAGGAGCCGGGCCATGGTCAGAGGGCTGCTGGTTTTGAGCAGCCCTAAGCTTTCTTATTTTATTTTCATAGTCTTACTATTTTTTTTCTTGAGTCCTCTTTCTAAAAGAAAGCGTCTTATATGTAGCTTAGAAAGAGTCGCTCCAAAAACACTCCTCCGTGTTGCGACAACGCTTACCCGTGAGTATAGTGCTCTTTTGGCGGGCGTCTGTGTCTGATATACTAGCAGGTCCATCAGACGTTATCAGGCTGTGACCGGAGCACAGGGAGAAGGTAAGGCATCGGTTCTGCTTAGAAGGGGAATACGGACACAGCCGCACTGCTTTGGGAGGAGACTACCAAACAGTCGCTGACGCGGCTGCCACCTCGGGTGCACCAGCGCTAGCCCTTAGGGATCATAGGCTCCAGGAGTAGTATGAGGCCGCCATCCCTAGGGTCGATGTTAGCAGTGGAGAGTCAGACACTCTCCTGGTCGCCTCTCCCCTCGGTTCATGACCAGTTTCCCGCTATGAACTGTTCTCCCGCTTCCATCTGAGATGCTGTGTACTAAGGGACCCAGTCGCAGCATAGGCAGCTGTGTGACTGGTGCGTCTGTGTTCACTTTGGGCGTCTGTGTTCACTATAGGTTATAGGTTCACGGAGTGGTGGTGTACACTAATAGCATCTGGATCCACTCAGCGTTTAACAGACGTATTGATTGATCCTGGAAGCGGGGTAAGTCTCCCTGTATCCCACTCTACTGAGTATGGGTTATACAGCACTAAGCCTCTATCTACCTTCTTGAGTATGAATAGTTGATTAAGTGCATAATGCATACGAGTCTGATAATATTACTGTGGTTTCTTTCGCTATGCGTCTGAATACGGTTAAAACTTTTATAAAGTAATGCAGTAATATGTTTCTCCTACATACTTGAAATGTATCTGTATTTGAGTATGTGCTCATATTGCTTATTATACTAATGTATAACATGTGACTGACTGCTAGTGTGATTGCTGACTTTACTATAAGTCTGTTAGTTTTTTTTTTTTTTTCTATCTATTCCGATCCTCAATGCTGGTGTATAGCAGGGTAGGGTCGGATTGTATGTCACTTTAAAAAGCTTAAAGTGATTAGTCACAAATTGTGTAGTACACCATGTAAGTGTTGATTATTTATCATATCTAAGAGCGGCAAAGGTGAGGAAGATACACTCACAGCAACACCAACACTCATATCATGTTTGTCGTGTAAAGCTGGGTTAACCTCTCAGGATCTGGTTCAGGATGGTTTGTGTGCAAATTGTTTTAGCTTTCACCAAAGTCTCTTGAATAGTACAAGGCAGATACAGGTGCAAGTTGTTCCCCCCAGTATAGCGGGGCGGATAATTCTAACTACTGTACCAGGAATAGGTTACACGATTAACCCTTACATGCAGCTTCCCACCTGCGGTTTATCACTTCCAGCAGCAGCCTCTCAAAGAAAATAGGCTGATAAGCCAGTGGTAAGTAAATCTACATTTTCACAATCTACACATGTTTCAGATGAGGATTCATCAGAGGATGAAGGCTCGTTAAGCTCTGGTTCTGCATATGAGGAG
Source organism: Pseudophryne corroboree (assembly GCF_028390025.1). Classification (NCBI taxonomy): domain Eukaryota; kingdom Metazoa; phylum Chordata; class Amphibia; order Anura; family Myobatrachidae; genus Pseudophryne; species Pseudophryne corroboree. Next base: position 72,308,017 of record NC_086454.1, on the reverse strand, counting down.
GAGGAGGTAGGCCTCAGCTCAGTGGACATAGCTGAGTTAATTAAGGCAATGAAAGCCATTCTATCCTTAAAAGAATCAGTAGAGCCTGTGTTAAAATCCAAGACACCTGTGTTTAAAGGGAGGTGGCCCCTAAAGTAGATATGCATGTTATTCGATTAGTGCGAAAATCTACATTACCTCTGCCTTCAACATCATTAAATGATGTCAATGATAGGAGAGTGGATGGTTTTTTAAAAACCATGTTTTCCCTGTCTGGGGCAGTCCTAAAACCAGCCATGGCTTCAGCTTGGATGGCAAAAGCAGTGGCTGTCTGGGCTGATGCATTGGAAGGAGATCTTTCACTGGCATCTAGAGAGCAAAAATCCCACATGGCACATATAAAACAGGCTGCATTGTTCTTGGAAGAAGCAGCTTTGGATATGGGTACAATTGCCTCCAGGGCATCAGCTTTAACAGTAGTCGCTCGCAGAGCAGTTTGGCTACGTATGTGGAAAGCTGATTCAGAATCTAAAAAGGTTTTGGAGTCTTTACCTTTCTCTGGAGATATTCTTTTTGGTAAAGAATTGACAGATATTTTGGAGTCAGAAGCAGACTCCAAGAAAGTAAAGTTTCCTTCCACATACAAATTCAAACCTAAAGTTCCAGCCTTTCGGTCTCAAGGATAAGCTAAAGGGAAAAGTGATGGCAGACAGCCCCAATACAACAAGTCTGGTAAGACTAAAAAGCATTGGGATACCGGAGGGCCGGTTGGTAAAACAGAAAATAAGCTATCAGCCTGATGGTGCGAGCCTCCACCTGGGGGATTCCAGGGTGGGGGGCCGACTTCTTCAGTTTGCTCAGATCTGGCAGTTTACAACAGATGCCTGGGTGCAGGAAGCGGTATTTCTCGATTATGCATTTGCCTTCAAGAAACACCCTCCTGGAAGGCTTTTTTGTACAAGCCCGTCTTGGGTAGAGACAAAGGCCGGGGCTTTGCAAGAGGCAGTTCAGAAATTGCGTCAGTCAGGGGTAATCATTCCAGTTCCTCCTCCACAATGAGGACATGGTTTTTACTCCAACCTGTTTCTAGTTCAGAAGCCAAATGGGTCATTCTGGCCCATACTCAATCTCAAAGTGTTGAACAAGTACATTTGGGTACCTCGGTTTCATATGGAGACTTTAAAATCCATCATTTTGGCCATGGAGCCAGGGGATTATATGGTATCCCTGGATATCCAGTATGCTTACTGTTATAACTTACTTATGACCCTATAGCACTGTCCTATCAGTGCTATTTCAGGTTTGCTATTCTCCAACAGCATTTTCAGTTCCAGGCCCTACCTTTTGGGTTAACCACAACCCGCAGAGTATTTACCAAGATTATGGTGGTAATGGCAGCTTATCTCCACCAGCAGGGGATAAGAATTTTTCCATAGCTCGACGATCTTTTAATCCTGGTACAGTCTCAGGAATTGCTCCTCTGTCATCTGCAACAGACAATAACGTGTAATAAGCACGGGTGGCTCATAAATTGGGCGAAATTGTCTCTGGTTCTGTCAAGGATTCAGGAGCTGTTACACAATCAAAGGGTATCCATTCACATAGCAATGCGTGTGATGGGATTGATGGTGGCGTATACTCAGTTCCACTCGAGGCCTCTGCAGTATCTGATAAAAATGCAGTCTATGGTCCTTACAGTGGAAGTTAGGAGGTCGCTAGCCTGGTGGCTACAGACATCCCATCTGGACAAAGGGAGACCCTTTTGGATATCAGATTGGGAAATTCTGACAACAGATGCCAGTCTCCAGGGCTGGGGAGCAGTGTCAGGAAGGTTTTGTTTACAGGGGCTTATGGACCAAGGAAGAAGGTTGCCTGTCAATAAATATATTGGAACTTCGGGCCATATACAAGGCACTGATTCAGGCAAAGGACATCCTTCAGGGAAAACCAATTCAGATCCACTCGGGCAATGCGATGGCAGTAGCGTACTTCAACTATCAGGGCGGAACTCACAGCCAAAAAGCTATGAAGGAGGTAAGTCACACACTAAAGTGGGCAGAACTTCATCATCCAGCCTTGTCCGCAGTGTTCGTTCCGGGAGTCCTAAACTGGGAAGCAGATTTTCTCAGACGACACACCATTCAGGCAAGCGAATGGGCTCTACACGTGGAGGTCTTTCAGACTCTAGTCGACAAGTGGGGATTGCCAGAGATAAATCTCATGGCGTCCCATCAGAACAACAAAGTTCTCGCTTACGGGTCAAGAACAAAGGATCCCAGAGTGATCTTTGTGGATGCCCTGTTAGTGAGTTGGGACTTTCATCTAGCTTATGTGTTCCCTCCAATCACCTTATTACCCAGGGTGGTGAGAAAGATAAAGCAAGGAAAGAGTGCCGTGATACTAATAGCTCTGGCTTGGCCCAGAAGACATTGGTACACAGATCTTCAGAGAGTGTCGATGAATGCTCCGTTCCTGCTCCCTCAATGTCCAGATCTACTGACGCAGGGCCCTTGTTATCACAGACATCTGGATTGACTGTATTCGACGGCGTGGCTCTTGAGACATCTATCTGGAAGTCAAGATGATTCTCACAACGTGTAGTTCAAACAATGCTCAGAGCAAGGAAACCTTCCTCAGCTTGAATTTATCACCGAATATGACAGGCCTATATTCATTGGTGCAGTGAATGGAAAATGGACCCTAGTTCTTTCAGAGTTTCCAGGGTCTTGGCATTCCTTCAGGCAGGAATGGATATAGGTTTGAAGGTGGCTTCCTTGAGAGTGCAAGTGTAAGCATTGAATGTATAGATTCAAAAGAAAATTGCCAATTTACAGGATGTGCATAATTTTTTTCCAGGGAATGCTGCATATTCAATTTCCTTTTTGTTCCTCCTACAGTGCCTTGGGACTTAAGATTAGTACTCTAGGCCCTTCAAGTTACCCCATTTGAACCACTTAACAAAGTGGATCTTAAATGGTTGACAGCTAAAGTTCTCTTTCTACTGGCCATGGCGTCGGCTAGAAGAGTGTCAGATTTAGGGGCATTGTTTTGTCGTTCCCCCATATCTGATCTTTTATCCAGATAGTGCAGTTCTCAGAACTAAATCTGGGTATCTTCCCAAGGTGGTGTCTAAATTTCACCTTAACAAAGAAATTGTTGTCCCGGCTTTCCTGGAACCGGGCCTTTCTGCGGGAGATGCATTGCTGGACGTGGTCCGTGCCTTAAGGATCTACATGGATCGTACCAGTGCCATCAGAAAGACAGATTCTTTCTTCATACTTTACGGATTTCACAAGAGAGGATGGTATGCTGATAAGCAGACAATGGCGAGATGTCTTCGGGTGACTATTTCAGATGCATATTCTCAAGTTGATCTCCCTGTTCCGGCTAATGGCTCTGCTCACTCTACTCGTAAGGTAGGTCCATCATGGGCAGCACAGCGTGGTGCTGCAGCAGAACAGATATGTAAGGCAGCCACATGGTCTTTCCATTAATACATACATTAGACATTATGCCATGGATACCTTTGCCCCTCAGGACGCTGAATTCGGGCGAAGGATTCTCCTGTCCAGTCAGGAGCGTCCCCACCACTAAATTGCTTTGGGAAATCCCAATGTTATCCTGTAGATTACCTGTGGACCCTGCCAGAGAAATATACGTTATGCTAAAAACTTGCCATTGATAACGGTATTTCTCCTAAGTCCACACGATCCACAGGAATCCCATTCTGACGCACCTGATTTGAGGATCCTTTTACTCACTAACCTCTTCCTTCTTGTATGGAAGGGTGTGCATGTGTGTACTTCTCGACTGATTAGGGCTATTTATGATGCTCCTGCCTTAAGCTTTGGGAAAACAACTGATTTGTCTCTGCCAGGAGGTGGGGATATATGGACGGGCCTGTCCCATGCTGGGAGGCCGAAAAGCTTTACCCGATTTGGTACAAATCTGTTGTCGCATCATCATATCCCAATGTTATCCTGTGGACTTAGGAGAAATACCGTTATCAACGGTAAGTTCTTATCATAACGTATATTTTGCACACTTTTTTCTGATGTTTCACCAATATGTTTTTTACAGGCTATCCAGTTAAAAAAACAAAAAAAAAAAACATCTTTCCTTCTGAAAACACAGGTTCAGTGAAACACTTAAAAATGGTGCTTTTCCGGGGATTTGGTTTCACCCTAGGCAGGTGAAACAAAATCCATGATAAGCCTTGACGACCCGTGCAGGCTGTGACTGCAGTGAGGGCGCTGCAGCCCGGGAGCTGGCACTCAGCTCTGTGACCCCAGGTGGGGAAACCAGGGTAGTGCCGTGACCCGAATCCCATCCCCCGGCGGTCATATGATGGGGGAGCAGTCATGTGACGGGGAACTGGAGGTGCAGTGCTACTCTGTCAGCTTGGGGAGGTGTCAAGAGCCGGCACCCAGTGTAGTAACAAATAAACCCCCGACAAGCCGCAGCTCGTGCCGGCTTATCGGGGCTGATAGGATAGCCCTGGACGATATTATTACCTGCGGTAATGTACCTTGGGTATTTGGATATCTCCCATAGTATGGCATTTTAGCCTTATGCAGCATTCGGTTTTGGGCTCTGAACAACATCAGAAGCATAGTTTTTTGTTCCTTTTCTATATGTCCTTTGCAGCCATTAGAGTGGGTAACTTCATTTCTAGGTCACTTAGGCGCAGACTTGATAAAACCCACAGAGATGATATAATATAATGCAGCGCCTCCTTTTTCACGTTTTTTTTTTTCTTTCTGTTTCTAGTATAGATGGGTTGTACCATAGGGTTGTCTTTGTGTTAAAGTGTTCTGAATAATAATGGGATGGCCTACTCTTTGGAACCAAGTCATGGAATGCCAGTCTGCTACTTTTTGGGAGTTGATCTGGTTGTGAAATCCAGAAGCAAGTTATCTGTGCTGGTGATCCTCACATTGCATCAAAATCACCAGATCTGGAGAACAAGGCGGAAGAATATGTATTTTCAACAGTTTTTCTATTTTTATTTTCTATTTTTTAAACACTGTGGAACTGTAATATATGAAGGGAAAGTGTCAGAGTGCAAAATGATGCCTGGGTCCTGCCCCAAACAACCAGAAAGCATCAGCTCAAATTAAGAGATGTTGTAGATTGCTCGTTGTTGTTGTTGATGTTGTTGTTGATGTTGATGATGATGTTACAATGACATGGTCATCTTTACTATTGTAGAATATGGAGAGGGGAAATGACAACTTAAATTTGGAACCTTTAAAACTGTGTAAAGTGCTTTAAGCTTTGAGAACATACTCTTTTATGAGTAAGGATGATACTTACGCTAGGCTGTAGGAGTCAAACATGGAAGATTAAATAATTATGTATATGGAAGATGTATATTCGCAGTGAAAATGGAATTGTTCAGGGTTTCTAGATGGACTCCTGGTTGTGAATCTGGTCAGCATAAGAAAACACCTATGATGTTTGTGTGGAAGACTTGCTCAGATTTCTATACTAGTCCATGTGGGTGAATGAGGCATCCATGACAGCCAGATTTCTCTTTATGAGCACCACAGTTGCAAAAGTAGAGCCTGCTCCGTATATCACATGGTGAAGGGTTTAATTTCTACGGAAATGTAGCACAAGTGGAAAAGCGTCAATATAATTCCAAAGAACTGGAGCACATGTATGATGAAATGCAAAAATGGAGTTTGGTCCCTAACATAAATGCAGCTATATGCAATGCTAAAATTAAAATTCTCTTGAAGATAAGAGCTTTCTTATGGACCCCATCCTTGTGTAGCTTATGGCAATATTTACGGGGAGAGACCATGCTTGTCAAATGTTGTGGAAGACATGTATATTATTATCCTTTCTCTAACGTCCTAGAGGATGCTGTGGACTCCTTAAGGACCATGGGGATAGACGGGCTCCGCAGGCAACATGGGCACTTTAAGAAAGACTTTAGGTCTGGGTGTGCACTGGCTCCTCCCTCTATGCCCCTCCTCTAGACCTCAGTTTGATACTGTGCCCAGAGGAGATGGGTGCACTACATGGAGCTCTCCTGAGCTCCCTGTCAGAAAGTATATTAGTTAGGTTTTTTATTTTCAGGGAGCCTGCTGGCAACAGACTCCCTGCATCGAGGGACTGAGGAGAGAGAAACAGACCTACTTCTGGGAGTTTCAAGGCTCTGTTTCTTAGGCTACTGGACACCATTAGCTCCAGAGGGATTGGTACGCAGGTCTCACCCTCGCCGTCCGTCCCAGAGCCGCGCCGCCGTCCTCCTCGCAGAGCCGGTAGATAGAAGCCGGGTGAGTATGAGAAGAAAAGTAGACTTCAGAGGCGGCAGAAGACTTCATGATCTTCACTGAGGTAACGCACAGCAGTAAAGCTGTGCGCCATTGCTCCCATACACCTGACACACCGCAGTCACTGTAAGGGCGCAGGGGGGAGCGCCCTGGGCAGCAATAAAACCTCTCCATTGGCAAAATAAGTATATACATGTACAGATGGGCACTGTACATGTATATAACAGAGCCCCCGCCAGTTTTCAGGAATTTTGAGCGGGACAGAAGCCCTCTGCCGAGGGGGCGGGGCTTCTCCCTCAGCACTCACCAGCGCCATTTTTCTCCACAGCACAGCGCTGAGAGGAGGCTCCCCGGACTCTCCCCTGCTTATACACGGTGATAGAGGGGTTTTAAGAGGGGGGCACAAATTTGGCAGATATAAAGTATAAACAGCGCTACTGGATAAACATTTTAGTGTTTTTTTCCAGGGTCATATAGCGCTGCGGTGTGTGCTGGCATACTCTCTCTCTGTCTCTCCAAAGGGCCTTGTGGGGAAACTATCTTCAGATAAGAGGTTCCCTGTGTGTGTGGTGTGTCGGTACCCGTGTGTCGACATGTCTGAGGTAGAAGGCTCTCCTAGGGAGGAGGGGGAGCGTGTGAATGTGAGGTCTCCGTCGGCGGTGCCGACACCTGACTGGATGGATATGTGGAATGTTTTAAGTGCTAGTGTGAACTTATTGCACAATAGATTAGACAAAGCTGAAGCTAAGGAACAGTCAGGGAGTGAACCCATGTCTGTCCCTATGTGACCAGGACCTTCAGGGTCTCAGAAGCGCCCACTATCCCAAATAGCAGACACTGATACCGACACGGATTCGGACTCCAGTGTCGACTACGATGATGCAAAGTTACAGCCAAAAGTGGCTAAATGTATTCGATATGATTATTGCAATAAAAGAAGTGTTGCATATCACAGAGGAACTCCCTGTCCCTGACACGAGGGTACACATGTATAATGGAAAGACGCCTGAGGTAACTTTTCCCTCCTCACATGAGTTGAACGAATTATGTGAAAAAGCGTGGGAATCTCCAGACAAAAAACTGCAGATTCCCAAAAGGATTCTTATGGCGTATCCTTTCCCGCCAACGGACAGGATACGGTGGGAATCCTCCCCTAAGGTGGACAAGACATTGACACGATTGTCAAAAAAGATAGCGCTGCCATCTCAAGATACGGCTACCCTCAAGGATCATGCTGACCGCAAGCAGGAGGTTACCTTGAAATCCATTTACACACATTCTGGTACATTACTCAGACCGGCAATTGCGTCGGCCTGGGTTTGTAGCGCGGTAGCAGCATGGGCAGATTCCTTATCGACGGAGATTGAGACCCTAGATAAGGATACCATTTTATTGACCCTAGGCCATATAAAGGATGCTGTCTTATATATGAGAGATGCTCAAAGAGACATTAGTTTACTGGGTTCCAGAATAAACGCTATGTCAATCTCTGCTAGACGAGTCCTCTGGACCCGGCAGTGGACAGGTGATGCCGACTCAAAAAGACATATGGAGGTTTTACCTTACAAGGGTGAGGAATTGTTTGGGGAAGGTCTCTCGGACCTGGGGGTAAATTTACTAAGATGGGAGTTCTATTTGAGATGGGATGTTGCCCATTGCAACCAATCAGATTCCAGGTATTATCTTCTAGAAGGTGCTAGATAAATGTGAAGTATAATCTGATTGGTTGCTATGGGCAACATCCCATCTTAAATAGAACTCCCATCTTAGTAAATTTACCCCCTGGTCTCCACAGCTACGGCAGGTAAAGCGAATTTTTTGCCTTATGTTCCCTCACAACCTAAGAAAGCGCCACATTATCAAATGCAGTCCTTTCGTTCAAATAAAAGCAAAAGAGTACGTGGATCGTCCTTTCTTGCCAGAGGTAAGGGCAAGGGTAAAAAGCTGCACAGCTAGTTCCCAGGAACAGAAGTCCTCCCCGACCTTTGCATAATCCACCGCATGACGCTGGAGCTCCGCTGAGGGAGTCCGCCCCAGTGGGGGCACGTCTTCGACTTTTCATCCACATCTGGTTCACTCACAGGTGGATCCCTGGGCAATAGAAATTGTTTCTCAGGGATACAAGCTGGAATTCGAAGAGGTGCCTCCTCGCCGGTTTTTCATATCGGCTCTACCGACTTCTCCCCTAGAAAGGGAGATAGTGTTAAATGCTATTCAAAAATTGTGTCTTCAACAAGTGATGGTCGAAGTTCCCCTGCTTCAGAGAGGAAAGGGATACTACTCAACCTTGTTTGTAGTTCCAAAACCGGACAGTTCGGTCAGACCCATATTGAATTTAAAACCCCTGAACCTATACTTAAAACGGTTCAAGTTCAAGATGGAATCGCTCAGAGCTGTCATCGCCAGCCTGGAAGGGGGGGATTTTATGGTATCTCTGGACATAAAGGATGCTTACCTTCATGTCCCCATTTATACACCTCACCAGGCGTACCTGAGATTTGCGGTACAGGATTGTCATTACCAATTTCAGACATTGCCGTTTCTTTTTGAGTATGACTAGTTAGATAAGTGCCTATTGCATATGAGTCTGTATGCATTGACGGTTGTTTCTTTCACAATGCATCTGAATACGGTAAATCTGTTTAAACATGTTTCAGTAATATGTTCTCCTACATGAAATGTAGTTGATGATGTGCTTATATTGATTATTTACTAATGTATAACATGTGACTGCTAGTGTGATTGCTGACTTTACTATATTCTGTCCGTTTTGTTCTATTCCGATCCTCAATGCTAGTGCATGGGTAGGGTCAGATTGTATGTCACTTTAAAAAGTTTAAAGTGATTACAGTTACAAATTGAGTAGTACACTGTGGAAGTGTTGATTATTTATCATGTCTAAGAGCGGCAAAGGTGAGGAAGATACACTCATAGCAACACCAACACTCATATCATGTTTGTCTTGCAAAGCTGTGTTAGCCTCTCAAAATCTGGTACAGGATGGTTTGTGTGCAAATTGTTTTAGCTTTCACCAGGGGTTCTTGAAAAATACAAGACAGATTCAGGTGCAGGTTGATCCACCTTGGGCTATGTTTGCACAGACTTTATCCAGTATAGCTGAAAGAATAATTCTTCCAACTCCTGTACCGGGGATAGGTTACACGATTAACCCTTACATGCAGCTTCCCACCTGTGGTGTAACACTTCCAGCAGCTGCCTCTCAAAAGAAACAGGCTGATAAGCCAGTGGTAAGTAAATCTTCATCTTCACAGGCTACACATGGTTCAGATGAGGATTCATAGGAGGATGAAAGCTCAGTTAATTCTACTTGGCATACGAAGTGGTGGAGGAGGAAGGTCTCAGCTCAGTGGATATAGCTGAGTTAATTAAAGCAATGAAAGCCATTCTATCCTTAGAGGATTCAACGGAGCCTGTGTTAAAAACCAAGGCACCTGTGTTTAAACGTCCCAAAACAGTTAAGACAGAGTTTCTAGGGTCAGATCAGCTGACGGAAATCATGGAAGAGGCTTTGGCTACGCCTAATAAGAAGTTTAGAATTCCTAAGAAATAGAATTCCAATTCTCCTCTTCCAGCTGGGGATTGTTTAAAAAGGGAGGTGGCTCCTAAAGTAGATACGCATGTGGTTCGATTAGTGCGAAAATCTACATTACCTTTGCCTTCAACATCATTAAATGATGTCACGGATAGGAAAGTGGATGGTTTTCTAAAAAACATTTTTTGCCTATCTGGGGCAGTCATAAGGCCAGCCATGGCTTCAGCTTGGATGGCAAAGGCAGTGGCTGCCTGGGCTGATGCATTGGAGGAGGATTTTTCAATAGCATCTATAGAGCAAAAATACCATATAGCACATATATAACAGGCTGCAATGTTCTTGGAAGAAGCAGCATTGGATATGGGTACTATTTCCTCCATGGCATCAGCTTCAACAAAAGCTGTTCGTAGAGCAGTTTGGCTACGTATGTGTTAAGCTGATTCAGAATCTAAGAAGGTTTTGGAATCTTTGCTCTTTTCTGGAGATATTCTTTTTGGTAAAGAATTGACAAATATTTTGGAGTCAGAAGAAGACACCAAGAAAGTAAAGTTTCTATCCACATACAATTTCAAACCTAATGTTCCGGCTTTTCGTCCCTTTTGGTCTTAAGGAAAAGCTAAAGGTAAAAGTGATAGCAGGCAGTCCCAATACAACAAGTCTGGTAAGACTTAAAAAGCATTGGGCTACCAGAGGACCGGTTGGTAAGACAAATAAGCCATCAACCTTATGGTGCGGGCCTCCACCTGGGGAATCCCAGGGTGGGGGGCCGACTTCTTCAGTTTGCACAGATCTGGCAGCAGTCTACAACAGATGCCTGGGTGTAGGAAGTGGTATCTCTAGGTTATGCTTTTGCCTTAAAGAAGAACCCTCTTCGAAGGTTTTTTTTATACCAGCCCGTCTCGGGTAGAGACGAAGGCCATGGCTTTGCAAGAGGCAGTTCAGAAATTGTTTCAGTCAGGAGTAGTCATTCCAGTTCCTACTGCACAACGAGGACAGGGGTTTTGCTCCAACCTTTTTTTTAGTTTAGAAGCCAAATGGGTCATTTCGGCCCATTCTCAATCTCAAAGTGCTGAACAAATACATTTGGGTTCCTCGTTTTCACATGGAGACTTTACGTTCCATCATTTTGGCCATGGGATTATATGGTATCCCTGGATATACAGGATGCTTGCCTACATGTTCCTATAGCACTGTCCCATCAGTACTATCTCGGGTTTGCTATCCTCCAACAGCATTTTCAGTTCCAGTCCCTACCTTTCGTGTTAGCCACAGCCCCCAGAGTATTTACCATGATTATGGTGGTAATGGCAGCTTATCTCCACCAGCAGGGGATAAGAATTTTTCCATACCTCGACAATCTTTTAATCCTGGCACAGTCGCAGGAATTGCTCCTATGTCATCTGCAACCAACAATAACATGTCTGCAGAAGCACAGGTGGCTCATAAATTGGGCAAAATTGTCTCTGGTTCCGTCACAGCGGATGACTCACTTGGGGGCTGTACTGGTTTCAAGTCTTCAGAGACTAATGTTACCTCTGATCAAGATATCCAAGATTCGGTCAAGGATTCAGGTCTTGCTACACAGTCAAAAGGTATCCATTCATGCAGCAATGCGTGTGATGGGTTTGATGGTGTCAACATTCGACATGGTGGAGTATGCATAATTCCACTCAAGGCCTCTGCAGCATCTGATTCTTGCCAAATGGAATGGGTTGCATCTGACGATAAAAACACAGACTATGGTCCTTACAGTGGAAGTAAGGAGGTTGCTAACCTGGTGGCTGCAGACATCCCATCTGGACAAAGGGAGACCCTTTTTGGATATCAGATTGGGAAAATCTGACAACAGATGCCAGTCTCCAGGGCTGGGGAGCAGTGTCAGGAAGGTTGTTTTTCCAGGGGCAATGGACCAATGAAGAAGGTTGCCTGCCAATTAATATATTGGAACTTCGGGCCATATACATGGCACTGATTTCAGGCAAAGGACATCTTTGGTCAAAACCAGTCCAGATCTGCTCGGAGAATGCAACGGCAGTAGCGTAACCCAACCATCAGGGAGGAATTTGCAGCTTAAAAGCGATGAAGGAGGCATAGGCTGTACACCTGGAGGTTTTCCAGACTCTAGTAGACAAGTGGGGGTTGCCAAAGATAGATCTCATGGGGTCCCGTTTGAACAACAAAGTTCTCGCATACTGGTCAAGAACAAAGGATCCCAGAGTAATCTTTGCGTATGCCTTGTCGGTGAGATAGGACTTTCATCTGGCTTATTTGTTTCCTCCAATCACCCTATTACCCAGGGTGGTGAGAAAGATAAAGCAAGGGAAAGGTGCCATGATACTAATAGCTCCAGCTTGGCCCAGAAGTCATTGGTACACAGATCTGCAGAGAATGTCGATGGATGCTCCACTTCTGCTCCCTCAACGTCCAGATCTACTGATGCAGGGTCCTTGTTATAACAGACATCTGGATCGACTGTCTTTTGACGGCGTGGCTCTTGAAACCTCTATCCTGAAGTCAAGAAGATTCTCACAACAGGTAATTCAAACAATGCTCAGAGCAAGGAAACCTTCCTCAGCTCGCATTTATCACCGAATATGCCAAACGTATATTGGTGCAGTGAACGGAAAATGGACCCTAAGTATTTCAGAGTTTCCAGGGTCTTGGCATTCCTTCAGGCATGAATGGATAAACTTACAGGAAGTGCGTTTTTCCAGGTAATGCTGCGCATTCAACCTCCTTTTGTTCCTCCTACAGTGCCGTGGGACTTAAGTCTAGTCCTGAAAGCCCTTCAAGTCTCCTTATTTGAACCACTTAATAAAGTGGATCTTAAATGTTTGACAGCTAAAGTTCTCTTTCTACTGGCTATGGCGTCGGCTAGAAGAGTATCAGATTTAGGGGCATTATCACGTTGTTCCCCATTTCTGATTTTTTTTTAATCCAGATAATGCTGTTCTCGGAACTAGATCTGGGTATCTTCCGAAGGTGGTGTCTAAATTCCATCTTAATGAAGAAATTGTGGTCCCGGCTTTCCAGGTATCTGGCCTTTCTGCGGGAGATCCATCGCTGGACGTGGTCCGTGCATTAAGGATCTGCGTGGATCATACCAGTGCCATCAGAAAGACAGATTCTCTTTTCATTCTCTACGGATTTCACAAGAGAGGATGGCCTGCTGATAAGCAAACACTGGCAAGATGGCTTCGGATGATGATTTCAGAAGCATATTCTCAAGCTGATCTCCCTGTTCCGGCTAATTTCTCTGCTCACTTTACTCGTAAGGTAGGTCCATTATGGGCAGCAGAATGTGGTGCTTCACCAGAACAAATATGTAAGGCAGCCACATGGTCTTCCATTAACACATTCATTCGACATTATGCCATGGATACCTTTGCCTCTCATGACGCTGAATTCGGGCAAAGTGTTTTTCTGTCCAATCAGGAGCGTCCCCACCACTAAATTGCTTTGGGAAATGCCATTGTTATCCTGTGAATAACCTGTGGACCCTGCCGGAGAAATATACGTTATGGTAAGAACTTACCATTGATAAAGATATTTCTCCTAAGTCCACAGGGATCCCACCCTGACGTACCTGATTTGAGGATCCTTTGACTCACTAACCTCTTCCTTCTTGCACGAAAGGGTGTGCATGTGTGTTCTTATCGCCAGATTAGGGCTATCTATGATGCTCCTGCCTTGAGCTTTGTAATACAATTGATTTGCCTGAGCCAAAAGGCGGGGATATATGGAAGGGCCCGTTGCATGCTGGAAGGCCAGAAAGATTGACCGATTGGTGCAAATCCGCTTTTGCTTCATCATATCCCATGGTTATCCTGTGGATTTAGGAAAAATACCGTTATTAACAGTAAGTTCTTACCATAACGTTTATATATGAAAAGACAAATCTGAGAACTCCACGGTGTCTACTGCAAAGTGCCCTCTTAGGGGACATACTGACCCATTCTTTCAAGCATCATTGTGTAAATTCTGGGTTAGTTTGTGTTCCCAGACTGAGGTCTGTAGTGGGAGTTGGAGCAGCTGCTGTATGCAGAAAGCTGGGAGGCCTAATGCATTTTCTGCACATGGGAGGTGTACATGGATAACCGTAATCTTGCAGAAGCTAGGCAACGGACAGGAGCAGGAGACAATATCTCTCTCTCTCTACTAGCTCCTAGTTCTTCAGAGTCTAAAAACCGTCGATGAGTAGCTCTGGAACCGGGCTGAGACCTGTAATGCGTATCTCGGGAACCGGGCTGAGAACAGTTAAAATGTAATACTAGAGATGCATTGGAAGAGCTGACTCTTGCTAACTGGACTGGAACCCGTGATGATGGTGACTGGACAGAAACTGGTGTTTGCTGGATACCAAACTGGAACCGGTGATGCTGGTGACTGATGTTGCTGGATACTAAACTGGAACCGGCGGCGCTAGAGACTGGACTGGAACCGCTGGACTGAGATCGAGATACAGTGTCAGAACACTGTGGAGCGCAGTCTTGACCAAACTCTGCTGTCAGGGAGCGACAACATACTGGCATCCAGCCAGCCCTCCAAGAAATCCTTTTTATAGAGGTTGCTGACTCTGCGATCGGTGGTGCAGTAGTCACCTGACTGCTTAGAACATGGCATTGCCCATAGACTGTCTACAGACAGCGCTGGAGTGACAGACTGTGGACAGAGAGCAGCAGACCCCTGGAGATCCCAATGACCTCTGCATTAGTATCCGGATTGATAAATATCGAGATCTGGATCCCGTGTAGACACACTGAGCTGTGACCGTGTATATTAGTTTTAGATATTTTACTCTATTCATGAAGCAGTGAAAAGTGTGGAGAAATGAGCCAATGGAGAAGTTGCCCTTAGCAACCAATCCGCATTGAAGTAACCTTCATAATTTACATACTTTACAATTGTACAGAGCAGCTGATTGGATGCCATGGGCATCTTCTCCACAGGCTCATTTTTCCACTCTTTTCACTGCTATATGAATAGAACCCATTGTAAGAAATAATTAGTGTTCCATCAGTAATCCAAGGAAATTGATTTTGTGCAGTCTAAGGGGTATATTCAATTAGCAGTGATAACGGACTTTTCACGTGAAAAGTCCGGTTTTCGGGTGAAAAAACTGACTTTTCACGTGAAACGCAATTACAGCCTATTCAATTATCCTGGAAAATTTATCACTGATCATTTTTTCACTAATTTCACTTCACCTTCTCTGAAGCAGGTGAAAAGTTGGGAAAAGTCACTATTTTAAGGTAAAAATGTTTGGATATGGTACAGAACTCCTGGGACACCCCCTTTAATGACTAATTAGGCACGTTGAAGTTTTTAATTATTTTTAATTGGCCAATAATGACATGTCATTTTTGGGGTGAAAAAGTACAAAGTGATGGAAATTGGGGTTCAAGGTATGGGACAGGTATATTGGGGTGCTTTATGAGTGGGACAGGTGTTTTTTAGGCTTGCAGATGGGAGTAATCGGTCTGTTTCCACTTTTTTTTAAAGTACCCTAAAATGACCCAAATATATACTTATACCCATTTTCATGTACCCCAAATTTAATGAGAGCATTTATTTTGCTCAAAAAAACTTGCTTTCTATAATTTTTTTGCATTATTAAAAAAATGCATATAACAGCCATTTCACACCATTTAAGTCCCCAAAAACTCTCTAATGTGATCTCTAACACACTTCTCTTCTGTTTTACTATGTTAGTTTAGCATTTTTTGGGGTACAGGCCGATTTCCCCATTTTCACCTGCACTTTTCACTGCAAGAATTTTCACGTGAAACCCGGTCGGAATTGAATAGGTCGAAAAACGGAACGTTTTCGCGGCAATTTTCGGCCGATTGCCGCGAAAAAATTTCGGGCGAAAAATTGCCGCGAATTTGCGGATAATTGAATATCCCCCTAAGACTTCATCAACATCTGCAGAATTGGATGACATTCTACAAGCAAGTAACTTCCCTAGTGTTTTCAGATCAGAAAGGCAAAGGTCTTTAGTCTAGAATGTTTCTTATATAGAAAATTGGAAGGAGCCTTTTGCACTATTTTGGACCTTAGACTTGTCAAGTTTGTCAGTGCCATACAGTTTTCTATGGAATCTGTAAATTTTGCCAAGATGCAAAGATAATTGCTTCATATACATTGACCTCCAGGACACTCTCATTCATGTTCCTGTAGCAGATGAGCACAGGAAGTACTTCCAGGTTCTGGGTCATGTGATAACACTTTGATTTACCTTTTAGCTTACCAACTTCTCAAAGAACCTTTTATGGCTTTATACTTAATACTTTGAACTAATATATGAAGTTTCCAACCTTTTACTTACAACAGGTGGATGAAAGGTGTGAGTCAACTGCTTTAGTAGACAGGTAGAACAGTTTATATACATTTATCTAGGAAATAGCACCTTAGAAATATAGAACAGCTGTTTGTACTTCCAATTGGACCTTAAGGCCCATACACACTGGGCGATTTTGAGCTGAAAGCTCACTTTTGGTGTTTTGAGCTGCTTTCAGTTCAAAACTGCCCAGTGTGTATGCCCCGGCGATGAGCGCTGATGCTCGCCCCTGCTTCATCGCTGGAGACCGCCTTTCATCTGCTGTTATTACCATCAGATGAACGGCGGCTTGGACGGCTTTCCATATTGTCCTGCTATGGAAAGACGTTCACCCCCGCTGACATTGCTGGGCAGGGGGGAAAATCGCTCAATGTGTATGCACTGAGCGATTTTCAGCCCAGCGATGTTAACGATCATCGCTGTGCATACACGCTTGGCATAAACGCCCAGTGTGTATGCACCTTTAAAAAGATTATGCCTCATTCAAGCAAGCATTTTGTTGATGGATCAGAGAAGTGATCATTCAGTCATATAAGAGGAATGTACTTTTCAGGGTGTGTGGCCTAATCACAGGAGGCGTGGCAATGCACCCAAAGAAACAGATACAGGAAAAATATACATTATGGTAAGAACTTACCGTTGATAACGGTATTTCTCTGGCTGGGTCCACAGGATTATCCAAAGGATAACATTGGGATATTGTCAAGCGACAGCGAAAATGGCACCAACACGGTCACAAGCTTTCTGGCCTCCCAGGATGCATTGGGGCCTTCACCATATAGTCCCGCCCACTGACTCCGTCAAATCCGTTTTTTGCTTGGTGCGGCAGGAAGCCGCATGGTCGCAGGGCTGCTGATATAGCAGCCTCAAGCTTTTTATTATAGACTTACTATATTGTTTTTTTTAGCGACTTCTCTTAACAGCGTCTTAAACGCATACTGGAAAGAGTCGCTCCAACAACTCCCCACCGGGTCGCAACAACGCTTACCTTCGGTTATTAGTGCTGTCTCGACGGGCGCCTGTGTCTGATGTTCTAGCAGGTCCAGCAGACGTAACCAGGCTGTGGCTGGAGCATGGGGAGACGGTGAGTCTATGGACTCCCTCTTACTAGAGGGGTCAGGACACAGCTACACTGATTTGGTGGAGACTACAAACAGTGTGTTGATGCGCCGAACATCTCGAGTGCGACGGCGCTACGCTCCGGGGATCATAGGCGCCAGGACTAGGTAGAGGCCGCGATCCTGGGAGTTTAAGTCAACAGGGGGATTCAGACGCTCTCCTGGCCGCCCCTCCTCCGAGTTCATGGCCAGTTTCCGCGCGTCTCTCGTTTCATGAACTGAATGACCTCACTTCTGGCTCAGACGCTACCACGAGGGTACTCGGTAGCAGCTTAGACGCTGCGTTTGTGTACACTAGAGTTCCCGCCCAGACCGAGTCGCAGGCCTTAGCGTATGCATACACATGGAAGCCGATCAGCGTCCGTGTCCGTCAGTGAGCGACACTGTCCGTTATCAGTTATCAAGTGCGGTAGTGTACATCAGTAGCGTCTGAATCCACTCGGCGTCTTACGAGCGTATTTGCTTGGATATGGAAGTGTGGCGAGTCTGCCTGTATCCCGCTCTCCGGAGGCAGGGTATACAGTACTAAAAATTCTCTCTACTTCTTAGTATGAAGTTAATTTTTAGTACCTATTGCATATGAGACCTGTATATTATATATAAGAACCAGTTAAAAACAGAAGTACAATTTTCCTACTTATGTATTAGTTGTTATGGAGGTTGTATTCTCATATGGCAATGTATAATTCTTTAACATGTGACTGACTGCTAGTACGTGTGCTGACTTTTCTCTGTAATGTCAGTCCTGTTTTGACCCTCAAATCAGGTGCACTGTGGTCAGATTGATCTCACCTCTATATACTGACATATAGGGTGATTTTCAGTCACAAATTGTGTAGTCAATAACAGATTATACCATGTCTGTGAGCGGCAAAAGGGATGAGGAGAATTTATCAAGCACTCCTACAGCCCTAACATGCTTATCTTGTAAGTCAGGGGTAATTGATATGAATCAATTGGTCACTTATGAGGGTTTGTGTGCAAACTGTTTTGCTTTTCAGTGGAGTAAAAAACAGGAGTTGGTTCAACCACCAACAGAGCCACCATGCAGTATGTTCGCAAAGACTCTATCTTCTATAGCGGACAGGTTAACTCCGGTAGCACCACCTCAAGGGTTAGGTTACACTATGAACCCATACATGCAGCTCCCTTCCTATGGTTTGGTTCCAGTAGCCTGTACAAGCAACCAAGGGACAGGTAAGACTAAGACAGATACGTCTATGTGGCAGACTACACAAGATGATACATTGGATGATGATACAATAGATTTGAATACTCCGTATGATGATTAGTCGCAGAGTTTTAGTTCAGAAAATGTAGCTGTACTTCTTAATGCTGTGAAGGCTGTTCTCTCGTTGGAAGAGCCAGCCAAGACAGTGTTAAAAGCTAAAGCACCTGTATTTAAACAAACAAAATCGGTGAAAGCTGAATTCCCAGCGTCGGATGAGCTGACGGAAATGATGGATGAGTCTTGGGCAACGCCCAGTAAAAAGTATAAGATTCCTAGAAGATGGGATTCTTATTATCCATTTTCAGCTGTGGATTGTTCGAAAAGAGAAGTTCCTCCAAAAGTAGATGCACATGTTCTGCGACTCGTGCATAAATCTGCTTTACCCCTGTCATCTACCTCACTAAATGATGTCACAGACAGAAGGGTAGAGAGCCTTTTGAAAAATATATTTTCTTTAGTAGGAGCAGGGGTAAGACCTGCTATGGCTTCGGCCTGGGTAGAAAAGGCAATGGGCGAATGGATAGAGTAACTAGAGAATGACATCCCGTCTCCTACTAGGAAGCAAGAGGATAGTTTTTGCCGTTTAAGACAATCTGCCCAGTATTTGGAAGAAGCAGCAATTGATGTAGGTACAGTTGCTTCTAAAGCTTCAGCCTTGACGGTAGTCGCTCGCAGAGCAGTATGGCTACGTACCTGGAAGGCAGATGCGGAATCCAAGAAAGAATTGGAAGCAATGCCTTTTGTCGGTAATATATTATTTGGAAAACCTTTATCGGATATCCTAGAATCAGAGGCTGAATCAAAGAAGGTCAGATTTCCGGCTACTTATAACCCTAAATCCAAGGGTTTAAAATTTTGCTCTTTTCGTTGGCAAAGCAAAGCGAAAGCTAAAGAGGAGCCTAAGCAACCCCAGTTTATATCTAGGGGTAGGAAGCAGTGGGCTAGCAAATAGCCAGCTCCCAAACCTGAACAGAAACCATCAGCCTGAAGAGACGTGCCTCCGCCTGGAGGATTCCAGGGTTGGGGGCCGACTCCTTCATTTTGCACACATATGGCAACAGTCAACAGCAAATGCTTGAGTGCAGAAGGTAGTATCTCAGGGGTATGGGTTCCCATTCAGGAGGCAGCCTCCTCAAAGATTTTTTTGCACCACCCCGACTCGTATAGAGTCGAAAGCCAATGCCCTGCAAGAAGCAGTCCAAAAATTACTGCAGTCAGGTATGATTGTCCCAGTACCTCCATCACAAAGGGGACATGGGTTTTACTCCAATCTATTTCTAATCCAGAAACTAAATGGGTCATATTGACCAATTCTCAAACTGAAAATGTTGAACAAATACATATGGATCCCGAAGTTCCACATGGAGACGTTACGCTCCATAATGTTGGTTATGGAACCGGGAGATTACATGGTATCTCGCATCAGTACTACCTCAGGTTTGCTATCCTCCAGGAACATTTTCAGTTCCAAGCCATGCCCTTCTGGCTAGCTACAGCACCCAGGGTGTTTACCAAGATCATGGTGGTTATGGCAGCTTGTCTGCGCAAACAGGGGATAAGAATATTCCCGTACCTCGACGACCTGTCAATCCTAGCTCATTCGCAGGATGTACTTTTGAGCCATCTTCAACAGACAATAGTTTGTTTACAGAGACACGGGTGGATCATAAATTGGGAAAAGTCGTCTCTGAATCCGTCACAGCGTATAGTTCATTTGGGGGCCATATTGGATTCAGACCCACAGAAAGTTCTCTTATCAGAGAAAAAGATAGTCAAGGTGCAGGTCATGGTTTAGGAAGCGTTGCACGTCCAGACAATGTCAGTCCATGCAGCAATGCGATTGTTGGGTCTGATGGTATCAACCTTCGACATGGTGGAATACGCGCAATTCCACTCCAGACCATTGCAGCACCTTATTCTGACCAAATGGAACGGAAATCATCAGACGATAAAAAAGCAGATGATAAAGATTCCAGTAAACGTAAAAAGGTCTCTAGCGTGGTGGCAACAGACAGACCATTTAAACAAAGGGAGACCCTTTTGGATAAAAGAGTGGCAAATCCTGACAACAGATGCCAGCCTGCAAGGCTGGGGTGCCGTACTCGGAATCCTGTGGTTCCAGGGAAGATGGACCGCAAGGGAAAGTCGCCTGCCAATAAATCTGTTGGAAATTAGGGCCATTTATTTGGCTCTAGTTCAGGCAAAGGACAGTCTGCAAGGAAGACCAGTCCAGATTCGCTCGGACAATGCAACAGCAGTAGCATACCTCAATCATCGAGGAGGAACTCACAGCAAGAGACTGATGGAGGAAGTAACTCCCATTCTAAGATGGGCAGAACTCCATCTCCCAGCATTGTCAGCAGTATTTGTCCCAGGTGTACTAAACTGGGAAGCGGATTTTCTTAGTCGGCACACCATTCAGGAAACCGAATGGGCACTACACCCAGGAGTGTTTCAGACACTGGTGAACAGATGGCGTCTACCAGAGATAGACCTTATGGCGTCTCGTCTAAACAACAAAGTTCCAAGGTACGGATCGAGAACAAGGGACCCAGGAGCAGTCCTTGTAGATGCACTGTCAGTGGAATGGAGGTTTCGGCTGGCGTATCTGTTCCCTCCAATATCTCTGTTACCCCAGAGTAGTGAGAAAGATAAAACAAGCAAAAGGAGCAATGATTCTAATAGCTCCAGCTTGGCCAAGAAGGCATTGGTACACAGATCTGTTGAGAACGTCCGTGGAAGCACCGATACTGCTCCCTCAACGTCCAGATCTGCTAATGCAGGGTCCTTGTTGTCACAGTCATCTGGATCGCCGGTCTTTGACGGCGTGGCTGTTGAAACCTCTATCTTAGAGGCTGAAGGATTTTCGAAACAAGTAATCCAGACTATGCTTAGAGCAAGAAAGCCTTCTTTGGCCCGTGTGTATTATAGAATTTGGCAAGCCTATATTCATTGGTGTACTGGAAAAAAAATTCAATTCGAGATCTTTTAAAGTGTCCAGGATTTTGGATTTCCTTTCATCAGGATTGAATAAAGGTTTGAGAGTTGCTTCCTTGAGGGTTCAAGTATCAGCGTTAACTGTATGGTTTCAGCAAAAGATTGCTGATTTACAGGATGTACGTACGTTTTTCCAAGGAGTAGTACATATTCAACCTCCATTTGTTCCTCCTGCAGCTCCCTGGGATTTGAATTTAGTTCTTAAATTTCTCCAGGGTCCTCTGTTTGAGCCACTTAAGAGAACCGATCTTAAATTTTTAACGGCTAAAGTGCTTTTTCTACTGGCAATGGCGTCAGCCAGAAGAGTGTTAGATTTAGGAGCATTATCGTGTAAGTCTCCTTTCCTAAGTTTTTTTTCCAGACAGAGCAGTTCTCAGAACGAGATCTAGTTATCTTCCAAAGGTGGTATCAAAGTTTCACCTGAATGAAGAGATTGTAGTCCCAGCTTTTCAGGTATCGGGACTGTCTGCGGGAGAAGCGTCGCTGGACGTGGTCCGGGCTTTAAGAATCTGCATAGATTGTACTAGTGCCATCAGAAAAACAGATTCTCTCTTCATCCTCTACGGATTCCATAGAAGAGGATGGCCTGCTTGTAAACAGACGCTGGCGAGATGGCTCCGAATGGTAATATCAGAAGCTTATTCTCATGCAGATCTCCCTATTACAGCTAATGTCTCTGCACACTCTACACGTAAGGTAGGTCCTTCTTGGGCAGCACAACAGGGTGCTTCAGCAGAACAGTTATGTAGGGCAGCCACATGGTCTTCCATAAACACATTCATTAGACATTATGCCTTGGATACTCTTGCCTCTCATGATGCAGACTTCGGGCAAAAGGTCCTCCTGTGCAATCAGCGTCCCCACCACTAAGATGGCTTTGGGAATCCCAATGTTATCCTGTGGATCCAGCCAGAGAAAGATACGTTATGGTAAGAATTTACCGTTGATAACGTGAATTCTCTTATGTCCACAGGTATCCACAGGGATCCCACCCTGACTCGTCTGATTTGAGGATCTAGACAATCACTAAAACCTCTTCCTTCTTGTATGGAAGGGTGTGCATGTGTGTTCTTATCGCCTAAACAGATTTCTACCTGATGTTCCTGCCTAAAATCGCTGTGGAAAGAACTGATTTGACGGAGTCAGTGGGCGGGACTATATGGTGAAGGCCCCAATGCATCCTGGGAGGCCAGAAAGCTTGTGACCGTGTTGGTGCCATTTTCGCTGTCGCTTGACAATATCCCAATGTTATCCTGTGGATACCGGTGGACATAAGAGAAATAACGTTATCAACGGTAAGTTCTTACCATAACGTATATTTCTCCTAAGTCCACAGGTTCCACAGGATTACAATGGGATATGATGGAGCGACAGCGGATTGGCACCAAACGATCAAAAGCTTTCTGGCCTCCCAGGATGCAATGGGCCCGTCCATATATCCCGCCCACTGGCTCAGGCAGATCAGTTGTATTCCAAAGCACAAGGCAGGAGCATCATGTAAAGCCCTAATCAGGCGAGAAGAACACACATGCACACCCTTCCATACAAGAAGGAAGAGGTTAGTGAGTAGAAGGATCCTCAAATCAGGTGCATCAGGGTGGGATCCCTGTGGAACCTGTGGACTTAGGAGAAATACCGTTATCAACGGTAAGTTCTTACCATAACGTATATTTCTCCGGCAGGGTCCACAGGTTATCCACAGGATAACAATGGGATTTCCCAAAGCAATTTAGTGGTGGGGACGCTCCTGATTGGACAGGAGAACTTTACACCCGAATTCAGCGTCATGAGAGGCAAAAGTATCCAAGGCATAATGTCTAATGAATGTGTTTATGGAAGACTATGTGGCTGCCTTACATATCTGTTCTGCTGAAGCACCATGTTGTGCTGCCCATGAAGGACCTACCTTACGAGTAGAGTGAGCAGAGACATTAGCCGGAACAGGGAGATCACCTTGAGAGTATGCTTCTGAAATAGTCATTCGAAGCCATCTTGCCAGCGTCTGTTTAGTAGCAGGCTATCTTCTCTTGTGAAATCCGTAGAGAATAAAGAGAGAATCTGTCTTTCTGATGGCACTGGTACGATCCACATAGATCCTTAATGCCCGGACCACGTCCAGCGACGCATCTCCCTAGAAAGTTTAGATACCTGGAAAGCCGGGACTACAATTTCTTCATTAAGGTGGAATTTACACACCACCTTAGGAAGATACCCAGACCTACTGTAGTTCTAAGAACTGCTTTATCTGGATAAAAAAAATCAGAAAAGGGGGAACGACATGACAGCGCTCCTAAATCTGATACTCTTCTAGCTGATGCCATAGTCAGTAGAAAGAGAACTTTAGCTGTCAACCATTTTAAGATCCACTTTATTAAGTGGTTCAAACGGAGCAACTTGAAGAGTTTTGAGGACTAGACTTAAGTCCCAAGATGCTGTAGGAGGAATAAAAGGAGGTTGAATGCGCAGCATTCCCTGGAAAAACGCACTTCCTGTAAATTGGCAATTTTATTTTGGAACCATATAGTCAATGCTGATACTTGAACTCTCAAGGAAGCCACCTTCAAACCTTTATCCATTCCTGCCTGAAGAAAAGCTAAGACCCTGGAAACTCTGAAAGATTTCGGGTCCATACTTCTCTCACTGCACCAATGAATATAGGCCTACCATATTCGGTGATAAATACGAGCTGAGGATGATTTCCTTGCTCTGAGCATTGTTTGAATTACCTGTTGTGAGAATCCTCTTGACTTCAGGATAGAGGTTTCAAGAGCCACGCCTTCAAAGACAGTTGATCCAGATATCTGTGATAATAAGGACCCTGCATTGGTAGATCTGGACGTTGAGGGAGCAGAAGTGGAGCATCCATCAACATTCTCTGTAGATCTGTGTACCAATGCCTTCTGGGCCAAGCCAGAGCTATTAGAATCACTGCACCCTTTGCTTGCTTTATTTTCCTCACCACCCTGGGTAACAGGATGATTGGAGGAAACGGATACGCCAGATGAAAGTCCCATTTCACTGACAAGGTGTCCACAAAGATCGCTTTGGGATCCTTTGTTCTTGACCCGTATGTGGGCACTTTGTTGTTCAGATGGGACGCCATGAGATCTGTCTCTGGCAATCCCCACTTGTCTACTAGAGTCTGAAAGATCTCCGGGTGTAGAGCCTATTCGCTTGCCTGAATGGCGTGTCGACTGAGAAAGTCCGCTTCCCAGTTTAGGATTCCCGGAACTAATACTGCGAACAAGGCTGCGAGATGGAGTTCTGCCCACTTTAGAATGTGACTTACCTCCTTCATTGCTGTTTGGCTGCGGGTTCCTCCCTAATGGTTGAGGTATGCTACTGCCGTTGCATTGTCCGAGCGGATCTGGACTGGTTTTCCTTGAAGAGTGTTCTTTGCCTGAATCAGTGCTTTGTATATGGCCCGAAGTTCTATCAGGTTTATTGGCAGTCAACATTCTTCTGTGGTCTATTGTCCCTGGAACCATAATTTTCCGGACACTGCTCCCCAGCCCTGAAGACTTGCATCTGTTGTCAGAATCTCCCAATCTGATATCCAAGAGGGTCTCCCCTTGTCTAGATGGGATGTCTGTAGCCACCAGGCTAATGACTTTCTTACCTTTTCTGAAAGTACCATAGTCTGCTTCTTTATTGTCTGATGTTCTCCATTTCATCTGGCCAAAATCAGATGCTGCAGAGGTCTTGAATGGAATTGTGCATACTCCACCATGTCGAATGTTGACACCATCTAACCCATCACTCGCATTGCTGCATGAATTGATACTGTTTGACTGTGTAACAACTCCTGAGTCCTTGACTGTACCTTGGATATCTTGTTCCGAGGTAAAAATACTCTCTGCAGACTTGAATCCAGTACAAGTGAGTCATACGTTGTGACGGAACCAGAGACAACTTTGCCAAATTTATGAGCCACCTGTGTCTCTGCAGACATGTTGTTGTCTGTTGGAGATGGCATAGGAGCAATTCTTGTGATTGTGCCAGGATTAAAAGATCGTCGAGGTATGGAAAAATTCTTATCCCCTTCTTGCGGAGATAAGCTGCCATAACCAACATGATCTTGGTAAATACTCTGGTGGCTGTGGCTAACCCAAAGGGTAAGGCCTGGAACTGAAAATGCTGTTGGAGGATGGCGAACCTGAGGTAACACTGATGGAACAGTGCTATAGGAACATGTACGTATGCATCCTGAATATCCAGGGATACCATATAATTCCCTGGTTCCAAGGCCAAAACTATGGAGCGTAAAGTCTCCATGTGAAACCGTGGTACCCAAATGTATTTGTTCAGCACTTTGAGATTGAGAATGGGTCGAAAAGACCCATTTGGCTTCTGAACTAAAAACAGATTGGAGTAAAACCCTGTCCCCGGTATGCAGGGGGTACTGGAATGACTACTCCTGACTGAAGCAATTTCTGAACTGCTTCTTGCAAGGCCCTTGTCCATGTCTGAAGATCTTGCTGTAGCATTATTTTTTATTTATTGGTTTTTTTTTTGTTTCAAATGTACATCTTTACCAACATACAACATTGCCGGATACACAACTTTCAACTTTATTGCAAGAAATGTTACAACAATAGCTAATGTAAACCAATCGTCTACACCCAAGTTGTCAGCCATAGTGTAGACCAAACGAACAATAGTCCTGTAAAGTTACTACAAATTTAGTTCCTAGTAAATTGAATACTGGTTCAGGCTGGCTGGGCTTGAACTATCGGCTCTGCCTACTCTGTGTGTAGGAGACCAGTTTGCTTTATTGCTTTGGACACTAGAAATAGAGGGGGTCATTCCGAGTTGATCGTAGCTGTGCTAAATTTAGCACAGCTACGATCATTCACACTGACATGCAGGGGGACGCCCAGCACAGGATGCCTTTGCACTTCAAGAGTAGATCCAGACCAGCGCAGCTTTAGTGTGCTGGCTGGGAGCTACTCGTCGCTCCCCGGCCCGCAACGGCTACGTGTGATGTCACGTTCCATGCCTGCGTTGGCCGGACCGCGCTCCCTAAACGGCGGCTTAAAGCCACCGTCCAGCCTCGTCCCACCCAGCGACCGCCTCTACCTCCAGAAGCGATCGCTAGGCAACGATGGCTGGCATGCACCGGCGCACACTGCGGCGCCGGCGCATGCGCAGTTCCGACCCGATCGCTGCGCTGCGAGAAACTGCAGCGACCGATCGGGTCGGATTGACCCCAAAAGTCTCCTTATTTAGCAGGCAAAGCACAATGTATATCTAGGCGTTGTAAAACTGCATTCGCTATCATGAGAGATCTGACAAAGTACTGTCTGTCTAGGTGGAGACTCAGATGGACAGAGGACAGAATTGGGAGTCAGAATAGCGCGGAGTGAAAGCACCCTGGCTGTTGAAACCTTTTATATTGAAGAACACAGTTATTATTTTAACTCCCTTTAAATAGCTGTAAGATGAATAACACCATTTACACCAATCCTTACCTTTGCTTGTCTCCTGTTATTTCCTGTAGGAGTTCTGTATATATTTGTTTTTATTCAAGATCTAGTGTTTACCTGAATAATGAACGTGAACATCTGCGATGTCAGAACATCTCTATATGAAAATTATATTAAGAATAGTTGAAGAGGAAACCTAAGAATATATGCATTGTTTTCAGTCATGTATTTGCAGCACTTGTTGCTTAAATTATATAATAAGATTTTAAAGCTTTATTTATAGGCTATTGCATTTAGGAATATTTGTGCGTTTGTATGTTAGAAATTACTGTGCAGTGTCTGTCTGTACAACAACGATATATAGATTAGTCCTTATTTAAGGTGTGTACACATTAGACTATATTGTGTACAATGTGCTCCCGCGCGTTGTCGGCGACATCCTCCGTCGGACCTGCGTGTAGGTCCGGCATTCCACATTGCCAGCGAGGTCCATGCTGCCGAAATCTATAATGTTCCCCGCTATCCCTTCTTCTCCGCCGTTTATCGCTGTTGATGCTGGCACCCCTGACGACATTGCAACGTTTGCGAGTTGTCTAGTGTGTACGCACCTTTAAAGATTTGCTGAAATCGCGACAAAGACCTCTGTCTCACACCTTAGTGATGGATCCAGTGTTGTGCCGTGATATTGGCATTCTCCAAAATGCAATGTATAGCATATCTGCGGGATGGCCGGTATCCCGCTCGTAATCTGTGTTTTCTCACAATATTACCTTTTTCAAATATACACTAAATACAATAGCAAAAGTTTAGAAAATTAGGAAAAAATGAAGACAAGGATGGTTAGTAATGCAGCGCTCAGACTTGTTTCTGTGTGAATTAAATTACGGTCTGTGATCCATAAATGAATACGGAATGGGTATGTGCATGGCTAGGTTTATTTAGGTGCAATATATGTGACAACTGAACAATCAAAATAACACGAAGACATCGTTATATGGTGTGATCATCAAGCAAATGAATAAAAAATTGTCTTGCAAAGGTGGCAGTTATCTTTCATGGGTTAGAGATCGTTTTGGGGGTAGGTTACGTGCTGGAGGGCCAGCGTACCATACCCTCCAGTCTCCGCAGAACTTACCCCTCCAATGTAGTACTCCCTGAGGAAGGCCTGCTAAGGCAGAAACGCGTTGGAACATATAACAAACATCCATAAACACCGACTGCTAACCCCACAAGTCTCCTCGCCAGCCGGTAACTCTGCAACTGACGACGGGACCAGTGCGATCTTGTGAAAGCGCAAGTTTCAGGAAGTCAGTGCAGAGACCGGCGGTCCCCCAGGCAACCCGCTGTATGAGAAGAGATGCTTACTGGCACAGGCGTCTGGTAGACTGAGGAAAACCAATCGCTGCTGATACCACAGACATCCTGGAAACGCACATCCTGTACATTGGAGGGGTAAGTTCTGCGGAGACTGTAGGCTACGGGACGCCGACCCTTCAGCACGGAACCCACGCCAGGCACCCCCATAACTGTCTCTAACTCATGGGTGATAACTCACCATTGCAAGAACGGTTATCTCTTTGTTTCCTTGATGAGCACACCATGTAACTCTTTGTGTTATTTTTATTGTTCATTTGTCACCTACATTGCACCTAAATAAACATTGTCACACACATTCCTGTTTCGTATCAATTTAAAGATCATTGACCATAACTTAATTCACATAGAAACAAGTCGGAGCGCTGCAGAACTAACCATCCTTGTACTCAACCCAGTGAGGCATGGTATCCAATAGGACTCTGTTCACAAGGCCCATCCAGCCTTACCTAAGAAAATGAAGACTGTATTCATAAGTCTAGCAATGTGGCTAAAAGTGGAAAATATGTATAATGATCTATGACCTAATATACAGATGGGTCCACGGTTATCTTGACTAGTTTTCTGCGCCTAGGCACACCATGACTTATTAGCATAAACCCTTCATCTATTGTTCTCAACTGCAGTACAATACAGAGAACAATACAGCAGGGGATTAAGTCCGATGTGGACCCATCTGTACGTGACAAACAGCAAGGGCAAATAGTTGCCAATGTTATGCTCATTTTTTGATGTCGTTTTGCTGCCTTTTTGTAGTCTTTTTAAAAAAAAAAAATTTTTTTTTCAATGATTGATTTTATATATATATATATATATATATATATATATATATATAAAATATAGAAATGGGGTCCTTTAATGTGCTGAGAGCAAAGTAAGGTCACACCTGTACTTAATTTGTGTCCTTTTAAAATCTAGCACACAGCAGTTGTTTAGTTGCCTGTGAGGGTGGGTACACACTAACGATATGTTGTCCAATACTGCGGATCGAAGCGACTTATTTGTCCACACAGCCTGGTGTGTATCCTTAGTTGCTCGCTCCCGCCGGTTGTCAACGTTGTCACATCTGATGTTCTGTACCAGCGACGGCAAGCTGCTGGATGCGGCTACTAAATATATTGCAGTATTTCTTTCTGTGTGTATGGGCAACCAATGTATCTTTACATCTGTTGGCTGTGATGCAGGTCGTTAATGTGTACCCAGCCTAAAAGATAAAATTGTGTATTTCTTGCCAAATCAGTGCTCTTGGCAATAACCAGTTAGGCTGGCAATGTGCGTGTTAAAGAATGTCACATATCTGGCTGTCTGGTAAATAGGACAAAAACCACCTATATCTATCTGTGATATACCAGCAGACAGGATGCTGGCTGTCAGTATACCGACAGTGGTACACGGGCAGAGATGCAGCGAGTCTCCTTGCGGGCGCGCTATTCTCGCCGCGCTTCATGCCAGATTCTATTCCCACTCGGATGTTGACGTGGATCCACCAACCAAGTGGAAATTATGGAAACATACAACGGTAAAATGTTGACTGTTGGTATTCTGGCGTCTGACTCCTGAACGCTGGGATCCTGACCACCGGCATTTTGAATGCATCCCCTATATGTAAATAGTGTATTGTTAAGGGCAGCTGGAAAGCAGAGAAGGTATATATAAATATATACTTTCTATCACAGCTGAAGCTAATAATATTTTCTCTTACGTCCTAGAGGATGCTGGAGACTCCGTACGGACCATGGGGTATAGACGGGCTCCGCAGGAGATAGGGCACCTAAAAAGAACTTTTACTATGGGTGTGCACTGGCTCCTCCCTCTATGCCTCTCCTCCAGACCTCAGTTAGATCTTGTGCCCAGAGGAGAATGGATGCACTGCAGAGAGCTCTCCAGAGTTTTCTGTTGAAAAAGAATTTTGTTAGGTTTTTTTATTTTCAGGGAGTCCTGTTGGCAACAGGCTCCCTGCATCGTGGGAACGAGGAGAGAGAAGCAGAGCTGGCTTGTAAAGTTGGGCACTGCTTCTAAGGCTACTGGACACCATTAGCTCCAGAGGGAGTCGGAACACAGGTCTCACCTGGGGTTCGTCCCGGAGCCGCGCCGCCGTCCTCCTCACAGATGCCGAAGATAGAAGCCGGATGAGAAGGCAGAAGACATCTTAGGTGGCAGAAGACATCAGATCTTCATGAGGTAAGGCGCGCAGCGGTAAGCTGCGCGCCATTGCTCCCAGTCAAACACACAAAGCAGCACTGAAGGGTGCAGGGCGCAGGGGGGGGCGCCCTGTGCAGAAATATTCCTCACTTTTGGGCACATTCAGATAGATTAGGCTGCGGAGGCAGTAAATCTAAGATCCCCCGCCATTTTAATAGAAAAGTCACTGGGACCGAAGCCCGCCGTCGGGTGGGCGGGGCTTGATCCTCAGCACTAACCAGCGCCATTTTCTCCACAGAAGCTGCATGCATGAACGCTGGCTCCCTGGTCTCTCCCCTGCTGAACTTCACAGGCTGGAAAAAAGAGGAGGGGGGCACATTAGCGACGCAGTGAGTGGGAATTGGTATATTATATATAAAAAAAGCGTTATCTGGTCATATTTTTTCCTACTCTCTCTCTGTCTCTCCTAAGGGCCTGGTTGGGGTTTTGTCCCCTTATAGGTTAATCGCTGTGTGTGTGTGGGGTGTCGGTACGTGTGTGTCGACATGTCTGAGGCGGAAGGCTTCTCCAAGGAGGAGGTGGAGCAAATGAGTGGTGTGTCCCCGTCGGTTGTGCCGACTCCGGATTGGATGGACATGTGGCATATGTTGAATGCAAGTGTGGCATCTTTACATAAATGGCTTGATAAGGCTGAATTAGGGGGGACTCAATCCTCGGATTGGACCGACTCACAGGGCCCGTCGGGGTCTCAAAAGCGTCCCTTAACACAAGACACTACTACCGACACAGATTCTGACTCCAGTGTCGACTACGACGAAGTAAAATTGCACCCTAGGGTGACTAAAACCATTCAGTGTATGATTGTGGAAATAAGGGATGTGTTACATATTGAGGATGAACCCTCGGTCCCCGACACAAGGGTACACATGTTTAAGGGAATTAATTGATTTCTTTGGAAAAGCTTGGGAGACTCCGGAAAAGAGACCGCAGATCCCCAAAAGAATTTATATGGCATACCCCTTCCCTAAGCAGGACAGGGAGATTTGGGAATCATCCCCCACTGTGGACAAGGCCCTGACGCGCTTGTCCAAGAAAGTGGCGCTACCGTCTCCTGACACAGCGGCCCTTAAGGACGCTGCAGATCGCAGGCAAGAAACTACCTTAAAGTGTATTTATTCTCATACGGGTGCTGTGCTAAGACCGACAATTGCGTCGGCATGGGTGTGTAGCACAATTGCAGCTTGGACAGATGAGCTGACAGATCACTTTGATAATATGGATAAGGATACTATATTCTTAACTCTAGCCCACATAAAAGATGCAGTCTTATTTATGAGGGATGCTCAATGGGACATTGGATTGCTAGCTTCTAGGGCCAATGCCATGTTTGTCTCAGCGAGAAGATCCTTATGGACTTGCCAATGGACGGGTGATGCGGATTCCAAAAAACATATGGAAGTACTACCCTATAAGGGTGATGTATTGTTTGGGGATGGGCTGACGGACCTGGTTTCCACAGCTACAGCAGGTAAATCAAATTTTTTACCATATATTCCCCAACAGCAAAAGAAAGTAACACCCTATAAGATTCAGTCCTTTCGGTCGCACAAGTCCAGAAGAGGTCGGGGATCCTCTTTCCTTGCCAGAGGTAAGGGCAGAGGCAAAAGAGCACCTTTGGCTGCTCCAAAACCCACAGCATGACGCTGGGGCTCCCCTGAGGGAGTCCGCACCGGTGGGGGCACGTCTTCGACACTTCAGTCAGGCCTGGGTCAGTTCAGACCTGAATCCCTGGGTGTTGGAAATAGTTTCCCAGGGTTACAAATTGGAATTCGAGGAGGTGCCCCCGCGCCGATTTTTCAAATCCGCCCTACCAGCTTCCACATCGGAAAGGGATATAGTGTTAGCTGCAATTCATACGCTGTGTATACAGCAAGTGATAATCGAGGTTCCCCTGCACCAGCAGAGAAGAGGTTACTACTCAACCCTATTTGTGGTCCCGAAACCGGACGGTTCGGTCAGACCTATTTTGAATCTGAAATCCCTAAACCTGTACATAAAAAGATTCAAATTCAAAATGGAATCACTCAGATCGAGAATAGCCAACATGGAGGAGGGGGAGTTTATGGTATCTCTGGACATAAAGGATGCGTACCTTCATGTCTCCATTTATGCCCCCCATCAGGAATACCTGAGATTCGCTGTACAGGATTGTCATTACCAATTTCAGACGTTGCCGTTTGAACTTTCCACGGCCCCGAGGATTTTCACCAAGAAAATGGCGGAAGGTTCCTTGCAAGGACTTTTCAATGGGACCTTCTGGACAAGTGGTCTGGGTCCCATCTGCACTTACATCGGAAAATAACTCTGTCCCCAGGGGCCAGAGTGTCTCTCCTGTGGTGGTTGCAAAGTGCTCACCTGCTGGAGGGTCGCAGGTTCGGAGTTCAGGATTGAATCCTGGTTACCACGGACGCGAGCCTCCGAGGATGGGGAGCGGTCACACAGGGAAAAAATTTTCAGGGTCTTTGGTCAGACCAGGAGTCCTGTCTACACATCAATGGGTTGGAACTCAGGGCCATTTACAATGGCCTTCGGCAAGCGGAGAGTCTTTTTCGAAACCTACCGGTTCTGATTCAATCAGACAATGTCACAGCAGTGGCTCATGTGAACCGCCAAGGCGGTACAAGAAGCAGAGTTGCGATGGCGGAAGCCACAAGGATTCTTCGCTGGGCGGAAAATCATGAAAGCGCTCTGTCGGCTGTCTTCATTCCGGGAGTGTACAACTGGGAAGCAGACTTCCTCAGCAGACACGATCTCCATCCAGGAGAGTGGGGTCTTCATCAAGAAGTCTTTGCAGAGATAACTGGTCTCTGGGGAGTTCCTCAAATAGACATGATGGCGTCACGCCTCAACAAAAAGCTTCGGAGGTACTGTGCCAGGTCTCGGGACCCTCAGGCAGTGGCAGTAGATGCTCTGATAACACCGTGGCTGTTCAAATCGATCTACGTGTTTCCTCCTCTTCCTCTCATCACAAAAGTGTTGATGATCATAAGGCAAAGAAACGTACAGACAATACTGGTTGTCCCAGACTGCCCTCGAAGGGCCTGGTACTCAGATCTACAAGAGATGCTCACAGGAGATCCCTGGCCTCTTCCTCTGAGGGAAGACCTGTTGCAACAGGGGCCCTGTGTATTTCAAGACTTACCGCGGCTACGTTTGACGGCATAGCGGTTGAACGCCGAATCCTAGCGAAAAAGGGGATTCCGGAAGAGGTCATCCCTACTTTAATAAAGGCTAGGAAGGAGGTGACGGTTAAGCATTATCACCGCATCTGTGAGACCAAGAATGCACCTACGGAAGATTTTCATCTGGGTCGTTTTCTCCACTTCCTACAGACAGGAGTGGATATGGGCCTGAAATTAGGCTCGGTTAAGGTACAGATTTGGGCCCTCTCGATTTTCTTTCAGAAGGAATTGGCTTCTCTTCCAGAAGTCCAGACGTTTGTAAAGGGAGTGCTGCATATCCAGCCTCCTTTTGTGCCTCCAGTGGCACCATGGGACCTGAACGTGGTGTTGCAGTTCCTAAAATCACACTGGTTTGAACCGCTTAACAAGGTTGAGTTGAAATTTCTTACCTGGAAGGTGGTCATGCTGTTGGCCTTGGCATCAGCAAGGCGAGTGTCTGAATTGGCGGCTTTGTCACACTTGATTTTTCATGTGGATCTAGCTGAATTGAGGACACGTCCGCAATTTTTGCCTAAAGTGGTTTCTTCGTTCCATATGAATCAACCTATTGTGGTGCCTGTGGCTACAAGTGACCTGGAGGATTCCAGATCCCTAGATGTAGTCAGGGCCTTAAAGATTTATGTAGCCAGAACGGCTAAAATTAGGAAAACACAGGCTCTGTTTGTCCTGTATGCTGCTAACAAGATTGGCGCACCTGCTTCGAAGCAGACTATTGCTCGCTGGATCTGTAATACGATTCAGCAGGCTCATTCTACTGCTGGATTGCCGGTACCAAATTCGGTTAAAGCCCATTCCACTAGGAAGGTGGGTTTTTCTTAGGCGGCTGCCCGGGGCGTCTCGGCATTACAGCTTTGCCGAGCAGCGACTTGGTCGGGGTCAAACACTTTTGCTAAATTCTACAAGTTTGATACCCTGGCTGATGAGGACCTAGCGTTTGCTCAGTCGGTGCTGCAGAGTCATACGCACTCTCCCGCCCGATTGGATGCTTTGGTATAAACCCCATGGTCCTTACGGAGTCCCCAGCATCCTCTAGGACGTAAGAGAAAATAAGATTTTAAACCTACCGGTAAATCTATTTCTCCTAGTCTGTAGAGGATGCTGGGCGCCCGTCCCAGTGCGGAAATTCTGCAAGACTTGTATATAGTTGTTGCTTACATAAGGGTTCTGTTACAGTTGGAATAGGTCTTGGACCGTTACTGTCGTTTGTTCATACTGTTAACTGGTTATGAATGTTCCAGGTTACATGGTATGATTGGTGTGGGCTGGTATGAATCTTGCCCTTAGATTGCTAAATCCTGCCTTGTATTGTCCATCTCCTCTGGGCACAGTTCTCTAACTGAGGTCTGGAGGAGGGGCATAGAGGGAGGAGCCAGTGCACACCCATAGTCAAAGTTCTTTTTAGGTGCCCTATC
Organism: Pseudophryne corroboree; assembly: GCF_028390025.1. Taxonomy (NCBI): domain Eukaryota; kingdom Metazoa; phylum Chordata; class Amphibia; order Anura; family Myobatrachidae; genus Pseudophryne; species Pseudophryne corroboree. The sequence goes on along the minus strand of NC_086454.1, from coordinate 72,272,919 downwards.
TCCTGCGGAGCCCGTCTATACCCCATGGTTCTTACGGAGTCCCCAGCATCCTCTACGGACTAGGAGAAATAGATTTACCGGTAGGTTTAAAATCTTATTTTCTTAAATGCCCCCATTAAAACACACAAAACATTTTAAGATGTTCTCTACCTTAAAGAAGTTTGAAATGCTGACTTAGTCACGCAGAATATAATAAGGCGCTGACAAGACTAACGCCAGCAGTGTAAGCTGGGCTAAGTAATGTTTGGGAAAATGTCAGCTCCCACACTATTGCTGCTCTGTATAACCTAGTCCTGTCCCCTAAGGACTTCGCACTCCCCTTGATTTTGTAACCAAAATTATGATTTATATAGATCCACTTGCACCTTTTGGTGAATTGATTCTTATTCTTAATCGTTTCAAGATGTAGGAACGGATGGTGGACTTTACACGGAAATTACAAACTGCTGGCCACCTGTTAAACAGTGGTCATTATTCCATATTTAAAGAACAATATTTAATATCCAGCATGATTGTATGGATTTCACTTGTCAACAAAAGCAGCAAAGTATTTTTTATACTTATCCATTTCCTCTGCAGTTTTTCACTCAATGTCTGGCATCACACACGACTTCAGAGATGAATGAATGTGGTTTTGTCCAATATTGCCTTTGTAAGGGTCTATTAAAATTGGTAGTATTCGTATTATCATTATCACATGAGGATATGCAGCTCTTGCATCAATTTACAAATCACACAAAGGACCTTATGTCCGGGCTCGTTGAAGTCTAGCACTGGGCAACTGGACTAGAATGTCTGCCAAAGCTGGACCAATATGTCCTAGGAGAGGAGGCAGAGTAAAGACTACAGTAACAACGTTTATCCATATGAAATTAGGCATGTTGCAGCAAGGCGCGGAAAGTGAGTAAAAGGTAGGCCCTTTTATCTACATTATTTTATGTATCTGTATATAGTATACTGCTGTTAGATCGTGACTAAGGACCTCACTTAGAGTTTAGGATTAATCCAACTAGAAAGTGCTGATGTCTGTTTATCAAATAGCCCTGATAGCACACATTTACTGACCTTTTGGTGGGTTAATCAACAAATATACTGGGTGGGATATAATGCCGCCCAAGTTTGGCGGCCGCACATTATGTCGGCCCAACGCTTATTTTTTTAAATTTTATTTTTAAAGGGGAAATCATTTACAAGGCAAAACCATGCCTTTCAACTGATTGCCCCTTTTTAAAAGAAAAATGTCCGAGTTCGTCTGGCATCCCACATGGTCACCGACCTCGGAGGGCGTTGCTTCCGGACCACTGGCTAGCTGGCAGCAATAAGTATTAATTTACAGCATTGCTGGCCAGTCGTAGTCCTTTAATGGAGCGCTTATAGTATGAAACGCCAATACTTATAAGAAGAAAAAAAAAAAAATTTATAGAAGAGAAATGTTTAACAGCACTTTGGTGTGTAATTGCACCCCAACGCGTTTCAGTCTGTAAAGCCATTTGTCAAAGATCCTTGACAGAGGGCTTTACAGCCTGAAACGCATTGGTAAGCGCTGAGACTTGAGTTCCTGAGTGATGTCGTTATCTGCACAGCGCCGACGGGCGAACAAGCAGACATAAACCAGTGAGAACCAGCTGGACAGGACAGAGAGCGAAGAAGCACGATAGGTAGGCAGCTATGGGGAAAGCTAGCTAGCATTTCATCTTTGTCACCCGAGTCGGCTCTTACTGCCGGTTACAAAAAAGAACCCACCCAATGGACTCTTGCAATTACACACAAAAGAGCTGTGAAGCATTTCTCTTCTGTAACAAAATGTTTTTTTCTTCCTTACGCATTAGCAATTTATACTATAAGCGCACCATTTGACTTTTTATTCGTATAGCTCTGAACTTGGAAGCCAGTCTTGGGCTTTCCAGTGCACACTGAATGAAAAACAACCAATTAAAGTTAAAAAAAAAAAAAATGTAATTCAGTAATAACCCAAATCCTTTCACCGCTTTCCTCCTTTTATAGCTGGGGATCTATTGCAGGAGAGGCCCTGCAATGGCCATTACAGTCTGCGGACATTGACCCTCATTCCGAGTTGATTGCACGTAGCAACTTTTTGCTGCTCGTGCGATCAACTTGATGCCGCCTATGGGGGAGTGTATTTTAGCATAGCAGGGCTGCGATTGCTTGTGCAGACCTGCTATGCTAAAAAAGTTTACTGCAAAACAAGGCCATTGTCAGACTTTACTTATCCTGTGCGACGGATCCAGCGACGAAGGTCCCGGGATTGACGTCAGACATCCGCCCTCCAAACGCCTGGACACGCCTGCGTTCGGATCTCCAGGCCCGGAAAACTGTGAGTAGACGCCCTGGAACGCCTCCCCACTGTCAATTTTCTTGCGATCGCGCTAGTGGTCACTTTCTCCTTTATTCTGGCTGCTGCCCGTCGACGGCGCGCGTGCGCATTGCAGCCGCCGTGCATGCGCAGTTCTGACCCATTCGCACCACAGCGAAGAACCGCTGCGTGTGAACGGGTCGGAATGACCCCCATTGAGTCCCTAATCTTCTCCCTTTGTGCTGCTTCTTCCTTGATTAATAAACCCCCTAGAATTAAAGTGGGGACACCTTCAGCTCCTAAATCAGGGTTAAAATAAGGTCTCCCAGTAGTTGTTTTTATATGCAAAAAAGCAACCGATCATTGCTGCACTCCCTGTGTTGCAGTGTGCTTTGTCCAGGTGCATATTATATACTCACTGGCTGCATTTCCTCGTATCTAAAAGGGGCCCTTTACTGTATGTCTAATGTATTATAGTGTCATTGCTGTGTACTTTGTAATTATGTTACAGTAGCTGCTGGCGCTTTGCAACATTAGTAGTAGTATTTGCAACCTATTGTGATGTAGAAGACTGCAATCATAATATTACCAATATAATGCCAGTCATTTACATTAAGTTTTATGCTTCGTAAAGTTTTTCTATAAATTCTTTTTGAGAGTTTTGCAAATATTTATTTCTCTGACGTCCTAGTGGATGCTGGGAACTCCGAAAGGACCATGGGGAATAGCGGCTCCGCAGGAGACTGGGCACAACTAAAGAAAGCTTTTAGGTCACCTGGTGTGCACTGGTTCCTCCCACTATGACCCTCCTCCAAGCCTCAGTTAGATTTTGTGCCCGGCCGAGGTTGGATGCACACTAACTAGGGGCTCTCCTGAGCTTCTAAAAAGAAAGTATATAATTAGGTTTTTTATTTTACAGTGAGACCTGCTGGCAACAGGCTCACTGCAGCGAGGGACTAAGGGGAGAAGAAGCGAACCTACCTGCTTGCAGCTAGCTTGGGCTTCTTAGGCTACTGGACACCATTAGCTCCAGAGGGATCGACCGCATGGAACTGGCCTTGGTGTTCGGTCCCGGAGCCGCGCCGCCGTCCCCCTTACAGAGCCAGAAGCAAGAAGAGGTCCGGAAAATCGGCGGCAGAAGACATCAGTCTTCACCAAGGTAGCGCACAGCACTGCAGCTGTGCGCCATTGCTCCTCATACACACTTCACACTCCGGTCACTGAGGGTGCAGGGCGCTAGGGGGGGGGCGCCCTGAGCAGCAATAAAAACACCTTGGCTGGCAAAAATACCACAATATATAGCCCCAGAGGCTATATATGTGATAATTACCCCTGCCAGAATCCATAAAAAAGCGGGAGAAAAGTCCGCGAAAAAGGGGCGGAGCTATCTCCCTCAGCACACTGCCGCCATTTCTCCCTCACAGCTCCGCTGGAAGGAAGCTCCCTGGCTCTCCCCTGCAGTCTACACTACAGAAAAGGGTAAAAAAGAGAGGGGGGGCACTAAATTTAGGCGCAGTATATATAACAGCAGCTATAGGGGACATAATTCAGTTAGTCCCTGCATTATATAGCGCTCTGGTGTGTGCTGGCATACTCTCACTCTGTCTCCCCAAAGGGCTTTTGTGGGTCCTGTCCTCTGTTAGAGCATTCCCTGTGTGTGTGCGGTGTGTCGGTACGGCTGTGTCGACATGTTTGATGAGGATAATGATGTGGAGGCGGAGCAGATGCCTATAGAAGGGATGTCACCCCCTGCGGGGCAGACACCTGAGTGGATGGACTTATGGAAGGAATTGCGTGCACTCCTTACACAAATAATTTGACGACATGCCAAATGCGGGACAGCCGGCTTCTCAGCTCGTGCCTGTCCAGGCGTCTCAAAGGCCATCGGGGGCTCTAAAACGCCCGCTACCTCAGATGGCAGACGCGGATGTCGACACGGATACTGACACCAGTGTCGACGACGATGAGTCTAGTCTAATGTCCACTAAGGCCATTCGTTGCATGATTGAAGCAATGAAAGAGGTGTTACAAATTTCTGATATAAACCCAGGTACCACTAAAAAGGGTATTATGTTTGGGGAGAAAAAACTACCCGTAGTTTTTCCCCCATCAGAAGAATTAAATGAAGTGTGTGAAGAAGCGTGGGCTTTCCCTGATAAAAGATTGGTAATCTCTAAGAAGTTACTAATGGCGTTCCCTTTCCCGCCAGAGGATAGGTCACGTTGGGAGACACCCCCTAGGGTAGATAAAGCGCTCACACGTTTGTCTAAAAAGGTGGCACTACCGTCTCCGGATACGGCCGCCCTCAAGGAACCTGCTGATAGAAAGCAGGAGGCGATCCTGAAGTCTGTATATACACACTCAGGCATTATATTTAGACCAGCTATTGCGTCAGCATGGATGTGCAGTGCTGCCGCTGCGTGGTCAGATACCCTGTCAGAAAATATTGACACCCTAGACAGGGACACTATTCTGCTAACATAGAGCATATAAAAGACTCAGTCTTATACATGAGAGATGCACAGAGGGAGATCTGCCGGCTGGCATCTAAAATAAGTGCATTGTCCATTTCTGCTAGGAGAGGCTTATGGACTCGCCAGTGGACAGGGGATGCAGATTCAAAAAGGCACATGGAAGTTTTGCCTTATAAGGGTGAGGAGTTATTTGGGGATGGTCTCTCGGACCTAGTTTCCACAGCAACTGCTGGGAAGTCAGCATTTTTACCCCATGTTCCCTCACAGCCTAAAAAGGCGCCGTTTTATCAGGTACAGTCCTTTCGGACTCAGAAAAACAGGCGTGGAAAAGGCGGGTCCTTTCTGTCCAGAGGTAGGGGAAAAAGGCTACAACAAACAGCAGGTTCCCAGGAGCAAAAGTCCTCCCCCGCTTCTTCCAAGTCCGCCGCATGACGGTGGGGCTCCACAGGCGGAGCCAGGTACGGTGGGGGGCCGCCTCAAAAATTTCAGCGATCAGTGGGCTCGCTCACAGGTGGATCCCTGGATCCTGCAAATAGTATCTCAAGGGTACAAACTGGAATTCGAGGCGTCTCCACCCCACCGGTTCCTAAAATCTGCCTTGCCGATTACTCCTTCAGACAGGGAAGCTGTGCTAGCGGCAATTCACAAGCTGTATTCCCAGCAGGTGATAATCAAGGTGCCCCTACTTCAACAAGGACGGGGTTACTATTCCACACTGTTTGTGGTACCGAAACCAGACGGTTCGGTGAGACCCATTTAAAATTTGAAATCCTTGAACACATACATAAAAAAATTCAAGTTCAAGATGGAATCGCTCAGGGCGGTTATTGCAATCCTGGACGAGGGGGATTACATGGTATCCCTGGACATCAAGGATGCTTACCTGCATGTCCCCATTTACTATCCTCACCAGGAGTACCTCAGATTTGTGGTACAGGATTGCCATTACCAATTCCAGACGCTGCCGTTTGGACTCTCCACGGCACCGAGGTTGTTTACCAAGGTAATGGCGGAAATGATGATACTCCTTCGAAAAAAGGGAGTTTTAATTATCCCGTATTTGGACGATCTCCTAATAAAGGCGAGGTCCAAGGAGCAGTTGTTGGTGGGAGTAGCACTATCTCAGGAGGTGCTACACCAGCACGGTTGGATTCTGAATATTCCAAAATCACAGCTGGTTCCGACGACACGTCTACTGTTCCTGGGTATGATTCTGGATACAGTCCAGAAAAAAGCGTTTCTCCCGGAGGAGAAAGCCAAGGAGCTGTCATCTCTAGTCAGAGACCTCCTGAAACCAAAACAGGTATCGGTGCATCACTGCACGCGGGTCCTGGGAAAGATGGTGGCTTCTTACGAAGCAATTCCTTTTGGCAGGTTCCATGCCAGAATCTTTCAGTGGGACCTGTTGGACCAATGGTCCGGATCGCATCTTCAGATGCATCGCCTAATAACCCTGTCTCCAAGAACCAAGGTGTCTCTGCTGTGGTGGCTGCAGAGTGCTCATCTTCTAGAGGGCCGCAGATTCGGCATACAGGACTGGGTCCTGGTGACCACGGGTGCCAGCCTTCGAGGCTGGGGGGCAGTCACACAGGGAAGAAACTTCCAAGGACTATGGTCGAGTCAGGAGACTTCCCTACACATAAATATTCTGGAACTAAGGGCCATTTACAATGCCCTAAGTCAGGCAAAATCCCTGCTTCTACACCAGCCGGTACTGATCCAGTCAGACAACATCACGGCAGTCGCCCATGTAAATCGACAGGGCGGCACAAGAAGCAGGATGGCAATGGCAGAAGCCACAAGGATTCTCCGATGGGCGGAAAATCACGTACTAGCACTGTCAGCAGTGTTCATTCCGGGAATGGACAACTGGGAAGCAGACTTTCTCAGCAGGCACGACCTCCACCCGGGAGAGTGGGGACTTCATCCAGAAGTCTTCACGCTGATTGTAAATCGATGGGAACGGCCACAGGTGGACATGATGGCGTCCCGCCTAAACAAAAAACTAGAGAGATATTGCGCCAGGTCAAGGGACCCTCAGGCGATAGCTGTGGACGCTCTAGTGACACCGTGGGTGTACCAGTCTGTTTGTGTTCCCTCCTCTGCCTCTCATACCAAGGGTACTGAGAATAATAAGAAAACGAGGAGTAAGAACAATACTCGTGGTTCCGGATTGGCCACAACGAGCGTGGTACCCGGAACTTCAAGAGATGATCTCAGAGGACCCATGGCCTCTGCCGCTCAGACAGGACCTGCTGCAGCAGGGGCCCTGTCTGGTCCAAGACTTACCGCGGCCGCGTTTGACGGCATGGCGGTTGAACGCCGGATCCTGAAGGAAAAGGGCATTCCGGAGGAAGTCATTCCTACGCTGATTAAAGCCAGGAAAGATGTAACTGCAAAGCATTATCACCGCATATGGCGGAAATATGTTGCTTGGTGTGAGGCCAAAAAGGCCCCAACAGAGGAATTTCAACTAGGTCGATTTCTGCATTTCCTACAAGCAGGAGTGACTATGGGCCTGAAATTAGGCTCCATTAAGGTCCAGATCTCGGCTCTGTCGATTTTCTTCCAGAAAGAACTAGCTTCACTACCTGAAGTTCAGACGTTTGTGAAAGGAGTGCTGCATATTCAGCCCCCGTTTGTGCCTCCAGTGGCACCTTGGGATCTCAACGTGGTGTTGAGTTTCTTAAAATCACATTGGTTTGAGCCACTTAAAACCGTGGATCTAAAATATCTCACGTGGAAAGTGGTCATGTTATTGGCCTTGGCTTCATCCAGGCGTGTGTCAGAATTGGCAGCTTTGTCATGTAAAAGCCCTTATCTGATTTTCCATATGGATAGGGCGGAATTGAGGACCCGTCCCCAGTTTCTCCCTAAGGTGGTATCAGCTTTTCACTTGAACCAACCTATTGTGGTGCCTGCGGCTACTAGGGACTTGGAGGATTCCAAGTTACTGGACGTAGTCGGGGCCTTGAAAATGTATGTTTCCAGGACGGCTAGAGTCAGGAAAACTGACTTGCTATTTATCCTGTATGCACCCAACAAACTGGGTGCTCCTGCTTCTAAGCAGACTATTGCTCGCTGGATTTGTAGCACAATTCAGCTGGCGCATTCTGCGGCGGGACTGCCGCATCCTAAATCAGTAAAAGCCCATTCCACAAGGAAGGTGGGCTCATCTTGGGCGGCTGCCCGAGGGGTCTCGGCTTTACAACTTTGCCGAGCTGCTACTTGGTCAGGGGCAAACACGTTTGCAAAATTCTACAAATTTGATACCCTGGCTGAGGAGGACCTTGAGTTCTCTCATTCGGTGCTGCAGAGTCATCCGCACTCTCCCGCCCGTTTGGGAGCTTTGGTATAATCCCCATGGTCCTTTCGGAGTTCCCAGCATCCACTAGGACGTCAGAGAAAATAAGATTTTACTCACCGGTAAATCTATTTCTCGTAGTCCGTAGTGGATGCTGGGCGCCCATCCCAAGTGCGGATTGTCTGCAATACTTGTATATAGTTATTGCCTAACTAAAGGGTTATTGTTGAGCCATCTGTTGAGAGGCTCAGTTATATTTCATACTGTTAACTGGGTATAGTATCACGAGTTATACGGTGTGATTGGTGTGGCTGGTATGAGTCTTACCCGGGATTCAAAATCCTTCCTTATTATGTCAGCTCGTCCGGGCACAGTGTCCTAACTGAGGCTTGGAGGAGGGTCATAGTGGGAGGAGCCAGTGCACACCAGGTGACCTAAAAGCTTTCTTTAGTTGTGCCCAGTCTCCTGCGGAGCCGCTATTCCCCATGGTCCTTTCGGAGTTCCCAGCATCCACTACGGACTACGAGAAATAGATTTACCGGTGAGTAAAATCTTATTATTTCTTAATGGCTAATGGGCTTTTCAGACAAATTACCACAGGTTACATCTGTGTCTCTTTACTTTACTGACTATAAATTATTTTGTTAGGTTGTGCACGATGTCCCAAAATCTTTTTTTGTCACAGCCCACAAAAGGCAACGCTTACTTACATTCATCAGCAAAATGAATGGCTTTAGGTTCCTAACCTCTAACTACGTAGCCACGCATTCATCAGTGGACGTGTTAAATGATTTCCTCTGAGGATTAATTAACCCAGTGTTGACTGCACTGCACATGTGTGTACCCCTACCCAAAGCACAATGATGCTATAGTAATAATTATATTAAGCACTTGGTAGCTTGTCCGTTTCTACTTTTCCAAACCGAAACTATTTTGTTTACTTAATTTGTATTGACAACGTGCTCAAATATATTTATGGCTCTAATAGTTATCTAGTTGCACAAATGTAGGTTACCACAGAGACCAGGAGTTTGAAACGCACCCACACTGCTCCCCCGTGACATTAGATAGGTAGCCATAGTTACTCCAGGCTGTACTGTACAGATTTGCTGCATGTATGAGTAATACTTAGCATGTGATGGTTGGTGATTAATGGCCTTTGTTATTAAATCAGTGTTGGCTTATATGCTTTTTTAGGAAATAGGTTGTATTCATACACGTTGTAGGTGAAAAGTGATAGGGTACATAATTCTTATTTATCTCTGACTTAAGATATTTGTATATGTGTGTGAATAGAGATGTATGTGTGTATGTGTATATATATATATATATATATGTGTGTGTGTGTGTATATATATGTGTGTGTATGTATGTATGTATGTATATATATATATATATATATATATATATATATATATATATAATGTTTCATACATTTACTCATAGATGTACCACTTTTAAAATCTAAATTGGTTTGTTTCCATTATCAGAAACTTGCTACACTCCCCCCTTCTCTCAGGACTCATGCAACTGTTCTATTTAGTATAACAATAACCTCTTACTGCTCTAAAGAATTAATTGTACGGGACAGTGCGCAATTGCCACAAACGTTCCTGCAGATTGGTCAGACGTAGGTGCTCTACAACCAGTGTCTCTGCTCAATTTCCCTTGCACCTCCATAAGATCATTAGTGAATATTGTTTACGTGATGGTTATACAGATGTGTCATCTTACAACTTTGCTCCATGCGCTGCATGTCGCGATACACAACGCGTGATGGCCATATGACTCTGTAGCGCAGAGCGTCTTTCTCTAACGTCCTAGGGGATTCTGGGATGGTATTAGTACCACGGGGTAGAGATTGGGTTCACTGGAGCCTGGCACTTTAAGAAATCTTCAGTGTGTGCTGGCTTGCTGGCTCCTCCCCTCCATGCCCCTCCTGCAGACTCAGTTTAGTAAAATGGGCCCAAGGAGCCGGATTCATTCTCTGGAGCTCCACAGTGTTTTCTTCAGAAATTTGTCTTAGTTTGTTAGATGCAGGCAGCACTGGCTGGCACCAGTCTGCCCACGGTGTGTGTTGGGAAAGGGGGGGTGGGGGAGTGTTTCTGTCCTCCCTGAGCTCGCCTTAGGGCACCTGCTTTACGGTTTGACTGGGTTAATGGTCCAGATCCCCGCTGACAGGACAATGCTCCTGAGGTGCTGTTGCCCACAGGGTGTGCGCGCACGCTGAAAGCGTGCCGCCACCCCTAGCAGATGCGGATGACGCTGGTGCGGGGAGTACAGACACCAGGGCCCCAGTTAGCGGGTCCCCGGTGACAGTGGCGGCATTAAGGCGCAGCGGCACTTGGCTGTGGAAACGCACACTGGCGCTGGTACGGAAAGGGTTTTTCTCTTACGTCCTAGAGGATGCTGGGGACTCCGTAAGGACCATGGGGATAGACGGGCTCCGCAGGAGACATGGGCACTTTAAGAAAGAACTTTAGGTATGGGTGTGCACTGGCTCCTCCCTCTATGCCCCTCCTCCAGACCCCAGTTTACTACTGTGCCCAGAGGAGACTGGGTCCATTACAGGGAGCTCTCCTGAGTTTCCTGAAAGAAAGTATATTTGTTAGGTTTTTATTTTCAGGGAGCCTGCTGGCAACAGACTCCCTGCATCGAGGGACTGAGGGGGAGAGAAACAGACCTGCTTTAATATTAGGCTCTGTTTCTTAGGCTACTGGACACCATTAGCTCCAGAGGGATCGGTACGCAGGTCTCACCCTCGCCGTCCGTCCCAGAGCCGGGTGAGTATGAGAAGAAAGAAGACTTCAGAGGTGGCAGAAGACTTCAGATCTTCACTGAGGTAACGCACAGCAGTAAAGCTGTGCGCCATTGCTCCCACACAGCACACACAAACGGCAGTCACTGTAAGGGTGCAGGGTGCAGGGGGGGCGCCCTGGGCAGCAATAAAACCTCTTTTTCTGGCAAATGTTTATATATACAGCTGGGCACTGTATATATAAAGAGCCCCAGCCAGATTTTTCTATATTTGAGCTGGACAGAAGCCCGATGGGGCGGGGCTTCTTCAGCACTCACCAGCGCCATTTTCTCCACAGCACAGCGCTGCGAGGAAGCTCCCCGGACTCTCCCCTGCTTATCCACGGTGAAAGAGGGTTTTAAAGAAGGGGGGTGGGCACATAATTGGCGCAATATACAGATTACAGCGCTATCTGGGTAAACATATTGTGTGTTTTTTCCTGGGACATTAGCGCTGGGTGTGTGCTGGCATACTCTCTCTCTGTCTCTCCAAAGGGCCTTGTGGGGGAACTGTCTTCAGATAAGAGGATTCCCTGTGTGTGTGGAGTGTCGGTACGCGTGTGTCGACATGTCTGAGGTAGAAGGCTCTCCTAGGGAGGAGGTGGAGCAAATTAATGTGGTGTCTCCATCGACAACGCCGACACCTGACTGGATGGATATGTGGAATGTTTTAAGTGCTAATGTGAATTTATAGCACAAAAGATTAGACAAAGCTGAGGCTAGGGAGCAGCCAGGGAGTCAACCCATGTCTGTCCCTATGTCGCAGGGACCTTCGGAGTCTCAAAAGCGCCCACTATCCCAAATAGTAGACACTGATACCGACACGGATTCTGACTCCAGTGTCGACTACGATGATGCAAAGTTACAACCAAAATTGGCTAAATGTATTCGATATATGATTATTGCAATAAAAGATGTTTTGCATATCACAGGGTACACATGTATAAGGGAAAGAAACCTGAGGTAACCTTTCCCACTTCTCATGAGCTGAACGAGTTGTGTGAAAAAGCGTGGGAATCTCCAGACAAAAAACTGCAGATTCCCAAAAGGATTCTTATGGCGTATCCTTTCCCGGCAAAGGACAGGATACGGTGGGAATCCTACCCTAGGGTGGACAAAGCGTTGACACGCCTATCCAAAAAGGTAGCGCTGCCATCCCAAGATACGGCTACCCTCAAGAATCCTGCTGATCGCAAGCAGGAGGTTATTTTGAAGTCCATTTACACACATTCTGGTACTTTACTCAGACCGGCTATTGCATCAGCTTGGGTTTGTAGCGCTGTAGCAGCGTGGACAGATACCTTATCAGCGGAGATTGAGACCCTGGATAAGGATACCATCTTATTGACCCTAGGACATATAAAAGATGCGGTCTTATATATGAGAGATGCTCAGAGAGACATTGGTTTACTGGGTTCTAGAGTCAACGCTATGTCGATTTCTGCTAGACGAGTCCTATGGACCCAGCAATGGACAGGTGATGCCGACTCAAAAAGGCATATGGAGGTTTTACCTTACAAGAGTGAGGAATTGTTTGGAGAAGGTCTCTCGGACCTGGTCTCCACAGCTACAGCTGGTAAATCCAATTTTTTGCCTTATATTCCCTCACAGCCTAAGAAAGCACCACATTATCAAATGCAGTCCTTTCGGTCACAGAGAAACAAGAAAGTACGAGGTGCGTCCTTTCTTGCCAGAGATAAGGGCAGAGGGAAAAAGCTGCACAACACAGCTAGTTCCCAGGAACAGAGGTCCTCCCCGGCCTCTACAAAATCCACTGCATGACGCTGGGGCTCCGCTAGGGGAGTCCGCCCCGTTGGGGGCACGTCTTCGACTTTTCAGCCACATCTGGGTTCACTCACAGGTGGATCCCTGGGCAATAGAAATTGTTTCTCAGGGTTACAAGCTGGAATTCGAAGAGGTGCCTCCTCGCCGGTTTTTCAAATCGGCCCTGCCGGCTTCTCCCCCAGAAAGGGAGTTAGTTAGTGTTAAATGCAATTCACAAATTGTATCTTCAACAGGTGGTGGTCAAGGTTCCCCTACTTCAACAAGGGAGAGGATATTACTCAACCCTGTTTGTAGTCCCGAAACCGGACGGTTCGGTCAGACCCATTTTAAATTTAAAATCCCTGAACCTGTACTTGAAAAGGTTCAAGTTCAAAATGGAATCGCTCAGAGCGGTCATCGCCAGCCTGGAAGGGGGGGATTTTATGGTATCCCTGGACATAAAGGATGCATACCTTCATGTTCCCATATATCCACCTCATCAGGCGTACCTGAGATTTGCGGTACAGTATTGTCATTACCAATTTCAGACGTTGCCGTTTGGGCTTTCCACGGCCCCGAGGATTTTCACCAAGGTAATGGCGGAAATGATGGTGCTCCTGCGCAAGCAGGATGTCACAATTATCCCGTACTTGAACGATCTCCTCATAAAAGCGAGATCAAGAGAGCAGTTGCTGAGCAGCGTGTCACTTTCACTGAAAGTGTTACAGCAACACGGCTGGATTCTCAGTATCTCGAAGTCGCAGTTGGTTCCTTCGACTCGTCTGACCTTCTTGGGCATGATTCTGGATAGGGACCAGAAAAGGGTTTATCTTCCGATAGAAAAGGCTCAGGAACTCATGACCCTGGTCAGGAACCTACTGAAGCCAAAACAGGTGTCAGTGCATCACTGCACTCGAGTCCTGGGAAAGATGGTGGCATCGTACGAGGCCATTCCCTTCGGCAGGTTCCATGCGAGGACCTTCCAATGGGACCTACTGGACAAGTGGTCCGGGTCACATCTACAGATTCATCAGTTGATCGCCCTGTCCCCCAGGGCCAGGGTATCTCTCCTGTGGTGGTTACAGAGTGCTCACCTTCTAGAGGGCCGCAGGTTCGGCATTCAGGACTGTGTTCTGGTGACCACGGACGCGAGCCTCCGAGGTTGGGGAGCAGTCACACAGGGAAGAAACTTCCAAGGACTTTGGACAAGTCAAGAGACTTGTCTTCACATCAACGTCCTGGAGCTGAGGGCCATATTCAACACCCTTCGTCAAGCGGAGACCTTACTTCGCGACCTACCAGTTCTGATTCAGTCAGACAACATCACCGCAGTGGCTCATGTAAACCGCCAAGGCGGCACAAGGAGCAGAGTGGCAATGGCGGAAGCCACCAGGATTCTTCGCTGGGCGGAAAATCATGTAAGCGCACTGTCAGCAGTGTTTATTCCGGGAGTGGACAACTGGGAAGCAGACTTCCTCAGCAGGCACGACCTGCATCCAGGAGAGTGGGGACTTCATCAGGAAGTCTTCGCACAGATTGCAAGTCTGTGGGGACTGCCCCAGATGGACATGATGGCGTCCCGCCTCAACAAAAAGCTACAGAGGTATTGCGCCAGGTCAAGAGACCCTCAGGCGGTAGCTGTGGACGCCCTAGTGACACTGTGGGTGTTCCAGTCGGTTTATGTGTTTCCTCCTCTTCCTCTCATCCCAAAGGTGTTGAGAATAATAAGAAAAAGAGGAGTACAGACAATTCGCATTGTTCCAGATTGGCCGCGAAGGGCCTGGTATCCGGATCTGCAGGAGATGCTCACAGAAGATCCGTGGCCTCTTCCTCTAAGGCAGGACCTGTTGCAACAGGGGCCCTGTCTGTTCCAGGACTTACCGCGGCTGCGTTTGACGGCATGGCGGTTGAACGCCGGATCCTAGCGGAAAAGGGCATTCCCCATGAGGTCATTCCTACTCTGATAAAGGCTAGGAAGGACGTGACAGCTAAACATTATCACCGTATATGGCGAAAATATGTTTCTTGGTGTGAGGCCAGGAATGCTCCTACGGAAGAAATCCATCTGGGACGTTTCCTTCACTTCCTACAAACTGGAGTGAATTTGGGCCTAAAATTAGGCTCCATTAAGGTTTAGATTTCGGCCTTATCCATTTTCTTTCAGAAGGAATTAGCTTCTCTCCCAGAAGTACAGACTTTTGTGAAGGGAGTGCTGCATATTTAGCCTCCTTTTGTACCTCTGGTGGCGCCTTGGGACCTTAATGTGGTGTTGAGTTTCCTTAAGTCACACTGGTTTGAACCACTTAAAACAGTGGAGTTAAAATATCTCACTTGGAAGGTGGTCATGTTGTTAGCCTTGGTTTCGGCTAGGCGAGTGTCGGAATTGGCGTCTTTGTCACATAAAAGCCCCTATCTGATTTTCCATATGGATAGAGCGAAATTGCGGACCCGTCCTCAATTTTTGCCTAAGGTGGTGTCATCTTTTCATATGAACCAACCTATTGTGGTGCCTGTGGCTATGCGAGACTTGGAGGATTCCGAGTCCCTTGATGTGGTCAGGGCTACGAAAATTTACGTGGCCAGAACGGCTAGAGTCAGAAAAACAGAAGCACTGTTTGTCCTGTATGCAGCCAATAAGGTTGGCGCTCCTGCTTCAAAGCAGACTATTGCTCGCTGGATCTGTAACACGATTCAGCAGGCTCATTCTACGGCTGGATTGCTGTTACCAAAATCAGTCAAGGCCCATTCCACTAGGAAGGTGGGCTCTTCGTGGGCGGCTGCCCGAGGGGTCTCGGCACTACAGCTGTGCCGAGTTGCTACTTGGTCGGGTTCAAACACCTTTGCAAAATTCTATAAGTTTGATTCACTATTGCTGTGTTATTTCACTATTGCTGTGTTATTTCACTATTGCTGTGTTATTTCACTATTACTGTGTGGTTGTTCTGCTGCATCAGCATGTCTGGCAAAAAGGTTGTGTGTCCATCCTGCAACACAAAGTTTTCCCCTTTTCCTTGGTGATCTCTACTATGTAATCAGTGCTCTCTTCCTTCTCAGGGAAGCAGTACACAGGACCCAGAGTGGTTAGAGTCATTTAAAGGAATAATATCTAATATTCTGAATTGGCTACTGTTAGACAGGAAAGACAAGTGCTAAAGAAATCTGTTGATGATTTTCTAGTCAATGCTGCTAACCGCAGACCGGCTCCTCAGCCCCCGCCCCCCCTCAGCCCCCCCTTTATAGGTCTCACATAAACGCACACTCCCACATGTGTGCTCCCAGTCTGACTCTGAAACTGAAATGCCAGATTTGGAAGAAGATGAAGTGGACGTAGACACAGGCGACAATACTCTGTCTCAGGATGTGGAAGCCCTAATATATTTTATTAGGGAAGTCCTCAATATACTGGATAAAGACACAGAACCTGATGAAGAGTTGTTTTTAAATGTAAAACCAAAATCTACTGCCACTTTTCCTTTCTCCAGTTAAAATCACTTTTTAAAGATGTGAGTTAATCCTGACAAGAAATTTCAAACCCCTAAGCGGTTGCTGAATTCCTTCCCTTTTACCCCTGAGGATAGGAAGGTATGGGAGAACCCTCCAATTGTGGATAACTCAGTGTCCAGGCTGTCACGTAAGATTGTGCTGCCTGTAACTGGTGATATCTCTCTAAAAGACCCTGCTGACCGTAAAATTGTGACTACACTCAAATCCATTTACACTGCAGTAGGAGTCACACACAGAGGCCCACCATTGCTTGTGGTTGAATCATACGGCCATGGTTAAATGGTCTGGTAATGTAATTGAGGGGTTTGACACTTTGCCTCAGGATGAGATCGTGACTCTACTGAAGCATATCCAGGATGCAGCTAACTTCAGGAGTGAGGAAATCAAATAGATAGCCCTCATTAATGTCCGTTCCTCGGCTATGGCGGTTTCGGCTCGCAGAGCTCTGTGGCTGCGACAGTGGACAGTGGATGCTGATTCCAAAAAAGGTGTGGAGAACCTTCCCTTCACGGGGGGATGCCCTGTTTGGGGAGGAATTGAATAAGTGGATTTCTCAAGCAATGGCTGGTAAGTCCACCTATCTGCTGCACCTCTGGCTAGACGCCCTTATCCCGGTCCCCCTCTACAGTCCTTTTGCGACGCCAAGTTTAGAGGCAGGACCAGGGATGCCTCAAATGCAGCCAGAGGAAATAGAGGTAAATCTTGCAGACCAGCGGCTGCTGGATCACTGGACCAGACTTCAGGTTTTTCTTCCACATAGCTCTCAGCATGACTGTTGGCCCCAGCTGAAGGGGGACTTTCATGTGGGTGCTTGACTGCAGTATTTAGCCCAGGTATGGGCGGAGTCCTGCCGGGACCCTTGGGTGAGGGATCTCGTATCCCATGGCTACCGGTTGACATTTCAAGCACTCCCTCCTCACAGATTCTTCTGGTCAGGCAAACCAGCTTCACCTGTAGCAAGAGAATACCTTGCAGGACGCCATTCAAAAACTTCTCCACACACAGGTGATTGTTCCGGTCCCCCGTCTGCTCATAAGCAAGGGAATTTATTCAATCCTGTTTGTGGTACCGAATCCGGATGGTTCGGTACGGCCAATCTTGAACCTCAAGTATCTGATCCTGTATCTACGTGTGTTCAAGATGGAATCTCTAAAAGCTGTGGTTTCTGGCCTGGAAGAAGGGGAATTCCTGGTATCCCTAGATATCAAGGATGCATAGCTGCACATCCAGATATGGCCCCCTCTATCAGGCTTATCTCACATTTGCAATACAGGACCTCCAGTTCCAGGCCTTGCCCTTTGGCCTCTCCACGGCACCGAGAGTATTCACAAAAGTTATGGCTGGAATGATGCTGCAACTCTGCATGATGGGAGTGAACATAGTCCCTTACTTGGACGATCTCCTCATAAAGGCGGTGTCCAGGGAGCGTCTTGTTACAAAGCATCAACTTGACTACACGTCTTCTTACGGACCCATGGGTGGATCCTAAATTTCCAAAAATCACACCTGGAACAGTCTGTAACTCAGAAAGCATTCCTCCCTATGGACAAAGCCTTGACAATTCAGGCTATGGTCTGCTCTGTGCTCAGGCCCCGCAAGATCTCGGTGCACCTTTGCATCCGACTACTATTAGGCAAGATGGTGGCCTCCTACAAGGCACTTCAATACGGCAGTTCCAGCTGGATCTGCTGGACAAGTGGTCGGGGTCTCACACATACACCAGAGATTATCCCGGTCAACGAAAGCAAGAATTTCTCTGGTATGGTGGCTACAAGTCTCTCACCTTGTGGAGGGTCGGAGTTTCGGAACTCAGTCATGGACTCTGTTGACAAAGGATGTGAGCCTCCGTGGTTGGTGGGCTGTGATCCAAGGCGCTGAGTTCCAAGGGAGTTGGTCGAGTCAGGAGTCTTTTCTTCTGACAAATGTTCTGAAACTCAGGCCTATTTACAATGCCCTTCTACAGGCCGCCTCTCTCCTCCAACATCAAGCCATACAGGTACAGTCAGACAACCCCACGGATACGTCTCTCTAGGCAGAAGCCAACGCAAGGGCCATATTCATTCCGGGAGTGGACAACTGGGAAGCAGAGTTCCTCAGAAGGCACGACCTCCATCTGTGGGAATGAGGCCTTCACCCTCAAGTGTTTCAACAGCTGGTTCAACGGTGGGGCTGCCCGCTGTTGGACATGATGGCTTCTCGTCTCAACAAGAAGCTGCATCGCTACTGTTCCAGAACTAGGGATCTGCAGGCTGCAGCGGTGGACGCTCTGACGGCGCTGTGAACTTATCAGTTCATCTATCTGTTCCATCCAATTCCTCTCATTCCCAGAGTTATAAAAAGACTCAAAAGGGAAAATGTTCAAGCAATTCCTATTGCCCCGGACTGGCCTCGCCAGGATGCGGACCTCCTGACCATGTCTCTCAAAGAGCCCTGACCGCTACCACTTCTGAAGTATCTTCTTCAACAAGGGCCATTCGTCTATCCAGACTTACTGAGGCTACGTTTGATAGCTTGGAATTTGAGAGGGAGATTCTAGCCAGAAAGGGTCTTCCCTCCAGGGTTGTCTCGACTATGGTCCGAGCCCAAAAGGTGGTCACATTGATGCATTACCGCCGTATCTGGATTTCAACTTGGTTGTTTTCTGCTCCTCCTGCAAGCAGGCATGGGTATATGGGCCTACGTTTAGGCTCTATCAAGGTTCAGATTTCGTCTCTATCCATATTCTTCCAGAGGCAGCTGACTGTAATTGCGGAGGTACAGACGTTCTTAAAGGGTGTCCTTCGCATTCAACCGCCCCTTTGCCCTCCCACGGCTCCGTGGGATCTCTCTGTGGTTCTGATCTTTCTCTAATCAGACTGGTTTGAACCTTTACACAGGGTGGGCTTGAAATATCTTACTTGGAAGACTGTCATGTTGCTGGCATTGGCCTCTGCAAGACGTGTGTCGGAATTGGGGCCCTTATCCTGTAAGAGCCCTTATTTGATATTTCATGAGATTAGGGCGGAGCTGAGGACTCGTCCACAGTTTTTGCCGAAAGTGGTGTCGACTTTTCACATTAATCAACCGATAGTGGTTCCGGTGATGTTGGACACGTTGGTTGCTATAAAGTCCCTGGACGTGGTCCGGGCTTTGAGGATTTACGTAAAAAGGACAGCTCGTCACAGGAAGTCTGACTCCCTCTTTGTCCTTTTACGACGCTAACAAGATTGGATATCCTGCCTCCAAGCAGTCCATTGCTCGTTAGCTCAGGATGACTATCCATCAGGCTTATTCGGCAGCGTTGCTACTGCCGAGTTTTATTCAGGCACACTCCACTAGGTCGGTGGGTTCTTTCTGGGCGGCTGCCCGTGGCGTCTCGCCCTTACAGGTGTGCCTAGCTGCTACTTGGTCTGGTTCAAACACGTTTGTGAAGTTCTATAATTTCGATACCTTGGCTAACTTCAGTTTGGTCAGACGGTTTTGCAGGGGTCTCGGCGCACTCCCACCCGTTCTGGGAGCTTTGGGACTTCCTTATGGTACTAAAACCATCCAAGTATCCCCTAGGACATTAGAGAAAATAGAAATGTAATACCTATCTGTAATTCTTTTTCTTTTAGTCCGTAGGGGATACTGGGCGCCCGCCTCAGTGCTTTATGTTTCCTGCTTACCTGGTTGTGTTTTTCTTGGTTGGGTCTGCTATTGCTGTCCCAGTTTTTGTTCTGGTTAGCATTGCTATCCTTTGTTACTGTTGTGTGTTGGGTTGGTTCGTTGCCTCACCGCTTTAGTTGTCTATTTTCCTTCTCTCAAAGTATGTCTGTCTTCTCGGGCACAGTTTTCCTAGACTGAGTCTGCAGGTGGGACATAGAGGGGAGGAGCCAGCACACATTGAAGATTTTGTGCCAGGCTCCATTGGACCCAATCTATACCCCATGGTCCTAATACCATCCCAGTATCCCCTACGGACTAGGAGAAAAGGAATTACCAGTAGGTATTAAATTCCTATTTTTTATTTTTTTGCATCTTTTGCCGCGAAAATGCACCTTAGATGCCGTGTAATGTAATAGGATGCACGGGCGGCTTCTGCTGATTAAAATGATATGCAGTATGCCTATATTCTATGTGTGACTGCGACTGTATTTTCATACAAAGTGCTATGCTACAGTGTTTTCCTGGAAAACACTGTAACATGGCATTTCGGATGCAGATAGAGCCGGAATAACACACTGAATATATACATGCATTATATCATTTTTATCAGCAGAAGCTGCTTATGCGTCCTATTACATTACATTATGTCTAAGACTCATTTTCACTGCAAAAGACGCACGGCGTGACAGAGTCCAACCACGGCAGGCTGTGACTTGAAGGGTTATTTAGTGTGACTGCAGCAAGGATGTAAGAGGACACATTTGTATATGCAGCTAGACACCAAATGGAATTGAATCCCCCCTCAGTATATTGTAGTACCTGTTAGGATCTAAGGAAAATATCGTGTTCAGATAATAGAGGATACGATCACAGCCATGGTCTAGAAATGTTACTGTAAAAGTTTATTTTAACAAACAAGTGCTTAAGCTTACGTAGGTTCTGTATAAACCGATTTAAGTGAGAATTTTTGAGTCTATTAAAGGACAGAAAGGCAAAAGCATTTTTCCCGGCATAAGTTTCACATTACACACATATGGGATCAGTATGAGATCCCTGCAGCGTGTCCTCTCGCAGGATCGCCACAGGGGTCTATTCCCCCTCGGGTGGTGGCGTGGACCACCACCGAAGTGGTGAAACCAGGTATTGCAGTTGGTGTTGGGATTCCGGCGTCGGTATACTGACCGCCGGGATCCCGTCCGGCGGTCAGTTGACTGCCTCCCCATTACACCTGGAGCTTGTTGCTGATTATAGTTTTGAAGACTGGCATATTTTGCAGACTAGCAACAAAAGATAGCTTTAGGGCGCTGTACTGAATATAGCTCTTAATTAATGTATATCAGCAACCGATTGGGAAAGAGAGGTATGCCAGCCTCTTAAAACAGAACCAAAAACAAATACTCCCAATTGGCACTTAATAATACATGCGTACGATCAATAATAAATAAAAACACAATTTCTTCACTTGTAATGGTTTAAATAACCTCCCGGGGGTTCACAATTACAGTAATACAATATTGAATTCAATATAAAATTATACACAGTCTAAAATGACACCAGTGTACTGAGAAATAAGTGAACCATGTTATCACTTGACTGGTATTATTTCATATACTGACAGAAACTTACACCATAATTCATCTGCATGAAAAAATGTTTGGATATAAAAGGTAAATTACCAGCTGGGTAATGTCCAGACAGTGGAGACTCCCAGTCAGGGCCGTCTTTTCGTATGGGCTCTTGCCCAAGGGCCCCAGGAGTATAAGGGCCATAGGCTGATAGCTGAGGATCTCCTCTTTCCAGGGGTACCACGTTTTTGTAAATCGGCCCTGAGGAACCGGAGATATCTGACTTCAAAGCAGTGGTCCCCATCCGAGTCTGTGTTAATTTAGCTTTCCAGCCAGTTATCTTGGGTTCTGTCTGACTTGAGTGTTTTGGAAAGTATACTACAAAAGCTGAGACTCTAACTTGTCAGTGGATGCTGACAGCTTGTCTCTACTATTCCCAGAACCAGAGATATCAGCCTTCCAGCAGATGGTCCCTGCTCCAGCTCCACACACCTAATATGCAGTGTTATATTTTCATTGATGGATTGCTCTGGCTCCTGATCTCTGATCCGCAAGTTCCCAGTACCTCCTGAAAGGTGGGACTCTCTAGTATTATACTTCATTAAAAGTGAAGAAATCTATTTCCAGGAACTGGACATATCTGCTTTCAAGCACGCTGCCCTCCCACCAGAAAATGATCAATATTAAGCACACGCCACTATCCACCCCTCCTTTACAAATTAAACACCCCCTACCATCATGGAAGTCCTGTACCAGGACCCTTCATTCAGCCCAATGCTCCCTTCTAAAGTTTAGTGTTCTCCCTCCCTCCCCATCTGTGCAGTAAATGAGTAATTAGCAGAAATTACTGCTCCAGGTCCTACATGCTGGGAGGAAGATGGAACACCCTCTACTGCCCGCGGGACATCAAAGCTACCACTGATAGCACCCGCCGCTTCTACCCCTGGAGGATGGGTAGGGGCCACAGTGCATTGCTTTGCCCAAGGGCCTACACTGCTGTTAAGACGGCCCTGCTCCCAAATTCTTGTATAGCCGGTCTCAACGCTGATGGGGAGTCTCTATAAATGGGGACTCCGGTGGGTTGATTGCAAACGGATGTACTTTCCTGTATTGGAAATATCCAGACCACCGGGATCGGCAAATGGCAATGGACTGCGGCCATGGCTTATTGGTGGAAACTGTGGAGGCTCTGAGGTATGAGCAGGGACATAGGCAGCCGTATATTCAGTGCTGTGCTTTCCTGTGTTGGAAGTGTCCAAATCCCTGGGATCCTCGCACGGCAAAGGATTGTAACTGCAGCTTACCGGTGGAGTTGGTAGAGGCTCTGATGTGGAAAGGAGCAGCACACGACTGTGGACAGGAGAGACTTTGGACAGTGATCCGGTCCGTGGCCTGTGTGCCGGTGGCGTTGGTGCCCACACCAAGATTCACACAGGGGGCAATTGCAGTGCAGCACACGATGTTGCTGGATGCTTGACAGGACCAATGGGATCAAACTGAACACGCTGAAAGATGGGTGCAGCTGTAGCTGGTATAAAGTGCTCTCCGGCTATACCAGGGCCTCCAGTATCTGTTCCTCATGGAAATTATATTTGCAGTGGAAGGTGCAGATAATTGTGAAATAAAAAGAGGGAGGTTATGCAGACTCTTGTGTCTTCGACGCGTTTCCCCACACTACAGTGTAGCTTTTTCAGGAAGCAAGGTGTCTTCCTGAAAACATTTACTACTGAAGCAGGTACATCAGAGCTGTGAATTTTATTTTAACTGGAATGTATACATAGATATTAACATCAGTTGGTTAATTATAAAGTTAAGTAGTTATTAAATAGTGATAGTAATCCTTCCCCTCTCTGCATGACTCTGATCTTCACTGCTGGGCATTTCATATCTATTTTTTTTTTTCCAATTACTGGTTTACACAATCCGTTGCTTGGAGTTTCTTTTAAACCTTAACTATAGGATATTGTTTAACATATAAAAGTATGAATATTGAACATCCTACATGCATATGTTGGGCCTAGGCTGCAAGTAGGCCTTTAGTTACACAGCAAGTGAGTGTTCCTTTTAGGTTCTTTGTAGACCACTTTTCAGAAAATTTCATTTCATACTGTTGTCCATCCGTCTACAGGTTGCAGAAACGTTTTATTTCAAATTTGAATACAGTGGAAAGCTATTTCTGTATTTTCAGTGGTATCTATTGATGTACTCAGTTTAAGCCACCTAGGGGCTGGTTCTAAAGGGTCGGCTGGTTCTAAAGGGTCTCTTTCATTGCTGAAGTTTTCTTCTGGGACAACAATTATGTTTTTGATTCAGCTTTGGGATATACAGTTCAGCATTAAATAACCACTTGCCTGGTGTGGTCACACGACATGCGGCCACACCAAGCTGGACTTTCCCTGATATGGTTGCATCTGATGCAGCTAGTCAGAATCGCCCACTGGGCAGCTGCCAGAAGACCATCTTCTATCAGCCGTCAATCTCAGAGGTACCTTCCGGCGACCCTGCATCCTTGCTCCCTCCCCCAGTGCCTCCGTGCAGTCGTTCAACAACCCCTAACCTCCAAGTGTATACCCGGCGGCTGTAGAAAGGAGCAGGAGCTGGGGAACTGTAAGGTTCCAATGCATCAATGATCAGATGTATTGATTTTAAAAATGTATTCTTTTTTTTTAAATAAAAGTGTTGGATAAGTTCTAAAAACCTGTTCTTAACCTAATTCAGTCATAAATAAAAATGACATTTTTAATAAAACAAAAACAATATTAGCTAGATAAAAGGTTAAACACTAATCATTTTTGTAGGCCACAATAAATACACTGTATTAGAAGTCACTGGCTTAAACAAATAGATAATCATGTTATATTATTTTGAGGTACACTGTTGCAAAGATCCATGAAGACCACCATTATATTGAATGGAGGGGTTTTCATCCTCATAACATGCGTTCAGATCCTTGCTGCCATGCCTGAGCCATATTAATGTCAAGTAAAGGCCGCCATACATTTGCAACGGAATGTCACAATTTCCCGATCCCATAACACCTGGTCGATGGACACCAATTGGTTATCTGATCTGGGAAACACCTGCTTAATGTATGGGGCCCTTAACTCTGATAATATGATATTGGTTATACTGAATAGTTTTCTGTTTTCATATTGTAGATTCACAAGTGAAAAGACCGAAAGAAATTGTTCCGCCAATGCCTGTAGAAGCCGTCAATGCTTGTAAGAAGACGAGGAGGAAATTACTTGAGTCGCCACAATATGGACAAAACCTTGTAGCTCCTCCCTTCTCAAAGAACAATGACCATGAGGAATCTATCAGCGAAGGGCTCAACCCAATTGTTTACACACCAGAATGTTTGAATAGAACCATCACCCTCACACAGGAAGTAGAAAAACTCCCTGGTGTGGGGGGAAATAAAGAAAATGGCATCAGTTTTATGGCTCATGACAAAGAAACTCAAAAAATGGGCTTCACTTTCCACATGAAGTCTGGTCCTGAACAGACTGACATGGACTCGACTGTCATTCTGTCCCAGGGCAGCAGTGACCTGAATCCAATTGGCAAAGAAATACAACCACCCACCAGCATGCTACAAAGGTACCTATGGCATTTTATGCTAAAATAATTTTTGTATGTGGTCATATGGGTTGGGTTCAGAAGAAATCCTGACGGGTGAGAATGGAAGCCAACCATCCCCCCTAATTCAACAGCCCCTCCCTCCCTCCCGCAGCCTAACCCTAACCACCAACACCCCTATAACCTAACCTCCCCCCACCAGCCTAAACCTAACCTCCACAGACATGTACGGTTGGGACTCGCTCGTCAGCTTTATGGCAGGTGTCAGGATGCCACCTACATTCTGGCTATATACATGATTACTTTAGGGATCTCCCCTGCAAGAGATTCTGGTTGGAATTCTAAGTGGCTAAGAGAGTGACAATGCATTCTACTGTATTGTGGCCCCCTCTCTCTGCAGTTTTAGTGACGCGTATCTCTGCAAATAATGTAACTAAAGCCCCTTTGCTGCTCTGCTGGGAATATGGAAGAACTCCCATAAAGAGTCGGCTGGTGTTTGGTTTTAAAGCTTAGTTTGTTAGCCAATACCCTCGGGAAATCATGTAGTTATTATAATAAGATTTTACTTACCGGTAAATCTATTTCTCGTAGTCCGTAGAGGATGCTGGGACTCCGTAAGGACCATGGGGAATAGACGGGCTCCGCAGGAAACAGGGCACTTTAGGAAAGCTTTGGACTCTGGGTGTGCACTGGCTCCTCCCTCTATGCCCCTCCTCCAGACCTCAGTTAGGGAAACTGTGCCCAGAGGAGATGGACAGTACGAGGAAGGATTTTTGTAACTTTAAGGGCGAGATCCATACCAGCCACACCAATCACACCGTATAACTTGTGATAAACTTACCCAGTTAACAGTATGAACAACAACATAGCCACGGTTCCACCGAAAAACTATAACATAACCCTTATGTAAGCGATAACTATATACAAGTCTTGCAGAAGAAGTCCGCACTTGGGACGGGCGCCCAGCATCCTCTACGGACTACGAGAAATAGATTTACCGGTAAGTAAAATCTTATTTTCTCTAACATCCTTGAGGATGCTGGGACTCCGTAAGGACCATGGGGATTATACCAAAGCTCCCAAACGGGCGGGAGAGTGCGGATGACTCTGCAGCACCGGTTGAGCAAACAGGAGGTCCTCCTCAGCCAGGGTATCAAACTTATAGAACTTTGCAAAGGTGTTTGTCCCCGACCAAGTAGCTGCTCGGCACAACTGTAATGCCGAGACCCCTCAGGCAGCCGCCCAAGAAGAGCCCACTTTCCTAGTGGAGTGGGCCTTAACCGATTTCGGTAACGGCAATCCTGCCATAGAATGCGCCTGCTAAATCGTGTTACAGATCCAGCGAGCAATAGTCTGCTTTGAAGCAGGAGCGCCAACCTTGTTGGCCGTATACAGAACGAACAAAGCTTCAGTCTTCCTGATTCTAGCCGTTCTGGTCACATAAATCTTCAAAGCCCTGACTACATCCAGGGACTCGGAATCCTCCAAGTCCCGTGTAGCCACAGGCACGACAATAGGTTGGTTCACATGAAAAGATGAGACCACTTTTGGCAGAAAGTGAGGGCGAGTCCTCAACTCTGCCCTATCCACGTGAAAAACCAAGTATGGGCTTTTATGTGATAAAGCCGCCAATTCGGAAACACGTCTTGCTGAAGCTAACGCCAACAACATGACCACTTTCCACGTGAGGTATTTCAACTCCACAGTTTTGAGTGGTTCAAACCAAGGTGACTTGAGGAAACGGAACACCACGTTAAGATCCCAAGGCGCCACCGGAGGCACAAAAGGAGGCTGAATATGTAGCACTCCCTTCGCAAAGGTCTGTACTTCAGGAATAGAGGCCAATTCTTTTTGAAAGAAAATGGATAAGGCCGAAATCTGGACCTTTATGGACCCTAATTTTAGGCCCAAAGTCACTCCTGTTTGAAGGAAGTGAAGTAGACGGCCCAAATGGAACTCCTCCGTAGGAGCAGCTCTGGCCTCACACCAAGAAACATATTTCCGCCATATACGGTGATAATGTTTTAACGTCACGTCTTTCCTAGCCTTGATCAGGGTAGGAATGACTTCCTCCGGAATCCCTTTTTCCGCTAGGTTCCGGCGTTCAACCGCCATGCCGTCAAACGCAGCCGTGGTAAGTCTTGGAACAGACAGGGCCTGCCTTAGAGGAAGAGGCCACGGATCCCCTGCGAGCAACTCTTGCAGCTCCGGATACCAAGTCCTCCGTGGCCAATCCGGAACAATGAGTATTGTTCTGACCCTGCTTCTTCGTATTATTCTCAACACCTTGGGTATGAGAGGAAGAGGTTGAAACACATAGACCGATCTGAACACCCAAGGTGTCACCAGAGCGTCTACCGCTACCGCCTGGCGGTCCCTTGACCTGGCGCAATTCCGCTTTAGCTTTTTGTTGAGACGGGATGCAATCATGTCGATTTTAGGCAGTCCCCAACGATCCGTGATCTGTGCGAAGACTTCTTGATGAAGTCCCCACTCTCCCGGATGCAGGTCGTGCCTACTGAGGAAGTCCGCCTCCCAGTTGTCCACCCCCGGGATGAACACCGCTGATAGCGCGCTTACATGGCCTTCCGCCCAGCGTAGAATCCTGGTCGCTTCTGCCATGGCCATTCTGCTCTTTGTTCCGCCTTGGCGGTTTATATGAGCCACTGCCGTGACATTGTCTGACTGAATCAGAACCGGTTTTCTCCGAAGCAATTCCTCCGCTTGACGCAGGGCGTTGTATATGGCCCTCAACTCCAGGTGTTGATGTGGTGACAAGACTCTAGGCTTGACCAGAAACCTTGGAAATTTCTTCCCAGTGTCACTGCTCCCCAGCCTCGGAGGCTTGCGTCCGTGGTCACCAGGACCTAAGCCTGAATGCCGAACCTGCGACCTTCTAGTAGGTGAGCACTGTTCAGCCACCACAGGAGAGATACCCTGGTCCTGGGAGACAGGGTGATCCTTTGATGCATTTTTAAATGGGACCCGGACCACTAGTCCAAGAGGTCCCATTGAAAAGTCCTCGCATGGAACCTGCCGAAAGGGATGGCCTTGTAGGAAGCCACCATCTTCCCCAGGACCCGCGTGCAATGATGCACTGAAACCTTTTTTGGTTTTAATAGGTTCCTGACCATGGCTATGAGTTCCTGAACCTTTTCGATCGGAAGAAAAACCTTTTTCTGGTCTGTGTCTAGAATCAGCCCCAAAAAGGTCAGACGCGTTGTAGGGACTAGCTGGGACTTCGGTATATTGAGAATCCAGCCGTGTATCTGCAACGTCTTCATGGACAGACACGCTGTCCAGCAACCTCTCCCGAGATCTCGCCTTTATGAGGAGATCGTCCAAGTATGGGATAATTGTGACCCCCTACCTGCGCAGGAGCACCATCATTTCCGCCATTACCTTGGTGAGAATTCTCGGGGCCGTGGAAAGCCCAAACGGCAACGTCTGAAATTGATAGTGACAGTCCTGCACTGCAAATCTCAGGAACGCCTGATGGGGGGGGGGGGGAATATCTGAACATGAAGGTAAGCATCCTTTATGTCCAGGGACACCATCCAACCCCCCCCCCCTCCAGGCTGGCGATGACCGCCCTGAGTGATTCCATTTTGAACTTGAACCTCTTCAAGTACAGGTTCAGAGATTTCAGGTTTAAAATGGGTCTGACCGAACCGTCCGGTTTCGGGACCACAAACAGGGTTGAGTAATATCCCTCTCCTTGCTGGAGATGAGGAACTGTGACAATCACCTGTTGAATATACAATTTTTGGATTGCTGCCAATAATAGCTCCCTCTCTGACGGGGAAGCCGGCAGAGCCGATTTGAAAAATCGGCGAGGATGCAAGTCTTCGAATTCCAGCCTGTATCCCTGAGAAACAATCTCTAATGCCCAGGGATCCACCTGCGAGTGAACCCAGACGTGCCTGAAAAACTGAAGACGAGCCCCCACCAGTTCTGCCTCCCCTCGGAAAGCCCCAGCGCATGCGGTGGACTTTGCAGACGCAGGGGAGGACTTCTGCTCTTGGGAACTAGTTGTGTGCAGCTTTTTTCCCCTGCCTTTCCCTCTGGCAACAAAGGATGATCCACGTACCTTCTTGTTTTTATTGGAACGAAAGGACTGCATTTGATAATGAGGTGCCTTTTTTTGTATGCTGCGGGGGGACATAAGGTAAGAAATTTGACTTACCAGCCGTAGCCGTAGAGACAAGATCCGAGAGGCCGTCTCTAAACAACTCCACCCCTTTGTAAGGCAAGGACTCCATATGCCGCTTTGAATCGGCATCTCCCGTGCACTGTCTGGTCCACAAGAGCCGCCTAGCAGAAATAGACATAGCATTTATTCTGGAGCTTAATAAACAAATGTCTCTCTGAGCATCCCTCATATACAAGGCAGCATCTCTGATATGCTCTATGGTCATTTGAATGGCGTACCTATCTAAGGTGTCAATTTCCGTAGATAAGGAATCTGCCCATGCCACAACCGCACTACAAACCCAGGCCGACGCCATAGCCGGTCGAGCAATAGTACCGGAATGATTGTAAATGTGCTTTAAGGTAATTTCCTGCCTGCGATCAGCAGGTTCCTTGAGGGAAGCCGTATCCTGAGAAGGCAGTGCCACCTTTTTGGACAAACGTGTCAGCGCCTTATCAACTTTTGGCGAAGATTCCCAGCGTATCCTATCAGTTTGTGGAAAAGGATACGCCATGGGAATCCTTTTGGGAACTTGTGGTCTCCTATCCGGAGATTCCCAAGCCTTTTCGCACAAGTCACTTAATTCAAATGAGGATGGAAAAGTGACTTCAGGCTTTTTCCCTTTATACATGTGTACCCTCGTGTCATGAACAGGGGGTTCCTCAGTAATATGCAAAACCTCTTTAATGGCAATAATCATGTACCGTATACCCTTAGCCACCTTCGGCTGTAATTTTGCATCTTCATAGTCGACACTAGAGTCAGTATCTGTGTCGGTATCTGTGTCATCGATCTGGGACCCCGAAGGACCTGGCGGCATTGATCCCTAGCTTCTGCCTTGTCTGATCTTTTATGCAATAGATTGACATTTGCATTCAAGACATTCAGCATATCCACCCATTCCGGTGTCGGCGTTGCCGACGGCGACCGGACATTCAAGCACTCCCCCTCCACATTAAGCGAGCCTTCCTCGTCAAACATGTTGACACACGTGTACCGACACACTTCTCACACACACACACACACGGAACCCCTTTCCTGAAGACAGTATCCCTGTCAAGGCCCTTTGGAGAGACAGAGAGAGTATGCCAGCACACACCCCAGCGCAATAACCCTGGAGACCAACACAAAATGTTTTTCCCCAGCAGCGCTGTATAATATGTAAACCGGCAATTATGTGCCCCCCCCCCCCCTCTCTTTTAAGCACCCTTTCACCGTGTGTAAGCAGGGGAGATTCCGGGGAGCTTCCACTCAGCAGTGCTGTGGAGAGAAAATGGTGCTGGTGAGTGCTGAGGGAGAAGCCCCGCCCCCTCGGCGGCGGGCTTCTGTCCCGCTCAAACTTAGTAAAATATGGCAGGGGCTCTTTTATATACATGTACCGAGCCCACCTGTACATGTATATAGTCTTTTTGCCATGCAGAGGTTTATATTGCTGCCCAGGGCGCCCCCCCCCCTTCCCTGCGCCCTGCTCTCTTACAGTGACCGGAGTATGTGAGGTGTATGGGAGCAATGACGCACAGCTGCAGTGCTGTGCGTTACCTCAGTGAAGCTGAAGGCTTCTGACGACTTCTGTCTTCTGTACTTCTAGCTCTGTGAGGAGAACGGCGGCGCGGCTCCGGGGGTGGACGCCCAGTAAAAACCTGCGTTCCCCCCCTCTGGAGCTAATGGTTTCCAGTAGCCGAGGAAGCAGAGCCTATCTTTGACAAGGTCTGCTCCTCTCTCCTCAGTCCCTCGATGCAGGGAGCCTGTTGCCAGCAGTGCTCCCTGTGAAAAAGTAGTAAAAGGTAGAGAAAAAAAATCCAAACAAAAATGCTTCTAGGCAGAGAACTCTGGAGAGCTCTCTGCAGTGCACCCATCTTGCTGTGGGCACAGTGTAAAACTGAGGTCTGGAGGAGGGGCATAGAGGGAGGAGCCAGTGCACACCCAGAGTCCAAAGCTTTCTTAAAGTGCCCTATCTCCTGCGGAGCCCCTCTATTCCCCATGGTCCTTACGGAGTCCCAGCATCCTCAAGGACGTTAGAGAAATATATATATTTACTTTAGAAAATGTCTGTCAAAAGGCTGTAATACAATGTTACGTAATGCGGTGGAGTTGATGAATTTACACAAGCTGTAAAACTACAAGTACAGTAAGACACCCCAATCACATTTTACATTCAGTATTTTCTTTTAATGCCATTCCCTATTATCAAAATGTATCTTGTCGGTAATGACAAATTTAACAGTGTTTCTATAGGGTAGCTGAGTGATTGGCAATCGGTGAGAATAGAAATGGTCTTTAATATTAATCTGGTTGTCAGGGATAAACTTTGACAAGCACACTGGCAGCTTCTGAATGGCGCTTGTCTCCATCTGCAATATTATATGCTGGTTGATAGCTCGTAACGTTAGTTAGCACTTCATAATGAATAAAGGCTGCAGCTTGATTGGTGTGGCTGGCAACCAGTAAAAAAAAAAAAAAAAGCACCGTCAACATCATGGAGCTCTCATAGGGGGTCATTCCGAGTTGTTCGCTCGCAAGCTGCTTTTAGCAGCTTTGCACACGCTAAGCCGCCGCCTACTGGGAGTGAATCTTAGCTTATCAAAATTGCGAACGAAAGATTAGCAGAATTGCGAATAGACACTTCTTAGCAGTTTCCGAGTAGCTCCAGACTTACTCGGCATCTGCGATCAGTTCAGTGCTTGTCGTTCCTGGTTTGACGTCACAAACACACCCAGCGTTCGCCCAGACACTCCTCCGTTTCTCCAGCCACTCCCGCGTTTTTCCCAGAAACTGTAGCGTTTTTTCGCGCACGCCCATAAAACGGCCAGTTTCCGCCCAGAAACACCCACTTACTGTCAATCACATTACGATCACCAGAACGAAGAAAAAACCTCGTAATGCCGTGAGTAAAATACCTAACTGCATAGCAAATTTACTTGGCGCAGTCGCACTGCGGACATTGCGCATGCGCATTAGCGACTAATCGCTCCGTTGCGAGAAAAAAATAACGAGCGAACAACTCGGAATGACCCCCATAATCACATTTTGTAACTAACAAACTACAGGTTGAGTATCCCATATCCAAATATTCCGAAATACGGAATATTCCGAAATACGTACTTTTTTGAGTGAGAGTGACATAGTGAAATCTTTGTTTTTTGATGGCTCAATGTACTCAAACTTTGTTTAAAACACAGTTATTAAAAATATTGTATTAAATGACCTTCAGGCTGTGTGTATAAGGTGTATATGAAACATAAATGAATTGTGTGAATGTACACACACTTTGTTTAATGCACAAAGTTATTAAAAATATTGGACAAAATGACCTTCAGGCTGTGTGTATAAGGTATATATGAGACACAAATGCATTCTGTACTTAGATTTGGGTCCCATCACCTTGATATCTCATTATGGTATGCAATTATTCCAAAATACTGAAAAATCCGATATCCAAAATACCTCTGGTCCCAAGCATTTTGGATAAGGGATACTCAACCTGTATTACAGTAATGTGAATAAAAAAAAATGCAACGGACTTTTTTTTTTTTTTTTTTCCCATCGAGCCTAGCATGCCGAAACAGCTGTTTTCACTGTATCTGGTCTATAGATCGACACTAAAACGCTCTAAAGTCAATAGGTCGACCACGAACGGGTGACGGGGTCAAAAGCTCGACATGGCCAATAAGTTGCCATGTAAAAGGTAGAGTTCAAAAGATCGACCGGTTCAAAAGGTCACGTAATAGGCGACACACTTTATTTTTCCCCCCCAAGTTTTTCATACTTTACCATCCTTGTGGACTATACTTGGGAAGCGAGCCATGCAAGGAGACGCGGTACACTAATTGTGCCTTTTTGTGGCAGAAAAGTGACAAAGCACCCAAAAAACTTTCAAAAATGTTTCTACCTTTTTTGTGATGACCGTTTCCGTCTCGACCTTTTGACCCTGTCGACCTAATGCATGTCTACCATTAGTGGTCGACCTATTGACTGTAGACCTTTAGGGGTATATTCAATTAAAGTCTGATCCATTCCGACATCTATTTGTCGGAATGGATCCGACAACCCCTATACAATACCCATCTTAATTCAACTTTTTCAAGTCGAATTTAAGATGGGACGCAGAGGAGGCGAGGGGGGCGAGCCGCGGGGAGACAGCCGGTGGGCGTACAGGAGAGATCAGCGCTACAGTACAGTAGCGCTGCAGCAGGATGTCACTCAGCCGCCCGACCTCACGGCAGCTTCCACCCGGCTCCAGCAGCGTGCTGGAGCCGAATGGAAGCTGCCGTGAGGTCGGGCGGCTGAGTGACATCCAGCTGCAGCGCTACTGTAGCGCTGATCTCCCTGTATGCCCGCAGGCTGTCCCTGCGGCTTCCCCCCCCCCCCCTCGCCGCCTCCGGGTTCGCATCTCAGTCCAACATCATTTTGATGTCGGACTGAGATGGTCGAAAAGGGGGCCAAAACCTGTCGGATTTGGTCCCGTTATCGACATTAACACATGGCTCGGCAGCTATTCTCCCGATCCACGTGCTTTTCGACAAGTCGAAAAAGTTAGTAAAATATTGAATATGTCGAATCAGGATTTGACCCAAAAAAGTTGAAAACTGCCGTCTTTTCGACAGACGACAGTTTTCAGCTTCAATTGAATATACCCCTTATAGTGTAGATCTAATGGTCCACACCTGTTTTCCCCTTGTTTAGGCAATTTTAAGTATACTTATTATTTAACAAATGCAGATCGCTGTGTTAGTAAAACATTTCAGACCAAAGTTCCCTTTATTTATTAATGGGGGCTGCAGTCTGGGCCAAATTTACTAAACTTGTCATTGGCCACTTTACAAGATGGTCTTTGGCCACTGCAAGCTAGTTTTGTAAGAGGAGAAATTTTGGATCCCTCTCCAGTTGCTGTAATGAGTGCATACACATTTCCGATGCACGTGCACACACATTCGCTCCCTGGAGGGCAGCTACAGTTGTGTCCGCACTTACTGGGTATCCGTGCACCAGTGCGACTGACAAAGTGAGAGGTGTAGCGTCCCATATTTTTCTTTACATTTTGTGTCTTAGTCGTATCCTAGATGCAGTGAAAAGCCTCTCGCTGTGTACAAGAGACCCTCGGCTGCGACCTGAACTGCGCAGGAATTGGTTGTATGCACTTACGAAAGCTCAGATGAAGCGCAGTGGTAATTGGCGCAAGAAAAAGCTGCGACCGTTCGCATCTGAGACCATTTTACATAGATTCTGACTCGTCACCTGAGGAATAACAAATGTCACACACGGTGTAAGAGAACAATGCAGTTTTGTCGCTTAGGTGTTTTAATTATGCAAATAAAACGGACATTTGAACAACAAAAAAATCCACTCAATATGGTTAAATCACATGGGACTTGGCGCTCCCCGAGGGGCTATTTGATGCAACTGAAGCAGCCGTAAGAAAGTACAGATCTGTAGGAAGTGAGGTCTTTCCCCGTTGCATTTGGCTTTTGCGGAGATGGCCTCTTTCCCCGGATGCACCTTCCTGGCAAGCAACTGATAAATAGCTTAAATTGCAGCAAACAAATGGAAGGTATAAAACCTGATTCTATTTTACCCCAAAATCCTTCCGTACACTAGTACCCGATTCTGAGAGATTTGAGCACTTCATGCACAGACATGTATTACAGTTGGTCTTTCCATAATCATACATAGAAACCACTCATTTGGACTTCAATCCCTTTTTTTTTTTTTACAGATTAGGACTTCCATCTCTGTTGAGTCGGAACCCAGGAAAACTAAACGAGAAGCCATCCTACATGGCGATGACTTCAGCTGCTGAGCGAAAGAGAAAGCTATTATGGTAAACTTCTATACCTTGTACTACTGTATGCACACCTGGAATTAGGGCTCAGTTCCGACATCATTGTGGAAATCTCATAGCTAACACTTTGATGGTGGAATGTGTACTCTGTTGGCACTTACACCTGTGTTCCATAGTTTTTATACAAGGCAGATTTTTACAGATCTGTATAGAGACGAGTTCCACAATTGCTATTAAAATATAATAATAAGCGAATAGCAAACATTTCTGCAGCGGGGTACACTGGTTATTCCACAGGAAATAACATTGGGGTGTAGAGTTGGATCTTGATCCGAGGCACCAACAGGCTAAAAACTGTCACTGTTCCCAGGATGCACTGCACCGCCTCCTCTATATAACCCCTCCTCCGTGCACAGTAGCTCCGTTTTAAAGTTGGTGCCTGCAGTGCAGGTCACTAACAGAGGGGGCTGCCTGAGGCAGCCCTGAAGACTTTGAAAAATGAAGAAAGCTTTTGCTATGCTGACTGAGCCGCAGCACTTCTATGTCTGGGAGACATGCCGTGCTGCTGCTCCATCACCTCCCCTTTGCGGCGCTGTATACTCCCGCGGCCTGGTCCCGGGTGCTTACAGCGGAGACACACCGGTGTTTTGGCACACCGCCACTGCATCATCTCCAGGAACGCATGTGGCTGCAGGACTTGGGGAGGAGGTAAGTGTCCCCCAGGAGGACCCGCTGGGTACAAATCGCGATTCGCATGCGGCCCATAGGAGACGGACCGCTCGGTTGGCGTGGACACTGTACTGCTCAGGGACCCCACTATATCCACCAGGGCAGTAAACGGAGCACAGGCATATATTTTAGGCTCCACTAAGTACCAGTGGTTAAGTCCAGCACTGTGGGGATAGAGCGCTGCCTGTAGCCCCTCCCCCCAGCTCCGGGCGCCATCTACTGCAGATGTTCCTGCCCTGGAGCTGCTTTCACTTTCCCCTCACTCCCTGCTGAGACCTGGCGCCATTTTTAGCTGAAGGGCTGCTCTCTATGGGATTGCTGGGTGCTGTCTCCTCTGTATAGCCGCCTGTTCCAGCGCTGTGCTTATACAGGACACTTGAGTATTCTACCTGTCATTTGACTGTGTTAGTTAAGAAATAAGTGTTTTGCTGACAGAATAGGTGGTACAATTATTCTGTGATATACATCCAGTACTGCTGTGCATTGTTATATCTCTCTGCATATACATATCTGCTATTGTAAGTAAATTGTCTGTCCAGTGCAGTATTATAGTTGTGTACATTATTCCTGCATTGTGTTTGTGACTGAGTGTGCCATATAGCTACTGCGTGTGCTCTCCTTTTCAAGTGTATCACACCCTTGCTATCACTATATTCTAAACCCTCTGAGGATAAGTGCGTCAGGGTCCACATTTCTTTGAATATAAATATTCATATATAGTGCTACACAATCTATACATCTCAGTGTATTTTTTCTGTGTATTTTTAGTCACCCCATACCGATTAATTTCTCTGTTTGTGTCCTGCTTTTATCAGCACATAAATCAGGGGATTACAGTATTACTATTGTTTGGCTATGTTGTACTGTGTGCCCCACAGCTACATTCCTCATAATGTCTGCCACACAGGGCGGGAATTCCGTGGACGCTCCTGCATCAGGCAGTGCTGCTTCCACAGATTTACCGAGAGGGGATCCTGCTGCTGGGCATGTCTGTACTGGGTCCCTTACATCTCCCACTCCACCTGTGGCCCCCGCGGCCAACCAAGAGCCACCGTGGGATGCCTTTTCTTGTATGTTAAATACTTTGGTAACACGTCTTACGCCCCCTGTGCCATTGCAGCCACAAATTGTCCTTGTAGCTAACCCGCCTTGGGCGGACACACTATCTAACCAGATACAGGTTTTGAATAAATCCTTGTTAAACAGAAGTCTATATCTCAGCCCTCTGGGGCTAAGGGGTCCTCTAAGCGTGTGATTTCCTCCTCTCAATCCACTCATGTTTCAGATACTTCTTCTGATGAAGATGGGGCCTATACTGTTCCGACTGATTCTGACTCGGCAGACTCTGATGGGGAGCATGTACCTCAGGTTTATGTCCCTGAATCAGCGGCTCAGGTCTCAAATGATGGTTCTGACTCCGGAGGTCCGCTTTGGTGGCTCCAGGATCAACAGTTGAGTAGGGGCCGTCCTTTCTGGATTCCCCACTGGGTCCTCCTGACGACGGACGCCAGTCTGCGGGGATGGGGCGCGGTGTTCGAGCAACACACACTCCAGGGTCGCTGGACCAAGTCTCTCCTCCCCATCAACATTCTGGAACTGCGTGCAGTGTTCAATGCCTTGACACTAGCCCTGTCTCTGTTAAGGAACAGGCCTGTTCAAGTACAGTTGGACAACACCACCGTGGTGGTGTACATAAATCGTCAAGGTGGCACTTGAAGCCGAAAAGCAATGATGGAAGTGTCCAGAATTCTTCAATGGGCGGAACGCCATCTGCCAGCAATATCGGCAGTGTTCATTCTGGGTGTCCTCAACTGGGAAGCGGATTTCCCAGTCGTCAGGATGTACACACCGGAGAGTGGAGCCTTCATCCAGAGGTGTTTCAACTCCTAGTGCACAAGTGGGGCCTACCAGATGTAGACCTGATGGTGTCTCGACACAATCACAAAGTTTCGGTCTTCGGATCACTGACAAGTGATCCTCAAGCAGCGTTCGTGGACGCACTGGCAATTCCATGGAAATTTCGACTGCCATACGTGTTCCCTCCGATGTCACTCCTGCCCAGGGTTCTGTGGAAGTTCAAGCAAGAAGGAGGAATGCTACTTCTAGTCGCTCCAGTGTGGCCCAGACGGCATTGGTTCTCAGACCTACAGGGTCTTTCGATGGAACGTCCTCTAATACTTCCTCAACGCCTAGACCTACTCGTTCAGGGCCCTTTTGTCTACCCAGACCTGGCCAGACTGGCTTTGACGGCGTGGCTCTTGAAGCGTCACTCCTGAAGGCAAAGGTTTTCTCTGAGGTGGTCATCCAAACTATTTTGAAGGCCCGGAAACCGGCTTCGGCTCGGATTTACTACAGGGTCTGGAACTCTTACTTAACCTGGTGTGTTGCTAATAACTACGATGTTTACAAGTACAGAACCCCATGGCATCTGGCTTTTCTGCAACAGGGCCTGGACTTAGTCGGTGTGGTTTCAGAGGAAACTTGCGTCTATTCCTGACGTTCATACCTTCACACAGGATGTCTTGCGGATACAACCTCCCTATGTCCCTCCTGTGGCTCCATTATTATCTGTCTGTTGTCCTTAATGCCCTGCGAGGGTCTCCCTTTGAGCCTCTTGATTCGGCTGACCTGAAATGGCTTGCTATTAAGGTCCTGTTCCTGTTGGCTATTGCCTCTGCTAGAAGAGTGTCGTACTTAGGCCCTTTTTACCTGTCGTCCGCCCTTCCTGATATTTTATTGTGACCGGGCAGTTCTCCGTACTTGCCCTTGTTATCTGCCTAAGGTGGTGTCATCTTTCCACCTTAACCAAGAGATTGTGGTTCTGGCCTTTATCTCTCCTGGTTTGTCTTCCAAAGAAAGGTCTTTGGATGTGGTATGAGCTCTCCGTATATATGTGGAGAGGACTGCCTCCTTTCGGAGGTCTGATTCCCTCTTCGTATGGTTTGGTTTTCACAAACGTGGCTGGCCTGCAAACTTTTGCCAGATGGATTAGAATGGTGATTGCACAAGCTTATGCGCAGGCTGGTCTACCAGCTCCTGCTGCTATCAAGGCCTATTTTACTCAGTCTGTCGGACCTTCTTGGGTGGCTCGCCGTGGCGTGTCCGCAGGACAATTGTGCAAGGCGGCTACGTGGTCCTCTGTGAACATCAGGTTCTATGCCTTTGATACTTCCGCCTCCCTGGATACCTACTTTGGACGCTGGGTTCTAGTTCCCGCTACAGTGCGTCCCCTCCCATAAGGAATTTCTTTAGGACATCCCCAACGTTATTCCCTGTGGAATACCAGTATACCCCGCTGCAGAAAAGGAGATTTATGGTAGTCTTACCATTGTTAAATCTCTTTCTGCGAGGTGCACTGGATTCCACAGGGCGCCCACCCTGACGCAATTAGCTTCTTTGGATTTGTATGGCATTAGCCGCTGGTCCCTTCTCCTGTCGTGAGAACGAGGTTCTATGTGACTAACATCTACCGTCTCTTTACCTGCTACTGCATTGGACTGGTTAACAAAACTGAGCCTCTGTACACGGAGGAGGGGTTATATAGAGGAGGCGGTGCAGTGCATCCTGGGAACAGTCAAAGTTTTTAGCCTGTTGGTGCCTCGGATCAAGATCTAACTCTACACCCCGATGTTATTCCCTGTGGAATCCAGTGTACCTCGCAGAACGAGATTTAACAATGGAAAGTCTACCATAAATCTCCTTTTATTTATGTCCTTTCTTGCGTGTGGTCAACTTTCTTGTTGATGTGTTTACTGCTTCCTAGTGTCCTGAATAGTCCAGCTGACAAAATATCCACCAAATGTTTAAGTGACGTGGCTAATTATGTTCTTCGTATTCTAGGAGATATAAAATATTGTAACTTTTAATTGTTTTCGTCAAACGGAACGGTATATAAAGTCAACTTACTAGGTATTTTGGTAGGGTAGGACAGATCGTGTAATGGTTAGCATTACTGCCTCACAGCACTGAGGTCATGGGTTCAATTCCCACCATGGCCCTAACTGTGTGGAGTTTGTATATTCTCCCCGTACTGGTGTTTCCGCTGGGTACTCCGGCTTCCTCCCACCATCCAAAAATAAACTGGTAGGTTAATTGGCTCCTGATAAAAAATTAACCGTAGCATGAATGTGTGTGCGTGTACATGTGGTAGGGAATATAGATTGTAAACTCCACTGTGGCAGGGACTGATGTGAATGGCCAAATATTGCCTCTGTAATGCACCGCGGAATATGTGTGTGCTGTATAAATAACTGGTAATAAATAAATAATATTTTGTTTGCTGCCCGGAAACCTATGGATAATTCTTTATCATTTCCACCACTAGTCTTGTAGGTATCTACTCTGTAAAGTTCAAAGTGGATGGTACTGCACTTGGCTGAAACTGCGAATTTTGGAGTACAGGTTGAGTCTCCCTTATCCAAAATACTTTGGACCGGAAGTATTTTGGATATCTGATCTTTCCGTATTTTGGAATAATTGCATACCATAATGAGATATCATGGTGATGGGACCTAAATCTAAGCACAGAATGCATTTATGTTACATATACACCTTATACACACAGCCTGAAGGTCATTTTAGCCGATATTTTCTCTGACGTACTAGTGGATGCTGGGAACTCCGTAAGGACCATGGGGAATAGCGGCTCCGCAGGAGACTGGGCACAAAAGTAAAGCTTTAGGACTACCTGGTGTGCACTGGCTCCTCCCCCTATGACCCTCCTCCAAGCCTCAGTTAGATTTTTGTGCCTGGCCGAGAAGGGTGCACACTAGGGGCTCTCCTGAGCTTCTTAGTGAAAGTTTAGTTTTAGGTTTTTTATTTTCAGTGAGACCTGCTGGCAACAGGCTCACTGCATCGAGGGACTAAGGGGAGAAGAAGCGAACCTGCCTGCTTGCAGCCAGCTTGGGCTTCTTAGGCTACTGGACACCATTAGCTCCAGAGGGACCGAACACAGGCCCAGCCTCGGAGCTCGGTCCCGGAGCCGCGCCGCCGGCCCCCTTACAGAGCCAGAAGCAAGAAGAGGTCCGGAAAAATCGGCGGCAGAAGACATCAGTCTTCAACAAGGTAGCGCACAGCACTGCAGCTGTGCGCCATTGTTACTCAGGCACACTTCACACTTCGGTCACTGAGGGTGCAGGGCGCTAGGGGGGGGCGCCCTGAGCAGCAATGTAAACACCTTGGCTGGCAAAAATACACCACATATAACCCCCAGGGCTATATGGATGTATTTTAACCCCTGCCAGAACTCACTAAAAAGCGGGAGAAAAGGCCGCCGAGAAGGGGGCGGAGCCTATCTCCTCAGCACACGGGCGCCATTTTCCATCACAGCTCCGCTGGAAGGACGTCTCCCTGACTCTCCCCTGCAGTCCTGCACTACAGAAAAGGGTAAAAAAGAGAGGGGGGCACTAATTTGGCGCAGTTTTAATAATAACAGCAGCTATAAAGGGAAAAGCACATTTTATAGTGGGATTCCTGTCTATATATAGCGCTCTGGTGTGTGCTGGCATACTCTCCCTCTGTCTCCCCAAAGGGCTAGTGGGGTCCTGTCCTTTATCAGAGCATTCCCTGTGTGTGTGCGGTGTGTCGGTACGATTGTGTCGATATGTTTGAGGAGGAAAATGAGATGGAGGCGGAGCAATTGCCTATTATAGAGTTGTCACCCCCTAGGGAGTCGACACCTGAGTGGATGAGCTTATGGAAGGAATTGCGTGACAGTGTCAGCTCTTTACGAAAGACAGTGGACGACATGAGACAGCCGGCTACTCAGCTTGTGCCTGTCCAGGGGTCTCAAACGCCATCAGGGGCTTTAAAACGCCCGTTACCTCAAATGGCAGACACAGACACGGATACTGACTCCAGTGTCGATGATGAGGAGACAAACGTGACTTCCACTAGGGCCACACGTTACATGATTGAAGCAATGAAAAATGTATTGCATATCTCTGATAATACAAGTACCACTAAGAAGGGTATTATGTTTGGTGAGAAAAAACTGCCTGTAGTTTTTCCTGTATCCGAGGAATTAAATGAAGTGTGTGATGAGGCGTGGGTTTCCCCCGATAAAAAACTGATAATTCCTAAAAGGTTATTGGCATCATACCCTTTCCCGCCAGAGGA
Source organism: Pseudophryne corroboree (assembly GCF_028390025.1). NCBI lineage: Eukaryota > Metazoa > Chordata > Amphibia > Anura > Myobatrachidae > Pseudophryne > Pseudophryne corroboree. The sequence goes on along the minus strand of NC_086454.1, from coordinate 72,231,175 downwards.
TAGGGCACGTTGGGAAACACCCCCTAGGGTGGATAAAGCGCTCACACGCTTGTCTAAACAGGTAGCACTACCCTCTCCTGATACGGCCGCCCTAAAGGAACCTGCCGATAGAAAGCTGGAGAATATCCTAAAATGTATATACACTCACACGGGTGTTATACTGCGACCAGCAATCGCCTCAGCCTGGATGTGCAGTGTGGGCGTGGCGTGGTCGGATTCCCTGACTGAAAATATTGATACCCTAGATAGGGACAGTATATTACTGACTATAGAGCATTTGAAGGATGCATTTCTATATATGCGTGATGCACAGAGGGATATTTGCCGACTGGCATCAAGAGTTAGCGCGCTGTCCATTTCTGCAAGAAGAGGTTTATGGACGCGGCAGTGGTCAGGTGATGCGGATTCTAAAAGGCACATGGAAGTATTGCCTTATAAGGGGGAGGAGTTATTTGGGGTAGGTCTATCAGACCTGGTAGCCACGGCAACTGCTGGAAAATCCACATTTTTACCCCAGGTAGCTTCTCAACCTAAGAAGACGCCGTATTATCAGGCGCAGTCCTTTCGGCCCCATAAGGGCAAGCGGGCAAAAGGCGCCTCATTTCTGCCCCGTGGCAGAGGGAGAGGAAAAAGGCTGCAGCAAACAGCCAGTTCCCAGGAACAAAAGCCCTCTCCCGCCTCCGCAAAGTCCTCAGCATGACGCTGGGGCTTTACAAGCGGACTCAGGCACGGTGGGGGCCCGTCTCAAGAAGTTCAGTGCGCAGTGGGTCCACTCGCAAGTGGACCCCTGGATCCTTCAGGTGGTATCTCAGGGGTACAAATTGGAATTCGAGACGTCTCCCCCTCGCCGTTTTCTAAAGTCTGCTTTACCGACGTCTCCCTCAGACAGGGAGGCAGTATTGGAAGCTATTCACGAGCTGTATTCCCAGCAGGTGATAATCAAGGTACCCCTCCTACAACAGGGAAAGGGTTACTATTCCACACTATTTGTGGTACCGAAGCCGGACGGCTCGGTGAGACCAATTTTAAATCTAAAATCCTTGAACACTTACATACAAAGGTTCAAATTCAAGATGGAGTCACTCAGAGCAGTGATTGCAAACCTGGAAGAAGGGGACTATATGGTGTCTCTGGACATCAAAGATGCTTACCTACATGTCCCAATTTACCCTTCTCACCAAGGGTACCTCAGGTTTGTGGTACAGAACTGTCACTATCAGTTTCAGACGCTGCCGTTTGGATTGTCCACGGCACCCCGGGTCTTTACCAAGGTTATGGCCGAAATGATGATACTCCTTCGAAGGAAGGGAGTTTTAGTTATCCCTTACTTGGACGATCTCCTGATAAGGGCAAGATCCAGGGAACAGTTGGAAGTCGGGGTAGCACTATCTCAGATAGTGCTGCGCCAGCACGGTTGGATTCTCAATATTCCAAAATCGCAGCTGATCCCGACGACACGCCTTCTATTCCTAGGGATGATCCTGGACACAGTCCAGAAAAAGGTGTTTCTCCCGGATGAGAAAGCCGGGGAGTTATCCGAACTAGTCAGAAATCTCCTAAAACCAGGCCAAGTCTCAGTGCATCGATGCACAAGGGTCCTGGGAAAGATGGTGGCTTCTTACGAAGCAATCCCATTCGGCAGATTCCACGCAAGAACCTTCCAGTGGGATCTGCTAGACAAATGGTCCGGGTCGCATCTTCAGATGCATCAGCGGATAATCTTGTCACCAAGGACAAGGGTGTCTCTCCTGTGGTGGTTGCAGAGTGCTCATCTTCTAGAGGGCCGCAGATTCGGCATTCAGGACTGGGTCCTGGTGACCACGGATGCCAGCCTGAGAGGCTGGGGAGCAGTCACACGGAAGAAATTTCCAGGGCTTGTGGTCAAGCCTGGAGACATCACTTCACATAAATATCCTGGAGCTAAGGGCCATCTACAATGCTCTAAGCCTAGCAAGACCTCTGCTTCAAGGTCAGCCGGTGCTGATCCAGTCAGACAACATCACGGCAGTCGCCCACGTAAACAGACAGGGCGGCACAAGAAGCAGGAGGGCAATGGCAGAAGCTGCAAGGATTCTTCGCTGGGCGGAAAATCATCTGATAGCACTGTCAGCAGTGTTCATTCCGGGAGTGGACAACTGGGAAGCAGACTTCCTCAGCAGACAAGACCTCCACCCGGGAGAGTGGGGACTTCACCCAGAAGTCTTCCACATGATTGTGAACCGTTGGGAAAAACCAAAAGTGGACATGATGGCGTCCCGCCTCAACAAAAAACTAGACAGGTATTGCGCCAGGTCAAGGGACCCTCAGGCAATAGCTGTGGACGCTCTGGTAACACCGTGGGTGTACCAGTCAGTGTATGTGTTCCCTCCTCTGCCTCTCATACCCAAGGTACTGAGAATCATAAGAAGGAGAGGAGTAAGGACTATACTCGTGGCTCCGGATTGGCCAAGAAGGACTTGGTACCCGGAACTTCAAGAGATGCTCACAGAGGACCCGTGGCCTCTACCTCTAAGAAGGGACCTGCTCCAGCAGGGACCCTGTCTGTTCCAGGACTTACCGCGGCTGCGTTTGACGGCATGGCGGTTGAACGCCGGATCCTGAAGGAAAAAGGCATTCCGGATGAAGTCATCCCTACCCTGATCAAAGCCAGGAAGGATGTAACCGTACAGCATTATCACCGTATTTGGCGTAAATATGTTGCGTGGTGCGAGGCCAGGAAGGCCCCTACAGAGGAATTTCAACTGGGTCGTTTCCTGCATTTCCTGCAAACAGGACGGTCTATGGGCCTCAAATTAGGGTCAATTAAGGTTCAAATTTCGGCCCTGTCGATTTTCTTCCAGAAAGAACTGGCTTCAGTTCCTGAAGTTCAGACGTTTGTCAAGGGGGTACTGCATGTACAGCCTCCTTTTGTGCCTTCAGTGGCACCTTGGGATCTCAATGTAGTTTTGGGGTTCCTAAAATCACATTGGTTTGAACCACTCACCACTGTGGACTTAAAATATCTCACATGGAAAGTGGTAATGCTGTTGGCCCTGGCTTCAGCCAGGCGTGTCTCAGAATTGGCGGCTTTATCCTATAAAAGCCCTTACCTAATTTTTCATACGGACAGGGCAGAATTGAGGACTTGTCCTCAATTTCTCACTAAGGTGGTTTCAGCGTTTCACTTGAACCAGCCTATTGTGGTACCTGCGGCTACTAACGACTTGGAGGACTCCAAGTTGCTGGACGTAGTCAGGGCCCTGAAAATATATGTTTCCAGGACGGCTGGAGTCAGAAAATCTGACTCGCTGTTTATCCTGTATGCACTCAACAAGCTGGGTGCTCCTGCTTCTAAGCAGACTATTGCTCGTTGGATTTGTAGTACAATTCAGCTTGCACATCCTGTGGCAGGCCTGCCACAGCCAAAATCTGTAAAAGCCCATTCCACAAGGAAGGTGGGCTCATCTTGGGCGGCTGCCCGAGGGGTCTCGGCTTTACAACTTTGCCGAGCAGCTACTTGGTCAGGGGCAAACACGTTTGCTAAATTCTACAAATTTGATACCCTGGCTGAAGAGGACCTGGAGTTCTCTCATTCGGTGCTGCAGAGTCATCCGCACTCTCCCGCCCGTTTGGGAGCTTTGGTATAATCCCCATGGTCCTTACGGAGTTCCCAGCATCCACTAGGACGTCAGAGAAAATAAGAATTTACTTACCGATAATTCTATTTCTCGTAGTCCGTAGTGGATGCTGGGCGCCCATCCCAAGTGCGGATTGTCTGCAATACTTGTACATAGTTATTGTTACAAAAATCGGGTTATTATTGTTGTGAGCCATCTTTTCAGAGGCTCCTCTGTTATCATGCTGTTAACTGGGTTCAGATCACAGGTTGTACGGTGTGATTGGTGTGGCTGGTATGAGTCTTACCCGGGATTCAAAATCCTTCCTTATTGTGTACGCTCGTCCGGGCACAGTATCCTAACTGAGGCTTGGAGGAGGGTCATAGGGGGAGGAGCCAGTGCACACCAGGTAGTCCTAAAGCTTTACTTTTGTGCCCAGTCTCCTGCGGAGCCGCTATTCCCCATGGTCCTTACGGAGTTCCCAGCATCCACTACGGACTACGAGAAATAGAATTATCGGTAAGTAAATTCTTATTTTTTAGAACTTTGGGCATTAAACAAAGTGTGTGTACATTCACACAATTCATTATGTTTAATATACACCTTATACACACAGCCTGAAGATCATTTAATACAATATTTTCTCTAACGTCCTAGAGGATGCTGGGACTCCGTAAGGACCATGGGGATAGACGGGCTCCGCAGGAGACATGGGCACTTTAAGAAATACTTTGGATCTGGGTGTGCACTGGCTCCTCCCTCTATGCCCCTCCTCCAGACCTCAGTTTGATACTGTGCCCAGTGGAGACTGGGTGCTTTCAGGGAGCTCTGCTGAGTTTCCTGTAAAAGAAAGTACTGTATTTTAGTTAGGTTTTTTATTTTCAGGGAGCCTGCTGGCAACAGACTCCCTGCATCGAGGGACTGAGGAGAGAGAAACAGACCCACTTCTCTGAGTTTCAGGGCTCTGTTTCTTAGGCTACTGGACACCATTAGCTCCAGAGGGATCGGTACGCAGGTCTCACCCTCGCCGTCCGTCCCAGAGCCGCACCGCCCTCCTCGCAGAGCCGGAAGAATGAAGCCGGGTGAGTATGTGAGGAGAAGACTTCAGAGGCGGCAGAAGAAATGATCTTCATAAGAGGTAACGCACAGCAGTGAAGCGGTGCGCCATTGCTCCCATTCACCTCACACACTCCGGTCACTGTAAGGGTGCAGGGCGCAGGGGGGGCGCCCTGGGCAGCAATAAACACCTCAGGTGGCAAATGCACATATATACATGTACAGCTGGGCACTGTACGTGTATAAAAAGAGCCCTCGCCATGTTATTTGTAAATTTGAGCAGGACGGAAGCCCGCCGCCGAGGGGGCGGGGCTTCACCCTCAGCACTCACCAGCGCCATTTTTTCTCCACGGCACCGCTGAGAGGAAGCTCCCCGGACTCTCCCCTGCTTAACACACGGTGAAAGAGGGTTTTAAAGTAGAGGGGGGGGGCACATAATTGGTGCATATGCATTATACATAAGCGCTACTGGGTAAACATTCTGTGTTTTTTCCTGGATCATATAGCGCTGGGGTGTGTGCTGGCATACTCTCTCTGTCTCTCCAAAGGTCCTGGTGGGGAACCTGTCTTCAGAAAAGAGCTTCCCTGTGTGTGTGTGTGTGTGTGGTGTGTCGGTACGCGTGTGTCGACATGTCTGAGGTTGAAGGCTCACCTAAGGAGGAGGGGGAGTGTATGAATATTAGGTCTCCGTCGGCAGCGCCGACACCTGACTGGATGGATATGTGGAATGTTTTAAGTGCTAATGTTAATTTATTGCACAAAAGATTAGACAAAGCTGAAGCTAGGGTACAGTCAGAGAGTCAACCCATGTCTGTCCCTATGTCGCCGGGACCTTCGGGGTCTCAGAAGCGCCCACTATCCCAAATAGTTGACACAGATACCGACACGGATTCAGACTCCAGTGTCGACTACGATGATGCAAAATTGCAGCCAAGGATGGCTAAATGTATTCGATATATGATTATCGCAATTAAGATGTTTTGCATATTGCTGAGGAACCCCCTGTCCCTGACACGAGGGTACACATGTATAAGGGAAAGAAACCTGAGGTCACCTTTCCCTCCTCACATGAGCTGAACGAATTATGCGAAAAAGCATGGGAAACTCCAGACAAAAAACTGCAGATTCCCAAAAGGATTCTAACAGCGTATCCTTTCCCGTCACAGGACAGAATACGGTGGGAATCCTCCCCTAGGGTAGACAAAGCTTTGACACGCTTATCAAAAAAGATAGCGCTCCCGTCCCAAGATATGGCTACCCTCAAGGATCCTGCTGACCGCAAGCAGGAGGTTACCTTGAAGTCCATTTACACTCATTCTGGTACGTTGCTCAGACCGGCAATTGTGTCGGCCTGGGTTTGTAGTGCTGTAGCAGCATGGACAGATTCTTTATCAGTGGATATTGAGACCCTTGATAAGGATACCATTTTAATGACCCTAGGGCATATAAAAGATGCTGTCTTATAAATGAGGGATGCTCAAAGAGACATTAGTTTACTGGGTTCCAGAATAAACGCTATGTCCATTACTGCTAGGCGAGTCTTATGGACCCGACAGTGGACAGGGGATGCCGACTCAAAGAGGCATATGGAGTTTTTGCCGTACAAGGGTGAGGAATTGTTTGGAGAGGGCCTCTCGGACCTCGTCTCCACAGCTACAGCAGGTAAATCGAATTTTTTGCCTTATGTTCCCTCACAATCTAAGAAAGCGCCTCATTATCAAATGCAGTCCTTTCGTTTCAATAAAAGCAAAAGAGTACGTGGATCGTCCTTTCTTGCCAGGGGTAAGGGCAGAGGAAAAAAGCTGCACAACACAGCTAGTTCCCAGGAACAGAAGTCCTCCCCGGCCTCTGCAAAATCCACCGCATGACACTGGGGCTCCCCTGAGGGAGTCCGCTCCAGTGGGGGCACGTCTTCGACTTTTCAGCCACATCTGGGTTCACTCACAGGTGGATCCCTGGGCAATGGACATCGTTTCCCAGGGATACAGGCTTGAATTCGAAGAGGTGCCTCCTCGCCGGTTTTTCAAATCGGCGCTTCCAACTTCTCCCCTGGAAATTGAGATAGTGTTACAGGCGATTTGAAAATGGTGTCTTTAACAGTGGTGGCCGAGGTTCCCCTGCTTCAGAGGGGGAAGGGATACTACTCAACCCTGTTTGTGGTCCCGAAACCGGACGGTTCGGTCAGACCCATTTTGAAATTAAAGTCCCTGAACCTTTACTTAAAACGGTTCAAGTTCAAGATGGAATCGCTCAGAGCGGTCATCGCCAGCCTTGAACGGGGGGATTTTATGATATCGCTGGACATAAAGGATGCATACCTGCATGTTCCCATATATCCTCCTCATCAGGCCTACCTGAGATTTGCGATACAGGATTGTCATTGCCAATTTCAGACGTTGCCGTTTGGGCTTTCCACGGCCCCGAGAATTTTCACCAAGGTAATGGCGGAAATGATGGTGCTCCTGCGACAGCAGGGTGTCACAATTATCCCGTACTAGGACAATCTCCTCATAAAAGCGAGATCACAGGAGAAGTTGCAGAACAGCGTTTCCCTTTCACTGAAGGTGTTACAGCGACACGGCTGGATTCTCAATATTCCAAAGTCGCAGCTGGATCCTACGACTCGCTTGTCCTTGGGCATGATTCTGGATACAGACCAGAAAAGGGTTTTTCTTCCGGAAGAAAAAGCGCAGGAACTCATGACTCTAGTCAAGAACCTGTTGAAGCCGAAACAAGTGTCAGTGCATCATTGCACTCAAGTCCTGGGAAAAATGGTGGCGACATACGAAGCCATTCCCTTCGGCAGGTTACATGCAAGGACTTTCCAGTGGGACCTATTGGACAAATGGTCCGGGTCACATCTGCACATGCATCAGCGGATCACCGTGTCCCCCAGGGCCAGGGTTTCTCTCCTGTGGTGGCTGCAGAGTGCTCACCTTTCTAGAGGGCCGCAGGTTCGGCATTCAGGATTGGATCCTTGTGACCACGGACGCGAGCCTCCGCGGTTGGGGAGCAGTCACACAGGGAAGAAATTTCCAAGGCCTTTGGTCAAGTCAAGAGACTTGTCTTCACATCAACATCCTGGAACTGAGGGCCATATTCAACGCCCTACGTCAAGCGGAGACCTTACTTCGCGACCGACCGGTGCTGATTCAGTCGGACAACGTCACCGCAGTAGCTCATGTAAACCGCCAAGGCGGCACAAGGAGCAGAGTGGCGATGGCGGAAGCCACCAGAATTCTTCGCTGGGCGGAGAATCATGTAAGTGCACTGTCAGCAGTGTTCATTCCGGGAGTGGACAACTGGGAACCAGACTTCCTCAGCCGACACGACCTGCATCCAGGAGAGTGGGGACTTCATCAGGAAATCTTCGCACAGATTGCAAGTCGGTGGGGATTGTCCCAAATAGACATGATGGCGTCCCGTCTCAACAAAAAGCTACAAAGGTATTGCGCCAGGTCAAGAGATCCTCAGGCGGTAGCTGTGGACGCCCTAGTGACACCGTGGGTGTTCCAGTCGGTCTATGTATTTCCTCCTCCTCCTCTCATACCCAAGGTGTTGAGAATAATAAGAAAAAGAGGAGTGAGAACAAATACTCATTGTTCCAGATTGGCCAAGAAGGACCTGGTATCCGGATCTGCAGGAAATGCTCACAGAAGATCCGTGGCCTCTTCCTCTAAGACAGGACCTGTTGCAACAGGGTCCCTGTCTGTTCCAAGACTTACCGCGGCTGCGTTTGACGGCATGGCGGTTGAACGCCGGATCCTAGCGGAAAAAGGTATTCCGGATGAGGTCATTCCTACGCTAATAAAGGCTAGGAAGGACGTGACATCTAAACATTATCACCGAATATGGCGAAAATATGTTTCTTGGTGTGAGGCCAGGAATGCTCATACGGAAGAATTCCATCTAGGCCGTTTTCTTCACTTCCTACAGACTGGGTGAATTTGGGCCTAAAGTTAGGCTCCATTAAAGTTCAGATTTCGGCCTTATCCATTTTCTTTCAAAAGGAATTGGCCTCTCTGCCTGAAGTACAGACTTTTGTGAAGGGAGTACTGCATATTCAGCCTCCTTTTGTGCCTCCGGTGGCGCCTTGGGACCTTAACGTGGTGTTAAGTTTTCTTAAGTCACATTGGTTTGAACCACTTCAAACAGTGGAGTTGAAATATCTCACTTGGAAGGTGGTCATGTTGTTAGCCTTGGCTTCGGCTTGGCGAGTTTCGGAATTAGCGGCTTTATCACATAAAAGCCCCTATCTGGTTTTCCATATGGATAGAGCGGAATTGCGGACCCGTCCTCAATTCCTACCTAAGGTGGTCTCATCCTTTCATATGAACCAACCTATTGTCGTGCCTGTGGCTACACGGGACTTGGAGGATTCCGAGTCCCTTGATGTGGTCAGGGCTTTGAAGATTTACGTGGCCAGAACGGCTAGGATCAGAAAAACAGAAGCACTGTTTGTCCTATATCCAGCCAACAAGGTTGGCGGCCCTGCTTCAAAGCAGACTATTGCTCGCTGGATCTGTAACACGATTCAGCAGGCGCATTCTACGGCAGGATTGCCGTTACCAAAATCTGTTAAGGCCCATTCCACTAGGAAGGTGTGCTCGTCTTGGGCGGCTGCCCGAGGGGTCTCGGCACTACAGCTGTGCCGAGCTGCTTCTTGGTCGGGGTCAAACACCTTTGCAAAGTTCTATAAGTTTGATACCCTGGCTGAGGAGGACCTCCTGTTTGCTCAATCGGTGCTGCAGAGTCATCCGCACTCTCCCGCCCGTTTGGGAGCTTTGGTATAATCCCCATGGTCCTTACGGAGTCCCAGCATCCTCTAGGACGTTAGAGAAAATAAGATTTTAAACCTACCGGTAAATCTTTTTCTCGTAGTCCGTAGAGGATGCTGGGCGCCCGTCCCAAGTGCGGACTATTTCTGCAAGACTTGTATGTAGTTATTGCTTTCATAAGGGTTATGTTATAGTTTCGTCGGTTATGGACCGATGATATGTTGTTGTTCATACTGTTAACTAGATTGTATATCACAGGTTATATGGTGTAATTTGTGTGGCTGGTATGAATCTTGCCCTTAGATTAACTAAAATCCTTTCCTCGTACTGTCCGTCTCCTCTGGGCACAGTTTCTCTAACTGAGGTCTGGAGGAGGGGCATAGAGGGAGGAGCCAGTGCATACCCAGATCCAAAGTATTTCTTAAAGTGCCCATGTCTCCTGCGGAGCCCGTCTATCCCCATGGTCCTGACGGAGTCCCAGCATCCTCTACGGACTACGAGAAAAAGATTTACCGGTAGGTTTAAAATCTTATTTCTCTTACGTCCTAGAGGATGCTGGGGACTCCGTAAGGACCATGGGGTATAGACGGGCTCCGCAGGAGATAGTCAAAGTTCTTTTTAGGTGCCCTATGGGTGTGCACTGGCTCCTCCCTCTATGCCCCTCCTCCAGACCTCAGTTAGATCTTGTGCCCAGAGGAGAATGGGTGCACTGCAGAGAGCTCTCCAGAGTTTTCTGTGGAAAAATAATTTTGTTAGGTTTTTTATTTTCAGGTAGTCCTGTCGGCAACAGGCTCCCTGCATCGTGGGACCGAGGAGAGAGAAGCAGAGCTGGCTTGTAAAGTTGGGCACTGCTTCTAGGCTACTGGACACCATTAGCTCCAGAGGGAGTCGGAACACAGGTCTCACCTGGGGTTCGTCCCGGAGCCGCGCCACCGTCCTCCTCACAGATGCCGAAGATAGAAGCCGCATGAGAAGGCAGAAGACATCTTATTAAAATCTTATTAAAATTATTATTAAAATCTTATTTTTTAATAACTTTGTGTATTAAACAAAGTTTGTGTACATTGAGCCATCAAAAAACAAAGGTTTCACTATCTCACACTCACTCAAAAAAGTCCGTATTTCGGAATATTCCGTATTTCGGAATATTTGGATATGGGATATTCAACCTTTAAATGTATGAAGTAGTGATAAGAGTGGAGAAGTTGCCCATGGCAACCAATCAGCTGCTCTGAATAATTTTCTAGTATGCAAATTATAAATGTTACTTCAATGCTGATTGGTTGCCATGGGCAACTTCTCCGCTGGCTCACTTCTCCACTCTTAGCACTGCTTCATACATTTACCCCTATGTCTGTAAATATGTGGAGGTACCCAGTCACCTGAATGACCAAGCAGTGCATTGTCATGTTACGGAATTTTTTTTTTTATATATATATATTTTTTTTTTCCCATTTACATTTTTCTCAATGTGTTTTTTAAGTCTTGCAGCTGGCAGTGCCATTAAAGAGGACAACGCGCTAGTTCCCATCCCAAAACGTGTCCGGCAGGACATCCCCATCGACTGTAAAGCACTGCGGGTGAAAAGGGCAACAGGTAGGACTGAAATGATAAATCATGGTTTTACACTTTCACGTTTCACTGTCTGATGCAAGCCTGACATTTCCAGGATATCAACTTAATGGTGTGCTGCTGTAATCAGTCACCAATATATTTTCTGTGTGCGATATGTCCTTTTATGTTCTGGATTGGCAGTAATCTTTGCTGTAAGAGGTGTGGGCGGCTGATTTTTCGATGTTGTGGCTCAGACAAAGAAAAAGGTTTACTGCGTGATATTTTGTTTTAGCCTTTTAATGTTACTTGTTACTAAGTTACATCACTAGTCGGGATCTACACAGAACTGACCGGCAGCGGTAAGAGGAAACCTCGTCGGCCGGTCTGGGTGCTTTGTACGTATTGAACTGGAAACCCAGATATGATAATAAATGTTAAAAATAGATATAAAAAAAAATTGAAGACCATTACCAAAGGAAAAACCTTTTTTAATCTCCTGTATAATTGCCCAGATCTGTCACCCTGTAACTGTGTGGATAATGCTGGGAGTGGCTAGGAGCTCTCATTGGGTTAGCAGCAGGTCTATCACACCCAGTCCACAGCTGATTAGGCGAGAAACGCCCTCCCACACAGGTTACATCCAATGGGAGGCTCTGCCTTTGGCTGCTGTGTGTTCCCAGAGCAAGATTAACAGTGGAGCTGCAGCTCCAGGCCTACACCCCAAAATAGGCCCACTGCATACCCTCCAACAATTTACACATAAAAATCGGGACAAATTTTAAAAAGGGGTCGTGGCCTCGGGTACAGCGGCATGGTCACGCCCCTTTTCCTATACTTTCAATGGAAGTTTGGACAGCCAAAAATTGGTCCAGACCATAAAAAAAAAAGGTTCTGTACCTGCCAAAAAGGCCCTGCTGGAGGGTATGCCACTGCATCTGCAGCAAGTCTCTGCGCTGTAGAAAGGGGAAAAAAAAACCTTTTACTGCAGCGTCCTATGGGCGTCATTCTGACCTGATCGCTCGCTGCAGTTCATCGCAGCGCAGCCATCAGGTCAGAAGTGCGCATGCGCCGGCACCGCAGTGCGCCGGTGCATGGCTGACAGCCGGCGGCTGTCATTGCCTACCAATCGCTTCTGCCTGATTGGCAGGCAGAGGTGGTTGCTGGGCAGGAGGGGGTGTACGGCGGCGTTTTGTGGGCACGGTCCGGCTAACGCAGCCGCTGCGACCAGGGCACTGACGAGTAACTCCCGGCCAGCCGCAGGAGCTGCGATGGCTGGGAGTTTCTCTTCAAGTAGAAATGCATCGCCGCTGTGTGATGCTTTTGTACTTGTGCTAGCCCTGTGCTGGGCGTCCCCCCGCATGTCAGTGTAAGTGATCGTAACAGCTACGATCAGGTCGGAATGACCCCCTATGTCCTGCTGCCAATCCGCCTGCCTCCTCCGGCATCAACAATCCCCACTCCCTAACCGCGGCGTAGGTGTAACAAAAGCTGCTGCTGCCACCGACATAGATGTGTATGAAAGCGGCTCAGCGTAAGGCTTTCATAGCCCTCCCTGCACCGCATACTCTCTGAGCCCCGGAGCCTCCTCTGCGCGTGACGTCACAGAAGTGTCTCCCTGCCACAGCCGCACCCAGATCCCCAGAGGCCCTGACTCCGCAACACAGCACCTGGGCTGCTGGCCTGGAAGCCCCAAGATGGCTAATGTAACGGATAGAGTGGGTGATATCACGGAGGGTAATGTCTGGATGCTGAATCAATGTAAAAGGTGACAGTGCTGTGCAGTGTCACTGACAATGCACCGCACTCTCACCTTTTACATTGATTCAGTCAGTTCTGCCAGCCAGTCACTATTGTTAGCGCCGGTGTCCCAACGCGCCGCATTACAGGGAAGTAGACGCACTACTACAGCTCCCAGCATCCCTTAGCGCCGAAGCATTCCGGCACTAAGGCCTGCTGGAAGCTGTAGTTGGAGTTCATCTTCTTCCCTGTAATACGGCGCGTTGGGACACTGGAGCTAACAATAGTGATTGGCTGCTGTGCGAGTCTCCGGGAGAGCCACTGCCAAAGGGAGGACAGCAGCCTAGCTGCTTCCAGGAGAAGAAGCAGTAAAAACATTACCCGCCACTCCCCCACTTGCAGTACCTCCGAGTCCCATCCTCGGTACCCTCCCCCCCCCCCCCCCCTTCCGCCCATGCGCCACTGCCCACGGTGACTCCGGACCCCCACCAGCAGCATCCCCGCACCTGCCTCTCCCCCACCCACGGTGGTTCCGGACTCGCACCCGCGCCTCCATCATACCAGCCCCTCCCCCATCCGCGTCTCCCCGCACCTGCCACTCCCCCAACCACAGCACCTACTAGGTGATTCTTCAGACCCTGCGTGCGCTGTTCACGCCGTTGCAAGGGACTACGACTCCTTAACCATCGCACGCTCTTTGTCCGTGCAATATTTAACCATTCACACAATTATGATTGGAGGTAATACTCCATATAATACAAATATTGCACGCCACAAGGGTATGCAAGGGTTAAGGGGGGAACCCCCTTACGACGGTTTGAAGAGCGCCCGTAGGGCGCAATGAATCACCTAGTATAATAAGAATAATGCAATGTTTTCCTATGTGTCTGCTGTGCTTTCACTATTTGACTGTAGAGATAGGAGGAGATAGCTGACAAAAGCTGTTGCCATATGTGCAGCTTTCTTATATTGGGGAAGATGGATCAAACTATACAGAGATATAACATGGGATGGTTACCAATAGCAAATAATCAGCCTCTGTCATTTTCTAGACTGTGCTAGATAAATGTCGGAAGATAATTTGTTCAATGGTCAAATTATCAGCTTTTTTTGTTCTCTCTCTGGTTTGATGCATCTCCCCCATAGGGAGAAGACCTAACTCCATCAACACACACAAACATTTATTTATTTCCCCCCCCCACAGATTTATTGATCTTCTCCCATTGATTAATAAATTCATAAATGTCGTATCATAATAGATTGCTAGCAGAGGTGTCACCCTCTGAGGGGGAAACTAAAATGCCGGCTCCTCGGCTGTGAGACAGGGGCTGTACTGTGACATTATGACATAATGCCTTCGGAGTGATGAAAACTGGGTCAGCCCATAAGGCTACACCCACTTTTCAGACGCAGGACATGGGCCACATTAATGTTTGAGATGCATAAATGTCTGCTGTTCACACTTTGAGCATATTTATTTATGTTAGTAACATCGATGGTTCGTTACCTAAAACAGGGGTAACAATGTCTGAAGGTGGGTACACACTAGGCGACGTGCACTATGAGCGATGTTGCCTAGTGTTCTCCTTCCCCCGCCTCTTCCCCTGGGCCGGGCGGTCGGTTGCCGGCATACGCACTGAGTGATACGACGACCATATCGCTCAGTGACGTCAGGCAGCGGCTGGGCCGTGCAGGCAACAGTCCAAATCGAGCTGCATACACGGCCGTCTGCGCGGGGCCGCACATCGCTCGGAGGCATACACACTTGCCGAGAAAGTAAACGTCGATCAGGAAGGGTAAAAATGAGCGACGTCGCTCATTTTCTCAGCAAGTGTGTATGCACCATAACACTACAGCTGCTGAGGAACTTCACATCCCAGCATACTTTGCCACAGTTTTAGCATGCGTAGGGCCTGCTGGGATGTCTAGTTCCACAGCAGGTAGAGTTCCACATATTCCCTACCCATGACTTGGAATCTGTTATGTTCCCAGCTACAGTAAGAATGCCTGCTACTGCAACAAAGAAGTCGTGTTTTGCTTAAACCATTTACTAAGATGTTCCCTTTAATTGCCTGTAAAATAAGATCATCCGGTTTCTGAAGATACACACGCTGTAGTGACTGGAGCGTTTATAGAATAACCATCCCAATCTGTGGAATTATTGTACACTAAGTTTAATAGGCCAGTGTTGCCAATCCATTGATAGTATCTCTCTAATCCACAGGATTATCAAAAGCAAAGGACAATGGCGCTCAAAGGCGCATTCCCAGGAGCATTTCCGACGGGAGTTTAGTTGTCTGTGCTAAAAAGAAACCTTTCTCCTTCCTCGGATCATCTCAGCCATTTTTACAAGCTGCAAAGAAAAAGTAGCCCAGGACATCTGGAACCCATTTTTCACTTTAATGACTAGCAACCTAGTCATTGTCTTACTGAACATGCATTATTACAAATGCAAAATACAGAGAAACCTGTACTTGGGGTACAGAAGTATTATTCATGTTTTTATATGTTTGTTTTACTATAAACCGTCCCATACATTTTCCATGTCTGTGCATCATGAGAGTAGTGTTTTGGTTTTAATATGTGCTTGTGGCCTTGTTTTACTACTTCAATGGGATCTCTAGCATAGCCGTCTACTTTACCCGAACAATGGATGGTTATCTGTATGCTGTATTATACACCAGTGATGTGGAGTTACAGGGGGAAAAAAATTGTTTTTTTTTGTAGATTCTTTTGTATAACGAAACAAGCAATGTCCTCTGAGGGGACGATTACAGATAATTCAGCCCTGCCTCCTGGTGGTACAGTCCAGATCTGTGAATGGCAATAATTATCTATTTCATCAATGAGCTGTACAGTATTGCCAACCCATATATAGCAGGTTGTGCGGTTTCTTTCTTTCTTTTTTTCTTTCTTTTTTTTTTCTTTTTTCTTTTTTTCTTTCTTTAAATGTACAATTTTCTTTTACATTTTTTTCTGAACAGACCAGACTTTTTTTCAGCCAAAACTCAGATCTGGATTGTTCTCCAGCATAAAGCCTCCCATATATAAACAGGGGGTTCCCCCCTTGCTGGCACCCACCCTTATAACTGTGGTATTCCCTTTTAGCCTTTTCCCTAAGTGTTCAGTAGATACATCATGCGTTTAAAAAACCTGTTTGATAGCAAAATTTGCTCCGGTCACCTCTTTCTTTGACGTTAATTTTAGTAAAGTGCATTTTCTTTCCCATTCACTGAAAATGCATCGGGCTCTTTTAGACACAGACTACTCATGCAAACACTTTTATTGGCAGACAGGATTTCCCCACACATTGTGGTAATGTAAAAGCATTAGCATTATAGCTGGAGATCCCAGCACCAATTTACAAAAAAATAAATAAAAAAATCTACAACTTTAAGAGGTTCCTGTAAGCCATGGTTTTTACTAATGGTTTCTGTGAATGATCATTATAAATAATATTTTATTTTTGAGTTGTAAATATTGGTTTCCTGTGTTATTAATATTTTTTTCCATGTGTACTATAAGTGTACAAAGCTGCGTCTTGTAAATACACTGTTAAAACTTGAAATAGCTTTTAAAAAATTATTTTTATAGTTCTGATTAAAGTATTTTTCTCATTTTATTCCTTTCTGGTCTGTAATCAGAGTCTTCTCTTCGTCATTTCTTTTAAATCTACCATTGACAAATTCCTGTGTTTTGAGATGTTTCTGGAGCTTTTGTTGCAGGAGTCCCAGAGAGAGAGAGACAGAACTTTTACAGGTGAGTCCCGCTCATTTTGGACACTGTTGCTATTCTGGAGTCACCTCACTCTTTTCATTCAGAAAATGACAATTCTGGCAGTTTAATATTGCAGATATGCAAAGACATTATCGGTGTGTATGTGGGGTGTAGTGATATATACACAAGCAGCCATCTTGGGAATGGAGGCAGGAATTCTTAATGTACTGTAGTCTGTCCATTCACTGATCTGGCTCATTCTGTTACCAGTGTATTGACTTCCTGCACTATGGGGACATTCCGTTAGCTGCGAGATTCCATAGTAGCCCTTCGTGTTGGGATTATGTGTGCACACACCGGCCATTACAGTACTGACATTGCTCACTTTGCTCATGCCGCTATAAAATGCAAACTGAGATCGTTACTTTTGCAAAACTCTTAAATCTAGCCTGTAAGTCCGATACAGAACCTTGCAGCTAATAGAATTGCCCTCTGTGTGTTGGTGAAAAATATACTGGAGGTATTATAACGCTATAGTGACTAATCTGGTTCCAACTCCTTTACCTCCGTTTTGAAAATTGAAAAATGTTTGTTGGAAATGGGTCACAAAGAACCTAGTTATCGGATAAGTCCCAGTATGGTTTATTTGTTGACAGTCTCAAGGGGAAATAAATGCTGCTGAGAAAATATACAGGGTGATTCAAAAGTCGCAGTACACCATTTTGTTTCAAAAACTGCAGGAAATGGAAAAGCTGAATACTCACTCCAGTAAGGTATGGATGAGGTGGGCTATCTTTTAGGGCAGTGGTCTCCAACCTTAATTGCGGTGTGAGCTACTTTAGGAAAATAAAACCTCTGGAAGAGCTGCGCGCGCATTCCTGTGAAAGTGGGTGTGGCCTCATAAAAGTGGGTGTGGCCTCACAACAGTAATGCCCCCCCTAGCAGTGCCAGATACGCAAACAATGTCCCCCAGCAATGCCAGATACACAAATAATGCCCCCCCCCCTGCACTGCCAGATACACAAATAATGCCCCTCCTGCACTGCCAGATACACAAACAATGTCCCCCAGCACTGCCAGATACACAAATAATGCCCCCCCCCCTGCACTGCCAGATACACAAATAATGCCCCCCCCCAGCAGTGCCAGATACATAACTAATGTCCCCCTGCACTGCCAGATACACAAATAATGCCCCTCCTGCACTGCCAGATACACAAATAATGCCTCCCCCCCCCCCCCCCCCAGCACTGCCAGATACACAAATAATCCCCCCCCCTGCACTGCCAGATACACAAATAATGCCCCTCCTGCACTGCCAGATACACAAATAATGCCCCCCCCTGCAGTGCCAGATACAAGTAGTACTCACCAGATACAATGCCAGATACAAGTAGTACTCACCAGATACAATGCCAGATACAAGTAGTACTCACCAGATACAATGCCAGATACAAGTAGTACTGCCCCCGCAGCTGCCGCTCACTTATGTGTGTCTGGGGAGGAGAGGAGAGCCTGGCACAGCGCGTGGTGTGCCTCAGTCTCCTGCTCCATCGGAGTAGTACCGGCGCTGACGTCTCCTGCTGCCCAACCATTTGAAATAGGGTGCGGACCGCCAGCCAATCAGGAGCCGGCGCGCAAGCTCTGATTGGCTGATGGCCGGTACCATATTAATATGCACCCGCCGCCGCAAGCTACTGAAAAAGCGATGCCGAGCAACAACGGGTTGGCGACCGCTGTTTTAGGGTATGTACCGAAAATGGGCGCCATCTTGAAAACGGTCATCTTGAATTCAAATGGAAAGGGGGTCGTGTAACATGTCAAACAACATCAGAATTTGTTGAAAAAGTTTATTGCTGCAAACAGATTTGAAATAGCAGTTATGGTTCAACAGTTGCAACACTTTTTTTTGTTGGAATTACAGACTGAACTATTCTCAATAAAGGACAGTCATTTAATGTGTGGGCGTTGTGCTGCGTTATGGATTCAGTGTACATTCAAATCCATGTCCCTATGGGATGTAGTTAAAAGGTTGACAATAACAATGTTGATACCACAATGTTAGTGTTCAGTTATGTCAACATAGCTAAAATATCAAAAGGTGAAATTTCAACATTTTCAGAATGCCGACATTAGTGTTAGGCTGCAGGTGTGAGGGTTAGGTTAGGGATTAGAATTATTTATAGGGAAGAAATATATTTACCGGAGGATCAAAGGTCTGACATGGAAGTGACTGTCACATGGCCGCGGGGACCTGGATGACTTCGCTGCAGCCGCCAGGAGACGATAAGTCATTGCTGGACCACCAGGGGATGATATGTCAACATTCTAACATGTTGACATTTCATCGCTGTCTTCATGATGATTGTTGATAAATCATAACCAGCCGGTCCCTGTATGCTGGATTTTTGGGGACAACCTGTTCGATTTGGTGTAGTCCAATGGCGTCCATGTTAGTGTGAGTAATCATTGTTCTTATTCGCTCGCACAAATAAGCAATATATTCTGTACAGTAATTGTCTGGAAACTTGCAGGGAAACACATTGCATGAGGCTCTTAAAGGGCGTTGTGCTTCTTTTTACAGTACTTGTTTTTTCTCTGACGTCCTAAGTGGATGCTGGGACTCCGTAAGGACCATGGGGATTAGCGGCTCCGCAGGAGACTGGGCACAACTAAAGAAAGCTTTAGGACTACCTGGTGTGCACTGGCTCCTCCCACTAAGACCCTCCTCCAGACCTCAGTTGGATTCTTGTGCCCGGCCGAGCTGGATGTACACTAGGGGCTCTCCTGAGCTCCTAGAAAGAAAGTATATTTAGGTTTTTTATTTTACAGTGAGATCAGCTGGCAACAGACTCACTGCAGCGAGGGACTAAGGGGAGAAGAAGCGAACCTACCTAACAGGTGGTAGTTTGGGCTTCTTAGGCTACTGGACACCATTACCTCCAGAGGGATCGACCGCAGGACCCGACCTTGGTGTTCGTTCCCTGAGCCGCGCCGCCGTCCCCCTTACAGAGCCAGAAGCATGAAGAGTCCGGAAAATCGGCGGCAGAAGACTTCGGTCTTCACCAAGGTAGCGCACAGCACTGCAGCTGTGCGCCATTGCTCCTCATGTACACCTCACACTCCGGTCACTGATGGGTGCAGGGCGCTGTGGGGGGGCGCCCTGAGGGCAATATAAGACACCTTGGCTGGCAAATCATCACAATATATAGTCCCAGGGCTATATATGTGATAAATTACCCCTGCCAGAATCCATAAAAAAGCGGGAGAAAGGTCCGCCGAAAAAGCGGCGGGGCTTCTCCCTCAGCACACTGGCGCCATTTTTTCTTCACAGTGCAGCTGGAAGACAGCTCCCCAGGCTTTCCCCTGTAGTTTTCAGGCTCAAAGGGTTAAAAAGAGAGGGGGGGGCACTAAATTTAGGCGCAATATGTGTATACAAGCAGCTATTGGGGAAAAAATCACTCAGTTATAGTGTTAATCCCTGCATTATATAGCGCTCTGGTGTGTGCTGGCATACTCTCTCTCTGTCTCCCCAAAGGACTTTGTGGGGTCCTGTCCTCAGTCAGAGCATTCCCTGTGTGTGTGCGGTGTGTCGGTACGTCTGTGTCGACATGTTGGATGAGGAAGGTTACGTGGAGGCGGAGCAGAGGCCGATAAATGGGATGTCGCCCCCTGTGGGGCCGACACCAGAGTGGATGGATAGGTGGAAGGTATTAACCGACAATGTCAACTCCTTACATAAAAGGCTGGATGACGTAGCAGCTGTGGGACAGCCGGCTTCTCAGCCCGCGCCTGCCCAGGCGTCTCAAAGGCCATCAGGGGCTCAAAAAAACGCCCGTTACTTCAGATGGCAGACACAGATGTCGACACGGAGTCTGACTCCAGTGTCGACGAGGTTGAGACATATACACAATCCACTAGGAACATCCGTTACATGATCTCGGCAATGAAAAATGTGTTACGCATTTCTGACATGAACCCAAGTACTACATAAAAGGGCTTTTATTTTTGGGGAGAAAAAGCAGCCAGTGTTTTGTTCCCCCATTATGAATGAATGAAATGTGTAAATTCCCCCGATAAGAAACTGGTAATGTCTAAAAAGTTACTGATGGCGTACCCTTTCCCGCCAGAGGATAGGTCACGTTGGGAGATATCCAAGACGCTCACACGTTTGTCAAAAAAGGTGGCACTGCCGTCTTAGGATACGGCCACCTTGAAGGAGCCTGCTGATAAAAAGCAGGAGACTATCCTGAAGTCTGTATATACACACTCGGGTTATATACTGAGACCTGCAATTGCCTCAGCATAAATAGTGCTGCTGCAGCGTGGTCTGATAATATTAATACTCTAAGACAGGGATAATATTTTGCTAACATAGAGCATATTAAAGACGTCGTCTTATATATAAAGGATGCACAGAGGGTTATTTGCCGGCTGGCATCCAGAATTCATGCAATGTCCATTCTGCCAGGAGGGTATTAGAAACCCGGCAGTGGACAGGTGATGCTGCCTGTAAAAGGCACATGGAGATTCTGCCTTATAAGGGTGAGGAATTGTTTGGGGAACTGGGACCTCGTATCCACAGCAACAGCTGGGAAGATAAAATTTTACCTCGGGTTTCCTCACAGCCTAAGAAAGCACCGTATTTTCAGGTACAGTCCTTTCGGCTTCAGAAAAGCAAGCGGGTCAAAGGCGCTTCCTTTCTGCACAGAGACAAGGGAAGAAGGAAAAAGCTGCACCAGCAGCCAGTTCCCAGGATCAAAAGTCTTCCCCCGCTTCCTCTGAGTCCACCGCATGACGCTGGGGCTCCACAGGTGGAGACAGGTGCGGTAGGGCCGCGTCTCGGGAACTTCAGGGACTAGTGGGATTGCCCACAGGTGGATCCCTAGGTTCTGCAAATAGTATCACAGGGATACAGGCTGGAGTTCGAGGCGACTCCCCCTCGCCGTTACCTCACATCAGCCTTGCCTGCTGCCCTCGGAGAAAGGTAGTACTGGCGGCAATTCACAAGCTGTACTTCCAGCAGGTGAAATCAAGGTACCCCTCCTTCAACAAGGCCAGGGTTACTATTCCAAAATGTTGTGGTACCGAAACCAGACGGTTCGGTGAGACCCATTCTAAAATTGAAAGCCTTGAACACTTATATACGAAGGTTCAAGTTCAAAATGGAATCGCTCATGGCGGTTATTGCAAGCCTGGAGAATTTCGTGGTATCACTGGACATCAAGGATGCTTACCTGCATGTCCCTATTTACCCTCTTCACCAGGAGTACCTCAAAATTGTGGTACAGGATTGTCATTACCAATTCCAAACGTTGCCGTTGGTCTGTCCCCGGCACCGAGGTATTTACCAAGGTAATGGCCGAAATAATTATCCCGTACTTGGACGATCTCCTTATAAAGGCGAGGTCCAGGAAGCAGTTGTTCGTCGGAGTAGCACTATCTCGGGAAGTGCTACAACAGCACGGCTGGATTCTGAATATTCCAAAGTCGCAGCTGTTTCCTACGACGCGTCTACTGTTCCTGGGTATGGTTCTGGACACAGAACAGGATAAAAAGGGTTTCTCCCGGAGGAGAAGTCCAAGGAGTTGTCGTCTCTAGACAGAGACCTCCTAATACGTATACAGGTGTCGGTGCATCAATGCACGCGAGCCCTGGGAAAGATGGTAGCTTCTTACGAAGAAATTCCATTCGCCAGGTCCCATGCAAGGATTTTCCAGTGGGATCTGTTGGACAAGTGGTCCGGGTCGCATCTTCAGATGCATCGGCGGTTAACCCTGTCTCCAAGGGCCAGGGTGTCGCTGTTGTGGTGGCTGCAGAGTGCTCATCTTCTAGGGGGCCGCAGATTCTGCATACAGGATTGGGTCCTGGTGACCACGGATGCCAGCCTTCGAGGCTGGGGGGCAGTCACACAGGGAAGAAACTTCCACGGCTATGGAAAAGTCAGGAGACTTCCCTACACATAAATATTCTGGTACTAAGGGCCATTTACAATGCCCTAAGTCAGGCTAGACCCCTGCTTCAACACCGGCCGGTGCTGATCCAGTCAGACAACATCACGGCGGTAGCTCATGTAAACCGACAGGGCGGCACAAGAAGCAGGATGGCGATGGCAGAAGCCACAAGGATTCTCCGATGGGCGGAAAATCATGTGTTAGCACTGTCAGCAGTGTTCATTCCCGGAGTGGACAACTGAGAAGCAGACTTTCTCAGAAGACACGACCTCCACCCGGGAGAGTGGGGACTTCATCCAGAAGTCTTCCAAATGATTGTACACCGTTGGGAAAGGCCACAGGTGGACATGATGGCGTCCCGCCTCAACTAAAAGTTACAAAGATATTGCGCCAGGTCAAGGACCCTCAGGCGATAGCTGTGGACGATCTGGTAACACCGTGGGTGTACCAGTCGGTGTATGTGTTCCCTTCTCTGCCTTTCTTACCCAGGGTAATGAGAATAATAAGAAGGAGAGGAGTAAGAACTATACTCATTGTTCCGGGTTGGCCAAGAAGAGCTTGATAACCAGAACTCCAAGACATGATCTCAGAGGACCCATGGCCTCTGCCGCTCAGACAGGACCTGCTGCAGCAGGGGGCCTTTCTGTTCCAAGACGTACCGCGGCTGCGTTTGACGGCATGGCGGTTGAACGCCGGATCCTGAAGGAAAAGGGAATTCCGGAGGAAGTTATCCCTACGCTATTTAAAGCTAGGAAAGAAGTGAACGCAAACCATTATCACCGCATATGGCGGAAATATGTTGCGTACGGTGAGGCCAGGAAGGCCCCTAAGGAGAAATTTCAGCTAGGTCGATTTCTGCACTTCCTACAGTCAGAGGTGACTATGGGCCTAAAATTGGGTTCCATTAAGGTCCAGATTTCGGCTCTATCGATTTTCTTCTAAAATTTAACTGGCTTCACTGCCTGAAGTTCAGACTTTTGTTAAGGGAGTGCTGCATAGTCAGCCCCCGTTTGTGCCTCCAGTGGCACCGTGGGATCTCAACGTGGTGTTGGATTTCCTGAAGTCGCATTGGGTTGAGCCACTTAAATCCGTGGAGCTATAATTCCTCACGTGGAAAGTGGCCATTCTGTGGGCCTTGGCGTCGGCCAGGCGTGTATCAGAATTGGCGGCTTTGTCATACAAAAGCCTTATCTGTATTTATATGGATAAGGCGGAATTGAGGACTCGTTCCCAATTCCTTCCTAAGGTGGTATCAGTTTTTCATGTGAACCAACCTATTGTGGTGCCTGCGGCTACTTGGGACTTGGAGGATTCCAAGTTACTGGACGTAGTCAGGGCCCTGAAAAGTATGTTTCCAGGACAGCTGGAGTCAGGAAAACTGACTCGCTATTTCTCCTGTATGCACCCAACAAGCTGGGTGCTCCTGCTTCTAAGCAGACGATTGCTCGCTGGATCTGTAGCACGATTCAACTTGCACATTCTGCGGCTGGACTGCCGCACACTAAATCTGTAAAAGCCCATTCCACGAGGAAAGTGGGCTCTTCTTGGGCGGCTGCCCGAGGGGTCTCGGCTTTACAACTTTGCCGAGCTGTTACTTGGTCGGGTTAAAACATTTTTGTAAGAGTCTACAAGTTTGATACCCTGGCTGAGGAGGACCTAGAGTTTGCTCATTCGGTGCTGCAGAGTCATCCGCACTCTCCCGCCCGTTTGGGAGCTTTGGTATAATCCCCATGGTCCTTACGGAGTCCCAGCATCCACTTAGGACGTCAGAGAAAATAAGATTTTACTCACCGGTAAATCTATTTCTCGTAGTCCGTAGTGGATGCTGGGCGCCCATCCCAAGTGCGGATTGTCTGCAATACTTGTTTATAGTTATTGCCTAACTAAAGGGTTATTGTTGAGCCATCTGTTGAGAGGCTCAGTTATATTTCATACTGTTAACTGGGTATAGTATCACGAGTTATACGGTGTGATTGGTGTGGCTGGTATGAGTCTTACCCGGGATTCAAAATCCTTCCTTATTGTGTCAGCTCTTCCGGGCACAGTATCCTAACTGAGGTCTGGAGGAGGGTCTTAGTGGGAGGAGCCAGTGCACACCAGGTAGTCCTAAAGCTTTCTTTAGTTGTGCCCAGTCTCCTGCGGAGCCGCTACTCCCCATGGTCCTTACGGAGTCCCAGCATCCACTACGGACTACGAGAAATAGATTTACCGGTGAGTAAAATCTTATTATTTCCATATACACCTGTACAGATATAACGGATTCCTTCTGTAAACAGAGTTCTGCGGATGCTAGAACAGTGGGCGGGATACAGATGTGTCCTCATACATCTTGCCTGGAGATGCTACCTAGCAGGAAATGCAGAGTCCCGTGCAACTCCGTTAGCGTTGGGCGTCTTTGAAAATGCGTATTATTCACACCGCTATGTGAATAGGATGCATAAGCAGACACTGCTGATTAAAGTTATGCCTATGTTCTCTACACGTCTGAGGCTGTATCAGCATAGAATATTCTACGTTAGTGTGTTCTAGAAAATCACTGACATAACATTTTGTATGCAGATACAGCTGTGGTCGCACACAATATATAGGCATGCAGCATATCATTTTAATCCGTATAAGCTTTGTGTCCTATTCACATCGTTTTCACACCCTAATGGAAAAAGTCGCATGTAAAGATGCTTGGTGCTACAGAGTCACGCCTGTTTAATGTGCATGGAGGCAAAATGTTGACACATCTGTATGCTTGCACTTTCAGACTTAGGAGGAGATGTACTAAACATTAAAAAGAGTGGAGAAGTGAGCTAGTGGAGAAGTTGCCCATGGCAACCAATCGGCACAGAAGTAACATTTATAATTTCCATACTACAAAATTATACAGAGCAGCCGATTGGTTGCCATGGGCAACTTCTCCACTGGCTCATATCTCCACTCTCATCACTGCTTAAGTACATCTTCCTCCAAGTCAAGATGATTGTCGCATGGAGAATCTGTCCCTAAAACAGCAATATTGTCTGAGATCACTATTTTAGCAGGATTCCAGGTCTATTTCATGTACAGTGAATCCGGAAAGTATTCACAGTGCTTCACTTTTTCCACATTTTGTTATGTTACAGGCTTATTCCAAACTGGAATAAAAAAAATTTTTCTTCTCAATTCTACACACAATACCCTATAAATGACAACGTGAAAAAAGTGTTTTTGGTATTTTTGCTAATTTATTAAAAATAAAAAAACTAAGAAATCACATGTACATAAG
Source organism: Pseudophryne corroboree (assembly GCF_028390025.1). Lineage (NCBI taxonomy): Eukaryota > Metazoa > Chordata > Amphibia > Anura > Myobatrachidae > Pseudophryne > Pseudophryne corroboree. The sequence continues at coordinate 72,205,527 of NC_086454.1, read as the reverse complement.
TATTCACAGCCTTTGGTCAATACTTTGTTGATGCACCTTTGTCAGCAATTATAGCCTCAAGTCTTTTTGAATATGATGGCACAAGCTTGGCACATCTATCTTTGGGCAGTTTCGCCTATTCCCCTTTGCAGCACCTCTCAAGCTTCATCAGCTTGGATGGGAAGCGTTGATGCACAGCCATTTTAAGATCTCTCCAGAGATGTTCAATCGGATTCAAGTCTGGCCTGTGGCTGGGTCACACAAGGACATTCACAGAGTTGTCCTGAAGCCACACCTATGATATCTTGGCTGTGAGCTTAGGGTCGTCCTGCTGAAAGATGAATCGTCACCCCAGTTTAAGGGCAAGAGCGCTCTGGAGCAGGTTTTCATCCAAGATGTCTCTACATTGCTGCATTCATCTTTCCCTCTATCCTGACTAGTCTCCCTGTTCCTGCCGCTGAAAAAGATCTCCACAACATGATGCTGCCACCACCATGGTTCACTATAGGGATGGTACTGGCCTGGTGATGAGCGGTGCCTGGTTTCCTCCAAACATGACGCCTGACATTCACGCCAAAGAGTTCAATCTTTGTCTCATCAGACCAGAAATTTTTGTTTCTCATGGTCTGAGAGTCCTTCAGGTGCATTTTGGCAAACTCCAGGCGGTCTGCCAAGTACTTTTTTACTAAGGAGTGGCTTCCGTCTGGCCACTCAACCATACAGGCCTGATTGGTGGATTGCTGCAGAGACGGTTGTCCTTCATGAAGGTTCTCTTCTCTCCACAGAGGAATGCTGTAGCTGTGTCAGTGACCATCGAGTTCTTGGTCACCTCCCTCACTAGGGCCCTTCTCCCTGAGCGCTCAGTTTAGGCGGCCGGCCAGCTCTCGAAAGAGTTCTGGTGGTTCCGAACTTCTTCCATTTCTGGATGATGGAGGCCACTGTGCTCATTGGGACCTTCAAAGCAGCAGATATTTTTCTGTACCCTTCCCCAGATTTGTACCTCAAGACAATCCTGTCTCGGAGGGCTACAGACAATTCCTTTGTCTTCATGCTTGGTTAGTGCTCAGACATGCACTGTCACGTGTGGGACCTTGTATTGACAGTTATGTGCCTTTCCAAATCATGTCTAATCAACTGACTTTACCACAGGTGGACTCCAATTAAGCTGTAGGAACATCTCAAGGATGATCAGTGGAAACAGGATGCGTCTGAGCTCAATTTTGAGCTTCATGGCAAAAGCTGTGAATACTTATGTACATGTGATTTCTTCGTTTTTTATTTTTAATAAATTTGCAAAAATCTAAAAAAAAAATTTGGAATAAGGCTGTAACATAACAAAATGTGGAAAAAGTGAAGTGCTGGGAATACTTTCCACATGCACTGTACATGAAATAGACCTGGAATCCTGCTCAAATAGTGATCTCAGACAATATTGCTGTTTTAGGGACTTAGCCGTTTGCAGGCAAATTAAGGCAATCAAGTGTCTTTCTCTCGAAAGGCTTGAGAAAAGCCCTGCTCACTTGTGACTCATCTTTGGGCTCTATGGGCAAGTGTTGGAATGTACAACAGGAATAGTTGTGGCAATGTAATTTTGTTGGTAGCGCCTCTTAAGCCGCTATGTTTTTTTATGCTGTTGACCACGAGTACTTTACTGATACAGCAACACACTCTAGTCTGCTGCACTAAAACAAGTAGCATCTGTGTTGCATTATGTCGGCCCTCTAGACAACAGCAGGTATGAACATAAAATAAAATAATATTTATCAAAGGAAACCCCTCTTGCTTACTACTTTTTATATGCCATTTACAGTGACTTAAAACGGTTGTAAAACAGGTATAGTTTTCTTTCCTCTTCAGATCTATCTTTCTTTTTTCCTTCATTTTTATTACTAGCAAAGTTATTGGGAATAAGGGACTGGAGTATTTGCTAGGCTTCTCTTTCCAAAAGCGAGCGTCTTAAAAGTTAAAGCAAAACTTTTGAAATGCTAATCTTTTACGGAAACTAAAAAAGCTTGTTAAGTTGCATAAAACCAATTCCGTATTGGCTCTTGTTGGGATACAGATGCTAGGGAATTTGACAAAGTCGTTTAATGTGAGGCCCTAGATTCTAAAGGGAACTAAAACAATTGTCCTTACTCAAAGTTTTAATTATGTGTGATTTATTAAATGTTAGGATTCTTTACAAGCAATGTTCAGCCCTTTTAGGTGTGAGATGTATTAAGTACATGAAAGGACTCAGTGAAACCTACAGTAAGTTTTGTTATATTATAAAGCATATAGGTGAGGTGTAATGTTAATATAGTATTGCATACAGTAAACACTGCACATTATAAATGCGCAAAGGTCTGAGCAAAAACAAGTACATATTTTATAGATTTATAGAACGGTGATGAAAGCATTTATGGAAGGGGCTGTATCATTCTATACTATATGAAGTCTTGTTTATTATTGCCAATAAACTCAACCGGGTATTCATTAAAATATTTAGTAAATAAGCCTGGACGTATATTGCAGCCATATAAAAATAGAGTGCGCTCAATGTTGGTACATCTGCAGATTACATCATATTTGCCTTTCATAAAATTGCCAAGTCCCTTTGTATGGAAAGCTAAACTAAAAACCTGGAAGTTTAATGCGTGAAAGTGAATATAAACTTAGTTGTCTCCCTGTGACTTCCGTGTTGTACTATAAAAAGATAAAGGTTTGTGAAGTCACAACCTGAGACCTTAATTAAAATTGTACTGAGATACAAAGTACGAATGGTGTAGTAGTCATCATTACTGCCTCACAGCACTGAGGTAATGGGCTTTATTCCCACCACTGTCGTAACTGTGTGGAGTTTGTATATGCTCCCCATGCTTGCGTGCTTTCTCCGGGCTCTCTGGTTTCCAACCACAATCCAAAAACAGGCTGGTTGGTTATTTCGGCTCCTGACACAAAATGAACCCTATTGTGTAAGTCTGTACAAGGGCAGACTAGATGGGCCAAGTGGTTCTTATCTGCCATCAAATACTATGTTTCTATGTTGAGATTTGGTTTCTGGACATCAGTGGCAATAGTATATGTGACAGATAGACATGCCCAGCTGGTATTGGGGGGGGGGGGGGGGGGGAAGGACCTGTTTATATAATATTCAAGCCGTATTCCAAGGTTCTGCATTAATGTGGTTTTGGCAGGTGTAAAGAGGACAAATAATGAAGAAAACTTCTATTTTGTTCAAGGTTGTTAAATGTGTGTAAGTCAAAAGCTTATGATGTCACCCTGTAAGCATGATGGCTTCAGACCATCTGTATGTAATTTTTTTTTCTTTTTTTCACTCTGAAGGATGCACTGGTGATTGTACTCTTTGTGTGGCTTCAATAATATGTAGTTTGCTTTTTAAGATGTATGGTTTTATGCTTAATGTCTGAATATTATAAGTTATGTGAGGCACCAACATATTACACCAGTTTTTCTCTGGCTGGGTCCACAGGATAACATTGGGATATGGTTGAGCGAGAGCGGAAATGGCACCAACACGGTCACGAGCTTTCTGGTCTCCCAGGATGCATCGGGGCCTCACCATATAGTCCCGCCCACTGACTCAGTCAAATCAGTTTTTTGCTTGGTGCAGCAGGAAGCCGGACCATGGTCACAGGGCTGCTGAGATAAAGCAGCCTGAAGCTTTTATTATTTTATTTTTATAGACTTACTATGGTTTTTTTGAGCGACTTTTCCTAACAGCGTCTAAAACGCATACTGGAAAGAGTCGCTCCGACAACTCCCCACCGGGTCCCAACAATGCTTACCTTTGCGGTATAGTGCTGTCTCGACGGGCGTCTGTGTCGGATGTTCTAGCAGGTCCAGCAGACGTAACCAAGCTGTGGCCGGAGCATGAGGGGACGGTAAGTCTCTGGATTTCCTCTTACTAGGGGGGTCCGGACACAGCTACACTGTATTGGTGGAGACTACAAACAGTGTGTTGATGCGCCGAACATCTCGAGTGCGACAGCGCTACGCTCTAGGGATCATGGGCGTCAGGACTAGGTAGAGGCCGCGATTCTTAGGGTTTAAGTCAACAGGGGGATTCGGACGCTCTCCTGGCCGCTCCTCCTCCGAGTTCATGACCAGTTTCCGTGCATCTCCCGTCCATGAACTAAATGACCTCACTTCCGTCTCAGACGCTACCACGAAGGTACTCTTTCGCAGCTTAGATGCTGCAGTTGTGTACACTAGAGATCCCGCCTAGACCGAGTCGCAGGCCTTAGCGTCTGCATACACGTGGAAGTCGCTGAGCGTCCGTGTCCGCAGGGAGCGACTGTGTCCGTTATCAGTTATCAAGAGCGGTAGTGTACATCAGTAGCGTCTGAATCCACTCAGCGTCTTACGAGCGCATTTGTTTGGATATGGAAGTGTGGTGAGTCTCCCTGTATCCCGCTCTACAGAGGAAGGGTATACAGTACTAAAAATTCTCTCTACTTGTTAGTATGAATTGTTAATTTTTAGTACATATTGCATATGAGATCTGTGTATTACTGTGTTTTCTGCATGTTATGTTGAAAAAAGAACCAGTTAAATACAGAAGTACAATTTTCCTACTTACTTGTAAGTTGTCATGGGGGTTGTTTTCTCATATGACAATGTCTAATGCCTTAACATGTGACTGACTGCTAGTTTGTGTGCTGACTTTTCTATGTAACGTCAGTCCTGTTCTGACCCTCAATTCAGGTGCACGGCTGTGGTCAGATTGATCTCACTTCTATATACTCCGATATAGGTGATTTTCAGTCACAAATTGTGTAGTAATTTATCAGATTATTACTGTGTCTGTGAGCTGCAAAAGTGACGAGAATTTATCAAGCGCTCCTACATCCCTAACATGCTTATCTTGTAAGACAGGGTTAATTGGTATGGACCAATTGGTCACTTATGAGGGGTTGTGTGCAAACTGTTTTGCTTTTCAGCAAAGTGAAAAACAGGAGTTGGTTCAACCACCAACAGAGCCACCATGGAATATGTTCGCAAAGACTTTATCTTCAATAGCGGACAGGTTAATTCCGGTAGCACCACCTCAGGGGTTAGGTTACACTATTAACCCATATATGCAGCTCCCTCCCTACGGCTTGGTTCCAGTAGCCTCTACAAGTAACCAAGGGACAGGTAAGACTAAGACAGATGCGTCTATGTGGCAGACTACACAAGGTGATACAACAGATGATGATACAGTATATTCAAATACTCTGTATGATGATTAGTCGCAGAGTTTTAGTTCAGAGGATGTTGCTGAACTTATTGATGCTGTGAAGGCGGTTCTCTCTTTGAATAGCCATCCAAAACAGTGTTAAAATCTAAAGCACCTGTGTTTAAACGAACAAAATCCGTTAAAACTGAATTCCCAGCGTCGGTAAAAGGTATAAGATTCCGAAAAGATGGAATTCTTATTATCCATTTCCAGCTGCGGATTATTTGAAAAGAGAAGTTCCTCCAAAAGTAGATGCACATGTGCTGCGACTGGTGCATAAATCTGCTTTACCACTGTCATCTACCTCACTAAATGATGTCACAGACAGAAGGGTAGATAGTTTCTTGAAAAATATATTTTCTCTAGTAGGAGCAGTGGTAAGACCTGCTATGGCTTTGGCCTGGGTAGCAAAGGCAATGGGCGAATGGATAGAGGAACTAGAGAATTACATCTCTTCCCCTAATAGGGAGCAAGAGTATCATTTAAGCCGTTTAAGACAATCTGCCCAATACTTGGAAGAAGCAGCAATTGATATGGGTACAGTTGCTTCTAAAGCTTCAGCCTTGACAATAGCCGCTCGCAGAGCAGTGTGGCTACGTACCTGGAAGGCAGATGCAGAATCCAAGAAGGAATTGGAAGCATTGCCTTTTGTGGGTAATATACTGTTTGGGAAACCATTATCTGATATCCTAGAATCAGAGGCTGAATCAAAGAAGGTCAGATTTCCGGCTACTTATAATCCTAAGTCTAAGGATTCAAAGTTTCACTCATTTCCTTGGCAAAGCAAAAGCTAAAGAGGAGTCTAAGCAACCCCAGTTCAAAACCAGGGGTAGGAAGCAGTGGGCTAGCAAAAAGCCAGCTTCCAAGCCTGAACAGAAACCATCAGCCTGAAGAGACGGGCCTCCGCCTGGAGGATTCCAGGGTTGGGGGCCGACTCCTTCATTTTGCGCACACATGGCAGCAGTCAACAACAGATGCTTGGGTGCAGAAGGTGGTATCTCAGGGGTATGGGTTCCCATTCAGGAGGCAGCCTCCTCAAAGATTTTTTTTGCACCAGCCCGTCTCGTATAGAGTCGAAGGCCAATGCCCTGCAAGAAGCAGTCCAAAAATGACTGCAGTCAGGTGTGATTGTCCCAGTACCTCCATCACAAAGGGGACAGGGGTTTTACTCCAATCTATTTCTGATCCAGAAGCCAAATGGGTCATATCGACCAATTCTCAATCTGAAAATGTTAAACAAATACATTTGGATCCCAAAGTTCCACATGGAGACATTACGCTCCATAATGTTGGCTATGGAACCGGGAGATTACATGGTATCTCTGGATGTACGGGATGCTTACCTACATGTGCCTATAGCACTGTCTCATCAGTGTTACCTCAGGTTTGCCATCCTCCAGGAACATTTTCAGTTCCAAGCTTTGCCCTTAGGGCTTGCAACAGCACCCAGGGTGTTTACCAAAATTATGGTGGTTATGGCAGCTTGTCTGCGCAAACAGGGGATAAGAATATTCCCATACCTCGACGACCTGTTAATCTTAGCACATTCGCAAGATTTACTTTTGAGCCATCTTCAACAGACAATAGTTTGTTTACAGAGACACGGGTGGCTCATAAATAGGGAAAAGTCGTCTCTTAATCCGTCATAGCGGATGGTTCATTTGGGGGCCATATTGGATTCAGACCTACAGAAAGTTCTCTTACCAGAGAAAAAGATAGTCAAGGTGCGGGTCATGGCTCAGGAAGCGTTGCACGCCCAGACAATGTCAGTCCATGCAGTAATGCGACTGTTGGGTCTGATGGTATCAACCTTCGACATGGTGGAATATGCGCAATTCCACTCCAGACCATTGCAGCACCTTATTCTGACCAAATGGAACCGAAATCATTAGATGATAAAAAAGCAGATGATAAAGTCTCCAGTAAAAGTAAAAAGGTCTCTAGCGTGGTGGCTACAGACAGACCATTTAAACAAGGGGAGACCCTTTTGGATAAAAGAGTGGCAAGTCCTGACAACAGATGCCAGCCTGCAAGGCTGGGGTGCGGTACTCGGAAGCCTGTGGTGCCAGGGAAAATGGACCGCAAGGGAAAGTCGCCTGCCAATAAATCTGTTGGAAATAAGGGCCATTTACATGGCTCTAGTTCAGGCAAAGGACAGTCTGCAAGGAGGACCGGTCCAGATCCGCTCAGACAATGCGACAGCAGTCATCAAGGAGGAACTCACAGCAAAAAATTGGAGGAAGTAACTCCCATTCTAAGATGGGCAGAGCTCCATCTCCCAGCATTGTCAGCAGTATTTGTCCCAGGTGTACCGAACTGGGAATTGGATTTTCTTAGTCTACACACCATTCAGGAAACCGAATGGGCATTACACCCAGAAGTGTTCCAGACAATAGTGAACATATGGGGTCTACCGGAGATAGACCTCATGGCGTCTCGTCTAAACAACAAATTTCCAAGGTACGGATCGAGAACAAGGGACCCAGGAGCGGTCCTTGTAGACGCACTGTCAGTAGAATGGAATTTTCATCTGGCATATCTGTTACCCAGAGTAGTGAGAAAGATAAAGCAAGCAAAAGGAGCAATAATTCTAATAGCTTCAGCTTGGCCAAGAAGGCATTGGTACACAGATCTATTGAGGATGTCCGTGGAAGCACCGATACTGCTCCCTCAACGTCCAGATCTGCTAATACAGGGTCCTTGTTGTCACAGTCATCTGGATCGCCTGTCTTTGACGGCGTGGCTATTGAAACCTCTATCTTAAAAGCTAGAGGATTTTCGATACAAATAATCCAAACTATGCTTAGAACAAGAAAGCCGCCTTCAGCTCGGGTGTATCATAGAATATGGCAAGCCTATATTCATTGGTGTACTGAAAAGTTTGAATCCAAGATCTTTCAAAGTGTCCAGGATTTTTTATTTTCTTCAAGCAGGATTGGATAAAGGTCTGAAGGTAGCTTCCTTGAGAGTTCAAGTATCAGCATTGACTGTATGGTTTCAGCGAAAGATTGCTGAATTACAGGATGTACGTACTTTCTTTCAGGGAGTTGAACATATTCAACCTCCATTTGTTCCTCCTGCAGCTCCTTGGGATTTGAATTTAGTTCTTAAATTCCTCCAGGGTCCTCCGTTTGAACCACTTAAGAGAGCAGATCTTAAATGGTTAATGGCTAAAGTACTTATTATACTGGCAATGGCGTCAGCCAGAAGAGTGTCAGATTTAGAAGCGTTATCGTGTAAGTCTCCTTTCCTAAGTTTTTTTTCCAGACAGAGCAGTTTTCAGAACTAGGTCTGGTTATCTTCCGAAGGTTGTTTCAAAGTTTTTTACCTGAATGAAGAGATTGTAGTCCCAGCTTTTCAGGTATCGGGACTATCTGCAGGAGAAGCGTCGCTGGACGTAGTCCGAGCTTTAAAAATCTACATAGATCGTACTAGTGCCATCAGGAAAACAGATTCTCTCCATCTTCTACGGATTTCATAGAAGAGGATGGCCTGCTAGTAAACAGACGCTGGTGAGATGGCTCCGAATGGTAATATCAGAAGCTTATTCTCATGCAGATCTCCCTACTCCGGCTAAGGGTGTAGTACGGCTTTCCGGCGGTCAGGAGACCACCGGTCAGCTTACCGACGCCGGGATCCCGGCAGCATACCGACGCCGGGATCCCGGTGGGGAGGGGCGAGTGCCACGGGTTCTATTCCTACTCTATGGGTGTCGTGGACACCCACGAGTGGAAATAGTCCCTGTTGGTCGGCATGCCGACCATCAGGATAGCGAGCCGTCGGGATGGTGGAGGAGGTCATGTGACTGTCGGTCACATGAATACCACCCCCCGGCTAATGCCTCGGCTCACTCTACACGTAAGGTAGGTCCTTCATGGGCAGCACAACAGGGTGTTTCAGCAGAACAGATATGTAAGACAGCCACATGGTCTTCCATAAACACATTCATTAGACATTATGCCTTGGATACTTTTGCCTCTCATGATGCAGACTTCGGGCGAAAGGTCCTCCTGTGTAATCAGGAGCGTACCCACCACTAAAATTGGCTTTGGGAATCCCAATGTTATCCTGTGGATAATCCTGTGGACCTAGCCAGAGAAATAGACGTTATGGTAAGAACTTACCGTTGATAATGTGATTTCTCTTATGTCCACAGGGATCACTCCCTGACGCACCTGATTTGAGGATCTTGACAACCACTAAAACCTCTTCCCTCTTGTATGGAAGGGTGTGCATGTGTGTTCTTATCGCCTAAAATAGGTTTCTAACTGATGCTCCTGCCTAAATCGCTGTGGAAAGAACTGATTTGACTGAGTCAGTGGGCGGGACTATAGGGTGAGGCCCCGATGCATCCTGGGAGGCCAGAAAGCTCGTGACCGTGTTGGTGCCATTTCCGCTGTCGCTCAACCATATCCCAATGTTATCCTGTGGATACCTGTGGACATAAGAGAAATCACAAGGTAATTGTCGAAAGGTTATCGGCGTACCCCCACTCACACTGACAGGGGGTAAATCGTGCACATAAAGATATCTTTCTCCTTATTCAATGGAACAGTGATATCAATTCAAATGGATCGAAAGGTCTAGGTATCATACCCCAACTCACACAAGGATGGAAAAGGTGACTCCTATCAAGGTATCTTTTTACTGCGTATCCAGTTATGGCTCCTGATGTGTCACTGCGTCATGTGGCGGTCTTTGCCTCTCAGGATGCTAAATTTGGGCGAAGGATTCTCCTGTCTGATCTGGAGCGTCCCAACCACTAAATTGCTTTGGGACATCCCAATGTATCCTGTGGATACCCTGTCGACCCTGGTCACTGCATCCTTCCTTGATATCCTCGCCCTGGGGCTGCACCTCTTCTATCTCCGGATATGGCTGTCCTGAGAAGAGGCCTTATAAAGCAGGTGCTGTCCACGTCCCACTCAGACCTCACAGACTGTGAGCACAAAAACCACAGTCAGGAGACCGCCGGTCAGCCATACTACACCCCTGGATTTAGATGTATTGTCTAAAGCTGGGCATACACTATACAATTATCGGGCAGCACATCTTCCGGGTCTGGCTTGTTGGAATGGAAATCTGGTAATGTGTAGGAGCAAAGGACAATCGACCATTTGTTCCCAAACACTGGAAAATGGACAACACCTGTTAAGATAAACTGATTAAATCATAGATTTAACCAATTTATCTGAATTAGCATTTTTGTCCATTTTCCAGTGTTTGGGAGAAAATGATCGATTGTCATTTGCTTCTATACATTACCAGATTTCCATTCCAACAAGCCAGTTGATCTGCCAGATAATTCTTTAGTTTAAGAAAATGGGCAAAGGCCAATATCCGTCTCATCATATACTTTCTTTGGTCTAAGAAACTAAAGACACCATCCAAGAACCACCCGTCCACCTGGCAAGAAGGTCTTTCTGCATCTGTGGACTGCAGCATCATTGGTGAAGCAACGGACCGTTCGTTCTGTGAAAAATGTATAGCTCTGGTGCCATTGTCTCGAATTCTCTAAAGGAGGAAACTCCAGGGTGTATATTTACTAAAGGACATGTTTTTAGAAGTAGATACGTTTCCCATAGCAATCCATCAGATTCTAGCTATTATCTTCTAGAAGGTGCTAGATAAATAAGTAGAATCTGATTGGTTGTTATGGGTAACATCTCCACATCTCAAAGCTAGCACTTTAGTAAATATACCCCTAGGAGTATTCTAGAAAAAGCATGCTCGTTCTCTTAGCTAATAGTTTTGCCCATATTTTAAGATAGAATTTGAGGAAAACATGTTTACTTTAAACAGTGATAGATACTTGCCCTCTTTGGCCCTATGTGTGCTTCCATGTATTGGGTGATGGACATAGCACCCCAAAACACAGAGTTTAAAGTGGTTATAAGTTGAAGGCATTTAACGGTTAAAGGAGGGACGTATTAAATCCAGTACAGATGCCCCCCTGGCTAAATTCCTTCTCACAAAGGTGTTTTTTTTTCTTTTCTTTCTATTGTACAGGAGAAACATACAGGGATGGATTCACTGTATACTAATGTTCTTTGTCTTATTTTACATCTACAGTATCTATTTCAAAGGATCCCAGTAGTTTCATCTCCAGCACCATGGCCACGTAGTGACGCCTGGGAGAAAGGAGGAAAATTGGGGCCTGGTCAGGCTATGTAGTACAGTATATAACTGTAGGGTTATCTTAGCGCATTTGAAAGCTTTACATGTTTGAGGAATGATTAATATTAGGATGTCTAAGAATGGGAAGTCATTCCTAGAACAATAACTTCCTCTGTAAAGGCATATGGTCTAGGCATAAAATGTTCCACGACTGTTACTTACTTGTAATATGCAAAGTAAACTGTACAGCAGGTTGAGTGGTGCCCTTCACCAAGATCAACCAGCCCATTTGCTCAGCTAGTCGTATTGATATAAGGGGCATTGCTTAAATAAAACTTTGCAAATTCTGTGTATGTACTCTGGTTTAATGTAGGTCTCTTGTAAAGAGGGTGACTGCTGTTTTTTGTGGTCTCTAAAAATAGCTCATTTTTCTTTCTGGTATATTTAAGCCTTTTGGCACCAAGGCCACACACTTTTATGGTGGTCATAGTAGCTGCTGAGATCAGAAAATTGTCTGGTGTGGGAGTCTACAGTGTCCAAGAGGTAGCAGCTGGGGAATGGAAAGGATGGAGGTGCCCAGACTAAGATTTAGAAAAAATAAATAAAAACTGATTACTTTAGGGATATGTTTAAATCATGAAAACCCAGCTCCTTATTTCTGAGCCAGCCCTTGCTGGGTGTCTATAGTGATAAATGAAAGACAAGAGTGTGTGCCTGGTCAAAGTAACGGTTATGATGCAATGTCCATCAAAGGCAGAAGGCTAATTTTCAAACAATAATAATCAAAATGTATTTGAAATGTTAGAACAAGTCTTCTGTACGGTGGGTATAAAAAAAAAAGTTAAAAAAAAAGGGAGTGATGTTCCAGTGATGAACATTGCTGAACTCAGATTTTCCAGGATAGCGCTACCTCCAGCTAAAGGAAACAAGTTATTAATGAAATGTTGGTGGTCCTAAATACAATATAAATCATAGTTTATGGCCTGCCTAGTCACCAGGTGAGCAATTGTGGGGAATGCTGGAACTGCCTGTATTGTTTCCAGAGTCCATACCATGCCTGATAACTATTTTACAATACAATATCTACAGACAATATTTTGGGATGGGGTTGTGAGTGCAAGGGACATGTGTGGCTTTTCACATTCCAGAGCTGCCACAATTGCTAGGGTGTGAGCTGACAAGCTTCCGGGCATTTAATTTCTATACGGGCAGCAAGTATACGAGAACAAGCTTAGAACATTACAATTGTTATGTCAAGGATGCACTTCACTGACTCACCACTGAAGTCCTTGTGGGAAGCTTGAGCATAAGAGTTGAATGCATAGCAGATACTACTCTCACTGCGCATGTTCACAAAAATGCTACTTTTTTCTGTGCTTATTCCTTTGAGTATTGCTTACCCATTATTTGTACTCTATGTATACATCGATATAGAATAACACTTTCATTACCCCCATACCTACTGTCCTGGAGTACAGGGAATAGCCCTTATGCAATTGATACCAGGTATGGTTATACCTTGTCTGGGGGGGGACACACACATTTTTGTGGGCCCCATTCCCCTTGGAAAGTCAGCCCTGGTGCCAACCGGTATGGGGCTGTCTGTAATAATGGAACCCCCCCTCTATGGTTCCAGCAATAAGGCTGGAAAAACCCCAGTGCTGATCACCCCAAAAATGAAAAGAATTGAAAAAACATAACTCTGTAACACTGTAAGGGTACAAGGTGCCGTTTCCTGGGGTAAATGGCAGCACGCAGCAGCTGAGGAATCACACAAGTCCAGTTTCTGGTGCAACTGACCACAGCCAGTTTTATTTTACAGAAAATAAAACAAACACCAAAAGAAAATACCTTGCCTGTCAGGCACTAACTAAACACAATATGTTCCTAACTATCACTAAACAAAAACACAGAGTTCTCCAGTAAACACTGTATAGCTCACTTGTATCAGGAAGCGTGTTTCTCTCACAGAGTTCCTGCAGTCTTCCCAGGCAGTCTGCACACATTAATCAGGCTAGAAGCCCTATAAGGCTCTTGCACAGCTGAAAGCCCTGATTAGCCCTCTGTGAGGCCAAAGATCCGAACTGGGCCCAATGTCTGGAACTCACCTTATCTCTCTCTCAGGGCCCTTATGCAGCTTTTCCAGCAAACTGAAAAGGTTCTAACAAAACAAAAGCATTTTCCTAGAAGTTTTCATTTTCTAAAACATGTAAGACAAGAACCTGGGACAAACATACCTGCCCTCAAACACTATCCCAGTGTTCTTGTCACATATCCCCCTCCCCTGTTTCGACCTAGGGGCCGGAACACTTGTAGCCCCCAAACAGAAGATGCGGGACAATGCATCTGCGTTGGCCAATTGTGTACCCGGTCTATGTTCGACAGTAAGCTTAAAATCCTGCAATGCTAGAAACCATCTAGTTACACGAGCATTCTTGCCTCTATTTACATACATCCATTTTAAATGGGCATGATCTGTCACTAGTCTGAATTGTCTACCCAAGAGGTAATATCTCAAGGTATCTAGTGCCCACTTAATGGCCAAAGCCTCCTTTTCCACAATGGCATACCTTTTTTCATGCTCATTGAGTTTCCTACTCAAATAAATGATAGGGTGTTCGTCCCCATCTCTGGTTTGGGACAGCACAGCGTCTATCCCTACCTCTGAGGCATCTGTCTGATTCACAAATTCTTTTGAAAAATCTGGTGTTATCAATACAGGTTGTGAACACAAAGCCACTTTTAACGCTTGGAATGCTTTTTCTGCATCAGGGTTCCATTTCACCATATTTGACTGCTTCCCTTTGGTAAGGTCTGACAACGCCACTGCTGTGGTCGCAAAATTGGGAATAAACAGTCTATAGTACCCAGTTATTCCCCAAAAAGCCCTTACCTGTTTTTATTCACTGGACGAGGCCAGTTTTGAATAGCATCAATTGTATTCAATTGGGGCCTAATCAGACCTCTGCCTATGGTGAAGCCCAAGTATTTGACCTCCTCCATTGCGAGGCAGCACTTCTTTGGGTTAGCAGTTAACCCTGCCTCTCTGAGTCCAGTACTGCTTGTACTTTAACCAAATGGGACCCCCAGTCTGTACTGTGAATTACCACATCATCCAAATAGGCAGCTGCATATTTTCTATGGGGCCTCAAAATTTTATCCATCACCTGTTGAAAGGTTGCTGGAGCCCCATGCAACCCAAAGGGTAACATCTTATACTGGTACAGCCCCTCCGGAACCGGACAGGCTGTTTTTTCTTTTGCGCTATCAGATAAAGGTGTCGGGAATCTGCATTCTCCATCGCATCACTACTGTGGAACTACAGGTTCCAGCAGTTCAGTTCCAGTTTTCAGTCTACTGCAGCCTGGAGTACACAGTGCTTCAGCTAACTCACAGCTGATCTGAACACCCAATCCAGCGGGGTGTGTTCTCACAGATGCAACATCCAATCATCACAGACCAAGGGGTATAAACTCCAGTTCCTGGCTCAGTCTCATCGCCTTGGACAACACGTCACATTCTGTGAACAGGCGTCTCCTGTTTGCAGTCCTCTGTCTGCAGAGATACCCCTGTATATTGGACCTGTGAAACTACAGGTCCCAGCAGTTCCAGGTTCAAGTCTTCAATCCTTTGTTTCCAGCAGTCTCCTATTTCTGGCATCTCCAAGTTGTTTCCCTGTTCCTGTGGAACTACAAGTACCAGCAACCACTCCAGCTCTCCTGCTAGTCACATTCAGTGTGCAAGTTCCTGTGTTCCTGTTTCCAATGGTTTCCTCGTTGTCATTCTTCAATCTTCAGTTTGCTATGAACTCCAGCCACAGTTTGCCACAACAACTTGCAGTAAGAGACTTTCTTCAGGTGTTCTTCCATTACTCAGCCTGTGCACCTGATTACCAGCATCTAGCATTGTGCATTGCATTCAGCACTTAACAACTTGCTGTGTTAGAACTGTCTCCTGCTAGGGCCTTGCTTGGATTAAAGACGTGTGCTTCTACAGAGACTGTGTGCTTTGATTGCTGTTTGTTATATATCGGAGTTTTGTTTGCTGCATCTGATTTCATT
The DNA here is from genome assembly GCF_028390025.1 of Pseudophryne corroboree. NCBI lineage: Eukaryota > Metazoa > Chordata > Amphibia > Anura > Myobatrachidae > Pseudophryne > Pseudophryne corroboree. The sequence continues at coordinate 72,190,149 of NC_086454.1, read as the reverse complement.
ATTGCCTTATCATTTATATCAAGTTACAAGTTTATCTTCATTGCTCATTTGTTACCAGTGACTTTTGAAATATTCATTTATCGGATTGTTATTATTCATTGTTCCTGTCATCCGTTATCCCTGTGTGATAATAAATATCAAGCGCACATGACGTCAGTCTCCCCGTTTCCTCTATCACTCCTACACTGACCCACTAGTGCCCCCTCCGGGGACAGACAAAGTTACAGAATCCTGATAAAAGGTATTTGCCAGTAACCTTTGGTCAGGTCCAACGTGGTGAGAAACCTGGCTGTTCCCAGCCTTTCTATAAGCTCATCCACACGGGGCATGGGTTATGCGTAAATCTTGGACACCTCATTTAACTTACGAAAGTCATTACAGAAGCGTATGCTACCGTCGGGATGAGAACTATGGGACTGGACCACTCACTGTTAGATTCCTCTATGACTCCAAGTTCTAACATGGTTTTAACTTCTTTAGAAACAGCTTCTCGCTGAGCTTCAGGAATCCTATATGGCTTTAAATGGACCCTGACCCCTGGTTCTGTGACAATGTCATGCTTTATTATGGTCGTTCGGCCAGGCAGCTCTGAAAATATCTCCCTATTTTGGATGAGAAATTCTTTAACCTGATTGTTCTGATCAGCTGATAATGTCTCTGACACCTTTACTGCGGGAAGCAACCAAGGTGAAGACACCGAAGAGCAAGGCTCCGCTGACAGAGACAACCTATCTTTCCAGGGTTTGATTAAGTTAACATGGTAGATTTGTTCGGGTTTTCTCTTTCCCAGCTGGTATACTTTGTAATTAACCTCATTCACTTTTTCCCTAATCTCAAATGGACCCTGCCATTTAGCTAGGAATTTGGTTTCCACAGTGGGTACCAAAACAAGAACTCTATCTCCAGGAGCAAATTTCCGTATCTTGGCACTCCGGTTATATACCCTTTGTTGAGCACTTTGGGCCTGTTCCATGTGCTCTCTGACAATAGGTACCACGGCTGCAATCCTATCCTGCATTTGTGTTACGCTTCTATAAGGAGTGGGCTGTCCTTCCCACGTCTCTTTGGCAATGTCCAACAGCCCTCTGGGGTGTCTACCATACAGCAAATCAAATGGAGAAAACCCCGTAGATGACTGAGTAACTTCTCTGATGGCCATTAACAAGTAGGGCAACAAACAATCCCAGTTTTTCCCATCTCTATCAACAACCTTTTTTAATACTTTTTAATGTTTTATTAAACCTTTCCACCAATCCGTCAGTTTGGGGATGGTAGATGGATGTCCTGAGGTGAGTGACCTTAAATAATTTGCACAATTCTTTCATGATCCTTGACATAAATGGAGTACCTTGGTCAGTCAAAATTTCTTTTGGTTTTCCCACTCTACTAAAAACCTGCACCAGCTCCCTAGCTATCGCCTTGGTTGTGATAGTGCGTAAAGGGACAGCCTCAGGATATCGAGTGGCATAGTCCATAATTACCAGGATATACTGATGCCCCCGAGCAGACTTTAACAAGGGCCCCATGAGATCCATGGCTATTCTGTCAAACGGGACCTCTATAATAGGCATGGGAACTAGTGGGCTCCTGAAATGGGGTCTAGGGGCATGATACTGGCATTCAGGACAGGAAGAACAATATTCAGACACTTCTTTATAAACCCCTGGCCAAAAGAACCTTTGTAAAACTCTTTCAGTGGTTTTTTCTGCCCCTAAATGTCCTGCGGTAACGTGACTATGAGCTAAATCTAGTACCGTTCTCCGATAAGGCTGGGGAACTACCAGCTGTTCCACCACATCCTCACCCCTTTTGACAATGTGGTACAAGAGCTCATTACAGATGGCCATGTGGGGATACGTAACCCTGTCACCTGGTACCACAGGTTCCCCATTAACAACCTTAACATTCTCTCTAGCCTTTATTAAGGTAAGATCCTTTAACTGTTCAGACGCGAACAGATCCTTCTTTACCTCCAGGTCAGGCACGCTTTCAGTTCTAACTACTATGTCTCTGTTCCCAGCAAGAGGGTCCTCACTGGACTCCCCATCTGTCACTTCCCCAGCCAAACTAGCAAAAGGCAAAGGGTCAGAAAGTTCCAAAGACACACGTACATCCATAAAATCACCGGTATTATCAACTGGCTCTTTACTTCTCACATCTGTTGATAAACGTGATTCCCACAGTTTCCAAAAATGAGGAAAATCCCTCCCTATTATGGCCTCATGCAGCAAGGTGGGGACCAGTCCTACTTTAACCATTGCTGACTCACAACAAGTTTCTATATTCACTTCAGCAGTGCCATAATGTTGGGTATCCCCATGTATGCAAGTTACCCCAATAGGTATTTGCTGGACCTTTAAGGGGTTCACTAACCCAGCTTTCACGAGGGTAACTAAACTTCCTGAATCTAGCAAGGCCTCTATCCGGTTACCCTCTAAGAACACATCACACATTTGTTTTTCCAGCTCAGGTGAAGGTACCACAGTACAGGCTAACCTAGCAAAGAAAGACATTCTGCGACATTCAAAGGCAGCATCACATTGCATGGGTTCTTGCGTGACTGGGCAATTGGCAATAACATGACCTGGCATACCACACCTAAAACATTTAACCACACGATTATCAACCCGTTTGGGCAGCATAGACCGTTCTAGCCCCATTGGCCTGTCTCCAGGGCCAGTGTTTACAGTCTCTCCAGCCTTGCGTTCTCTTAACCGCCCAGCAATGTTTTCCCATGGAACAGTCTTACCAGTCTTTGCTGAAGCGCGCTGTCGAGGATCTATGGGTTGCTGGGTGGTCATCAGTAGTTCCTCTGCCGCCAAATACCTCTATACTATGTCCACTAATTGGTCAGCAGTATCCGGGTTTCCATGGCTCACCCACTTGCGCAGGACCACGGGCATAGATCTCAAATAGCGGTCCATGACAACTCTTACAACCATCTGGGGACCAGTTAATGTCTCTGGCTGTAACCATTTTTTTGTTAGCTGAATAAGGTCATGCATCTGGGAGCGAGGAGGCTTCTCCATGGCGTACACCCAATGGTGCACCCGTTGTGCTCGTACTGACAGCGTGACTCCCAGGCGGGTTGGAATCTCAGTCTTTAGTTTATCATAGTCCCGAGCCTCAGCAGGGCTTAAATCAAAGTACGCTTTTTGGGGCTCACCTGACAGAAAAGGTGCCAGCAGACTGGCCCACTGTGCTTTCGGCCAGTTCTCACGCTCGGCAGTCCTTTCAAACGTGGTCAGGTAGGCCTCCACATCATCAGCCTCTGTCATTTTCTTCATGATGTGACTGGCCCGTATAGAACTAGAGCTGGTCGGAGCACTGATGGCCATATCTCCAATCCGGGCTGCAAGGCTCTGCACCACTTCTGTTAAGGCCTCCTCTATCCTGACGCTGTTGCCTGTAAAGTTCGTCAATAGCCACCTGCTGCTGTCTCCTATTTCTCTGACGTCCTCAGTGGATGCTGGGACTCCGTAAGGACCACGGGGGGGGGGGGGGGGGGGGAATAGCGGCTCCGCAGGAGACTGGGCACAACTAAAGAAAGCTTTAGGACTACCTGGTGTGCACTGGCTCCTCCCACTATGACCCTCCTCCAGACCTCAGTTAGAATCTTGTGCCCGGCTGAGCTGGAAGCACACTAGGGGCTCTCCTGAGCTCCTAGAAAGAAAGTATATTTTAGGTTTTTTATTTTACAGTGAGATCTGGCAACAGATTCACTGCAGCGAGGGACTAAGGGGAGAAGAAGCGAACCTACCTAACTGGTGGTAGCTTGGGCTTCTTAGGCTACTGGACACCATTAGCTCTAGAGGGATCGACCACAGGACCCGACCTCGATGTTCGGTCCCGGAGCCGCGCCGCCGGCCCCCTTACAGAGCCAGAAGCAAGAAGTGTTCCGGAAAATCGGCGGCAGAAGACTTCTGTCTTCAACAAGGTAGCGCACAGCACTGCAGCTGTGCGCCATTGCTCCTCATGCACACCTCACACTCCGGTCACTGATGGGTGCAGGGCGCTGGGGGGGGGGGCGCCCTGAGGGCAATATAAACACCTTGGCTGGCAAATCATCACAATATATAGTCCCAGGGCTATATATGTGATAAATTACCCCTGCCAGAATCCATGAAAAAAGCGGGAGAAAAGTCAGCCGAAAAAGGGGCGGGGCTATCTCCCTCAGCACACTAGCGCCATTTTTTCTTCACAGTGCAGCTGGAAGACAGCTCCCCAGGTTCTCCCCTGTAGTTTTCAGGCTCAAAGGGTTAAAAAGAGAGGGGGGGCACCAAATTTAGGCGCAATGTGTGTATACAAGCAGCTATTGGGGGAAAAATCACTCAGTTATAGTGTTAATCCCTGCATTATATAGCGCTCTGGTGTGTGCTGGCATACTCTCTCTCTGTCTCCCCAAAGGACTTTGTGGGGTCCTGTCCTCAGTCAGAGCATTCCCTGTGTGTGTGCGGTGTGTCGGTACGGCTGTGTTGACATGTTGGATGAGGAAGGTTACGTGGAGGCGGAGCAGAGGCCGATAAATGGGATGTCGCCCCCTGTGGGGCCGACACCAGAGTGGATGGATAGGTGGAAGGTATTAACCGACAATGTCAACTCCTTACATAAAAGGCTGGATGACGTAACAGCTGTGGGACAGCCGGCTTCTCAGCCCGCGCCTGCCCAGGCGTCTCAAAGGCCATCAGGGGCTCAAAAAACGCCCGTTACCTCAGATGGCAGACACAGATGTCGACACGGAGTCTGACTCCAGTGTCGACAAGGTTGAGACATATACACAATCCACTAGGAACATCCGTTGCATGATCTCGGCAATGAAAAATGTGTTACACATTTCTGACATTAACCCAAGTACCACATAAAAGGGGTTTTATATTTGGGGAGAAAAAGCAGCCAGTGTTTTGTTCCCCCATCAGATGAGTGAATGAAGTGTGTAAAGAAGCGTGGGTTCCCCCGATAAGAAACTGGTAATTTCTAAAAAGTTACTGCTGGCGTACCCTTTCCCGCCAGAGGATAGGCCACGTTGGGAGATATCCCCTAGGGTGGATAAGGCGCTCCCACGTTTGTCAAAAAAGGTGGCACTGCTGTCTTAGGATACGGCCACTTTGAAGGAGCCTGCTGATAAAAAGCAGGAGGCTATCCTGAAGTCTGTATATACACACTCAGGTACGATACTGAGACCTGCAATTTCCTCAGCATGAATAGTGCAGCTACAGCGTGGTCTGATACCCTGTCAGATAATATTAATACCCTAGACAGGGATAATATTTTGCTAACATAGAGCATTTTAAAGACGTCGTCTTATATATGAGGGATGCACAGAGGGATATTTGCCGGCTGGCATCCAGAATTAATGCAATGTCCATTCTGCCAGGAGGGTATTAGAGACCCGGCAGTGGACAGGTGATGCTGACTTTAAAAGGCACATGGAGATTCTGCCTTATAAGGGTGAGGAATTGTTTGGGGATGGTCTCTGGGACCTCGTATCCACAGCAACAGCTGGGAAGAAAAAAAAAATTTACCTCAGGTTTCCTCACAGCCTAAGAAAGCACCGTATTTTCAGGTACAGTCCTTTCGGCTTCAGAAAAGCAAGCGGGTCAAAGGCGCTTCCTTTCTGCACAGAGACAAGGGAAGAAGGAAAAAGCTGCACCAGCAGCCAGTTCCCAGGATCAAAAATCTTCCCCCGCTTCTTCTGAGTCCACCGCATGACGCTGGGGCTCCACAGGTGGAGACAGGTGCGGTGGGGGCGAGTCTCGGGAACTTCAGGGACCAGTGGGCTTGCCCACAGGTGGATCCCTAGGTTCTGCAAGTAGTATCACAGGGATACAAGCTGGAGTTCGAGGCGACTCCCCCTCGCCGTTACCTCACATCAGCCTTGCCTGCTGCCCTCGAAGAAAGGGAGGTAGTACTGGCGGCAATTCACAAGCTGTATTTCCAGCAGGTGAAATCAAGGTACCCCTCCTTTAACAAGGCCGGGGTTACTATTCCAAAATGTTTGTGGTACCGAAACCAGACGGTTCGGTGAGACCCATTCTAAAATTAAAATCCTTGAACACTTATATACGAAGGTTCAAGTTCAAAATGGAATCGCTCAGGGCGATTATTGCAAGCCTGGAGAATTTCATGGTATCACTGGACATCAAGGATGCTTACCTGCATGTCCCTATTTACCCTCCTCACCAGGATTGTCATTACCATTTCCAGACGTTGCCATTGGTCTGTCCCCGGCACCGAGGGTATTTACTAAGGTAATGGCCGAAATAATTATCCCGTACTTGGACGATCTCCTTATAAAGGCGAGGTCCAGGGAGCAGTTGTTCGTCGGAGTAGCACTATCTCGGGAAGTGCTACAACAGCACGGCTGGATTCTGAATATTCCAAAGTCGCAGCTGGTTCCTACGACGCGTCTACTGTTCCTGGGTATGGTTCTGGACACAGAACAGGAAAAAAGGGTTTCTCCCGGAGGAGAAGTCCAAGGAGTTGTCGTCTCTAGACAGAGACCTCCTAATACGTATACAGGTGTCGGTGCATCAATGCACGTGAGCCCTTGGAAAGATGGTAGCTTCTTACGAAGAAATTCCATTCGCCAGGTCCCATGCAAGGATCTTCCAGTGGGATCTGTTGGACAAGTGGTCCGGGTCGCATCTTCAGATGCATCGGCGGATAACCCTGTCTCCAAGGGCCAGGGTGTCGCTGTGGTGGTGGCTGCAGAGTGCTCATCTTCTGGAGGGCCGCAGATTCGGCATACAGGACTGGGTCCTGGTGACCATGGATGCCAGCCTTCGAGGCTGGGGGGCAGTCACACAGGGAAGAAACTTCCAAGGACAAGTCAGGAGACTTCCATACACAAAAATATTCTGGAACTAAGGGCCGTTTACAATGCCCTAAGTCAGGCTAGACCCCTGCTTCAACACCGGCCGGTGCTGTTCCAGTCAGACAACATCACGGCGGTCGCTCATGTAAACCGACAGGGCGGCACAAGAAGCAGGATGGCGATGGCAGAAGCCACAAGGATTCTCCGATGGGCGGAAAATCATGTGTTAGCACTGTCAGCAGTGTTCATTCCCGGAGTGGATAACTGGGAAGCAGACTTTCTCAGCAAACACGACCTCCACCCGGGAGAGTGGGGACTTCATCCAGAAGTCTTCCAAATGATTGTACACCGTTGGGAAAGGCCACAGGTGGATATGATGGCGTCCCGCCTCAACAAAAAGCTAAAAAGATATTGCGCCAGGTCAAGGGACCCTCAGGCGATAGCTGTGGACGCTCTGGTAACACCGTGGGTGTACCAGTCGGTGTATGTGTTCCCTTCTCTGCCTCTCATACCCAGGGTAATGAGAATAATAAGAAGGAGAGGAGTAAGAACTATACTCATTGTTCCGGATTGGCCAAGAAGAGCTTGGTACTCAGAACTCCAAGAAATGATCTCAGAGGACCCATGGCCTCTGCCGCTCAGACAGGACCTGCTGCAGCAGGGGGCCTGTCTGTTCCAAGACGTACCGCGGCTGCGTTTGACGGCATGGCGGTTGAACGCCGGATCCTGAAGGAAAAGGGCATTCCGGAGGAAGTTATTCCTACGCTAATTAAAGCTAGGAAAGAAGTGAACGCAAACCATTATCACCGCACATGGCGGAAATATGTTGCGTGTTGTGAGGCCAGGAAGGCCCCAACGGAGGAATTTCAGCTAGGTCGATTTCTGCACTTCCTACAGTCAGGGGTGACTATGGGCCTAAAATTGGGTTCCATTAAGGTCCAGATTTCGGCTCTATCGATTTTCTTCAAAAATAGAACTGACTTCACTGCCTGAAGTTCAGACTTTTGTTAAGGGAGTGCTGCGTAGTCAGCCCCCGTTTGTGCCTCCAGTGGCACCGTGGGATCTCAACGTGGTGTTGGATTTCCTAAAGTCGCATTGGGTTGAGCCACTTAAATCCGTGGAGCTAAAATACCTCACGTGGAAAGTGGTCATGCTGTTGGCCTTGGCCAGGCGTGTATCAGAATTAGCGGCTTTATCATGCAAAAGCCCTTATCTAATTTTTTTATATGGATTGGGCGGAATTGAGGACTCGTTCCCAATTCCTTCCTAAGGTGTTATCAGTTTTGCATGTGAACCAACCTATTGTGGTGCCTGCGGCTACTTGGGACTTGGAGGATTCCAAGTTACTGGACGTAGTCAGGGCCCTGAAAAATATATGTTTCCAGGACGGCTGGAGTCAGGAAAACTGACTCGCTATTTATCCTGTATGCACCCAACAAGCTGGGTGCTCCTGCTTCTAAGCAGACTATTGCTCGCTGGATCTGTAGCTCGATTCAACTTGCACATTCTGCGGCTCGACTGCTGCACCCTAAATCTTTAAAGCCCATTCCACGAGGAAGGTGGGCTCTTCTTGGGCGGCTGCCCGAGGGGTCTCGGCTTTACAAATTTGCCGAGCTGTTACTTGGTCGGGTTCAAACACTTTTGCAAGAGTCTACAAGTTTGATACCCTGGCTGAGGAGGACCTAGAGTTTGCTCATTCGGTGCTGCAGAGTCATCCGCACTCTCCCGCCCGTTTGGGAGCTTTGGTATAATCCCCATGGTCCTTACGGAGTCCCAGCATCCACTTAGGACGTCAGAGAAAATAAGATTTTACTCACCGGTAAATCTATTTCTCGTAGTCCGTAGTGGATGCTGGGCGCCTATCCCAAGTGCGGATTGTCTGCAATACTTGTATATAGTTATTGCCTAACTAAAGGGTTATTGTTGAGCCTTCTGTTGAGAGGCTCAGTTATATTTCATACTGTTAACTGGGTATAGTATCACGAGTTATACGGTGTGATTGGTGTGGCTAGTATGAGTCTTACCCGGGATTCAAAATCCTTCCTTATTGTGTCAGCTCTTCCGTGCACAGTATCCTAACTGAGGTCTGGAGGAGGGTCATAGTGGGAGGAGCCAGTGCACACCAGGTAGTCCTAAAGCTTTCTTTAGTTGTGCCCAGTCTCCTGCGGAGCCGCTATTCCCCCCCCCCCCTCCCTTGGTCCTTACGGAGTCCCAGCATCCACTACGGACTGCGAGAAATAGATTTACCGGTGAGTAAAATCTTATTTTTCCTCCATTGCCACCTGCTGTTGTCTGTTGGCCTCCTGCTGAGCCGCTGTAGCTTGCAGCAAGGCTTTGAGCAGTTCCTCCATGTCAACAGACTTTTCAGGCGGCTTTGTAGCTGCTTTCACTCAGGACATATCAAATCCTCAGGGCGAGTCTCAGTAACTTCACACTGGGCTGTATCTGCATAAACCACCGTTTTCTGCAGGCCTCATAAAGCTGCTGCTTTCACTTATGCGCAGAACGGCATGCTCGCATTCTCCACCAAGTTGTAACACTGTAAGGGTACAAGGTGCCGTTTCCTGGGGTAAATGGCAGCACGCAGCAGCTGAGGAATCACACAAGTCCAGTTTCTGGTGCAACTGGCCACAGCCAGTTTTATTATACAGAAAATAAAACAAACCCCAAAAGAAAATACCTTGCCTGTCAGGCACTAACTAAACACAATATGTTCCTAACTATCACTAAACAAAAACACAGAGTTTTCCAGGTAACACTGTATAGCTCACTTGTATCAGGAAGTGTGTTTCTCTCACAGAGATCCTGCAGTCTTCCCAGGCAGTCTGCACACATTAATCAGGCTAGAAGCCCGACAAGGCTCTTGCACAGCTGAAAGCCCTGATTAGCCCTCTGTGAGGCCAAAGATCCGAACTGGGCCCAATGTCTGGAACTCACCCTCTCTCTCAGGGCCCTTATCCAGCTTTTCCAGCAAACTGAAAAGGTTCTAACAAAACAAAAGCATTTTCCTAGAAGTTTTCATTTTCTAAAACATGTAAGACAAGAACCTGGGACAAACATACCTGCCCTCAAACACTATCCCAGTGTTCTTGTCACACTACACATATAGATATTTACAGAAGCAAGCAGACACTGCCTAGTTCCACAGGTTGGATGGTCTGATAATAAAGTTGGTTAGGTGTATAGTGCACTGTTTAATTGAATGAAAGTTGGTCTGATGTATAGCCAGCTGTAGGGCCAGCAAAAAAATATATAACTTAAAAAAATGAGTTGAACTTACAAACGTTCTTAGTCAGTGACTGAAAGTTTAGCAAACTTAATGTTAACAAATAGAAGCATTTAAAAAATAATAAATATATACAAATTATATTTTGTTATAAAATATATGCATTTAGATTTTTTCTTACCCTTAATGGTAGCTGTTTCAAAAGGCACATTCAATGACTGTATTGAGCTGACAGGTATTCAGCAATCACGTATTCCATCATAAAGAGAAAAAAGTCCAGTCACTAACTGATGTGTGCATTATGCAATAATGTGAGCTGATTTATCGCTCAATAATACACGTGATATAGTATCTCAAGGGTTGGTCTCAGACTTCAAGACGAACTAGCAGAGAGGTGAAGAATATAACCTTTGGTAAACCTCAATCTCCTGGCCTTTTCAAATATGTGTGTATGTATTAATTTAATGACAAAAGTTTTTAAATAAATAAAATGCTGCAGCTGGTATCTAAAAAATAATTAATGACAAGAAAACCCACACTCCCCTCAGGCATAACTGAGGTTTCTCCCTTAGAAATCAATGGAAATGTCCAACTAGTACTGAGCACAAGGTAGTCTTATAGTATTATAAAGTGTGAATTGGTTGTATTCTATCATTAGGATGTTATATCTGCCTCACCTGCAGTGCACATGGTTTTGCCCAACTGCTATCAAAAATCCTGCTGCGATCAACTTGAAATTACCCCCATAGTCCAGCACAGACAACAGATGATCTGGAGTCAATTTGCACACGTGGCCACAATTGTAAGGGCAGCCTCTCCCCTATTCCAACTCCAAAAACCCTGGATCCATGGGTATAAATCCTAGTGAAAAAAACAAAAGAAAAGGGGGCGTTCCATAGTGCATAAAAGTTTTATTTAACAAACAGATAAAACTGCAGCTCCAGTAAGGCAGTACTCGTATCAGAGGGTAGGACACTGTGGGCTGGTTACCACATGACATTAGATATTACCAAAAAGGCTAAGCTCGTCCCTCAGAACGGGTGGTCTTCAGTTTGCCGCCTGTCGGGATCCCGGCACACAGTATACCGGCGCTGGCATCCTGACAGCCTGCGTACAGACACCTTTTCTCCCTCTTGGGGGTCCACGACCCCCCTGGAGAGAGAATAGATAGAGTAGCACGCCCCCGTGCCCGCAGCGTGGCAAGTTCAGCGAGCCCGAAAGGAGCTCATTTGCGCTCGCCCAGCTGTCTGTATGCCAGCGGTCGGGATTCTGGCGTTGGTATGCCCTACTACACCCCCACAGAACAACGGATCTCAGGAGGCAGACCACGTGAATCGCCAGCTGCTGGAAGATCTTTACATCACCCGGACCTGCCGTGTGTGTAAACGGCAGAACCGCAACACTGTAAGGGACTTATTATACAGCATCACTGGACATACGGCAGCAGAGGACACCACCACTGTGACTGGACTGAAGGAAGGAGCGCGTCGCCAAGTCACGCCCTTACCGGTTTCGTCACAAGGACTTCGTCAGAGGCATATATATATATATATATATATAATCTCCCAAGGTCGGCACTCACAGAAGCCTATTATAGTATCTTGCAAAGGTGCTGCATCATAAAATAAGCAGATACCAAGGGATGGCACTCACTGGACGAATAAAAACTGGAACAGACACAATCCTTGTAATATCGACGTTTCGGATTTATTTCAACCCATCATCGGGTTACACATCACAGGTGATCAAACATACCTTATATACCCTGTATTGTTGGAGAGCGGGAAAGCCACAATCAAAATTAAGGTGTGCAAAAAATTCAAAACCCCAGTACTTCCGGTAATAAGAACGACGGGAGCTGCGTACAGTTGTCATGGTAACCCGCCTGTGGCGGCAATAAGACATGATGCAGGACTTCCGGATAGCAGCATGACGGGAGCTGCATCCAATCGTCATGGCAACCCACTAGCAGCGGACTCCCGCTTATCACAATGACTGGAGCCACAACCAATCATCATGGCAACCCACTATCAAAATAAGTACAGAAAAGTAAGTGCGGTTTTCTTGTTTGCTCATTTTATTATGTACTGTGTAATCGGCGCTGCAGATCCCTTGTGGCGCCATATAAATAAAGTATAATAATAAAAGGCATCACCGCCTTTGGCAACCTGCTCCACAGCAATATGACAGTAATCACACAAAATAATATACTGAATATTTACATCTCATAAATTAACAAAAAATAAATGTACACAGATATATATAAAATAAACAAAACACAAATGAAAAGAACATACACAACACCAATATCACCATGCCCACAGCACCTATGGGTTTACAATCAGTTATTGCATAAAGATTAAAACGCCATCAATAAACACAAATAGCACCAAATCCTGAGTGCAAAGCACCCAGAAAAAAACGAAGGCTAAAAAACGAACACTTAAAAGTGCCCCAATACTACATCGATAAAAGTACCATATGCAAAGACTGATAAGAATTCTAATATGATGAATAACATACATAGAGTACACATAAACTTCCAGTACAAAGACACATATGAATAATTTCCAAAAGATGGCCTCAACTAACACAATAATTAATTGCACATATCAAAATGGACAAACAAAAAAAGCTAACAAAGAGAGAGAAAGAAGGTAACAGCCACACAATAATCAAAAACATTGGCTATAATGTTTTAATATTACCAATACATATTGAAGGAGAGGTGATCTTTAAGGACCCTCGGCTTGATAGTTTCCAATAGGTAAATCCACTTGGCCTCAAGCTGTAAGAGTCTCCTATGTCGATCACCACCCCTAGGACTATCAGGCACATGATCTATGATAATATATCGTAGGTTAGATAAAGAATGCTTATTTTCCAAAAAATGCCTGGCAACAGGTTGATCAGAAGATATACCTAATAATGCTGCCCTAATGGAAGACCTATGCATGGTCATGCGTTCCTTAAAGGCACGAATCGTCTTGCCTATATAGCAAAGTCCACACGGACATTTAATCATATAGACTTCAAAAGCCGATGAGCAAGTTGTAACAGATCTAAAAAACTCATACCTTCATCCAGTGTGCGGATGAAATCTTTTTTTTAATATATATATATATATATATATTAGAGATGAGCGGGTTCGGTTCTCAGAGAACCTAACCCTACCGGACCTCGCGCTCCAATCCCGGATCCGAGTCAGGCTCGGGTTCTCCCACCTGACTCGGAAACCAGAACGAGGCAAAACTTCGTCATCATCCCGCTGTCGGATTCTCACGGGGTTTGGATTCCATATAAGACTGAAAATAGCTAGAGATTAATTGTTCTGTATACATATGTTTTATGAAAGCCAGCTATTACGGTTTACAACCAGATTTTATATATATATATATATGTATATAAATCATTTTATGTCTAAATGTAAAAATAAGATAAAACACTTTTAAAAGGTAGTTTGTCAGCGCGTTCTAAACTTCTTTTTTTTCAGTGTTCTCTATTTGAAGGGCAGAGTAGTCCCTTTGGTATAAGAGAATGGCAGGCAAACTGCTATTAATTACTGAGCATTTTAATCGGCGCCAGGAGGTATTATTGTAGATTCCATATAAGAACCCGCACGTTGCCGCCATTTTCACTCTGGCATTGGAGAGTGTAGAGAGAGGACGTGTCTCCTTTCTCTGTGTCATCAGTATCCGTGACTTGTGCTGTATCTGTCCAGTCACAGTGGTTGTGTCCACTGCTGCCATATATCCAGTGCTGTCCAGTGGTGGTGTGTTGTGCTGAATCAGTCCAGTCACAGTGGTGGTGTCCTCTGCTGCCGTATGTCCAGTGCGCTGTATAATAAGTCCCTTACAGTGTTGCTGTGTTGTCCTGCATCAGACCAGTGCTAGTGTCTAATAATTCCAGTGATCCTGCCGTATAATTCCATATAAATCCATATAATTCCGTATAAATCCAGTCCAGTGGTGCTGCCATATAAATTCAGTGGTGCTGTCCTGTGCTGTATATTATTTACTCCAAATAAAGGGGTTATTGATATTTAATACAAATACATTTTACAGGGTTTGCCTTGTGAGGTGTAGGGGTACGCTCTCCTGTGCAGCGTATTGTGTTATATAACTCCAGAAAATTAATGGAGAACAAAAATTTGGAGTATAAAATAGGGAAAGAACAAGAACCACTTCCTCCTAGTGCTGAAGCTGCTGCCTCATCGTCATGGCATAGACGATGAAATACCATCAACGTTGTCTGCCAAGGCCAATGCCCAATGTGATAATAAAGGGCATGTAAAATCCAAAAAGCCAAACTTCAGTAAAAAGGACCAAAAAAAAAATTGAAATCATCTGAGGAGAAACGTAAACTTGCCAATATGCCATTTACGACATGGAGTGATTACTGGTTCAGCTTCACATGGTGATGGAGTACAAGTGTGTCAGCAGTTGCAATGCCTGACCTTCCCAACACTGGATGGTAAGAGATAGCTCCTTCCACCATTTGCATGCCCCCTGCAAGTGCTGGAAGGAGAACCCACAGTCTAGTTTCTGATATTCAAATTGAAGATGGCACTGTTGAAGTACACCAGGATGAGGATATGGGTGTTGCTGGTGCTGAGGAGGAGGTTGACGATGAGGATTCTGATGGTGATGTGGTTTGTTTAAATGAGGCACCCGGGGAGACACTTGTGGTCCGTGGGATGAAGAAGCCCATTGTGATGCCTGGGCAAAATACCAAAAAAGCCACCTCTTTGGTGTGGAATTATTTCTCCACAAATCCGGACAACAGGTGTCAAGCTATGTGTTGCCTCTGTCAATCTGTAATAAGTAGGGGTAAGGATGTTAACCACCTAGGAACATCCTCCCTTATACGTCACCTGCAGCGCATTCTTCAGAAGTCAGTGTCATGTTGTGAAACTTTGGAAAAGCGTAAGCAGTCCACTGACACCTAAATCGCTTCTTCCCCTTGTACCCAAGCTCCTGCAAGCCACACCACCAACTCCCTCAACATCAACTTCCTCCTCAGTCAGGAACTTCAGTAGTGTCACTGTCGAGACTGAGGAGTCTTCTCCCAACCGGGATTCCTCCGGAGGATCCTTGAGTGGTACGCCTGCTGTTGCTGCCGCTGCTGTTGTTGCTGCTGGGAGTCGATCGTCATCCCAAAGGGGAAGTCGGAAGACCACTTGTACTACTTCCAGTAAGCAATTGACTGTCCAACAGTCATTTCTGAGGAAGATGGCATATGACAGCAGTCATCCTTTTGCAAAACGGATAACTGAGGCCTTGACAACTATGTTTGTGTTAGACTTGCGTCCGGTATCCGCCATTAGTTCAGTGGGACTTAGAGAATTGTTTGAGTTACTGTGTCCCCTGTATCAAATCCCATCTAGGTTCCACTTCTCTAGGCAGGCGATACCGAGAATGTACATAGACGTCAGAAAAAGTGTCCTCAGTGCCCTACAATATGCAGTTGTACCCACTGTCCACTTAACCACGGACATGTGGACAAGTGGAACAGGGCAGACTAAGGACTATGGGGGTAATTCTGAGTTGATCGCAGTAGCAAGTTTGTTAGCAATTGGGCAAAACCATGTGCACTGTAGGAGGGCAGATATAACATTTGCAGAGAGAGTTAGATTTGGGTGGGTTATTTTTTTTCTGTGCAGGGTAAATACTGATTGCTTTATTTTTACACTGCAATTTAGATTTCAGTTTGAACACGCCCCACCCAAATCTAACTCTCTCTGCACATGTTATATCTGTCCCCCCTGCACTGCACATGGTTTTGCCCAACTGCTAAAATATTTGCTGCTGCGATCAACTCAGAATTAGGCCCTATATGACTGTGACAGCCCACAAATTTGTTGGACAGCCAAACCAGGAGGATCACTATTGAGGAACATACAAGAGAGATTCTAAATAGGACCTCAATTTGGGATTTGAAAACTTTGTCTACAAAAGCCGGGATTCCTAGTTGAATATACAGGAAAGGTATAATGGGACTATGAATAGGAATATTAGCTAATCACATGGTCCATTGTGAGATCATTCTATACTGTCATGACTGTGGGTTTTGTGAACCCTGTGTTAGTGAAGTCTGTTTGGGCGACTGGAGGACTATGTGTATATTAGGCTGGTCTGTAGGAATCAGTGAGAAGAAGGAGCAATCCCTGACCGGGGATCGAACCCGGGCCTTTGCAGAGGGAGCCGTCTCCTGACCACTAGATCACCAGGGACTTGTTGATAGCAGGATGGTGAATGTATTGGTGAGATTGAACTGGATATACTGTCACAGGAGCAGGTGCTTGTGTACTCAAGGTTACTATGAAATAGGTTCTCTGGAGTTGCGCAGAACTGGGCTGGTTACTGGCGAGATTGAGAACCGGACTGGTTACTGTTGAGACTGGATCTCGGCTGGTTACCGGTGAGATGGAACCGGGCTGTGTACCGCTATACTGGAATGCAACAGTAATCCGGGCTGGTACCGGATATAACTGGAAATGCAACTGTAAATAGGACGATTACTGTGGCTGTGACTTTAAGACAAGGCTGAAGAACACTGCGACTGGGTCTTTAAGACGAGACTGAAGAATACCGCGGCTGTGGCTTTAAGATGAGACTGAAGAATACCGCGGCTGTGGCTTTAAGACAAGACTGAAGAATACTGCGGCTGTGGCTTTCATAAGAGTCTGAAGAATACTGCTGCTGTGGCTTTAAGATGAGACTGTAGAATACTGCAGCTGTGGCTTTAAGACGAGACTGTGGAATACTGCAGTTGTGGCTTTAAGATGAGACTGAAGAAATACTGCAGCTGTGGCTTTAAGATGAGACTGTAGAAATACTGGTTATCAATGGTAACACAACTGTAATCCAGATGGGTAGCAAAAGAGCAAAGTTTTACAGGAACCGAAGTACAAGTGTTACCTTTAGAAAGTTCAGCTTCTAAGCTCACACAGAACTGTGTGTGTGTGACACAAGGAACTGGCAGAGTCTGCAACTCAAGTCTCCAGACTTATACTTCCTGGTCCTTGATGATTGATGAGCAGAAACAGGTGATTCAGAGAGTCTCAGGCTGGCACAGGATTGGATAGCTCCAGGTCAGGTGATCAGACCCTGTCACATCAGTACTTTAGATTAGGCTCTGATGTGGAGTGAGGCCTAGCAGGCCGAAAGAACACAAGCCTGAACTTCTACAAATGAACAGAGGATGCTGGCTTTTAGGCCTAAACTCCAGATTGCTGAGCACAGTGGAGAATGTATCTGGTGAGCCCTTGAGTCAGAGAGGCATATAGTAGAATGACAACAATGATTGCTATGCAGGCACAGCATACAGAGACTTGCTGAACTCAGATTCACACAGAAGGTTAATCACCACAGGTGGAGCTCATTAACTCTTACCTTCCAGGCAGAGGACTCAGGAAACTCATGGTATTGGCAAGCTGTTTATCCCAGTGAGCAGAAAGATGCAGGATCCAGGACAGAGATGGCAAAGGTAAGTCACCAAATATAAGAACTACAGTGAGGATCATGACATATACAGGCCGACCAATTCCATTGCAGTCACAACTTCTAACTACAACCCAGAGGGATAATCATATGAAAAGATCTAAATAGCATCCAGAAAACTGATGAATATCGATGGTTTTTATACCCCTGATGAAGTCTTGAATGACGAAACGCGTTGGATGTTGTATGGATTGACTATTTATATCCAGAAATAAAAGGAAACAATTGAGTTTTAATATACATTGTTTATTGAGTAATTTTATATAAAATTATGTATCTTTACATGTTTTTAATAAATATGTTTATATTTTGTAAATATTAACTATTGGTTGTACTCAACAAATTACACATTGTGGTATTTGGATCGAATATAGGATTACATTTATATTTAAGACCCATTTGACTTCGAATATAGGATTACATTTATATTTAAGACCCATTTGACCCATCTTTTTATATTTATTAATTTGGTCCGTTCAAGCAGAGGGACAATCTTTGGGGAGCTGCAGTACTCAAGAGAAATAATAAAAGAATAAATTAGTACAGTGAATTATATTTATTGAATAAAAAGCAAGAGTGATCTAAAGCGCAGTACTAGTTACTCAAAATAAATATATATATATATATATATATATATATAAAATAAAACCATCATAAATGAGGCGACACTCAGACTCTTTTTCATTGAAGAAAACTTAAGTGAAAATACAGCATTACATCAATGTTTCAGGGAGAGTTTCCCCTTCATCAGGATAACCACACTGTGCAACGAGTGACAAATAAATAGGTACACTCACCATCTAGCACTTCCCCCGCGCCTGGACACCGCAGCCACGCCGTGACAGTCCCCTGGCCTGCACTTCCGAGATCTCAACTTCCCCTGGAAGTGTGGGTCAGGGGACCGGGATGAAGTGGAAACTCTCCCCGAAACGTTGATATAATGCAGTGTTTTCACTAAAGTTTTCTTCACTGAAAAAGTCTCTGAGTGCCGCCTCATTCATGCTGGTTACATGTGGGGTGATACCTAAGTGGAGGGCACCAGAGCCAGGAACCCCAAGGGGGGTGTCCAGAGTGCCAGCAATGCAAGTGTATATATATATATATATATATATATATATATGTGTGTGTCTAAGCAGTCAGCGGCACTCCACTCCTTATATTATACATACAGTCTCAATGGCCGGTGCCCTCCAGGAGTAACAATCAAGCAAGCCGTTACTATACACAGAAATCTCTAGTTGGCGGGACTTAGGGGCTTTAAATAAATACAGACAGCATTTCCGATATGTCAACGTTTCAATGTTATTTCATCAGGACGAAAATGTTTCTCTAATAACATTAAAACGTTGATATGCTGGTCATGCTGTCTGCATTTATTTGAAGCGCCATGAATTCTGTCGACTATAGTCCAGTTAGCAGCACTCCTCTCTCATCAAACAGAACATTTAAGTAGTGGACGGTGCCCTCCAGTAACAATGGCTATGCAATTGTCAATAGACACTGTTACCCATTCAGCAGCACTCACAGCTCTTCCAAAAAATAGACCACACAGCGTCTTACGTCAAGTCAGTGTTTCAATAGTCATTGAACATTTTCGTTACAATGAACATTGAAACGTTGACTTGACGTAAGACGCTGTATGGTATATTTTTTGGAAGAGCTGTGAGTGCCACCGAATGGGTAACAGTGTATATATATATATATATATATATATAATATAGTAGCAATGAGAGCAGCTCACCTTTTACCAAGAATAACAGCCATCCGGTGCCCAGCATAGGTAACCTGAAACTCTGTTCCAATATAGAAAGCAGTGAGGCGGCACCCGGATCAATGAAGACTCGAAGGCAGGTAGTTTATTTCAACGTTTCGCAGTTTTACTTCACTTCGTCATCAGGACAATACAGGCGTGAAACAAAAGTTACCTTATATACATATACACGTGATCCATTTCCGGTCAACCAAAACCAGGTGTGTAAGTCAATCATGGACTCACACACACGAATTAGCCGGCCATTGATTAAAAACAAATACAATCACCTGAGAATGGTGACTTAAAACCATGACACATATTATACAAGAGTACAATCTACAATTTACAATATAGCATCAATAAATACAGTGATAGATACAATAACAGGTATACGTTATTAAGAGCTGATACATAAATACAGGAAACAAAAGTATTGCACAATCCACATATATATATATATATATATATATATATACGATGAAACTAATATATACACATACAAATCACAGCTAGATGACAACATAAAGTATCTTGCCCATTGACCTGATATAGATCTCTAACGTTAGTAGTGCAATACGCAGAATAAGAACACACCTTGGGGGTAATTCTGAGTTGTTCGCAGCAGCAAGTTTGTTAGCAATTGGGCAAAACCATGTGCACTGCAGGGGTGGCAGATATAACATTTGCAGAGAGAGTTAGTTTTGGGTGGGTCATTTCGTTTCTGTGCAGGGTAAATACTGATTGCTTTATTTTTACACTGCAATTTAGATTTCAGTTTGAATACACCCTACCCAAATCTAACTCTCTCTGCACATGTTACATCTGCCCCCCTGCAGTGCACATGGTTTTGCCCAACTGCTAACAAATTTGCTGCTGCAATCAACTCAGAATTAGGCCCCTTGTTCACCAGAAACAATGTAGTCCCATGTTCTCATTAAAACCCGTGGGCTCAAAGTGCCTAATCTATGAATCCAACCAGCTTCACATTGTAATAACCATAATGAACGGTTACCCCACAAATTAATGGAGGTACATGATCAATGATCATGTACCGAAGATTAACTAGGCTATGCCTGGCTTGTAAAAAATGTTGCGCTACAGGTTGGTCTGAATGTCCAGTATCTAAAGCACATTTAATGGACGATCTGTGCATCGCCATTCTCTCCATGAGAGTTTTATCCGTTTTACCAACATAATGCAAAGAACAAGAGCAAGAAATCAAATCTATAATAAACCTAGTAGTACAAGTTACTTTATGACACATAGTATATTTCTTCCCTAGATATGGATGATGAAAGAAAGTACCAGCAGTGAGTGATCTGCAAGTGGTGCAGTTCAAACATTTATAGCAACCATTTTTTAAAGACAAGAAATTTAGATTTTGTTCACTTTGCTGTAGATGTAACCCCGTTATATCGGTTTTCATCACCCCATCACCCAATCACGTACATTCTTACCCCGTGTGTAACAAGACATAATAGATGTATCAGACAATCCTAACTCTGAATCCGAAGAAACGATCGGCCACAACATCTTAGAGATATGGTTGATGTCACTACTGGTATCAATAAAATGATTGACCCAAGGAAATCTCTTAGATTGTGTTGCTCTCTTAAAGTTATTCAATAGTTGTCCTCTAGGTTTAGCCAGGGCTTTTATTTCCGCTTGTTGTAATGCCTGGGGATCATAGCCCCGTTCCCTAAACTTAATCACCATATTATCAATCTGTTGTGCAGCATCAGACACATCACTGCAGATATGTACGGCCCTCAAAGAGTACGGTAATCCATACTGTAAACTAGAGATGAGCACCATTTTTCGGGTTTTGGTTTTGGATTCGGTTCCGCGGACGTGTTTTGGATTCGGACGCATTTTGGCAAAACCTCCCTGAAAATTTTTTGTTGGATTCGGGTGTTTTTTTTATAAAAAAACCCCCCTCAAAAACAGCTTAAATCATAGAATTTGGGGGTAATTTTGATCCTATAGTATTATTAACCTCAATAACCACAATTTCCACTAATTTCCAGTCTATTCTGAACACCTCATACCTCACAATATTATTTTTAGTCCTAAAATTTGCACCGAGGTCGCTGGATGACTAAGCAAAGCGACCCAAGAAGGCGGCACAAACACCTGGCCCATCTAGGAGTGGCACTGCAGTGTCAGACAGGATGGCACTTAAAAAAAATTGGCCCCAACAGCACATGATGCAAAGAAAAGAGAAAAAGAGGTGCACTGTGGTCGTTGGACGGCTAAGCTAAGCGACACAAACACCTCAATATCACAGGAATTATTTGTTCTAATCAATGGTATTATTGGTCCAAATGACTGGAAGAAAATTACAAAATCACAGGAATTATTTGTTCTAATCAATGGTATTATTGGTCCAAATCAGTGGAAGAAAATGACAAAATCACTGGAATTATTCGTTCTAATCAATGGTATTATTGGTCCAAATCACTGGAAGAAAATGACAAAATCACTGGAATTATTCGTTCTAATCAATGGTATTATTGGTCCAAATCACTGGAAGAAAATGACAAAATCACTGGAATTATTCGTTCTAATCAATGGTATTATTGGTCCAAATCACTGGAAGAAAATGACAAAATCACTGGAATTATTTGTTCTAATCAATGGTATTATTGGTCCAAATCACTGGAAGAAAATGACAAAATCACAGGAATTATTCATTCTAATCAATGGTATTATTGGTCCAAATCACTGGAAGAAGACTGACGTTTTTGGGATTATGGAGACATAATGTTTTTTGAATATAAATCCTAAAGCAGGTGGTGTATTAGAGCAAAAGAGTGCAAGTGACCAGCCATGCAGTTTCTGAAATATTATGACAAAATGTTACTGTATTTCATAAGCACTCATTCCTAACTCTGCTAAGTACTGTTTGGTATACTGTATCTGGCTTCCATGAGGTAGTTGTCCATTATTTCAGCTTCCGTTGACCTTTTTGAAAGCGGTAGAAGTTATCGATTCTTTTTTTTATTTTTATTTTCCCCTATTTTTAATTTTCTCCTGCATAGCCCAGTAAAATGTTGCAATGTTAAGTATTGACTTGTGCCTTCTGGGGGTCCACTTCTTCACCAAACCCAGCCAAATCTCATCCTGATTCCTAACCCTCTGTTCCACGTTCTCTATGTACCCCATCTGTGTCACCCATGTCTGTCTACCCCTCCCCTTTAGATTGTAAGCTCTCACGAGCAGGGCCCTCTTCCCTCATGTGCTTATATACTGTTGGTCACCAAAATGCTGCACTGTAATACTATATATACTGCTCACAAAAATGCTGCACAGATATGGAATGGATACGTGCAGTGACACAGAGCTGCAAGATACAGCAATGGCCTACTGTACAACTATATACTGTTAGTCACCAAAATTCTGCACTGTAATACTATATATACTGCTCACAAAAATGCCGCACAGATATGGAATGGATACTTGCAGTGACACAGAGCTGCAAGATACAGCAATGGCCTACTGTACAACTATATACTGTTAGTCACCAAAATGCTGCACTGTAATACTATATATACTGCTCGCAAATATGCCGCACAGATATGGAATGGATACTTGCAGTGACACAGAGCTGCAAGATACAGCAATGGCCTACTGTACTGTACTACTATAATTAATATATACTGGTGGTCCCCAGTCCCCACAATGCAGCACACTGATCAGATATTTGCAGCACACTGAGCACAGATATGGAGCGTTTTCAGGCAGAAAACGTAGATATTTTCAGCACACTGAGCACAGATTATTTGCAGCACACTGAGCACAGAAATTTGCAGCACACTGAGCACACATTACGGAGCTTTTCAGGGAGAGAAAGCAGCCACGTCCTCTCCGTTCAATCTCCAATGCACAAGTGAAAATGGCAGCAACGCGCGGCTCCTTATATAGAATACGAATCTCGCAAGAATCCGACAGCGGGATGATGACGTTTGGGCGCGTTCTGGTTAACCGAGCAAGGCGGGAAGATCCGAGGCTGCCTCGGAACCGTGTAAAATAGGTGAAGTTCGGGGGCGTTCGGATCCCGAGGAACCGAACCCGCTCATCTCTACTTTAAACCCTTAGGATGAAAACTATGGGCGTGAAGCAAAGTGTTTCTATCAGTGGGTTTACTATTCAAGGAAGTAGAGATATTGCCCCGCTCTAAAGTAACCTGTACATCCAAAAAATGTACCTTACACGAATCAATGGTAAACGTAAACTTCACAGGGTGATTCGTGGCATTATGCTCATTCAAAAAACAGGATAAGCTATCCATTGATCCAGACCAGATGACAAACAAGTTGTCTATATATCTTGAATAGAAGAAGATCCCATCAGAAACCCAAACATTGTTAAATAATAGGTCCTCCTCTACCATAAACATATAAGCATTAGTGTACGATGGGGCCACATGGGACCCCATCGCACAACCAGATAGCTGTAAATAAAATCTGCTGTCAAAAAAGAATTTGGTGTGTGTGTGAGTCTATGATTGACTTACATACCTGGTTTTGGTTGACCGGAAATGGATCACGTGTGTATGTATATAAGGTAACTTTTGTATTGTCCTGATGACGAAGTGAAGTAAATCTTTGAATTGTTGAAATAAACTACCTTCTTTCGAGTCTTCATTGATCCGGGTGCCGCCTCACTGCTTTCTATATTGGAACCGAGCTTCAGGTTACCTAGGCTGGGCACCGGATGGCTGTTATTCATGGTAAAAGGTGTGCTGCTCTCATTGCTACAATATATGGACTACTTGTGTGCAGGCACTAAGTATTCTGAGCTATAGCACCCTCTATCTTTGTTTCTATACTACACAATGTATTTATTGGGAATTCTACATTGCACCTCAGCACTGAGCACTATGGAACTGGGTGATGAGAAGGAGACTTCAAACCTGGCCAGATTGACACAAGGTATGACTTTAACTTTCACTGATACAGAAGCTGAGTCAATACTGTTCAAACAGCAATTAAAGGATGATCTGGACTCTCAACCGGTGGAACATTTATACAGGGAATGGCTTAAATTGAAACAAAATTAAATAGACTATCTCTACCACGGTATTACTCTCAGTGACTATTATAAAAGTAAGAGAATACAGAGGGGCTTCCGTGTATGGAACATTCCTACCATCGGTCGCTTTAAAACGGCTTTTTGTAAAAAATGGATATCAATATTGAACAAATGCAGTTTGGATTTAATACTATTGGTCATTGAGGAATCCAACAGAGAATTGGCTGTGTCGAGGGAGAAAATTGTTACTTTTGAATGTCAATATAAACAGGTGTTAATGGACGATACTGAGATTCAGTGGCTTGACAGATGAAATTCACAGGTGGCTACTTATAAATGTGGTTTAAATATTTTTAAGAAACAGAAATTATCTGAAGTGAATTTCCGATTATGAGACTAATCGTGTATATCAATGGGTGAATGGGAATGCTAATATGCCGGGCTGTCGCCAGTGGCAACGGAGCTATAAACAGCTGTGGAACTCTGATACTTCAGAGGATAAAACTACAACCAGTGATTCTGATGGTGTAAACAACACACAGCAACCCCATACATCCAATTCCCCTTTAGGGATGTGCACCAGCAAACTTTTTGTGGATCGAGAAAGAGGAGGTGCACCAGGAGGGGTGGTAAGAGGTTGAGGTCGTGGAAGAGTAGGCAGACCTCCGTTACAACACAACAGATAATCTTTAATTTATCATCACATCCTCTGACAGACATTGAAACTAAAGTGTTAAGTCGTGGACTGTCTTTTGTTCCTACAGTACACTTTAATGATATGCAATGGCAAATTGAAAAGTATAAATTAAATAGACAGCATAAATTGCACGAGTACTTTTTCAAGTCTGAGTCTGTGGGTGCCATGCCTAGTGGGGAGATTCCCACTCAATTACGTAAACTTCAGTGTAGATCTAAATTTTATCCAGTATCCAGCAATGCGGCAATTAAAACCTTTGGCCGAATGCTGGATAGTGAAGTTGAAGCATGTGTTTCGTCCGGTTTCTCTCATATTAACTCTCATTCTAATTTGTCTAAAGAGGAATTTAATGCCCTTCGTGATTTAGCCTCTTATACTGATATTGTTATATGCCCCGCGGACAAAGGCGGGGCAATAGTAATAGAAGATCTAGAGTCTTCTAAAAGTGAGATTATGAGACAGCTTGGTGATAGCCATGTGTATCGCTTATTGGTTTCAGACCCTAGTTCTGTTTTTTGCAAACGTTTGACAGATCGATTACAGTTTGCAGTAAATGATGGGTTTATATCTCCTGCTTTAATGATCGCATTGATACCAAAGTTTTCTAAAATTCCACTTCTATACTCCCTACCTGAGATTCATATGTCCTTGATTTGTCCGCCTGGATGACCTATTATATCGGCAAGGGAGAGTCTCTTCCAGCCGTTATCTACATATCTCGATGCTATCATTCAACCTTGTTTTATAGGGCATCATAGATATCTATTGGACACTACGATGTTTCTTAGGCGGTTGAATTCTATTTCTGCTATTCCTGAAAACTGCTGTTTGGCGAGTATTGACATTTAATAGTTTATACACTGTCATTCCAAATGATCAGAGGTTGCTAGCAGTGAGAAAGCTGATTGAGAATAACCCATTGTATACTGGACCAGATATAGACTTTATCATAGACCTACTGGAGATCATATTGACATGTAATTTTTTCTTTTTTGACGGCAGATTTTATTTACAGCTATCAGGTTGTGCGATGGGGTCCCATGTGGCCCCATCATACGCTAATGCTTATATGTTTATGGTAGAGGAAGATCTCTTATTTAACAATGTTTGGGTTTCTGATGGGATCTTCTTCTATTCAAGATATATAGATGACTTGTTCATCATCTGGTCTGGATCAATGGATAGCTTATCCTGTTTTTTGAATGAGCATAATGCCCCGAATCACCCTGTGAAGTTTACGTTTACCATTGATTCGTGTAAGGTACATTTTTTGGATGTACAGGTTGCTTTAGAGCGGGGCAATATCTCTACTTCCTTGTATAGTAAACCCACTGATAGAAATACTTTGCTTCACGCCCATAGTTTTCATCCTAAGGGTTTAAAGTATGGATTACCGTACTCTCCGTTTCTGAGGGCTGTACGTATCTGTAGTGATGTGTCTGATGCTGCACAACAGATTGACAATATGGTGATTAAGTTTAGGGAATGGAGCTATGATCCCCAGGCATTACAACAAGCGAAAATACAAGCCCTGGCTAAACCTAGAGTACAATTATTGAATAACATTAAGAGAGCAACACAATCTAAGAGATTTCCTTGGGTCAATCATTTTAATGATACCAGTAATGACATCAACCATATCTCTAAGAGGTTGTGTCCGATCGTTTCTTCGGATTCAGAGTTAGGGTTGTCTGATACATCTATTATGTCCTGTTACACACGGGGTAAGAATGTACGTGATTGGGTGATGAAAACCGATATAACGGGGTTACATCTACAGAAAGGTGAACAAAATCAAAATTTCTTGTCTTTAGAAAATGGTTGCTATAAATGTTTGAACTGCACCACTTGCAGATCACTCACTGCTGGTACTTTCTTTCATCATCCATATCTAGGGAAGAAATATACTATCTGTCATAGAGTAATTTGTACTACTAGGTTTATTATATATTTGATTTCTTGCTCTTGTTCTTTGCATTATGTTGGTAAAATGGATAAAACTCTCAGGGAGAGAATGGCGATGCACAGATCGTCCATTAAAAGTGCTTTAGATACTGGACATTCAGACCAACCTGTAGCACAACATTTTTTACAAGCCGGGCATTGCCTAGTTAATCTTCGGTACCTGATCATTGATCATGTACCTCCATTAATTTGTGGGGGTAACCGTTCATTACGGTTATTACAATGTGAAGCTGGTTGGATTCATAGAGTATGAACTTTGAGCCCACGGGGTCTTAATGAGA
Organism: Pseudophryne corroboree; assembly: GCF_028390025.1. Taxonomy (NCBI): domain Eukaryota; kingdom Metazoa; phylum Chordata; class Amphibia; order Anura; family Myobatrachidae; genus Pseudophryne; species Pseudophryne corroboree. The sequence continues at coordinate 72,162,877 of NC_086454.1, read as the reverse complement.
ACATGGGACTACATTGTTTCTGGTGAACAAGGGGCCTAATTCTGAGTTGATCGCAGCAGCAAATTTGTTAGCAGTTGGGCAAAACCATGTGCCCTGCAGGGGGGGGCAGATGTAACATGTGCAGAGAGAGTTAGATTTGGGTGGGGTGTGTTCAAACTGAAATCTAAATTGCAGTGTAAAAATAAAGCAATCAGTGTTTACCCTGCACAGAAACGAAATGACCCACCCAAAACTAACTCTCTCTGCACATGTTATATCTGCCCCCCCCCCCCCCCCCCTGCAGTGCACATGGTTTTGCCCAATTGCTAACAAACTTGCTGCTGCGATCAACTCAGAATTACCCCCAAGGTGTGTTCTTATTCTGGGTATAGCACTAATAACTTTAGAGATCTATATCAGGTCAATGGGCAAGATACTTTGTCATCTAGCTGTGATTTGTATGTGTATATATTAGTTTCATCGTATATATATGGATTGTGCAATACTTTTGTTTCCTGTATTTATGTATCAGCTCTTAATAACGTATACCTGTTATTGTATCTATCGCTGTATCTATCAATGATATATTGTAAATTGTACTCTTGTATAATATGTGTCATGGTTTTAAGTCACCATTCTCAGGTGATTGTATTTGTTTTTAATCAATGGCCGGCTAATTCGGTGTGTGTGAGTCCATGATTGACTTACACACCTGGTTTTGGTTGACCGGAAATGGATCACGTGTGTATGTATATAAGGTAACTTTTGTTTCACGCCTGTATTGTCCTGATGATGAAGTGAAGTAAAACTTCGAAACATTGAAATAAACTACCTGTCTTCGAGTCTTCATTGATCCGGGTGCCGCCTCACTGCTTTCTATATATATATATATATATATATATATTTTTTTTTATTTTTTTTATTTTTTTTTTATTTTATCAATTGTCGACTGATACTTGATATGGGGGATGTGGATATGGGAACACACTATACCGACGCCAGAATCCCACCCAGTGGAATGCCGACTGACAGAGACTATTCCCACTCATTGCACTCGCCCCCCCGCCAGCCTGCATTCTAAATAACGGGATCCCGGCAGCGATATGTTACCGGCGTTCATACCCAACCCATTTATGAATGTCTTCACCCAACTTCCCTTCTCTGTGTGTCACCTGCAATCTATCTCTCATCCCTTTCCCTCTACTTGACGGTCTTTCTCATCTCTGTCCCATCTCTCCCTCTGTCCACCACCACGCCAGTCTGCCTCTTTCTCTCTTTCATAGTGGGGAGAGGGCTGCTGACAGAAGGGAACAATTTGTCTCTCTCATCTTTGTCCCCCACCAGTTTGTCTGTATCTTTTCCTCTATGAGTGGAGGCAGAGAAGGGGCAGGCTCGTACATGTGACTCAGGTCATACCCACACAGCTGCAACTTGCTGCATTGTGCTTAGAGCTTCCCAGTTGCACCAAAGTGCATTTCCTATTGATCTGAGTCTCCCTACAGCCTTCTTCGTGTACATTGTTAACAGTCTGCAGTACCTGTTACTCCATCACTACACAAGATTGCTTCTCTGCTTTAGCCTGCATATTCCTGTGTACGCCATCTTAACCTTACACAGTAATTATCCTGAATTTTACTACATGCAGTCTCCACCAGCAAATTCCTGCATGCCCTAGTTTCCAATTTCTGTTAGTGTACCATTATGCAGTACATAACCCAGCCTGCAGACTTTGGGGGACATTTACTAAGCATTGATAAGAGCAGAGAAGTCAGCCACTGGAGCAGTTGCCCCATCAACCAATCAGCAGCTCTGTATAATTTTATATTATGCAAATTATAGATTGTACTTCAGTGCTGATTGGTTGCCATGGGCAGCTTCTCTACTGGCTCATTTCTCCGCTCTTATCACTGCTTAGTAAATGTCCCCCTTTGTGTTCTATCCTTAACATCACCTCCAAAGACGCATATCTGTGTATTGACGGTCTCCATTCTTTCACTAATGTTTTGTGTCACTTTCAATGTTCAATTTCCACAGGGTGGAACTGATTGTAGAGACGTGCCAGTGCCACTCACCTATTGACTCTGCCCAGTGGCCCAAACTCAGAGCCCAAACCAAATCATAGACACTGAACCTCTGCATATAGTCATAGTGGTGTCCTGGGTTTGAATTACTGGACCAGTGTTATTTATAGTGCTTGAAATTTTACTCGAAGATGATTGATGACATTGTTAAGTCTCAGAATGTGCTTGGTCATGTGGTGGCTCAGCTGTATCACTGCCAGGTGCTCTGCTGGCGATGATAATGGTAATCCTGGTTTGAATCGTTGGGCATGCTAGCTGAGTACATGGAAAAATGCTTCCACATGTCATGGAACACCCTGGGCTAGTGGATGGTGTTTTGTATCCTCACTCAGGTGTCCTCTAACTAAGTTGGATGTTGCACCATGCTTGTTATTTATTCATATACCCCTTTCACATCGCAAAAATAACCTTGTATCGATCCAGCATATTGCCGGGTCGACACGGGTCAGTGTGCAATGTGAAAGGAGCCTTGGAGAATTCCTGGGTCGCCTGACCCGGTAATTCAACCCGGGTAATAAGAAGGGTTATTCCTGGGTTGAATTGGCAGTAGCAGTGTAAATGGGTTCCCGGGTCGATGCGACCCGGGACCCGTTTACTGCATAGGGAGGGGCGGCGCAGAGATGAGCTCATCTCCCACCACCGCCTCCACCCCTGCCCCTGCTGCCAGCTCCACCCCCAACCGCTATGGCAACCGGCCCGGCATATTGCCGGGTCGGGAAGCCAGCGCTGAGGCTCCAATGCCGGATCCCACCTGGGAAGGACCCATTTCCAATTCCCAGGTGGGACCTGGCATTGAAGATGTTAAAGGGGTTTTAAGGTGCAACATTTATAATAAAGGATAATCTTTTGAAGGATTCTAAACAACAATCTACTATCTATCACAGGGAATCTCACTACTGAGTGGGAGCATTTTGTCAAGTCATCTATATTCTACTTAAGTGAAGCCACCATGCCTGGCAGGTTCTCTACTATTACCGTCCCTAGAGCACCAATGAAGCTGACCTAATCCTTTTGGAAAAAAAAGACACAACATCAGGCAGCATCCAGGTACCAAAGAAATACTACTGTACCTGAGACTCTATCATTGCTACCAGTAGGTGACCTATATAGTAGTGCATTGTGCCAGGCCTGCTTCAGGTAAGTAGAAAGAGAGGTGTATCACTGTATCCCCATGGGACAAAATCCCAGATACCAAGAAGAACCTCTTTATTGGCAGGGAAGAACAATTCTACTAAACTAAACTGAGCCAGGTCATGTATTAACCAAGCAAGATCTATCAAGAAGCCTGTTTTAAAATTCCAAGATAATATGATTATTGCAGTTTGGGGATTAGTATCAGGACCTCCATCATCACAGAATTATGTTCAAACTCTTTATTAGAAGGTTATTTCACATCTTACATAAAAATATACACAAAATAAGCATTGATATAAAACAATTTTGACAGGTATACAGTATAATTGAGTGTCATCTCTTGAATACTACCACACAATAAAATCTCTGTATATATAGTACCTCACCATCAGAAGAGATAAGGTAGCTATATAATCTATGTAGCTTATTGATTAAAGAAAACATTAAACATTTCAGAGAAAAAGAAAGACATACTGTATGTCTAATGACCATAATAGAAAACGAACCTTCTACGGGAATAACATGTAACGGGGAAACGCAGACAAGACACATGAGGGAAGAAATGGGGGGGGGGGGGGGGGGGGGACTGTGGCGGTTTGAAGAATACAAGATTCACAGAAATAAAGTGTGAGTGTGATTTATGTGTTGTATGTACTAACCAGTCTGTAAGTATTGACAAATTACAACATCAGTAGAATAAATACATCTAATAATAAAACATAGTCATTAGACTCTTAGATGTCCATAAAAAGAGGAACATCACAGATGGACATGCTCTCTGGAGAGGTCTTCCATAAAAGACAAAAGAAAACAATTATCTAGTGATGAAAGAAAGTAATACATTGTGATTACTAGCAATAAATATCAGCAATTTGTTCAACATCTCCCAATGGGGTACATGAGGTGTCTGCTACTGGGGTTCCTGCACTTAGTTAAAAATAATAATAATACTCGTAGAGCTATGTGGAGATCAATCACGTATTTCTATGAATATTTATATTATGGTAAATACCAGACCAGACTGATTCATCTAGAGTATCAATATATAATCTCCATTTCTTCTCAAATTTACAACAGTGTAAGTTGTGTCAAAAATTAGAGATCTCTTATCAAAGTAGATAAGTTGTAGGATTCTATTCTTGAGTTCCAATAAGTTCGGCACAGAGGGTTTAGTCCAAAAGGATAAGATAAGCTTCTTCGCTATAGTCAAGACTATCGTTAGAAAGGGTACAACAATGTATTTACATGGGTCTAGATTCCAGTTTTGGAAGTTCAGACAAAGACATGCCAGTGGATCAATATGCAATTTCAAGGAGAACGTGGTATTGAGGAATGAAATGATTTTACACCAGAACTTTAAAACTTTACAACATCACCAGACACAGTGAAAGAATTTAGCATTTCTCATTTTACATTTGACATAATCACCACTCTCCGAGGGTACCATATGTCTCTGCCGAGTAGAAGCTATATAAACTCTATGTAGTGTCCTGAAATGTACCTCTTGGAGGTATGCAGATTGTAAAATTTTTATTGTAGCGGTGTAAGTTTGAAACAATATATTAGAGTCTGTAACATGTGTGATATCTACTTTCCACGAGGTAACAAGATAAGTCAATGGGTCAGAATCTAGTGGAGCTGTGAGAAGAGAATAAAGCATGTTAGTTTTGTACTTTCGTGTTTGGAGTGATCGTATCAACTTCATCAGAGGATCAAGAACCTGATGAGGTCAGGGGCATAACATAATGACGTAATTGAAGATAGAGGTAGAAGTGCTGATTAGACAATTGATACCTGTCGCATAATTCAGAAAAGGGTAAAATCATTCCTCCCGGATCAAATATTTTTGTCACTAAGTGCAACTCTTTAGACCGCCAGGTAAGAAAGTTTGGATTCTAGAGGGATGGTGGGAAGTTCGATTCCCCTATATGGGGATGTATGGTGAGATGGTGTGAAATCGGTCTAGTTTCTTATTTAATAAAGTCCAGCTATTATATGTATCCATGAAAAGTATGTGCAATAGTATACGGTGGGGGATTAAACGAGATGGAGTGTGAAGTAATGCTCCTGGTGAGAATTGTGTAAATAAGATCCTATCCTTTTCATAGTCAGTAAAGGTGGATTTTTCCATCAGCCAATCAGTGATATACCTAAAATTAGTGGATAAAGAATAGGATAGAAAGTTTGGGATATTCAGACCACCTGCTTGTGTAGATTTGGTAAGTTTTTTTGAGAGAAAACTTAGACCTTTTCCCCTTCCATAGAAAGGAGGACATATACGTATTAAAACTAACAGTGTCAGACCTTTTAAGAGAGCAAGGGAGCATTTGGAGATGATAATACATTTTGTGAAAAACTACACCGCTGCCCTTCCTAGCAGAGAGAGAGGTGTAGTTTCGACCACCTATATAATTGAGTTTTAATTTTGAAAGGATGAAAGTTAATTCTATATAACTGATGAAGGTCTCTGGAAATGTTGACCCCTAAATATTTGATATAAGACTGTTGAACTACAAATTTTGATAACAGAGGGAGTTCTCATGTGTTTTAGATAGGTTCATGATGGGTAAAATTACTGATTTATTAATAACTTTATACCCTGATATAGAACCGTAAGAATTAATTATATACATGACAACAGGGATGGAGGAAAGAGGGTCAGAAATAAACAAAAGCATATCATCAGCAAATAACGCAAGTTTAAATTCAGTTTCTGAAAGAGGAATCCCTTGGAATTCAGGAGATGAACGTAACGCTAAAGTGAGGGGTTTGATTGCAAGGGCAAATAATAAAGGGGATAAAGGACATCCCTGACGAGTTCCTTTTCCAATAGGGAAAGGGGGGGGGGGGGAAGATATCCATTACATGAGATTTGAGATAACGGAGTAGTATACATGGTACAAAGAAAAGAAATGAAGAGAGGGGGAAAACCAAACTTAGACATAGTGGAGAACAAGTGAGGCCAGTGAACTAAATCAAAAGCCTTCTCAGCGTCTATTGAGAGGATCTGTTTTGGAGGAGAATGTGGATCATCTGAAAATAAGGGTTGTGTAAGTGCTAAGACTCTACGGACGTTAAGGACTGAATATCTTCCTTTAATAAAGCCAGTCTGGTCCTGATATATTATAAGGGGTAGAACAGGATTAAGACGGTCAGCTAGTATTTTGGTAAGCAATTTATAATCACAATTTAGAAGGGATATAGGTCTATAAGACCCAGGTTTGGATAAATCTCATCCCTGTTTTAAAAGTAAGATCGTAAAGAATTATTAACTAGAATGGAGTTAAATACAGAAACTAAAATAGGTCTGATGCGATCAGTGAACATCTTATAAAATTCTCCGTTATATCCATCAGGACCAGGAGCCTTAGCTGGTTTGAGTGCTTTTTCTGCGGTTATGACCTCTTCCAGCGAAATTGGTTGAATTAGTGTAAGAGCCATATCAGTGGAAATTTGAGGGAACTGAATACTGGACCATAACTTTTGAATTTGGGCTGGAGATAAACTGTGTAAGGAGTCAGTGTTATATACTGAGTCAGTAGGAGGGCGAGAGTATATATCTTCGTAAAAACTCATTAATTGTGAGATTTGAAAATTGGAAGACGTAAGAGAACCGTCTGGGAGTTGTAGAGGATGCACTAGCTTTGGGGTCCTTGAATTATTGAGAATTTTGATAAGGAGTTTACTAGTTTTGTTACTGAATTTATGATATTTGTAGTTAGCGATATTGGTAGTTAGCGATATTGGTATTTGTCATGGATTGAAGTATCAAGACTTGTAGATATTTAGTTCTATTAACCTGAGAGGGGTTAGAGCTATACATGGAATAGCCCTCTGAGAGAGTAGACTGGAGGTTTATATAAAATTTAGCAGAATTCTTACGCATCATGGTTTTATATGCAATAATTGCACCTCCAAAAACAGCCTTGTCCGTGACAATGCTAAATTCCCTTGTCGTATAAACAACCCTTTATGAAGTCTAAGAACACTGTACGCTGTTTACTTAAGAAGTACCGTAATGGTACGCTAGTTGCGTAACGATCGCTCAGCCGTAGGCGAGGCGCTCAAGCGTCACGTTCGCTCACGGCCCAGTGATCACAGGACACGTTATTGGCTATGACTAGAGTAATGATTCGCTATGGCGTAGCGGACGCTCGAGACCACGAGGAGATCACCAGCGGCGCAGACGCTCACAACGCTATACCTTTATGTCTAAACCTTATACCAAAGAAATACACGGAATACCTTAATGTGAATACAGGGTGTAAGTGCAACCTTGTGTAACCTGACTAACTACAAAGCTGCTTGAGCGTCACCGACGCTCAAGTGAACACTTAACACTATAGGAAATACACAGATACTGGTTTAGGGTCCAAAGCCTATTAACTGTATTATATCTAGTATACTTGTAAAAAGGGAATAACAGTACAAATGATACACTACAATATAACAAAGACTTCCTAACCAAAATACAATACTATCTAATACAATACAATACTAGTCTAGGGGAGATACGAGAGAAAGAGAAGGGAAAGAGAGAGAGAGACGGAGAGAGATGAGAGAAATTGGCTCACAGAAAGACAATGATTACGGAGAGAAACTTACGCACAAGGGTAAACGATCGCATGCGCCTGGACATCCAGCACCCGATTCTCAGCAATGAGAACCGTTGAAGAGTGAGAGCTGGATGTGGTCGGCCTGCCTATTTATGCCCCACACACAATGCAATCTCATAGTCCCTACAATCCCATTGTCCATTGGATGAAGGAATTCGACCCTGTATCACAACAAAAGGTCATAGGTTGATTCATACAGGTGGGCTGTGACGATTTCAAACAGCTCAGGTGGGTGGGGAACTAAGTTTCCCGCCGCATACCTGAGTATGAGTAAATAGTAGAAATGGACATAAACTTCTTATGTCCATAACTATTCGCACGAGCGATTAATACGCTCCAAACCAACACCGGAATATTGCTAATTAAATACTCTTCCGATGGGTACCAAACACTGCTGTATGATTCCTGTTAGACCCTTCGTACGATACAAAGAGGGATTCCTTAGCTCAGGGACCTTCTATATTAACCAAACTTTCAGAAACTATCAAATGGACCATGATCTATAAACTACATTAATTGTGAAAATATGTAACGAATGAGTCGCACGCTACGACTACATAAACTCTACCGTAAATACGCATACCGCGCCTGCGAGTGCCCGCTATTGCGGGTATGCGCCTTCACGGGAGAGCGTACGCATCCGCAGCGCGGACCAGTGTGCGGTGCAAATATGGCAACGTGCATAGAGACATTTTTCTGACTTTGACAGTCCACCCTTTGGCAGTCAATAATAACTGCCACAAAACATTTAAGGAGAAAAATGCAAGTCAGGGGTTAATTGATTTCCATGGTGGGGTAAGGGAGGAGAGAGGAGTAGGTGTGAAGAGGGTATGACCTAGTGTGATAGCAGAAGCATGTGTGTATGAGTCCATGTTTGGAGGGTCATGTATCATCGTGCCGTACGTGTTGTAAATCAAGCTTCGAGGTATTGCGAAGTATACATTTGAATTCCTTCTTATCCTGTGGTACAGGTCTGTGGATGGGCTGTCAAACTTTACCGAGCTCTTTTCGGATTTTGAACAAAATGGGGAGCACATTTTAGTTGATGATACATGAATGGGGGAGGTATGTGGTTGCTGATATCTGTGCCTGTATTCCCTATCGTCTATGTGTGTCATTACCTGAGGGTTGTAGAGATGAAGATAAAGAACACTTATGGAAAATGCAATGATATTCTATGTCAGGGAAATGTACATCTGTCGTCGAAGTTGTGTTCGGTATCTGTTGAGAGTCGTCTTCTTTGCGCTGTATTGCTCCTTGGGCATGAGCAAATAGCTTTGTCAGAGCCATCGGATTTACAAAAAAATGTTGGGCTAGCGTGAGTTTAAATGTACTAGGGAAACTGGGGATCCATGGCAAAGTTCATCAAGTGTCCATTTCTCAAGTGGTCAAAACTTCATCTTTGGTGCTTGTCTGTTGTCTGTATAGCGTCTCGTCAACTTCCTCGTCCAAGGGGGTCTTTGTATCTTGGAGAAAAGCAGAAAAACAGGTGAAAGAAACGGACCGTATAATCGCATTTTCATCCCATCCTGGTTTCTATCATTGGGTCATAAATCAAATCCAGGTTAATTACAGTTTCCTCGCTCCTCAAGCTCATCACTCTTGTACTTTGTTTGCACCTCATTAAAGCCTGCCCGCATCTAAATATCAATCCAATCGATATAACGACACCCAAGATACATAGTAGAAACTTTCCAACATCCATTATGACTCCTTGAGCCCAGTCTCCCAAACCGGAGAACCAATTTCGCGGGTTCAACCATGACACCCAACCAGTCAGCTCATTTCCTACAGCAGCAAGGGTGAGATTGTGTTTCCGACGAAATTCCCACTTCAATTGGAGAATATCATCCATCTTTTGGTCTATGACCTCTACCGGATCCTCGGTGCTATTCGTGATATAAGTGCAACACTTTATGCCGTACTGTGTTGCCAATGTAACACAATATCCGCCTGTTACTGCTGTAAGATAATTAAGAACCATCCTATGCTGAACTAGTTCTGTTTTATAAGCTTGAAGTTCTCTTCCAGTGTATCTAAACGTGTCATCATACATTTCAGTGATATTATCTAACAAATTGGCGAGTGCGGAAATGTATCTATAATTCATCACTCCCCGAGCGGTACGAGTGAAATCTAACGCTACCAGGACCTGAATCCCGGTGGATTCATGGATAAGATCAGAGGCCGGATGCTCTAACCTTTCTGACAGTTGTCTTTTAACTCGGTGCTCGTAATGAGTGTGAGTATAAGGAGCTTGGGCACCACGGTGTATGTCCTTCATTTTGTCATGTGTAACAGTCATCACTTCAGGCAATACTTTTCCAATATAACACAATCCTTCAGAGTTTGGGGCAAGCCACTTGTACGCCTTTCTCCCGCATATGAAATATGCATCATCGGGGAGAACATATGGGACGGAGAAGGACATGACCATGTTACAAACCTTCCAGGTGAAATCTCCTGACCCTAATTCTTCCATCTGCCTAATGCACGTATCAGTTTGTACGATATGTGCACAGTATCCTGGTGATACCTCTCCAACTCTAGTAATCCTATTTCCTAAGGTATATCGATACCGGAAAGATTTTCCTCTACTGGCTATGTGGCGTACCAGCTCTGTATCTGTAGGCATTCTATCTGCTCTGTGTGAAAAGGTCATGGTAAGGTTGCTCCATGACACTTCCCAATTTCCCGGTTTTCTGGGATTGGAGATGTTGAAACATAAGAGGGACCTATCCACATGGTATTGGTGGAGCTTCAAACTAGGAGGGCTGGAGATGTTAAACCTCCGGTCCACCGGTCTCCCACCATTTAGCTCAAGTACCTCCCCTAACGTTAAAGGAAATGGTACTAGCCCTGATTTGCTGTGACCCTGAGGTACTTGAGAGCATACCCAACAATCTGTTTGGTTTAACACATTACCCACTAAAGAGTGATAGTCACTCAATGGATGCCGGTCTATATGGATATTAAAACTGGATTGGCATTTCTTTATGCATCCATCTTCAACCAGATTATCACAGAGCCTACAGATACAATTTTCTTCAGCTAACAATCCATCACAATTTCTTCTATCGGATCGTTTTCTGATACTCGCCTTTGCTTGTTGGTTTGGTTGATCTTGGAAAACTACGCCTCCATCATCATAATCGGAACCCATTCCAGAACCTCTCTCGACCTCTATGGTACTCTCGCCGGAACAGACTGCTCTGGTCAACATCATGGTTAACATCAAAATCCGGATCACAGTCTCTTGGGGCAAGTCCATCTTTGAGGAGGAAATAGAGAAGAATGAGAAGGGGGAAAAAAGAAATTTCAAGGAAGAGGGGATGGGAAGTGGAGAAAAACAATAAGAGGGAGAAGGGAGTCGACAACTGCTTTCGGTCTTCAAGGCTCAGGTGCCGCCTCAGTCCTCCTGGAACAGACACTCCAGTGATACAACCTCTACCGTCTGTTCCTTATCACGGGACTTCTCTGGATCAGCAACCTTTTTGCAGTGGGATGAATGGACCCAAGTCTCTCTCTCAGCCACCTTCAATGCTGTGGTGCTAGTCAATAAGACCTGGTATGGTCCTTCCCATCTATCAATAAGACAACCTGAGCGTAGAAAATTTTGTATCATTACATAATCCCCAGGTTCAATGTCATGACAATTACTATCTGGTAAATCAGGAATCACCAACTTCAGATTATCATTTTGATTCCTCAACTGCTTACTCATGTTAATCAAGTACTTTACAGTTACTTCATTGTTACATTTCAAATCATCCTGAGGGTTAATCATGACATGCGGTTGTCGACCAAACAAGATTTCAAAAGGAGACAGATTAAGAGGGGACCTGGGAGTGGTTCTGATGCTATACAAAACAATGGGTAAAGCTTCTGGCCACGTCAATCCTGTCTCTGCCATTACTTTACTCAATTTATTTTTAATAGTGTTGTTCACTCTTTCGACCTTCGCGCTCGCCTGTGGACGGTACGGAGTGTGCAGCTTGCTATCAATTCCCATCAACTTACACATTCCTTGAAAGACATCACCTGTAAAATGGGTACCCCTATCACTTTCAATGATTCTAGGGATACCATATCTACATACAAATTCCTGCACAATTTTCTTAGCTGTAAACATAGCGGTATTTGTAGCTGCTGGGAAAGCTTCGACCCAATTCGAGAAAACATCTATACAAACAAGTACATATTTCAAATTTCGACATGGGGGTAATTGAATGAAGTCAATTTGTATTACCTGGAAAGGGCCGCCGGCAGGTGGGATATGGGATGGTTCTGTAGGTATTGCTTTTCCAATATTCTTTCTCAGACAGGTAAGGCATGACATTGCTCTTTTACTCGCATGAGAGGAGAATCCTGGGGCGCACCAGTATGCTCTTACCAATTTGCACATCCCCTCCTTGCCTAGATGAGTCAGCCCGTGAGCTGCTTCAGCCAGACATGGAAGGTATGCCCTGGGGGCCACTGGTTTACCATGTCCATCCGTCCAGAGCCCTGAGGACTCCTGGCCATATCCCTTTGCCTTCCAGACTGCTCTTTCCTGTGTGGAACACAAATTCTGCATCTCACACAACTTTTGTGTGTTGATGGTATTAAATACCATCAGTTGTGTGGTGTCTGTCTGTATGGGGGTAGCAGCTGCAAGCTTTGCGGCTTCGTCTGCTCGGCTGTTACCAAGGGATACTGGGTCTTGGCTATATGTATGTGCTTTACATTTGATAACAGCCACTCTGTCGGGTTCCTGTATCGCTGTTAGAAGCCTTTTTATATACGCTGCATGCGCTATTGGTGTACCAGCTGCCGTCATGAAATTTCTGAGACGCCATAGCGCTCCGAAATCATGTACTACCCCGAAGGCGTATCTAGAATCGGTGTAGATATTGGCTGACTTACCCTTAGCCAATTCACATGCTCTGGTTAGGGCGACCAGTTCAGCAACCTGGGCTGAGTGAGGTGGGCCTAGCGGTTCCGCTTCTATGGTGCCTTGGTCATCTACGACTGCGTATCCAGTACACAAGTCTCCCGAGTCTGACTGTCTATGACAACTACCGTCCGTGTAGAACGTTAGTTCTGCATCTTCCAGTGGGTTGTCACTGATGTCAGGCCTTGCGGTGAAATTTTGGGTCAAATATTCCATACAATCATGTGTATCTTCCTTTGCATTAAATCCTCCTTCCCCATCACTCTCACCTTCCACCCTTTGTGCCTGACCAGGCACACCTGGGAGAAAAGTTGCAGGATTTAATGCGCTGCATCTCCTTATGGTGATGTTTACTGGGGCCATTAATGCCAATTCCCATCTTGTAAACCTTGCGGATGAGACGTGTCTGGTTTGGGCAGAATTCAATAAGGCAGATACCGCATGTGGTGTATGGATTGTGAGGTTGTGGCCTAGCACGACATCTTCGCTTTTTGTCACTAGCAATGCTATCGCCGCAACGCTACGCAAGCATGTGGGGAGGGATCGCGCTACCGTGTCTAGCTGGGCGCTGTAGTATGCGACTGGCCTGCTGGCGTCACCGTGTTTTTGGGTTAGTACACCTGCTGCGCACCCAGCACTTTCTGTTCCGTATAGTTCAAAGGGTTTCCCATAGTCTGGCATACCTAGTGCTGGTGCCTGCGTTAGGCACTGTTTGAGTCTCTCAAATGCTGTTTCGGATTCGTCTGTATGCGAAATCCGGTCAGGTTTGTTTGAAGAGACCATTTCCTGCAAAGGTAACGCCAATATGGAAAACCCTGGGATCCAATTACGGCAATACCCACACATTCCTAAAAACGTCCTGATCTGTTGCTGGGTTTGTGGCAGTGTCATGTCTCTAATGGCTTGGATTCTATCAGCGGTCAGGTGTCTCAGTCCTTGTGTTAGACAGTGTCCCAAATATTTTACCTTAGTTTGGCATAATTGTAACTTGTCTTTGGAAACCTTGTGACCTGTGTCTGAAAGATGAAACAGGAGCTGTTTCGTATCCTTCAGAGATGCTTCCAGTGAATCTGAACACAGTAATAAATCGTCCACATACTGTATCAATACTGATCCACTGTCTGGTTGGAAAGACTGTAAACAATCATGCAAAGCCTGAGAAAATATACTTGGACTATCTATGAAACCTTGGGGTAGCCGAGTCCACGTGTATTGGACTCCTCTGTATGTGAATGCAAACAAATATTGGCTGTCAGGGTGCAGAGGTACCGAAAAGAAAGCGGAGCAGAGGTCAATAACAGTGAAAAATTTGGCAGTGGGAGGAATTTGCATTAGGATGACAGCTGGATTAGGCACTACGGGGAACTGACTCTCAACTATTTTGTTAATCCCCCTTAGATCCTGCACTAGCCTGTAACCCCTCCCCCCACTCTTTTTAACAGGGAAGATGGGACTATTGGCAGTGCTGGACGTTCTTACCAGAATGCCCTGTTGCAGCAAGCGTTCTATTACTGGGAAAACTCCTAACTCCACTTCTGGCTTCAGAGGATACTGTGGGATTTTTGGAGCTATCCTACCATCTTTTACTTGTACAACTACTGGAGCTACGTTTGCCATTAATCCAGTGTCCTGTCCATCTTTTGTCCAAAGTGACTCTGGTATCTGAGATGTCATCTCTTCTACTTGGGATGGGTTCCTATTTGTCATAATGGAATGTGACATTAATTTTGATGGGGAGTCTAACATGTCTCGTACCTCCTGAGCGTGATTCTCAGGAATGTCCAAGAATACACCTTCAGGAGTACAATAAATGACGCAACCCATTTTACATAGTAAGTCTCTCCCCAGGAGATTAGTTGGTGCCGATGCAGCCAGCAAAAAGGAATGCTTGGTATGCAAAGGCCCTATTGTAATCTCGGCTGGTTTGCTAACAGGGTAGTGCTGGACTACTCCTGTTACTCCCATGGCTGGAATTGTCCTACCAGTGGTTCTCATGCCCACTGTCGAATTTATCACTGACTTGGCCGCCCCTGTGTCTACAAGAAAGTTTAAAGTTTTACCAGCTACATTGATTGCAATCTCTGGTTCGCTTCCAAGACTGGCAATCAATTTAACTGGCTGCAGATTACAGGTGTGGCCACACCCCTATTGGGTATGCTGACCTCCCTGAATCCTATTGGCAGCAACTACTTGTGGGGGAGTTAGCTGGGAACTACCAGAGGCCTGCCAGTCTCTGTTCGGGGGATATCTTTTTGTTTCCCCTGTATGTGGCTCAAAACTCCGCCTCTGTGGACCCTGCTCCCAATGTCGTGTGTTGTGTTGTTGTCTAGGGGGTTGAAAAGATCTTTGTACATTCTTTGTTCTACATTCTCGTGCAAAGTGTCCCGGTCTGTTACAAGAAAAACATGTTATTACACTTGCCTTACCCACAGGATTCGGTGGTACATACGCAGGCTGCCTTGTGGTCAGCGCCTGTATACTTACGGACATCAACTTATCACTTTGCGACTCCCTGTGTCTAGTGATGTTTTTGTCGTGATCAACAGCAGCCTCTCTCAAGGTGGACACTGACAGACCTCGCCAACATGGTTGTGTGGTCTGTACCCTAGCTTTTAATGTTTCTTTCAAACCATCCATCAGTACAGATACTGCTACTTCTCGATGGTTTGGGTTGGTCTTAATGTCTTCTATACCAGTGTATTTTGCCATTTCTGATAGTGCCCGGTGGAAATATTCTGCTGCCGTTTCGGACTCCTTTTGCTTAATGGAAAATATTTTATTCCATTTAACAACGGCTGGGAAATACTCCTTTAGCTGTAAATTTATCCTTTTTACATTATCCTGGTCGTACACATCTGTAAGCGGTACATCTTTATCTAGTCCACAATCAGCCAAGAATTTAACTGAGTCGACATTGGAAGGTAAGCAAGCTCTTAGCACTATCTGCCAATCCTTATTATTGGGCTCTAAAGTGTTTCCTAGATCCCTGATGTATTTTTGGCTTGCCACTAAATCTTTTCTGGGGTCTGGGAATTCAGACACTATGGTCCTCAATTCCATTCTAGTGAACGGGCAATACATGGCAATGTTCCTGACGGGTGTGGCTCCTGATGCATCTGTTTTCCCATTGGGAACTACTATCACCTTTACAGGAGCAATTCTAACAGCCTCATTCTGCGTAGATTCTACAACTTGTGGTACAATTGTTTCAGTGTAGTGCATGGTGCCGTACTTACCCGTTGACACGACCTCACCTATCCCTCCGCTAGGGGCCTTCACTAATCTCGTGGGTGGTGCAGTTCCCACTGTGGTTTCTGATATGGTGGCCGCTAGAGAGAGCGCTGAAATTGTTGCCGAATCTTCTTCTTGATCACACTCCTGAGGAAGGTTCAAAACAGGGTACATCTTGCACGGGTTAATACTTGCATGAGTTATTTGGTTAACATCATTAACATTTACAGGGTTACTAAGAGTTTGTGTTTTACAACCCAGTGCGTTTCTCTCCGTAATCAGCTTCTCTCCTGCAATGTATGGTGGAGGTGGAGCTGTGGCTATCAGCTTCCTGACTGCCCCAGATCCCGCCGCCAGAGCCAAACCTCTCTGTATCTCACCTTCCTGGTGCCATAACTGTAAGTAATCATGATGCTGAATTCGTCTCTTTGTTGATTTTACGAGACATATCCTCCTCCTTAAATTTTGTAACACGTCTGGACTGAAGCTACCTATTCTTGGGAATTTGTCCCTGTCTTGTACAGTCATTCTCTCCCATTCATCACATAAAGATTCGGTGTGACTTCCATATTTTTCACACATTACATATCGTGCCGACCCAACTGGTCGGTTCACAGAATCAACCTGAACCAGGGTTGATCGCCCCCTACCTGAGCAACTGGCCCCCATAGTCTGCAGGTGTTGCTTAGTCCTCCTTGGATTTCTGTATCAAGGTTTTCAGCAAGCCTTTACAGACAACCAAATTACTCCACAGTAGGCCGGCGGTGGCGGTTTACCGAGTACCCCACTCACTCGCCCACCTCGACCAATACGACCTGATCACACCGATATGGTGCTGGCGTACTCGATACAGGGCCCCTATGGAACCTTCTGTTTACTGGAACATATGAGGGTTACCCGCAGGACACTTACTCTTTCCAGTAAAGTTGGGGTTGTTAGATAGTTCCTGAGTGACCAGCGAACTTCCCTTCCAAAAATAAAAAATTACACCAATCACGTCAGAATGTACAGATAGCGTTTGTGACCACTTTACTCTAATGGTATTAGGTCAGATTACTAACTACTGCACACAATTACGTGTGGTCCAATCGTTCAGTACACAAGCACTACTTGTCATGTACTGAAAGATCAATGGAATCGATGTTTCCGGCCGCGATTCCTTCAGCAAGAGCTTATGGCCTATATGGGTTCTGCACCAACACCCCAGGCGTTGTGCCTCTTGTACCTTTATAGCGGACCTTTTAGTACCTTACGACCTCCTGGTCTTGTTACCTTCTGTTAATGACCTCCTGGTCTGTTACCTTATGGTCCGCTATACTCTAATGCTCAAATATTATTTAACCAGGGATGCCTCCCTAGCCACCGTATATGTCACTTACACGTGTGTCCCTTGACGAGTACCCGACTTTCCTTTTGGTTCAACCTCTTAAGTTATATAAACTTATGTAATAAAAACACACTCACTCAACACATGTACACTTTGTTTCTATATCTATTTCTGCGCAGAAATTGTCTTCAGTCCAACTGTGTTACCAATTAGGAGCAGGATCTGTTAAACTAAATTTCAGATTTTTCCAAAAATAGATTTGCGTTATTTACCGCGTCGCGTTACTTATCGCCTTTGCGCTAATTATCGCTTTGCGCTAATTCAACTTTTCGTGACTTGAGCTACGTTGCGTAACCAGACGCTACGTTGCGTAATGTACGCTGCGTGCGTCTGCCGTTTGGATTGCGTACGCAAGTCTTTTGTTAGGGACACGTGTACGCAAAACAAAGATCCACCGTAACACAATTTCTACCTTTATCAATGTAGATGATCCCTGATCATCTACCGCACACCACACTGACTGTCTTATCTCCCAGACAAGCCGTGTGTTGGTCTATACTTTAACTATTACCTCTACTATGAAATAACAGCAAATCTCTTTTTGCACTTTCTAATCAACTATAAAACTTGGCAAACAGGAATAGTGATATACGAAATTTGAAAAAGAAATGCAGATAAATGTATGCGTGCGTGTATACGCAAGACAGAAGAGAAATAAAACAGTTTTAAAAGACACAAGCGTTTTGTTCTTACTTCCGGTTCCCGGATTCCTTCAGCACTCTTTATCTAAGCGAAGCAGACGCTTATCCCGTCAGCACTGCGAGACAACCTCCCACCCTTTGCTGGGGGGATAATGTCCGCTGATCTACCTAGTGCAGATATGAGAAGGATAGGACGAGTCCCCAATTGACAATGCTAAATTCCCTTGTCGTATAAACAACCCTTTATGAAGTCTAAGAACACTGTACGCTGTTTACTTAAGAAGTACCGTAATGGTACGCTAGTTGCGTAACGATCGCTCAGCCGTAGGCGAGGCGCTCAAGCGTCACGTTCGCTCACGGCCCAGTGATCACAGGACACGTTATTGGCTATGACTAGAGTAATGATTCGCTATGGCGTAGCGGACGCTCGAGACCACGAGGAGATCACCAGCGGCGCAGACGCTCACAACGCTATACCTTTATGTCTAAACCTTATACCAAAGAAATACACGGAATACCTTAATGTGAATACAGGGTGTAAGTGCAACCTTGTGTAACCTGACTAACTACAAAGCTGCTTGAGCGTCACCGACGCTCAAGTGAACACTTAACACTATAGGAAATACACAGATACTGGTTTAGGGTCCAAAGCCTATTAACTGTATTATATCTAGTATACTTGTAAAAAGGGAATAACAGTACAAATGATACACTACAATATAACAAAGACTTCCTAACCAAAATACAATACTATCTAATACAATACAATACTAGTCTAGGGGAGATACGAGAGAAAGAGAAGGGAAAGAGAGAGAGAGACGGAGAGAGATGAGAGAAATTGGCTCACAGAAAGACAATGATTACGGAGAGAAACTTACGCACAAGGGTAAACGATCGCATGCGCCTGGACATCCAGCACCCGATTCTCAGCAATGAGAACCGTTGAAGAGTGAGAGCTGGATGTGGTCGGCCTGCCTATTTATGCCCCACACACAATGCAATCTCATAGTCCCTACAATCCCATTGTCCATTGGATGAAGGAATTCGACCCTGTATCACAACAAAAGGTCATAGGTTGATTCATACAGGTGGGCTGTGACGATTTCAAACAGCTCAGGTGGGTGGGGAACTAAGTTTCCCGCCGCATACCTGAGTATGAGTAAATAGTAGAAATGGACATAAACTTCTTATGTCCATAACTATTCGCACGAGCGATTAATACGCTCCAAACCAACACCGGAATATTGCTAATTAAATACTCTTCCGATGGGTACCAAACACTGCTGTATGATTCCTGTTAGACCCTTCGTACGATACAAAGAGGGATTCCTTAGCTCAGGGACCTTCTATATTAACCAAACTTTCAGAAACTATCAAAGGGACCATGATCTATAAACTACATTAATTGTGAAAATATGTAACGAATGAGTCGCACGCTACGACTACATAAACTCTACCGTAAATACGCATACCGCGCCTGCGAGTGCCCGCTATTGCGGGTATGCGCCTTCACGGGAGAGCGTACGCATGCGCAGCGCGGACCAGTGTGCGGTGCAAATATGGCAACGTGCATAGAGACATTTTTCTGACTTTGACATCCGACATCCAATACAAGGAGGGGGGGGGTCAGAGGCCAGTAAATCCTGGTGTATAACATGAAAGTCATCCCATGTTTTTGGTAAGTATGATTGAAATTGAGGGAAAGTGGAAAGATGAGCCAGGAACCTCCAAACTTTATGTGGAGATCTGTCTATCAACAATTTTAAGGAGAACCACACCAAGGTGTGATCAGACAAAATAATGGGTTCTGTATTGAAAGCAGAGACCTGTGGCAAAAGGGATGAAGAAATACAGGTGTAATTGATTCAGGAGAAGGCATGGCGAGCCGAGGAAATGCAGGAGTATTCTCATATAGTAGGGTGTAGTGCACGCCATGTGTCTATTAGTTGCAGGGATGATAATAGAAAAGGAATTCCTAGTCTTGGTAAGGAGGACATACCCTTGCGTGGGTGAGATTTATCTAGAAAAGTGTGCGAGATCAAGTTAAAATCTCCACATATCAGTGCCTTTGAGGATAGAGGTGTAAGTAACCTAATAATTTTATGAAAGAAAGGTCTAGAGTAGACATTCGGAGCATAAATCGAACATATAGTATAAGGGGTATTATGAACATTAACTGAGGCAATTACATATCTCCCTTCCTTGTCAGACTGTACTGACAACACCTCAAGTGGGAGAGAAGCAGATGCTATTATGACCACTCCTCTGGACTTAGAATTATATGGTGCGGAAGTAATAACCTTCCATTTCGTCATTTGGAGTTCGGCAACCTCAGAGGATATCAAATGTGTTTCTTGGAGACACACTATATCCAAATTCTGCCTGGTGAGGTACAACATCACTTTACGTCTTTTTTTTTGTAAACACTTTTTTATTGTATTTTCATATAAGAAGACAATTGAGATACATGAAGTGGGATTTGCTCCAGATATAAAAATTCAAAACCTACAAAGAGCAAAAACAATGCAGGGAAAAAGCATAAGTAACATAACCGATCAATACAATGTAATGCAACTTGAGACAAGACAATACAAGACACAGAACATAAACAGAAGGCGAAGAGCTGAGGTAAGGATCAAATAATCTATGAGTAGGTGGGGGTGGGGGGGGGGTGGAGTGAGAAAGAAGCAAGGGAAAGGATACCAGAGTGCAATATAAATCGGCAAATAAGTAACATAAAAGTAAATAATACTTAATTCTACTAAAATGTGGGTGTACAGGAGTACCTAATTTTCACAGAGATGTAAATGCAACAAGCAGAGATGAATGAGCACAGGTGTTATCTGCTGAAATCTAAACAGACAGTAGTGGAAGTGGCCTTCTACATAAATGCGCCATTGCGGATGTTCAGTGGATGAGGGGAGGCAAGTGTGGGGAGGATTGGAGGCTGATATAGCCGTGTAAAATATAAATGTAGCCGGGCACAGAGCGGAGCTGTGAGACGGAGCTGCTCACTCCATGCACCCGGAACCAGAAATGCACTTTACGTCTTTTAGCTTGAGAATGGAATCCTCCCACATTGAGAAAACCTAATTTAAGTTCCGTCATACAATAACATGTAGATGAAATACCATTCTGTGCTATCAGTACACTTAGAACTAACATTTGGCTGTAAGAAAACAAAGGGAACTGGTAAAAGTATAAGGAGGACAAAAGACATAGGAAACAAAGACAAGGGGGGACAAGAAAACATATGAATAAACCATGATCCACATGCTAAGAAGACTACTGTACGTCCGTACAACAGTGGGCTTCCAATGTGTAGAAAAAAATGTCTGGGTCTAGAATCAAGAGGTCAAGGTGGAGGTCCAACCCTATGAACCCTTTCCACAACTAGATCTTTGCACTCATCTTCAATATGGAGAAGCTTGGGCAAGTTGACAGAAACAAAAGTGTGTAATGCAGGGCCGTATCACAGGGGGTCATTCCGAGTTGATCGCTAGCTGCTGTTGTTCGCAGCGCAGCGATCAGGCTAAAAAAATGCATTTCTGTGCATGCGTATGCCCCGCAATGCGTACGCGTGACGTATGGGTACAAAGCACATTGTGGTTGTGCACAGGTTCTAGCGATGTTTTCAGTCGCACTGACGGCCGCAAGAAGATTGACAGGAAGGGGGCGTTTCTGGGTGTCAACTGACCATTTTCAGGGAGGGTTTGCAAAAACGCAGGCGTGTCTGAAAAAACGCAGGCGTGGCTGGGCGTTCTCTGGGCGGGTGTATGAAGTCAAATCTGGACACGAATAGGCTGAAGTGATCGCAAGTGCTGAGTAGGTTCAGAGCTACTCAGAAACTGCACAAACTGTTTTTGCAGAGCTCGGCTGCACATGCGTTCGCACTTCTGCTAAGCTAAAATACACTCCCCAGTGGGCAGCGGCATAGCGTTTGCATGGCTGCTAAAACTAGCCAGAGAGCGATCAACTCGGAATGACACCTAAAGTTTCAGGTAAATCAATAACCCTGATATTGTTACGCCTCGATCTGTTCTCGATATCATAGAGTTTGTTCCATAGTTGATGGTTTTCTTTCTGAAGCATTTTAATATCATACTGAGTTTCAGCCATGTCATGACATAGAGAGACAATTATATTTTCAGCAGTATGGACTCTTACAGTGAGGTGTTGGAGCTGCTGTGTAATGTCCGATACAGCTTCTGCTAGTAGTGGTGTCATTGTAGCTTTAATTGCATCCACAATATCTCCATATGTGACCGCAGAATCATGTGCCCTGCGTACCTGAGGCAGATCTGTATCTGCTTGTGTGGCTTCAGCCTTTTTTTATGCTGGGGAGGGAGATGACGTGTCAGTGCCTGGTGCCATGTTGTTGTCAGCGCAGTGTTTCTCCTGTCTGGGCTGCGGCACCTTTGCGGCTGCTGGAGGGCACTGATATTTGTCCATCTAGGGCACAGGGAGGCTGGTAAGTGTTGTGATCTGTGCTGGGAGGCTAAACGAAGCCTTTAAAAGGTATAATGTGAGCGGGCTGGTGCGGAGCTGTGATGTCAGGCAGCGTCCTGCGTGCAACCGGAACTGGAAGTCCATCATCACAGAATTAAATTACCAGTATAGGGAGCCTGGTGATGTTATTTGTTAGGTACACTGTTTCTCATTGGCCCTCATTCCGAGTTGTTTGCTCGCAAGCTGCTTTTAGCAGCATTGCACATGCTAAGCCGCCACCTACTGGGAGTGAATCTTAGCTTAGCAAAATTGCGAACAAAAGATTCTCAAAATTGCGAATAGAAATTTCTAAGCAGTTTCTGAGTAGCTCGACACTTACTCTGCCACTGCGATCAGTTCAGTCAGTTTCGTTCCTGGTTTGACGTCACAAACACACCCAGCGTTCGCCCAGACACTCCCCCGTTTCTCCAGCCACTCCCGCGTTTTTCCCAGAAACGGCAGCGTTTTTTCACACACACCCATAAAACGGCCAGTTTCCGCACAGAAACACCCACTTCCTGTCAATCACACTCCGATCACCAGAACGAAGAAAAAACCTTGTAATGCCGTGAGTAAAATACCAAACTTCTTAGCAAATTTACTTGGCGCAGCCGCAGTGCGAACATTGCGCATGCGCAGTTTGCAGAAAATCGCTGCGATGCGATGAAAAAGAACGAGCGAACAACTCGGAATGAGGGCCATTGTCTTCCATCTGGAGCTACATTCTGACTGAGGAGTTGAACCAAGAAAGCCACCAGCTCAGCTAAAACAGAACAACACTACAGTTTTTGCTTTTGATCAACTCAGCAATTTTTCTCAGTGTCATTACTCAATCTAATGCAACAATAATAAACAAGAAGTCTGTTTGGATATGCAAACACAAGACTCCTCAATTGCAGTGAATAAACCACATGGGTAGGTACTAGTGAACTGAACCAGTTTGGCTCCTATGCAATAGGGATGACCTTTTCAATGTCATTAATCAAACTGAAGACAAGATACTAGGGGAGTTATTAGTCAAAGCTTGGATTGGGATAAAATTATGAGAGATAAACTACCAACCAAATCAGCTCCTCTCTGTCATTATTCAAACACAGCCTGTAACATGTAAGGCAGAAGATGATTGGCCGGTACTTTATTGCTCACAGTTTTTTCTTTCTTCAAGCTGGAGGTTGCATGATGAATTGAACCAGGACCTCCACCATGCACTAGAAGACTGAGGAAACTGATACCTTGGAAAAAGCAGTGAGATGATTCTCCATACCAAGAACAAACCTAGCATAAGATCCAAAGATGTAAAATTACAGCCACTTAGGAATTTTAACAGGGGCCGGCACCAGCTGTGTAAGTGCTGATTGACACCTCCTGTATGCTGAGCCAGCTTACCATCTAGCATAGAAAGGCTCATTTTCTCAATGTCATCAATCAGTCTAGTATAGCAAAGTAATAAAAAGAAGCCTTATTGGAGTATCAAACCTTAGACTTCTTTGCTGCCGTAAATAGGGGGTCTATTCATAAAGAAACTGAAAAATTGTTACTTGTCGTTGTCACTATAGATTGCATTAGTTCGATGCAATGTATAGCTTTGATAAGTAGCAATTAATGTATTTGTATATATTTCCGGGAATGCGGATCCGGGGCTCCAGCAGCGCTGAGTTCTCCGGCAGTTCCCCTCTAAAGTGTTGGAATTAGCCGGCAGGTCCCTCTGCACATGTGCCACCGGCTGACCTCCTGGGAGGATGCAGTGGCTTTTGGGAGGTCAGGGAGGCAGAGCCAGCACGGGTGCTGGGTTGAGAGCAGGGAAGCATTGAGCGTCCTGCCGTCTCCGCACTAAAGTTCAGATTGCGCCATTCTGAGATGGTGAATCTGAACTCCATGGAGCTTTCCGTTTCTTCATGAATCACACTCACCATACTAAAGTATGGTGATGCGATTCAGCTGCGGAGCTGGGGTGCCACTGAAGAAGTCAGGACTTTTTTCTGCTACATGAATAGACCCCTTGGACACTAGTGCACTGAGCCAGCTTGCCTACTAAACAACCCAGGTGACTCTTGTCAGTTTCATCAATCATCCAGGAACAACATTCAAAGGGCCTAATTCAGATCTGATCGTTGCGACCGGATGGTGCGAAGGATCTATTCACACGGGCAATCGCAAGGAGATTGACAGGAAGAGGCTGTTTGTGAGTGGCAACAGACTATTTTCAGGGAGTGTCTGGAAAAATGCAGGCGGGCCCAAGCGTTTTCAGTGAGGGTGTCTGACGTCCGCTCCGGCCCTGATCAGCAGGATTCATTCACACAGGATAAGTAAGTCCTGGGCTGCTCAGAGACTGCACAAAATCAGTTTGTGCAGCTCTACTACACATGTGATCGCACACTTGCACAGCGAAAACACACCCCCTTTAGGCGGCGACTATCTGATCGCAGGACTGCAAATATCACTGCCCAGCAATCAGATCTGAATTAGGCCCAAAGTACTAACAAGAAAGCTGCATGGGGAATTGAACGTGGACCTCCCCATCACTAATCAGTGCAGTATCAAGCCACTGGCCCTGTGACCCAGCAGTGTCTGACACAGAGGGCAGACTCCTTGAAGTATAATAGAGGCTACTGTCATTGTCATTCTTATCTATCTAATCTATCTAGTGATATATATGGAGACTTCTATATAAAGGAGCTGATCCTGGGATGGACACTGTTGCAACTGCGTCAGAATCTTTTGCTTAATGTTATGCGACTCTAGCTAGTATCAGCCCTGCCTCTGGTTGCAGCTGTGCATCTGAATGTCCAAGGGCTGTGACGCCCACTTTGAGCGGTATATTTACTAAAGTGCGGGTTTTCAGATGTGAAGATGCTACCCATAGCAACCAATCAGATTCTGGCTATTATCTTCTAGAAGGTGCTGATTGGTTGCTGTAGGCAACATCTCCACATCTGTAAGTTCACACTTTAGTAAATATAACCCTGAGCGTCTGCAGTTGCAACCTTGAAAGCGCCATTGGCACCTGCACAGGCACTACGCTAGGTGCAAAATCTCTGTCAGAGTATGGCCTCCAATGTACGCAGTCAAGTGTAGTGACACGCTCGCAAGACTTTTTTAACACTCGTAAGAATGAATATTTCAGTACATCTGCATAGGCACCTCCCAGTCACCACCCAGGAACGCCCCATACATTCCATAGTCCGAGCAGCTTAATCAGTCTGTGCAATAATACTGTGGGACTCACATGCCATGCAACTTTTTTGAGATTTAGGGGAACATTTACTAAGCAGTGATAAGAGCGAAGTAGTGAGCCAGTGGAGAAGTTGCCCATGGCAACCAATCACACTGAAGTGACATCTATAATTTGCATACTATAAAATTATACAGAGCTGCTGATTGGTTGATGGGGCAACTTCTCCACTGGCTCACTTCTCCGCTTTTATCACTGCTTAGTAAATGTCCCCCGTAGACACATGCACAGTTGCAATTAGTCACCAAATATGTGAACATCGGCATTGCGTAACGAAAAGTGACGTCCATATTCCACAAATGTGGGATATCAAACAGCAATGCATGATCACACTGAGAACCCTGAAACCAAAATGTGAAAACAAGGGCACCTCCTAGTGCAATATGCCAGCATAAACACCAATAGTGCTGTAATAAATATAAAGTGGTCTTGTATCAATAAAAAATAATATCACAGTTTATCTGGTATGTAGATATATATACAGCTCCGTATACCAGTACTCTCTGACAGAATTCTTCTTTAATAACATTCAGAAAATGAAAGAAAAAGAATACATAGAATAATCCTGTTTAGGCATATCCAGAATACCAGAGAGTGTAACTATATTAAACATACATTATAAAAAGTGAATCCCTGGGACTGGATCAGGTCTATTGGATGCAGTCCTAGTGGATTCAGATAAGTGCTTATTTACTTTTTATAAAGGGCCTGATGCATTATGGATCGCTATTGAGGCCGAGATACCGATGTTCACAAATCTGTTATTGTTAAAATTTGCATGTGAAGAACCGCCCAGAAAGGGTAAAAGACGCCCTTCAATGTATTCGTTCTGCCCGGTCAAAATGGCCTCCATCTGAGAGAGGACAGTTTTGAAGGATGCTAAAGGAGGCGGCTGTCATTTTGAGAGGGACAGTTAATAGACAGAGCCCAGGGGGAGGAGGCAGACAACGGCACAGCAGTGCCGGGAATGCAGTGTTGGGGGGGGGGGGGGGGGGGGAGCAGCAGCACGAAACAATCCCTGACAACGAGCAGGTACAGTGCCAATTTTAAGGGGCATTATTACTAAGTGAGGTATGGTGGAAGGGGCATTACTTTTTGGGGCATAACAAGGGTCATTACTGTGTGGGGCATAACAAGGGACATTACTGTTGTGTTCGGGTATTACCAGGGGCGGATTGGGAACAAAAAGCGGCCCTGGAAAAATTTGTACTAGTGGCCCCACATGGGCAGCACCAGAGGTGTAAGGTCTAGCCATGGGCCATGGCAGCAGCACCCTCCCCCCAAGACTTTCCAGCTAGTGGGCATGTCCAGCACCAAGGGGGAAGTTAAAAAGAAATAAAATTAAATATTATGAGCATATTTTATGATACATCTTCAGAATTTCGGAAACTATATCATTCTTTAGAAATATATATTTTCTTGCTTATTACACCAACCGCGTATCCCAATCACTATTCACTCAATCTTATATGTCAGCCAAGCAGGCAGACAGAGCATACACCAGATCATCTGCAAATTATTTTGCATCTTATTCATTATGTCTATAAAAAGGACCACATGTCCTCAAACAAAACAGGCCCCACCGGTGCGTCGGCCCATCGGGAATCTTCCCTGTTAACCCTATGGCCAATCCGCCTCTGGGTATTACTATGTGGGGCATAACATGCTGCTAGGGACATAATTGTTTGGGGTTTAATATGGTGGAAGGGGCACCATTGTGTTGGTGTTAGGTAGTATTTTCCTACAAGACCATAGGGGTCATTCCGAGTTGATCGCTAGCTGCCGTTGTTCGCAGCGCAGCGATCAGGCTAAAAATCGGCACTTCTGCGCATGTGTATGGTGCGCACTGCGCACGCGCGACGTACTTTCACAAAAGCCAATGTAGTTTTACACAAGGTCTAGCGACGCTTTTCAGTCGCACTGCTGATTGTTGAGTGATTGACAGGAAGTGGGTGTTTCTGGGTGGTAACTGGCCATTTTCGGGGTGTGTGTGAAAAAATGCAGGCGTGCCAGATAAAAACGCAGGAGTGGCTGGGAAAACGGGGGAGTGGCTGGCCGAACGCAGGGTGTGCTTGTGATGTCAAAACAGGAACTAAATAGTCTGAAGTCATCGCTAGCTAGGAGTAGGTCTGCAGCTACTCTGAAACTGCACAATCTTTTTTTGTAGCAGCGCTGCGATCCTTTCGTTCGCACTTCTGCTAAGCTAAGATACACTCCCAGTGGGCGGCGGCTTAGCGTTTACACTGCTGCTAAAAACAGCTAGCGAGCGAACAACTCGGAATGAGGGCCCATGCCCATTTGTTGCTAGACCACGCCCCTTCTCCTGAGGAACACATTTTTTTTCCATGATGTTTTTTTTGTGTTTGCACTGGGAGCCAAAATGACTAGAAACAGCCCTGGGTCCAGGCCAATTCAAATTATTTATAGTCAATGTACAGTAATTAGAGATGTGCGGCTGGCACTTTTCGTGTTTTGTGTTTTGGTTCTAATTCCGCTTTCGTGTTTTGGTTTTGGCAAAACCACCCTTTCGTGTTTTGGTTTTGGATCTGGATGATTTAAAAAAAAAAAACATAAAAAAAAGCTAAAATCACAGAATTTGGGGGTAATTTTGCTCCTACGGTATTATTAACATAAAAAACAATCATTTCCACTCATTTCCAGTCTATTCTGAACACCTCACACCTCACAATATTGTTTTTAGGCCTAAAAGTTGCACCGAGGTGGCTGTATGACTAAGCTAAGCGACACAAGTGTGCGGCACAAACACCTGGCCCATCTTGGAGTGGCACTGCAGTTGCAGACAAGATGGCAGTATTCAAAAACTAGTCCCCAAACAGCACATGATGCAAAGAAGAAAAAGAGGTGCAATGAGGTAGCTGGATGACCAAGTTAAGCGACACAAGTGTGCAGCATAAACACCTGGCCCATCCAGGAGTGGCACTGCAGTTACAGACAGGATGGCACTTAAAAAAACTAGTCTCCAAACAGCACATGATGCAAAGAAGAAAAAGAGGTGCAAGATGGAATTGTCCTTGGGCCCTCCCACCCACACTTATGTTGTATAAACAGGACATGCACACTTTAACAAACCAATAATTTCAGCAACAGGGTCTGCCACACGACTGTAGCTGAAATGAGTGGTTTGTTTGGGCCCCCACCAAAAAAGAAGCAATCAATCTCTCCCTGCACAAACTGGTTTTACAGAGGAAAAATGTCGACCTCATCCTCATCCTCTGATTCCTCACCCCTTTCACTTTTGTACATTCTCCTCCTAACAGAGTATTAATTCGTCCCCACTGGAATCCACCATCACAGGTCCCTGTGTACTTTCTGGAAGCAATTGCTGGTAAAGGTATTCCCAGAGGAATTTATAATCAATTTTGATGAACATCATCTTCTCCACATTTAGTGGAAGTATCCTCCTACGCCGATCGCTGACAACGGTACCGCAGCACTAAACATTCTTTCGGAGTACACACTGGAGGGGGGGCAACTTAGGTAAAACAAAGCCAGTTTGTGCAAGTCCAAATTGCATACGGACTGTCTGACATTGCTACTTGGATGCTGTCACTCATATAATCCTCCATCATTCTTTCAATGGTGACAGAAACATATGCACAGACAGTAGACATGTCAGTAATCATTGGCAGGTCCTTCAGTCCGGACCAGATATCAGCTTTCGCTCCTGACTGCCCTGCATAACCTCCAGCGGGCGGGCTAGGAAATCTTATCCTTTTCCTTGCAGCCCCAGTAGCGGGAGAAATTGAAGGAAGAGCTGTTTACGGTTCACGTTCCACTTGAGTTGACAATTTACTCACCAGCAGGTCTTTGCACCTCTGCACACTTGTGTCTGCTGGAAAGAGAGATACAACATAGGCTTTAAACCTAGGATCGAGCATGGTGGCCAAAATGTAGTGCTCTGATTTCAACAGATTGACCACCCTTGAATCCTGGCAAAGCTAATGAAGGGCTCCATCCACAAGTCCCAAATACTTTGCGGAATCACTCCGTCTTAGCTCCTCCTTCAATTTCTCCAGTTGCTCCTGCAAAAGCCTGATGAGGGGAATGACCTGTCTCAAGCTGGCAGAGTCTGATTTGACTTCATGTGTGGCAAGTTCGAAGGGTTGGAGAACCTTGCACAACACGGAAATCATTCTCCACTGCGCTTGAGTCAGGTGCATTACCCCTCCTTTGCCTATATCGTAGGTGGATGTATAGGCTTGAATGGCCTTTTGCTGCTCCTTCATCTTCTGAAGCATATAGAGTGTTGAATTCCACCTCGTTACCACCTCTTGCTTCAGTTGATGGCGAGGCAGGTTCAGGAGTGTTTGCTGGTGTTCCAGTCTTCGGCACGCGGTGGCTGAATGCCGAAAGTGGCTCGCAATTTTCAATATCACAAATCACAATTGGGGTAAGCCATTCTGCGATGATGTTTCTCAGTTTCCGTAAGAGGTTATCAGCTGTGTGCCTCTTAAGGAAAACGGTGATACATAGCGTAGCCTGCCTAGGAACGAGTTGGCGTTTGCGAGATGCTGCTACTGGTGCAGCTGCTGTTGTTGCTTCGGGAGACCATAAATCTACCCAGTGGGCTGTCACAGTAATATAGTCCTAAGTCCGCCCTGTTCCACTTGTCCACATGTCCGTGGTTAAGTGGACACTGGATACAACCGCATTTTGTAGGATACTGGTGACACTTTTTCTGCTGTCTGTGTACATTCTCGGTATCGCCTGCCTAGAGAAGTGGAACCTAGATGGGATTTGATACCGGGGATACAGTAACTCAAATAATTCTCTAAGTACCACTGAACTAATGGCGGATACCGGACAAATGTCTAACACCAACATAGCTGTCAAGGCCTCAGTTATCCGCTTTGCAAAAGGATGACTGCTGTCATATTTCATCTTCCTCACAAAGGACTGTTGGACAGCCAATTGCTTACTGGAAGTAGTACAAGTGGGCTTATAACTTCCCGTCTGTGATGACGATCGACTCCCAGCAGCAACAGCAGGTGTACCACTCGAGGATCCTCTGGAGGAATCCCGGTTAGGAGAGGACTCCTCAGTCTTGACAGTGACATGGCCTGCAGGACTACTGACGTTCCTGACTGAGGAGGAAGTTGACGTTGAGGGAGTTGGTGGTGTGGCTTGCAGGAGCTTGGATACAGGAGGAAGAAGGGATTTAGCTGTCAGTGGACTGCTTACGCTCTTACCCAAAGTTTCACAACTTGACACTGACTTCTGATGAATGCGCAGCAGGTGACATATAAGGGAGGATATTTCTAGGTGGTTAACATCCTTACCCTTACTTACTACAGATTGACAGAGGTAACTGATGGCTTGACACCTGTTGTCTGGATTTGTGGAGAAATAATTCCACACTGAAGAGGTGGCTTTTTTAGTACTTTGCCCAGACAACACAATGGGCTTCTTCATCCCACGGACAACAGGTGTCTCCCCCGGTGCTTGACCTAAACAAACCACATCACCATCAGAATCCTCATCGTCATCTTCCTCCTCAGCGTCAGCAACACCCATATCCTCATCCTGGTGTACTTCAACAGTGACATCTTCAATTTGAATATCAGGAACTGGACTGTGGGTGCTCCTTCCAGCACTTGCAGGGGCATGCAAATGGTGGAAGAAGCCACCTCTTCCCTTCCAGTGTTGGGAAGGTCAGGCATCGCAACTGCTGACACACTTGGACTTTCCTTGGGGATTTGTGATACCATCTCAGAATGCACAGTTCTTTTCTGTGCTCTTTTCTGCTTAACTCCTTTAATTTTTTTAGTGGGAGGATGAGGTCTTCCATCATCATGTGAAGCTGAACCACTAGCCATGAACATAGGCCAGGGCTTTAGCCGTTCCTTGCCACTCCGTGTCGTAAATGGCATATTGGCAAGTTTACGTTTCTCCTCAGACCGTTTAAATTTCTTTTTTTGGTCCTTTTTACTGAACTTTGGCTTTTTGGATTTTACATGCCCTCTACTATCACATTGGGCATCGGCCTTGGCAGATGACGTTGATGGCACTTCATTGTCTATGTCATGGCTAGTGGCAGCAGCTTCAGCACTAGGAGGAAGTGGTTCTTCTTGATCTTTCCCTATTTTATCCTCAAAATTTTTGTTCTCCATTATTTTTTGGGAGTTATATGAGACAATATGCGGCACAGGATTGACTGGAATGACTGATGGACAGGACACTACCACTGGTCTGATGCAGCACAACACAACAACACTGTAAGGTGCTTGTGGTTGTTGTTATTATTATTATACGGCAGCAGTGGACATATAGCAGCAGCGTATATCGTCACTGGAATGACTGATGAACAGGACACTACCACTGGTCTGATGCAGCACAACACAACAACATTGTAAGGGATTTGTGGTTGTTGTTGTTATTATTATTATTATTATTATACGGCAGCAGTGGACATATAGCAGCAGCGTATATCGTCACTGGAATGACCGATGAACAGGACACTACCACTGGTCTCAGGGGCGTCAGAACATTTTTAGGTTGGGGGGGGGCAAGATATAATTTCCGTTTGGCGCCCCTAAATAGCTAAATGTCGCCCCCTCTGTGTTATACCTCATAACAAAAATGGAGAGAGGAAGACGTGGAGAGAGAGAGACATGGAGAGAGAGGTGGAGAAAGAGAGAGAGAGAGAGAGAGCGAGAGAGAGGTTTATCATCAGAAGCAGAATGTGAGGTACTCAGGAGAGCATTTACCTAGAGGTCTCCTGGAGGAGGCTGCATTGCTCTCCAGCCAGGCAGTGGTTCTGCAGGAGCTATGACGGGCTCCCGGGCCATAGGCATTTGTCCAGCAAAAATTTGGTGGTCGTGGGAGGGAGGGGGAGAGGTAGGCGGGAGGAGGGGAGGATAGACAGTGACGAGGCGGGGTTAGGGGTAGCAGGAGAGATTGAGACAGACAAAGCAGGTATCAGGGGGAGAGAGAAAGAGAGAGAGGAGCGAGAAAGAGAGAATTTCATGGACAAAGAGGGAATGAGCAAAAGAGAGGAGCGAGAGAGAGAGAGAGTGTCAGGGAGAAAGAGATGAGAGAGTGTCAAGGAAAGAGAGAGAGGGAGAAAGTGTCGGGAGAGAGGCGGTGTCAGGGAGAGCGACAGTGTTGGCGAGTGAGAGGGAGAAAGACAGTGTCAAAGAGGGGGAGAGAGAGACATACAGTGTCAGGGAGAGAGAGAGAGATAGAGAAAGGGGCAGTGTCAGGGACAGAGACACAGTGCCAGGGAGAGATATTTAGACAGCATCAGGGAGAGAGGGAGAGACAGTCACAGAGAGAGAGAGAAAGCTAGAGTGCCAGGGAGAGAGAGACAGTGTCAGGAAGAGAGTGGGGGAGACAGTGTCAAAGAGAGAGGGTGTGGGGAGGGGACGGAGAGACAGCGTCAGGGAGAGAGAGATATAGTGTTAGGGATAGAGGAAGAGGGAAAGAGAGAGAGAGTGAGAGGGAGCCAGCAGGACATACACTACCTGACTACAGTACAGGTATCTTATGGGGGCGGACACTTCACGGCATTAGGCTCCACCCCCAAATGCCCGCAAATCACGGCACTGCCACTGTGAGCCAGCCAGAGCATGTAGGACAGGGGCAGAGCAGGCTGGGTAAGGCTTGGTATCCCCTCTCTCGCTACATCTTCCATAGCTGCACGGCAGTTTCCAGGCAGAGCCACTGGGAGGAGGGAGTGGAGCCACCAGTAGCAAACGCAGGTGTGTCTGTGTGTGTGTGTGTGTGTGTGTGTGTGTGTGTGTGTGTGTGTGTGTGTGTAAAATCTATATCATTGCACGGCACTTCAAAATGTTATGCAGACTTCCAATGTTTTGGGGTCAACCATGCTCCGCCATCAGGATAAATAACAACAAAGGTTCCGCAATGCCTAACAAAATACATAAACAAATGGGCAAGACAAGAAAACAATGACTTACAGTACAAGACAATGCAGGACAAGTATAGGGTATATAAACATTATTGCATCAGGGGACAGGACACCAAAATAATAATTAGGGTGTCAGAAACCGAGGGTTAGGTAGCGATAAAGGAAGTATGGAATAGAAAATAGTCTAATAGAGGTAAAATAACATGAGGGGAGAGGGCCCTGCTCAAGAGAGTTTAATATATATATATATATATATATATATATATATATATATATATACACAGTGGTCGAAGTGGAAATTTTGAAGTGGGGGTATGCAAAAGTCAAGGACTCAATTATGCACGCTCCAGAAAAGGGGGCGTGTCCAGTGTAGTAGAACCCCTTATGCTATCTAGTACTGGTGCTCCTTTCACCTTACATCACGCGGTACGAGCCGAAATTCACATAATAGCGCACGGTACGAGCCGAAATTCACATTGTAGAACACTGATTGAGCCGAAACTCACATTGTAGCACGCTGAATGAGCCAAAATTCACATTGTAGCACACTGATTGAGCCGAAACTCACATTGTAGCACACTGAATGAGCCGAAATTCACATTATAGCACACTGAATGAGCCGAAATTCACATTGTAGCACACTAAATGAGCTGAAATTCACATTATAGCACACTGAATGGGCCGACATTCACATTGTAGCACACTGAATGAGCCGACATTCACATTGTAGCACACTGAATGAGCCGAAATTCACATAATAGCATACTGAATGAGCTGAAATTCACATTATAGCACACTGAATGAGC
This sequence comes from Pseudophryne corroboree, assembly GCF_028390025.1. NCBI lineage: Eukaryota > Metazoa > Chordata > Amphibia > Anura > Myobatrachidae > Pseudophryne > Pseudophryne corroboree. Next base: position 72,128,461 of record NC_086454.1, on the reverse strand, counting down.
CGACATTCACATTGTAGCACACTAAATGAGCTGAAATTCACATTGTAGCACACTGAATGAGCCGAAATTCACCTTGTAGCACACTAAATAAGCTGAAATTCACATTGTAGCACACTGAATGAGCCGAAATTCACATTGTAGCACACTGAATAAGCCGAAATTCACATTGTAGCACACTGAATGAGCCGACATTCACATTGTAGCACACTAAATGAGCTGAAATTCACATTGTAGCACACTGAATGAGCCAAAATTCACATAATAGCATACTGAATGAGCTGAAATTCACATTATAGCACACTGAATGAGCCGAAATTCACATTGTAGCACACTGAATGAGCCAAAATTCACATAATAGCATACTGAATGAGCTGAAATTCACATTATAGCACACTGATTGAGCCGAAACTCACATTGTAGCACACTAAATGAGCTGAAATTCACATTGTAGCACACTGAATGAGCCAAAATTCACATAATAGCATACTGAATGAGCTGAAATTCACATTATAGCACACTGATTGAGCCGAAACTCACATTGTAGCACACTAAATGAGCTGAAATTCACATTGTAGAACACTGATTGAGCCGAAACTCACATTGTAGCACACTAAATGAGCTGAAATTCACATTGTAGCACACTGAATGAGCCGAAATTCACATTATAGCACACTGAATGAGCCGACATTCACATTGTAGCACACTAAATGAGCTGAAATTCACATTGTAGCACACTGAATGAGCTGAAATTCACATTGTAGCACACTGAATGAGCCGACATTCACATTGTAGCACACTAAATGAGCTGAAATTCACATTGTAGCACACTGAATGAGCTGAACTTCACATTATAGCACACTGAATGAGCTGAAATTCACATTATAGCATACTGAATGAGCCGAAATTTACATTATAGCACACTGAATGAGCCGAAATTCACATTATAGCACACTGAATGAGCCGACATTCACATTGTAGCACACTAAATGAGCTGAAATTCACATTGTAGCACACTGAATGAGCCGAAATTCACATTGTAGCACACTGAATGAGCCGACATTCACATTGTAGCACACTAAATGAGCTGAAATTCACATTGTAGCACACTGAATGAGCTGAACTTCACATTATAGCACACTGAATGAGCTGAAATTCACATTATAGCACACTGAATGAGCCGAAATTTACATTATAGCACACTGAATGAGCCGAAATTCACATTGTAGCACACTGACTGAGCTGAAATTGTGACAGCAGGGACAGCCAGAGTGACGACAGGGAGAGAGAGAGTGACGACAAGGAGAAAGAGAGTGACGACAGGGAGGGAGAGTGACGACAGAGAGGGAGAGTGACGACAGTGACAGCAGGGAGAGAGAGAGTGACGACAGTGACAGCTGGGAGAGAGAGGGACAGGGACAGGGACGGTAACGACGGTAACGACGGTAACGACAGGGAGAGAGGTGACAGCAGGGGAACATTATCTAATTTGTTGCAGGTGACCGGCGGGCGGCTGGTGGCGGTGAGCGGCTGGCAGCGGTGGGCGGCAGGTGGCAGTGAGCAAGTACAGTGCTCTACACAGCCGCCGGCCGCCGTGCACGGACGGGGAGCACCATGTGCAGCAGGATGGCCACTACCTCGCCTCCTGCTGCACTTTAATTTCCTAATTTCCAGGTCAGTGGAAGAAGTGGCGGTATACCATACCGCCGTATACCGCCCCACTTCTACCACTGTGTATATATATATATATAGCACTACAAAGCAGTATATATATATACATACAGCACATCTGTACATATGTATAGACATACATACATACACATACAGTACATGCAGTAGAATATAAACACATGCACAGCAAACATACACAAAACATACATATACACACACACACACAGGCACCCACCCCCCTTCACCCTCAATAACAGAAAGCTAAACTCCTTTTGACTGCCCACCCGGCCTCACCAGTTCAGAGGCTGTATATCAACACGATCCTGGGATGGGAGGAGCTGCGCGCGGCCACTGCAGCTCTTCCTACATGCAGCCCATGCTGCGGCCAGCCTCTCAGTGTCAGCGTGAGGAGGCAAATCCTCCCGCCCCGCACGTGCGTATGCGCGCACGAGCGCACGCGCACGCGTATGGGCACTGTGATTGGGAGTGAAGCCACTGCGTCTGCCGCTCCCCTGTTAAACTAGTTCGGCGCCTCTCTCATCTTTGCGGGGGGCGAGCTGCTTCCTTGCCCCCCCCATTCCGACGCCCCTGACTGGTCTGATGCAGCACAACACAACAACACTGTAAGAGACTTGTGGTTGTTCTTATAATTATTATATGGCAGCAGTGGACATATAGCAGCAGCGTATATCTTCACTGGAATGACTGATGAACAGGACACTACCACTGGTCTGATGCAGCACAACACAATAACACTTCATACAGCTACACTGGATATATGGCAGCAGTGAACACCAACACTGTGACTGGCTGGACTGATGCAGCACAATACATTGACTACGCTGGACTGGACAGCACAACACAGCACCACTTTATACAGCTACACTGGATATATGGCAACAAAGAACACCAACACTGTGATTGGCTGGACTGATGCAGCACAATATACTGATTACACTGGACTGGACAGCACAACACAGCATCACTTTATACAGCTACACTGGCAGGAGAGGACACCTACACTGTGACTGGCTGGACTGATACAGCACAATACACTGACTACACTGGACTGGACTGAGCAGCACAACACAGCACAAGACTCGCCAGCCCTTTCCCGCCCCCACACAGACACTGAACACTGAGAACACGTCCTCTCAATACACTCTCCGATACTGGAGTGAAAATGGCCGCGACGCGCGGCTCCTTATATGGAAACCAAATCCCGCGAGTATCCAACTGCTGGATGATGACATTTTGCCGCGTTCGGGTTTCTAAGGCTCGGATTCGGGCTCGAGACGTGAAGTTCAGTAGGGTTCTGTTCTCTGAGAAACGAACCCGCTTGTCTCTAACAGTAATAGGTAAAACCAGTCTTGTATGGTTCCAAACATAAAATATGTGGACAAACAGAAGCGAATGCTGTCCCTCACCAAAGAATTGACCCTGAGGATGACATTTAAACACATTTTAGTAGTTTAATATTTTTTTCTGAATTTCTCAATAAACATTTTGCCTAGGGGTGACTTGGGGGGTAATCCAGACCTGATCGCTGCTGTGTGTGTGCACCACAATGTGCAGGCGTGTTCCACGGGTACAAAGCGTATCGCCGCTCAGCAATGGGTTTATGTGACAGATCCGTTCGCATGGGCGATCGCAAGGAGATTGACAGGAAGAAGGCGTTTGTGGGTGGCAACTGACCATTTTCAGGGAGTGTCTGGAAAAACGCAGACGTGTCCATGCGTTTGCAGGAAGGGTTCCTGACGTCAATGCCGGTCCTCTACAGGCTGATGTGATCGCAGCGGCTGAGTAAGTCCTGGGCTGTGCAGAGACTCCACAAAATCTGTTTGTACAGCTCTGCTACACATGCGTTCCCATGCTTGCACAGCTAAAATACACTCCCCCTGTAGGCGGCGACTATCTGATCTTAGCAGTGCAAAAATCGCTTGCTAGCGATCAGGTCTGAATTAGGCCTTTGATACTGTAGGGAGCCGTAGTTGAAAAAAGTTTTTGAACCTCTGGCCGGCAGCAATATAATGTATGGAATTTGAATAGAATCAAGTAACATCTACTCTGGAAGTGCAGACAATGCAGCATACTGTATAATGGACGTTGTGTAAAAAACATACCTTCAATTATTTTAGACAGTGAATTGCCAATTCACTCACATGTGAGGTAGCTTGAGTGCTCTGTCACTTTTATGGGAATATCACAACATCACATGTATCAATAAGTGAATTATACCTGAAGGCTATCTCAGAGACAGTACAGGGATGTTTTTTTAAACATATCCTTTATAATGGTTGCTTGTAGCCTTGTACCCTAACACTGGGCAGTCAATAAAAAGTTACTTTCTCTGACGTCCTAGAGGATGCTGGGACTCCGTAAGGACCATGGGGCGACGGGCTCCGCAGGAGACATGGGCACTTTAAGAAATACTTTGGATCTGGGTGTGCACTGGCTCCTCCCTCTATGCCCCTCCTCCAGACCTCAGTTTGATACTGTGCCCAGTGGAGACTGGGTGCTTTCAGGGAGCTCTCCTGAGTTTCCTGTAAAAGAAAGTATTTTAGTTAGGTTTTTTATTTTCAGGGAGCCTGCTGGCAACAGACTCCCTGCATCGAGGGACTAAGGAGAGAGAAACAGACCCACTTCTCTGAGTTTCAGGGCTCTGTTTCTTAGGCTGCTGGACACCATTAGCGCCAGAGGGATCGGTACGCAGGTCTCACCCTCGCCGTCCGTCCCAGAGCCGCGCCGCCGTCCTCCTCGCAGAGCCGGAAGAAAGAAGCCGGGTGAGTATGTGAGGAAAAGACTTCAGAGGCGGCATAAGACATGATCTTCATAAGAGGTAACGCAGAGCAGTGAAGCGGTGCGCCATTGCTCCCATTCACCTCACACACTTCGGTCACTGTAAGGGTGCAGGGCGCAGGGGAGGCTCCCTGAGCAGCAATAAACACCTCAGGTGGCAAATACACATATATACATGTACAGCTGGGCACTGTACAAGTATAAAAAGAGCCCCCGCCATGTTATTAGTAAATTTGAGTGGGACAGAAGCCCGCCGCCGAGGGGGCGGGGCTTCTCCCTCAGCACTCACCAGCGCCATTTTTTCTCCACAGCACCGCTGAGAGGAAGCTCCCCGGACTCTCCCCTGCTTGACACACGGTGAAAGAGGGTTTTAAAGTAGAGGGGGGGGCACATAATTGGTGCATATGCATTATACATAAGCGCTACTGGGTAAACATTCTGTGTTTTTTCCTGGGTCATATAGCGCTGGGGTGTGTGCTGGCATACTCTCTCTCTGTCTCTCCAAAGGGCCTGGTGGGGAACCTGTCTTCAGAAAAGAGCTTCCCTGTGTGTGTGTGTGTGTGTGTGTGTGTGTGTGTGTGGTGTGTCGGTACGCGTGTGTCGACATGTCTGAGGTTGAAGGCTCACCTAAGGAGGAGGGGGAGGGTATGAATATTAGGTCTCCGTCGGCAGCGCCGACACCTGACTGGATGGATATGTGGAATGTTTTAAGTGCTAATGTTAATTTATTGCACAAAAGATTAGACAAAGCTGAAGCTAGGGTACAGTCAGGGAGTCAACCCATGTCTGTCCCTATGTCGCCGGGACCTTCGGGGTCTCAGAAGCGCCCACTATTCCAAATAGTTGACACAGATACCGACACGGATTCAGACTCCAGTGTCGACTACGATGATGCAAAATTGCAGCCAAGGGTGGCTAAATGTTTTCGATATATGATTATCGCAATTAAAGATGTTTTGCATATTGCTGAGGAACCCCCTGTCCCTGACACGAGGGTACACATGTATAAGGAAAAGAAACCTGAGGTCACCTTTCCCTCCTCACATGAGCTGAACGAATTATGCGAAAAAGCGTGGGAAACTCCAGACAAAAAACTGCAGATTCCCAAAAGGATTCTAACAGCGTATCCTTTCCCGTCACAGGACAGAATACGGTGGGAATCCTCCCCTAGGGTAGACAAAGCTTTGACACGCTTATCAAAAAAGATAGCACTCCCGTCCCAAGATACGGCTACCCTCAAGGATCCTGCTGACCGCAAGCAGGAGGTTACCTTGAAGTCCATTTACACTCATTCTGGTACGTTGCTCAGGCCGGCAATTGCGTCGGCCTGGGTTTGTAGTGCTGTAGCAGCATGGACAGATTCTTTATCAGCGGATATTGAGACCCTTGATAAGCATACCATTTTAATGACCCTAGGGCATATAAAAGATGCTGTCTTATATATGAGGGATGCTCAAAGAGACATTAGTTAACTGGGTTCCAGAATAAACGCTATGTCCATTTCTGCTAGGCGAGTCTTATGGACCCGACAGTGGACGGGGGATGCCGACTCAAAGAGGCATATGGAGTTTTTGCCGTACAAGGGTGAGGAATTGTTTGGAGAGGGCCTCTCGGACCTCGTCTCCACAGCTACGGCAGGTAAATCGAATTTTTTGCCTTATGTTCCCTCACAATCTAAGAAAGCGCCTCATTATCAAATGCAGTCCTTTCGTTCAAATAAAAGCAAAAGAGTACGTGGATCGTCCTTTCTTGCCAGGGGTAAGGGCAGAGGAAAAAAGCTGCACAACACAGCTAGTTCCCAGGAACAGAAGTCCTCTCCGGCCTCTGCAAAATCCACCGCATGACGCTGGGGCTCCCCTGAGGGAGTCCGCTCCAGTGGGGGCACGTCTTCGACTTTTCAGCCACATCTGGGTTCAATCACAGATGGATCCCTGGGCAATGGAAATTGTTTCCCAGGGATACAGGCTGGAATTCGAAGAGGTGCCTCCTCGCCGGTTTTTCAAATCGGCGCTACCAACTTCTCCCCTGGAGAGGCGATTCAAAAATTGTGTCTTCAACAAGTGGTGGCCGAGGTTCCCCTGCTTCAGAGGGGGAAGGGGTACTACTCAACCCTGTTTGTGGTCCCGAAACCACATGGTTCGGTCAGACCCATTCTGAATTTAAAATCCCTGAACTTTTACTTAAAACGGTTCAAGTTCAAGATGGAATCGCTCAGAGCGGTTATCGCCAGCCTGGAAGGGGGGGATTTTATGGTATTGCTGGACATAAAGGATGCATACCTGCATGTTCCCATATATCCTCCTCATCAGGCGTACCTGAGATTTGCGATACAGGATTGTCATTACCAATTTCAGACGTTGCCGTTTGGGCTTTCCACGGCCCCAAGAATTTTCACCAAGGTAATGGCGGAAATGATGGTTCTCCTGCGAAAGCAGGGTATCACAATTATCCCGTACTTGGACGATCTCCTCATAAAAGCGAGATCACGGGAGAAGTTGCAGAACAGCGTATCCCTTTCACTGAAGGTGTTACAGCGACACGGCTGGATTCTCAATATTCCAAAGTCGCATGCCCAAAGTCCTTCTTGGGCATGATTCTGGACACAGACCAGAAAAGGGTTTTTCTTCCGGAAGAAAAAGCGCAGGAACTCATGACTCTAGTCAAGAACCTGTTGAAGCCGAAACAAGTGTCAGTGCATCATTGCACTCAAGTCCTGGGAAAAATGGTGGCGACATACGAAGCCACTCCCTTCGACAGGTTCCATGCAAGGACTTTCCAGTGGGACCTATTGGACAAATGGTCCGGGTCACATCTGCACATGCATCAGCGGATCACCCTGTCCCCCAGGGCCAGGGTTTCTCTCCTGTGGTGGCTGCAGAGTGCTCACCTTCTAGAGGGCCGCAGGTTCGGCATTCAGGATTGGATCCTGGTGACCACGGACGCGAGCCTCCGCGGTTGGGGAGCAGTCACACAGGGAAGAAATTTCCAAGGCCTTTGGTCAAGTCAAGAGACTTATCTTCACATCAACATCCTGGAACTGAGGGCCATATTCAACGCCCTACGTCAAGCGGAGACCTTACTTCGCGACCGACCGGTGCTGATTCAGTCGGACAACGTCACCGCAGTAGCTCATGTAAACCACCAAGGCGGCACAAGGAGCAGAGTGGCGATGGCGGAAGCCACCAGAATTCTTCGCTGGGCGGAGAATCATGTAAGTGCACTGTCAGCAGTGTTCATTCCGGGAGTGGACAACTGGGAAGCAGACTTCCTCAGACGACACGACCTGCATCCAGGAGAGTGGGGACTTCATCAGGAAGTCTTCGCACAGATTGCAAGTCGGTGGGGATTGCACCAAATAGACAAAAAGCTACAAAAGGTATTGCGCCAGGTCAAGAGATCCTCAGGCGGTAGCTGTAGACGCCCTAGTGACACCGTGGGTGTTCCAGTCGGTCTATGTAGTTCCTCCTCTTCCTCTCATGCCCAAGGTCTGGAGAATAATAAGAAAAAGAGGAGTGAGAACAATACTCATTGTTCCGGATTGGCCACGAAGGACCTGGTATCCGGATCTGCAGGAAATGCTCACAGAAGATCCGTGGCCTCTTCCTCTAAGACAGGACCTGTTGCAACAGGGTCCCTGTCTGTTCCAAGACTTACCGCGGCTGCGTTTGACGGCATGGTGGTTGAACGCCGGATCCTAGCGGAAAAAGGTATTCCGGATGAGGTCATTCCTACGCTAATACAGGCTAGGAAGGGCGTGACATCTAAACATTATCACCGCATATGGCGAAAATATGTTTCTTGGTGCGAGGCCAGGAATGCTCCTACGGAAGAATTCCATCTAGGCCGTTTTCTTCACTTCCTACAGACTGGAGTAAATTTGGGCCTAAAGTTAGGCTCCATTAAAGTTCAGATTCCGGCCTTATCCATTTTCTTTCAAAAGGAATTGGCCTCTCTGCCTGAAGTACAGACTTTTGTGAAGGGAGTACTGCATATTCAGCCTCCTTTTGTGCCTCCGGTGGCGCCTTGGGACCTTAACGTGGTGTTAAGTTTTCTTAAGTCACATTGGTTTGAACCACTTCAAACAGTGGAGTTGAAATATCTCACTTGGAAGGTGGTCATGTTGTTAGCCTTGGCTTCGGCTAGGCGAGTTTCGGAATTGGCGGCTTTATCACATAAAAGCCCCTATCTGGTTTTCCATATGGATAGAGCGGAATTGCGGACCCATCCTCAATTCCTACCTAAGGTGGTCTCATCCTTTCATATGAACCAACCTATTGTCGTGCCTGTGGCTACACGGGACTTGGAGGATTCAGAGTTCCTTGATGTGGTCAGGGCTTTGAAGATTTACGTGGCCAGAACGGCTAGGATCAGAAAAACAGAAGCACTGTTTGTCCTATATGCAGCCAACAAGGTTGGCGGCCCTGCTTCAAAGCAGACTATTGCTCGCTGGATAAGTAACACGATTGAGCAGGCGCATTCTACGGCAGGATTGCCGTTACCAAAATCGGTTAAGGCCCATTCCACTAGGAAGGTGGGCTCGTCTTGGGCGGCTGCCCGAGGGGTCTCGGCACTACAGCTGTGCCGAGCTGCTACTTGGTCGGGGTCAAACACCTTTGCAAAGTTCTATAAGTTTGATACGCTGGCTGAGGAGGACCTCCTGTTTGCTCAATCGGTGCTGCAGAGTCATCCGCACTCTCCCGCCCGTTTGGGAGCTTTGGTATAATCCCCATGGTCCTTACGGAGTCCCAGCATCCTCTAGGACATTAGAGAAAATAAGATTTTAAACCTACTGGTAAATCTTTTTCTCATAGTCCGTAGAGGATGCTGGGCGCCCGTCCCAAGTGCGGACTATTTCTGCAAGACTTGTATATAGTTGTTGCTTTCATAAGGGTTATGTTATAGTTTCGTCGGTTATGGACCGATGATATGTTGTTGTTCATACTGTTAACTAGATTGTAGATCGCAGGTTATACAGTGTGATTGGTGTGGCTGGTATGAATCTTGCCCTTAGATTAACTAAAATCCTTTCCTCGTACTGTCCGTCTCCTCTGGGCACAGTTTCTCTAACTGAGGTCTGGAGGAGTGGCATAGAGGGAGGAGCCAGTGCACACCCAGATCCAAAGTCTTTCTTAAAGTGCCCATGTCTCCTGCGGAGCCCGTCTATCCCCATGGTCCTTACGGAGTCCCAGCATCCTCTACGGACTACGAGAAAAAGATTTACCGGTAGGCTTAAAATCTTATTTTTTCCCATTGTTACTTTGGCTTATCTTACAACCTTCCCTGCCTGGCACCTACTGTACCACAAACTTCTTAAAGCAGCATAACGTGTGCTAGACATTGTGGGGGTAATTCAGAGTTGATCTCAGCAGCAAATTTGTTAGCAGTTGGGCACAGGGCCGGATTGGCCACAACAATGACCGGGGAGACTACCGGTGGGCCGATGGTTGTACGAGGCCGCCTGTCATCTATTTCCCCGCCCCCTTAGCGCCTCACCCAGTCACATCTTTTGTGCATAACAGCCAGCCAGCGGGTGACATACGAAGGGAGGCGGGGAAACAGATGACAGGCGGCCCCGCAGACCAGTCAGAGCTACTAGTGCGGCCGCTGTCAGCAGAAGAGGCCTCCACCAACCTGAAAGGAGGTACGAGCGCCACAACGCCAGCCAGTGATGTCACGTACCTTGGAGGAAGAGAGGCTGCGATCAGTTCAGCAGCCTGCACTGTGCTCCCCGGGTCGCCATCAGCTGCAGCTTCCCAGACTGTGCAGCGAGGAAGGGGGACATAATGGGGAAAGTTGGGGCTGACAGGGAGATGTCCTCTGATTGCGCTGTTAATGGCTCCTGCTGCAGTTTGTCTTTAAAAAAAACAACAATGTTCATGCAGCTTGCAGCACATTTTATTTTGAAAAGACTGACAGGCTGCCTGCTGAGCTGTACTGGATGATAGGGGGAAATAGAGATCAGCAGCAGTTCCAGGTGCAGGCAAGCTGGGTGGCCGTCCAGGACGCTGCGACCTGAATGACCGGTCGCAGTCACCACACAGGCGCTTGCCTGAACCACAGCTGCAGCAGGCGCCATGGGCACCCGCTGCAGCAGATACCATTGAGAGAAACACTACTTGACCTCTAGCAACTGGAGGAGAGAAGGGAGACAGACACTAGAGGTCAAGTAGGACCTAGGACCTCTAGCATCTGAGTGTTTCTCTCAATGGTATCGGCTGCAGCGGGCCCCCATGTAACCAATGGCACCTGCTGCAGAAGAAGTGCGGGGGAGCAGGTGTGTTGGGTGCATATAAACCCCTTGCCAGTGAGCATGAAACCCGTGGCAGCGAGCATGAGACCCTTGGCAGCGAGCATGAGACCCCCTGGGAATGAGCATGAGACCCCTGGGAACAAGCATGAGACCGCTGGCAGTGAACATGAGACTCTTGGCAGTGAGCATGAGACCCCCTGGGAATGAGCATGAGACCCCCTGGGAACAAGCAAGAGACCCTTGCCACTGAGCATGAGACCCTTGGCAATGAACATGAGACCCCTGGCAGCGAGCAGGTAATTAAAAAAGAATTAGAAGCTGTGGGGCATAATTTGTAAGAGACATTATTGTATGTGGGGCGTAAAATGGTGCCAAGGGCATTACGGTGAGTGGCATAACGTGTAATGGGCATTACAGTGTATGGCATAACATGTAATGAACAGTACTGTGTGTGGCGTAACATGTAATGGGCATTACAGTATGTGGCGCAATGTGTAGCGGGCATAACGGTGTGTGGCGTAACATGTAATGGGTATTATGGTGTGTGGAGTAACATGTAAAGGATATTACGATGTGTTGCCTAATATGTAATAGGCATTACGGTGTGTGGCATAAGTCGTAATAAGCATTACGGTGTGTTGCATAAGTTGTAATAAGCATTACGGTGTGTTGCATAAGTTGTAATAAGCTTTACGGTGTGTTGCACAAGTTGTAATAGGCATTACAGTGTGTGGCATAAGTTTTAATAGGTGTTGCGGTGTGTGGCATAATGTGTAATAGGTAGTATGGTGTGTGGCATAATGTGTCTAAGGGGTACTACTGTGTGGTGTAATGTGACTGATGGACACTACTGTGTGGTGTAATGTGACTGACGGACACTGCTGTGCGGTGTAATGGGAACTGGTACTGTTCTGTGGTAACGTCCCTTCCCCATGAAGCCAAATTTTCACCCTGGGCGCCACAAGGTCTAGAACCGGCCCTGATGGAGATCTGCCTGGGGGGTGGGAGGGGGATATTCTGTAGTAGGTGGGGGAAGGGTTTTTGGTGCTAAGGGGTATGAGTTATATCTGGGTGGGTTAATTCTATGGTAAGGGAAATGATGATATATCTGGAGGGGTATTCTGTGCTAGAATAGATGATCTGTCTGAGGGGCGGGGGTTATTCTATGCTGTGGGGAGATGATTTGGCTTAGGTGGAGGAAGAATCTATTCTACTAGGTAGAGATGATCTGTCTGAGGGGGAGGGGAGTTATTTATATCTAAAGTAAGATGACCTACAGTATGGGGGAGGGGGTTGTCCATGCTAGAGGGAAATGATCTGTCTGAGGGGGAGGGGGCTATTCTATGCTAAGGGAGATGATGATCTATCTGGGGGGGGGGGGGGGGGGCAGTAGTGGATTTACCACAAAGCTTCGAGAGGCAGAATAGGGGTGAGTAGAGGCCAATGGGCCTAATTCAGACCTGATCGATCGCTAGTTTTTTTTTTGCAGTCCTGCGTTCGCATAGTCGCCGCCCATAGGGGAGGGTATTTTAGCTGTGCATGTCTGCGTACACTTGTGTAGCAGAGCTGTACGAGCAGATTTTGTGCAGTCTCTGCACAGCCCAGGACTTACTCAGCCGCTGCGATCACTTCAGCCTGTCCGGGACTGGAATTGACGTCAGACACCCGCCCTGCGAACTCTTAGGCACGCCTGCGTTTTTCCAACCACTCCCTAAAAACAGTCAGTTAACACCCACGCCTGTGTGAATGGATTCTTCGCACAAACCCATCGCTGAGCAGTGATCCGCTTTGTACCCATGCAACGCGCCTGCGCATTGCAGTGCATACACATGCGCAGTTTAGACCTGATCGCAGGTTGTATGAAAATGCAGTCTAGCGATCAGGTCTGAATTAGGCCCCATATGTTTTCGGTTAATACAGTAAGGGTGTGTTGAGGAAAATGCAACCAAGACAGGGCTGAAAAACAGAAGCATATTTGTCTCTTGCTCAACCTACAGTATGCAATAAAATATGATGATGATGATGATGATGTCTTAGGTCCGGTGGGGGTGGTAGTGGTAGGTCGGGAGAAGTGTTAGGGGTGATGGCATTCCTTGTTTGTAATAGCGCACATTTCCTCAAACTCAGGACTCCAAACAGTGCATGTTTTTTTCAGATCTCCTCACAGAAGGACAAGTGAAATAATTAGCTCCACCTTTTAAAATGTGTTAGTGAGTAATGAAGACAGCTGTGCATCTGCTAGGTGACCTGGATAACATGAGCTGTTTGGGGTCTTGAGGACCAAGTTTGAGAACCACTGTAATAGAGTATAGCATGAAGTAGCTATAATTGCTTTAAAATGTATTTAGTGAGTGTGCAGAGGATTAAATGTCACCTCAAGTTTAATTTCTTAACTACTTCTGCTACAACCTAATACTTTCTAAACTTTTTAATGTGTTAGGTCCAGCTAATATGCCATACTCTGCCTTTTGTTGGTGTAACTCCGCCTCTATTACATTTTAAAGTAGTAATCCTGCCTACATTGGTATTGGTTCCGCCTACAGTTCATTTGGTGCCGCCCACATGAGGCCACTTCTAGAAATTTTTCCAGGGCCACTTTTATTTCCCAATCCGCCCCTGGTTGGGCAAAACCATGTGCACTGCAGGGGAGGGAGGGAGGGGGGCAGATATAACATGTGGAGAGAGAGTTAGATTTGGGTGGGGTGTATTCAAACTGAAATCTAAATTGCAGTTTAAAAATAAAGCAGGCAGTATTTACCCTGCACAGAAACAACATAACCCACCCAAATCTAACTCTCTCTACACATGTTACATCTGCCGCGCCTGCAGAGCACATGGGGCGTAATTCCAAGTTGATCGCAGCAGGAATTTTGTTAGCAGTTGGGCAAAACCATGTGCACTGCAGGGGAGGCAGATATAACAAATCTAACTCTCTCTGCACATGTTAAATCTGCCTCCCCTGCAGTGCACATGGTTTTGCCCAACTGCTAACACATTTGCTGTTGCGATCAACTCTGAATTACCCCGTGTGTTTTTAATAGTCCTTTTTCATTCCCGTATCCTTTGAACAATATGGAAACAAGACACGCTAGAAGAGAAATCAAAAGACTGCTCTCTGTCCTTTGTCAAATATCCTGTAGAGTGGGTTCACATAAAGCAATGAGGAATTGCTTCATTGTCAACTTGGTTCAATTATTACAATTGTTAAGTAAATCACCAAGGTTAAAACTAGAGAATTATGTTAAAATACACAAAGTTCTCAGTGACGTCAGTGATCACTGTAGTGAATAATGGTGATGAGTGCGACAGGCTGACTCAGTCTTGCCTGGTAAGAGAAGGGACATGTATTCAATAATAGCAAAAAGAAAAGAAATGTTTATTGTATAGAACAATTTTCCAACCCTTGTTTATCATTTTTTGATCAAATATAATCTATATTCACTCTAATTGAGAAAGTCATGACCAGGGCCGTAACTAGGTGTGTGCCGATGGTGCCTTGGCCACAGCGCAAATGCACTGAGGGCGCACCATCTGGCAGCACACCCCTCCATATGGCCATCATGTCCAGAGAGTACTGCCGCTGAAGGGACGGGGAGAGGTGCTACAGGCGCTACGTGGCAGCACCCCCGGTCCCGTTATCCATCACTGAGAGCTGCGGCCGCCTCTGCAAGGGAGTGGGAGCGGGAGCTCCCGGAACTGTGAAGCCCTGGTTGCCGGATCAACCCCCACCACCTGCCTCCAGCATGCCGCCTCTGCAAGGGATGGGGAGTGGTGCTGCAGGCTGTATGTCGCAGCACACACTCCCATCCCGTTATTTGGCCACTAAGACCCGCCAGAGGACGGAAGTGGGAGCACTACCTTAGGGTCAGGCGGCAGCTCCCGGACGTGTGTGTGTGGCCCTGGATGCCAGATCACCCCCACCACCCGTCCCGTTATTCGGCCACTAAGACCCGCCACCTGCAGAGGACGGACGTGGGAGCGCTACCTCAGGGTCAGACGTGTGTGTGTGTGTGTGTGTGTGTGTGTGTGTGTGTGTGTGTGTGGCCCTGGATGCCGGATTGCCCCCACAGCCTGTCTTCAGCTGCTGCCTCAGGTGAGACACACAGTCTCTCTCTCTCTCTCCCCCCACCCCGCCTAATATGTAAAAACGAGGATTCTGCAAAAATGGGGACTCTGCTGCCATAGTGTGTAAAAATGGGGACTCTGCAAAAACGGGGACTCTGCAAAAACGGGGACTCGGCTGCCATAATGTGTAAAAACGGGGACTCTACTGCCGTATGTGTAAAAATGGGGACCCTGCCCAATATGTGAAAACGGGGACTCTGCCGGCCTAATGTGTAAAAATGGGGACTCTGCCGGCCTAATGTGTAAAAATGGGGACTCTGCCGGCATAATGTGTAAAAATGGGGACTCTGCTGCCGTAATGTGTAAGAACGGGGACTCTGCTGCCGTAATGTGTAATAACGGGGACTCTGCTGGCCTAATGTGTAAAAACGGGGACTCTGCTGGCCTAATGTGTAAAAACGGGAACCCTGCCTAATGTTTTAAAATGGGGACTCTGCCTGCCGTACTATGTAAAAGGGAGACACTGCCCTCCGTACTGTGTAAAATGGGGACTCTGCATGCTGTACTGTGTAAAAGGGAGCTATGTGGCCATGCCCCTTCCACATGAAGCCACGCTCCTACATTTTTTTGCGCGCGCCTACGGCGCGCATTGGCCCTGTTGTTATATGTGGTGGGTGGCACCGATGCTGTTTCTTGCACACAGCGCTAAAATGTCTAGTTACGGCACTGGTCATGACTTTGTAATCCAGTGTGATAACTCCACCACCCTACTGCTCCCACCCCTCCCTCATAAGTCAACACAACTGCCTGCTATGAACTGCCACTGCAGATTGGTTAATTCTGAATCTGAATTCAGATGATAGCCAATCACCAAGGGCCAGCCAGAGTGTGTGCGGGTTTTTATTTAAAAAAAACACAGCTTGAGGAGTATAAGGTGGTTGCAAACTTGTTTAGCAACACTTGATTTTATGAAATAAGTATATACACATATATATATATATATATATATGAGAAACAGGTATTCGGCACTCCCATACATATAATAACCAACTTGCACGGTGCCCTCCACAGCGTTGCAGCAATGTAGAATAAACAGATAGACGGCACTCACAGACTTTGATCTCTTCTCTTGTCCGTGAAAAGTCAGTGAGTGCTGCCTATCTGTTATATATATATATATATATATATAAAATAAACAGATAGGCAGCACTCCCTGACACAGTAGCGGCTCTTGCCATGGGCAAGCAGGCTTTTTGCCCAGGGCGCCGCTACCCTGTGGGCGCCGCCGCCGTGGCAAGAGCCGCTCTGATTCATCCTGCCTCCCTCCCTCCCTGCTGCCCGGCCCCCGGCTGCAGCGAGTGCCATGTGCGCCCGCTGCAGCCGGCGTCCCTGACTGACGCTAGAGGTCAAAACTGACCCCTAATATCAGTGCGGCGCTGCTATGGGGGAGACGTCATGACGTCTCTCCCAGAGAGAGGAGCCGTCGCTCAGAGACATCTGCAGCAGTGGTCCAGAAGCAGGAGCGAGGCTGGTAAGTATTGTGTCTTTTTTTTTTTAGGGTTTCATACTGGGGGCACTACTACAGGGGGCACATACAAGGGGCACAGCTACAAAAGGCACAGCTGCTGGGGGCAGATCTACAGGGGGCACATACAGGGGGCACTGCTACTGGGGGCAGGTCAACTGGGGGCAAGTCTACTGGGGGCACAGCTACAAGGGGCACAGCTACTGGGGGCACTACTAAAGGGGGCACAGCTACAGGGAGCACAACTACTAGGGGCACAACTACAGGGGGCTCTGCTACAGGGGGAACAGCTACTGGGGGCAAATCTACAGGGGGCCCAAGTACAGGAGGCACAACTACTGGGGGCACAGCTACTGGGGGCAAATCTACAGGGGGGCACAACTAGAGGGGGCACATACTGGGGCACTGCTACAGGGTGCAAATCAACTGGGGCACAGCTACAAGGGGCACAGCTACTGGGGGCACTGCTACCGGCGGCACAGCTACAAGGGGCACAACTACAGGCGGCACTACTAAAGGGGGCACTGCTACAGAGGGAACAGCTACTGGGGAAAATTAACTGGGGCACAGCTACTGGGGATAACTGTGGGCTTCCCCTTCCCTATGAAGAATCCATGCCCCTGTTTTGGGGCGCGCGCCCGCGGCGTGCACCAACTGTATTTTATCTGGATGGGGGGGGCCACAGGAAACTTTCGCCCTGGGCGCCACAAGGTCTAGAACCGGCCCTACACACACACACACACACACACACACACACACACACACACACACACACACACACACACACACACACACACACACACACACTTCAGCAGTGGCTTCGCACTCCGGATGACTATGCAATGTTAGGGTGCCTTCCCAAACGAATAGATAGCTGCTTGGTTCTTACAGGTAAGAAAAGAGGCGGCACTCCAATGGTTAAATAGAAATATGAAGTTTTAGTGACGCCCGATGGGCATGAAGAATCACTAAAACTTCATATTTCTATTTAACCGTTGGAGTGCCGCCTCTTTTCTTACCTGTAAGAACCAAGCAGCTATATATATATTATACACACACACACACACACACACACACACACACACACACACACACACACACACACACACACACACAGTATATATATTGTGGTGAGAGGGTTTGTGTCTCACCACAATTGCCCGCAGTCCTGTCAGATCAGCTCCCTTTCAGAGAGAAGAAAACAAGGCCTGCACATTCTGCACCTGTAGTGGAGATATATAATACATTGTAAAATGGGTCAGTTAATTATACTGTGACTCAATAACAAAACAAAATAACCTCCAAGCGCTAGATTATCAGATATTGCACTTAAACTAAAATCATTAATTACACATCCTTGTAATAAGAAATAATTGTTTTATTTTTAATAATAAAAGATGTGCGCAAATTTCATTGATTACATAAAATTATTAAAAAAATATATATATGAGGTAGTAAATCCTAATACTGGTATACTACATATAGACAAAATAACATATAACATGTAATTACTGTGGTAGGTGAATTATTCCAAGTCACTTTTGGAAGTTGGGAATCCCCACAACTTACTTGTAAGTCCGTGCATCAGAGGAAATCAAAGCATCAAGTGTCCGCCGGCAGACATAATATGGTGCTCTCAGATCTTCCAAAAGTGACTTTTAACCCTTTCTCATTAGTGACTTGGAATAATTCATGGACATTTAAGAGCTTTATTTGATATAAAGGACACTTCAAGATCTATATGGATATTTACACCGCATAACGGACACAAATATTTGGCATCCAAAAAATCTATTGCCATTCATAGGTGAATAATTCGCTAAGGTGTTTCACCTACCACAGTAATTACATGTTATATGTTGTTTTGTCTGTATGTAGTATACCGGTATTAGGATTCACTACCTCATATATATATTTGTTTAATAATTTTATGTAATCAATGAAATTTGTGCACATATATTTTATTATAAAAAATAAAACAATTATTTCTTATTACAAGGATGTGTAATTAATGATTTTAGTTTAAGTGCAATGGCCCTCATTCCGAGTCGTTCGCTCGTTCTTTTTTTTCGCATCGCAGTGAAAATCAGCTTAGAGCGCATGCGCAATGTTCGCACTGCGACTGCGCTAAGTAATTCTGCTATGAAGAAAGGATTTTTACTCACGGCTTTTTGTTCGCACCGGCGAACGTAGTGTGATTGACAGGAAATGGGTGTTACTGGGCGGAAACACGGCGTTTTATGGGCGTGTGGCTGAAAACGCTACCGTTTCCGGAAAAAACGCAGGAGTGGCCGGAGAAACGGGGGAGTGTCTGGGCGAACGCTGGGAGTGTTTGTGACGTCAAACCAGGAACGACAAGCACTGAACTGATCGCACAGGCAGAGTAAGTCTGGAGCTACTCTAAAACTGCTAAGTTTTTTTTGTTCGCAATATTGCGTAAACTTCGTTCGCACTTTTAAGATGCTAAGATACACTCCCAGTAGACGTAGACTAAGCGTGTGTAACTCTGCTAAATTCGCCTTGCGACCGATCAACTCGGAATGAGGGCCAATATCTGATAATCTAGCGCTTGGAGGTTATTTTGTTTTGTTATTGAATTGCTATTGGGAAACGTGGATTCCCTTCTTACCCCCATAGCAGCTTAGCTATCAGATAACGATAAGCGCAGCCCTTTTTGTTTTGTTTTCCTAAAATTATACTGTGACCACTGGGATGGCCAATTTGCCACTACATGGTCCCAATTTTTTCTCATTGCTTTGGCTCCCACAGCCAGGAAAACCCAAAAACTTCCAGTGCCTGATGTGTGGCCTCTGGGAAATGGAGTAGAGAGGCTAATTCAGTAAGGATAGCAAATTCTGCTAATTAGCAGAATTTGCAATCCTTTCGTAAGCATGCTGACGGCCACCTCCCCACTTCAACAAGCAGAAATTGAGATGCGATCGCAATTTCTGCTTGTCAGCAGAAATGAAGAAATTGTCTGCTGCCGGCGCATGTTTCCAAACGCAGCGGCTGCATGTGACGCCATGCAGCCGCCACAATCACTCCCCCCCCCCCATTTGTGCCGCACTGCCTCCCATTTTCCGTCCTCCGCCCTTGCGACGTTCCATCTCCTCCCTAGAAATGGAGCGTTGCCGCCCCCGTCCCGCAACAGCATTTTCTGCACAGAAAAAGTGGTCGCAGGATGGGCACATGCGCAGGACGGGGATCGCACACTGCGATACAACCGGAATTAGCCCCATAGTCCAGCTCGGGAATGCTTGGTAATCTGGGAGCTACGTACAGTATCTATAGGGGCTGTGGCTGCTGTTTGAAGTGGAGGGACCACAGCAGATTTCAACTGTTTTTGGGGAATGTCCAGCAAATATTTTTGATAAATTGGCCCCATAAACAGTTAATACATTTTACAGCATACTGTACTAGAAACAGATGCATTTCTGAGCTCAGTGATTCTATGGACTGGGATAGTTGGATTTCATTCCTGAGTTTAGAGGGAATGTTGTTCCAAATGTTTTCTCACTAGGCATCATGTGTCATAGTGTATATGGTAGCTCATCTTACAGTAGTTTTTGGTTCTGTTATACCTCTGCGTTGCATTGGTAAGCTGTTTATTTTGAAATATAATTTTCAAGTAAAAAAAGCTGAAAATAAGCATTTAATGAATAAAGCAGTGTTTCTCCTTCATGCCATAGGGGACACTGGAGTCTTCATAACAGTGGGGTATAGATGGTGGTAGATGAGATCCGGCACTTTAAAAATGTAGAAGTGTGACAGGCTTCTCCCCCTCTATACCCCTCCCAGACAACAATATCCAACAATATTAACCCAAATCCATATAACACAGAGGCTTATAGCCAGGACACCACACCTGCTTGGTTTTTTGCCCTGATGGGCATTATATCACTATGTGTTAGTTATCTATGAGTGTAGAAATCCCTGGTTGTGGATCACACTGACCATGCTCACACACAGGGCCTCCAGATATCAGGGTCATCTGAACCAGCTTGGGCTCAGGCCTTGATTCATTCGGTGGAAAGCCTGGTTTATACTACGTGATTAAGTGCCTGAGGAGGGAGAGCTACTGCAAGCATCTGACAAAGCGCAGTTTTAGGCGTTGAACCGCAGAGGCTCTCAAGGCATGGTGGTCATACTCTTGGTGGTCCGACAAGTCCTTTTTGTTTTCAACACTAAGGATTCTTTTGCGGTTTCTCAATTTGGTAAGAAACATGTACTGTATCTGCCCTTTCCTCCCCTGTTTCTCATTAATCAGCACAGTTACATGTCGCTTGGACTATTCAGATAAAAAAAGTCCCCAGACCCATCTGGTACACGAATCCTTCCCAGAGGGGCTGTGGAGTCGTTGCCTTTTCTGGGAATATTCTATTCCATCCAGAACTGGATAATCGGATAACTCAGGCTACTGCAGGTAAGTCCTCCCTTTTTGCCTTCAGCTTTGCTAATCAAAAATCTTTTTTGAGACCAATTGTTTTCACTCCAGGTTTAGCAGTCTCCTCCTCCAGTCCTCCAGTCCCTCTGATGGCCAATGGGAGAAAGTCTGTTCAGTTTCAGGGACATCTGGTTGTGTCAGGACACCTGGGTTCAGAACCTGGAATCCCTAGGCTGTAGAATCCTGTAAAACCCTGCTCCGAGGATCTCGGAAGGAGTTTGGGAGTCTGGCCATCTGTGGTCTGATCTCACATTGGCAGAGCACTTTAGGAGCTAAGATCCCTGTGGCTCCGAATGTAGCACCACAGCAAGCAGGGTCAATGGCTCGATTCCCACCGCAAAAACTACAGGATAAAGTTCTCCTCACAGCCCCCTCAACGTTTTCTTCATCTGATACAAGTTCCGGTTCCACAGCGTGGAAAACAAGTTTTTACTCGTCCCTCTTCTTGAATCCAAAGCCGGATAGGTCTGTATGTCCCATACTCAACCTCAAGTCATTGTCCTTGTATCTGGCCTACTACTACCACCGTCAGAATACCTACCTGGATGATCCCTGATCACAGTACCATCTCCAGAGATGCTCCTGCAGGTTGTCTCCCTGACTTACCATTTTCTCCTGAAGCACGGATAAATAGTAATCTTTAAAAAAAAATCTCATCTGATGTAATCGCAATGCCTACTATTTTTGGGACTGATTCTAGACACCTCTTTAGAGTGTGTTCCTTCCTGCAGAAAGGGTTTAGTCGATTTAAGAACTGGTCCATCTGGTTCTTCAACCTCGTCCGGTGACTGTACAGTGGTGTATTCGTCTACTAGGACAGATGGGTGCCTCCTTCGAGGCTCTGGAGTTCGGTCGGTTCCCAGTGGACGGAATCTCATTCCTACATGCATTGTCTCTTTCACCTCTCCGCCAAGACTTCTCTCTCTCCCCTGTGGTGGCTGCAGTCCAGTCACCTCTTCAGGTTCGGGATCTGGAATTGGCCTTTTCTGATGACAGATGCTGGTCTCAGAGGTTGGGGAGCTATGGTACTAGGCAGCCATTACAAGGGCGATGGTCGAGGCAAAAGCTATGGCTCCCAATCAACATCATAAACCTCCAAGCAATTTACAATGCATTGCTGGAGGCCTTTACCCTTCTGTGAGGATAGTCTATTGGAGTACTGTCAGTCACTGCCATTGCAGTGGCATACCCAGGGCCGGCCCGAGTTAAAAAATTTTGGTAAGCGAATTTGGAATTTAGCGCCCCTTGATGGGATCAAATTTTAATAGAGGTGTGGTCTCACAAGGAAAGGGCGTGGCCACACAATAGTTCCCCCAGGGGTACAGGAAGATTGTTGATGACAGGGAGAAAGTGCATGACTGGGTAGCAGAGGTGATGGAGATAGTGGGTGACTGAGGAGGCTGGGGTGACAGGGAGATAGTGGGTGACAGGGAAGGCTGGGGTGACAGGGAGCAGTTATCGTGCTGAGCCCCCAAAAAAAGTGGGTCCCAGGGACCCCTCACTTTTAAAAATTGAGGTCCTACCTGTCCTTTTCTGGGTCCCATCGGAATGAAGGTTCTTATTAATCTTATTAATGATTAAAATATAAAAATACAGACTTGATTTGGACAGTACAAAAGTGTTGCAAGGGGAGGAGGGTGGTGACAATGCTGCTGGGCTGTGTAGCATGCAGGACACTCTGCCCCAGAGCTGTAACTAGACATTTTAGTGCCCTTCGGCAGAAAGTGAATAGGTGCTCCACCTCCTAGACAGCAAAGAATAGACAGTGCGTGCTGAAGGTGCGCCGCAAAAATTTGGGGCATGGCTTTGTGGGGAAGGGGCGTGGCCACATAATAGTGCCAATTCACATTACACCACACAGTAGTGCCGCTTATACACATTGCACCAAGTAGAACCTCCTAAACACACTGCGCCAGAAAGAGCACGTTATACACATTGCACCAGGTAGAGCACGTTATACACAATGCGCCAGGTAGAGCACGTTATACACATTGTGCCAGGTAGAGCACGTTATACACAATGCACCAGGTAGAGCACGTTATACACATTGCGCCAGGTAGAGCACGTTATACACAATGCACCAGGTAGAGCACGTTATACACATTGTGCCAGGTAGAGCACGTTATACAGAATGCGCCAGGTAGAGCACGTTATACACATTGCGCCAGGTAGAGCACGTTATACACAATGCGCCAGGAAGAGCACGTTATACACAATGCACCAGGTAGAGCACGTTAAACACAATGTGCCAGGTAGAGCACGTTATACACATTGCGCCAGGTAGAGCACGTTATACACATTGCGCCAGGTAGAGCACGTTATACACTAGAGATGTGCACCGGAAATTTTTCGGGTTTTGTGTTTTGGTTTTGGGTTCGGTTCCGTGGCCGTGTTTTGGGTTCGAACGCGTTTTGGCAAAACCTCACCGAATTTTTTTTGTCGGATTCGGGTGTGTTTTGGATTCGGGTGTTTTTTTCAAAAAACCCTAAAAAACAGCTTAAATCATAGAATTTGGGGGTCATTTTGATCCCAAAGTAGAATTAACCTCAATAACCATAATTTCCACTCATTTTCAGTCTATTCTGAACACCTCACACCTCACAATATTATTTTTAGTCCTAAAATTTGCACCGAGGTCGCTGGATGACTAAGCTCAGCGACCGAAGTGGCCGACACAAACACCTGGCCCATCTAGGAGTGGCACTGCAGTGTCACGCAGGATGGCCCTTCCAAAAAACACTCCCCAAACAGCACATGACGCAAAGAAAAAAAGAGGCGCAATGAGGTAGCTGTGTGACTAAGCTCAGCGACCCAAGTGGCCGACACAAACACCTGGCCCATCTAGGAGTGGCACTGCAGTGTCACGCAGGATGGCCCTTCCAAAAAACACTCCCCAAACAGCACATGACGCAAAGAAAAAAAGAGGCGCAATGAGGTAGCTGTGTGAGTAAGCTAAGCGACCCTAGTGGCCGACACAAACACCTGGCCCATCTAGGAGTGGCACTGCAGTGTCAGGCCGGATGGCCCTTCCAAAAAATACTCCCCAAACAGCACATGACGCAAAGAAGAAAAAAAAGAGGCGCAATGAGGTAGCTGTGTGACTAAGATAAGTGACCCTAGTGGCCGACACAAACACCTGGCCCATCTAGGAGTGGCACTGCAGTGTCACGCAGGATGGCCCTTCCAAAAAATACTCCCCAAACAGCACATGACGCAAAGAAGAAAAAAAAGAGGCGCAATGAGGTAGCTGTGTGACTAAGATAAGCGACCCTAGTGGCCGACACAAACACCTGGCCCATCTAGGAGTGGCACTGCAGTGTCACGCAGGATGGCCCTTCCAAAAAACACTCCCCAAACAGCACATGACGCAAAGAAAAATGAAAGAAAAAAGAGGTGCAAGATGGAATTGTCCTTGGGCCCTCCCACCCACCCTTATGTTGTATAAACAGGACATGCACACTTTAACCAACCCATCATTTCAGTGACAGGGTCTGCCACACGACTGTGACTGAAATGACGGGTTGGTTTGGACCCCCACCAAAAAAGAAGCAATTAATCTCTCCTTGCACAAACTTGCTCTACAGAGGCAAGATGTCCACCTCATCATCATCCTCCGATTCATCACCGTGTACATCCCCCTCCTCACAGATTATCAATTCGTCCCCACTGGAATCCACCATCACAGCTCCCTGTGTACTTTGTGGAGGCAATTGCTGCTGGTGAATGTCTCCATGGAGGAATTGATTATAATTCATTTTAATGAACATCATCTTCTCCACATTTTCTGGAAGTAACCTCGTACGCCGATTGCTGACAAGGTGAGCGGCGGCACTAAACACTCTTTCGGAGTACACACTTGTGGGAGGGCAACTTAGGTAGAATAAAGCCAGTTTGTGCAAGGGCCTCCAAATTGCCTCTTTTTCCTGCCAGTATACGTACGGACTGTCTGACGTGCCTACTTGGATGCGGTCACTCATATAATCCTCCACCATTCTTTCAATGGTGAGAGAATCATATGCAGTGACAGTAGACGACATGTCCGTAATCGTTGGCAGGTCCTTCAGTCCGGACCAGATGTCAGCATCAGCAGTCGCTCCAGACTGCCCTGCATCACCGCCAGCGGGTGGGCTCGGAATTCTGAGCCTTTTCCTCGCACCCCCAGTTGCGGGAGAATGTGAAGGAGGAGATGTTGACAGGTCGCGTTCCGCTTGACTTGACAATTTTCTCACCAGCAGTTCTTTGAACCCCTGCAGACTTGTGTCTGCCGGAAAGAGAGATACAACGTAGGTTTTAAATCTAGGATCGAGCACGGTGGCCAAAATGTAGTGCTCTGATTTCAACAGATTGACCACCCGTGAATCCTTGTTAAGCGAATTAAGGGCTCCATCCACAAGTCCCACATGCCTAGCGGAATCGCTCAGTGTTAGCTCCTCCTTCAATGTCTCCAGCTTCTTCTGCAAAAGCCTGATGAGGGGAATGACCTGACTCAGGCTGGCAGTGTCTGAACTGACTTCACGTGTGGCAAGTTCAAAAGGTTGCAGAACCTTGCACAACGTTGAAATCATTTCTCCACTGCGCTTGAGACAGGTGCATTCCACCTCCTATATCGTGGTCAGTTGTATAGGCTTGAATGGCCTTTTGCTGCTCCTCCAACCTCTGAAGCATATAGAGGGTTCAATTCCACCTCGTTACCACTTCTTGCTTCAGATGATGGCAGGGCAGGTTCAGGCGTTTTTGGTGTTGCTCCAGTCTTCTGTACGTGGTGCCTGTACGCCGAAAGTGTCCCGCAATTCTTCTGGCCACCGACAGCATCTCTTGCACGCCCCTCTCGTTTTTTAAATAATTCTGCACCACCAAATTCAAGGTATGTGCAAAACATGGGACGTGCTGGAATTTGCCCAGATTTAATGCACACACAATATTGCTGGCGTTGTCCGATGCCACAAATCCACAGGAGAGTCCAATTGGGGTAAGCCATTCTGCGATGATCTTCCTCAGTTGCCGTAAGAGGTTTTCAGCTGTGTGCGTATTCTGGAGAGCGGTGATACAAAGCGTAGCCTGCCTAGGAAAGAGTTGGCGTTTGCGAGATGCTGCTACTGGTGCCGCCGCTGCTGTTCTTGCGGCGGGTGTCAATACATCTACCCAGTGGGCTGTCACAGTCATATAGTCCTGAGTCTGCCCTGCTCCACTTGTCCACATGTCCGTGGTTAAGTGGACATTGGGTACAACTGCATTTTTTAGGACACTGGTGAGTCTTTTTCCGAGGTCTGTGTACATTTTCGGTATCGCCTGCCTAGAGAAATGGAATCTAGATGGTATTTGGTACCGGGGACACAGTACCTCAAACAAGTCTATAGTTGGCTCTGCAGTAATGATGGATACCAGAACCACGTTTCTCACCGCCCAGGATGCCAAGGCCTCAGTTATCCGCTTTGCAGCAGGATGACTGCTGTGATATTTCATCTTCCTCGCAAAGGACTGTTGGACAGTCAATTGCTTGGTGGAAGTAGTAAAAGTGGTCTTACGACTTCCCCTCTGGGATGACCATCGACTCCCAGCAGCAACAACAGCAGCGCCAGCAGCAGTAGGCGTTACACTCAAGGATGCATCGGAGGAATCCCAGGCAGGAGAGGACTCGTCAGAATTGCCAGTGACATGGCCTGCAGGACTATTGGCATTCCTGGGGAAGGAGGAAATTGACACTGAGGGAGTTGGTGGGGTGGTTTGCGTGAGCTTGGTTACAATAGGAAGGGATTTACTGGTCAGTGGACTGCTTCCGCTGTCGCCCAAAGTTTTTGAACTTGTCACTGACTTATGATGAATGCGCTGCAGGTGACGTATAAGGGAGGATGTTCCGAGGTGGTTAACGTCCTTACCCCTACTTATTACAGCTTGACAAAGGCAACACACAGCTTGACACCAGTTGTCCGCATTTCTGTTGAAATACTTCCACACCGAAATACTTCCACACCGTATTTTCACCAGGCATGTCAATGGCCATATTCCTCCCACGGACAACAGGTGTCTCCCCGGGTGCCTGACTTAAACAAACCACCTCACCATCAGAATCCTCCTGGTCAATTTCCTCCCCAGCGCCAGCAACACCCATATCCTCCTCATCCTGGTGTACTTCAACACTGACATCTTCAATCTGACTATCAGGAACTGGACTGCGGGTGCTCCATCCAGCACTTGCAGGGGGCGTGCAAATGGTGGAAGGCGCATGCTCTTCATGTCCAGTGTTGGGAAGGTCAGGCATCGCAACCGTCACAATTGGACTCTATTTGTGGATTTGTGATTTCGAAGAACGCACAGTTCTTTGCTGTGCTTTTGCCAGCTTAAGTCTTTTCATTTTTCTAGCGAGAGGCTGAGTGCTTCCATCCTCATGTGAAGCTGAACCACTAGCCATGAACATAGGCCAGGGCCTCAGCCGTTCCTTGCCACTCCGTGTGGTAAATGGCATATTGGCAAGTTTACGCTTCTCCTCCGACGATTTTATTTTAGATTTTTGAGTCCTTTTTTTACTGATATTTTGTGTTTTGGATTTTACATGCTCTGAACTATGACATTGGGCATCGGCCTTGGCAGACGACGTTGATAGAATTTCATCGTCTCGGCCATGACTAGTGGCAGCAGCTTCAGCACGAGGTGGAAGTGGATCTTGATCTTTCCCTATTTTTGGAACCTCAACATTTTTGTTCTCCATATTTTAATAGGCACAACTAAAAGGCACCTCAGGTAAACAATGGAGATGGATGGATACTAGTATACTTATGGATGACGAGTGACTGACGACACAGAGGTAGCTACAGCCGTGGACTACCGTACTGCGTCTGCTAGTATAGAGATGATAATGATATAAAAAATATATATATATCACTACTGCAGGTATATATAATATAATGACGGACCTGCTGGACACTGTCAGCAGACTCCTAAACTACTAGTATGAAGAAGATAGAAAAAAAAACCCCACCACAGGTAGGTATACAATTATGGACGAGCACTGACGACACATAGGTAGCTACAGCCGTGGACTACCGTACTGCGTCTGCTAGTATAGAGATGATAATGATATAAAAAATATATATATATATCACTACTGCAGGTATATATAATATAATGACGGACCTGCTGGACACTGTCAGCAGACTCCTAAACTACTAGTATGAAGAAGATAGAAAAAAAACCCCCACCACAGGTAGGTATACAATTATGGACGAGCACTGACGACACAGAGGTAGCTACAGCCGTGGACTACCGTACTGCGTCTGCTAGTATAGAGATGATAATGATATAAAAAATATATATATATCACTACTGCAGGTATATATAATATAATGACGGACCTGCTGGACACTGTCAGCAGACTCCTAAACTACTAGTATGAAGAAGATAGAAAAAAAACCCCACCACAGGTAGGTATACAATTATGGACGAGCACTGACGACACAGAGGTAGCTACAGCCGTGGACTACCGTACTGCGTCTGCTAGTATAGAGATGATAATGATATAAAAAATATATATATATATCACTACTGCAGGTATATATAATATAATGACGGACCTGCTGGACACTGTCAGCAGACTCCTAAACTACTAGTATGAAGAAGATAGAAAAAAAAAACCCCACCACAGGTAGGTATACAATTATGGACGAGCACTGACGACACAGAGGTAGCTACAGCCGTGGACTACCGTACTGCGTCTGCTAGTATAGAGATGATTATGATATAAAAAATATATATATATCACTACTGCAGGTATATATAATATAATGACGGACCTGCTGGACACTGTCAGCAGACTCCTAAACTACTAGTATGAAGAAGATAGAAAAAAAAACCCCACCACAGGTAGGTATACAATTATGGACGAGCACTGACGACACAGAGGTAGCTACAGCCGTGGACTACCGTACTACGTCTGCTAGTATAGAGATGATAATGATATAAAAAATATATATATATCACTGCTGCAGGTATATATAATATAATGACGGACCTGCTGGACACTGTCAGCAGACTCCTAAACTACTAGTATGAAGAAGATAGAAAAAAAACCCCACCACAGGTAGGTATACAATTATGGACGAGCACTGACGACACAGAGGTAGCTACAGCCGTGGACTACCGTACTGCGTCTGCTAGTATAGAGATGATAATGATATAAAAAATATATATATATCACTACTGCAGGTATATATAATATAATGACGGACCTGCTGGACACTGTCAGCAGACTCCTAAACTACTAGTATGAAGAAGATAGAAAAAAAAAAAACCACCACAGGTAGGTATACAATTATGGACGAGCACTGACGACACAGAGGTAGCTACAGCCGTGGACTACCGTACTGCGTCTGCTAGTATAGAGATGATAATGATATAAAAAATATATATATATATCACTACTGCAGGTATATATAATATAATGACGGACCTGCTGGACACTGTCAGCAGACTCATAAGCTACTAGTATGAAGAAGATAGAAAAAAAAACCCCACCACAGGTAGGTATACAATTATGGACGAGCACTGACGACACAGAGGTAGCTACAGCCGTGGACTACCGTACTGCGTCTGCTAGTATAGAGATGATAATGATATAAAATATATATATATATCACTACTGCAGGTATATATAATATAATGACGGACCTGCTGGACACTGTCAGCAGACTCCTAAACTACTAGTATGAAGAAGATAGAAAAAAAAAACCCACCACAGGTAGGTATACAATTATGGACGAGCACTGACGACTAGAGATGAGCGGGTTCGGTTCCTCGGAAACCGAACCCCCCCCCCCCCCCCCCGAACTTCAGCCTTTTTACACGGGTCCGAGGCAGACTCGGATCTTCCCGCCTTGCTCGGCTAACCCGAGCGCGCCCGAACGTCATCATCCCGCTGTCGGATTCTCGCGAGGCTTGAATTCTATCGCGAGACTCGGATTCTATATAAGGAGCCGCGGGTCGCCGCCATTTTCACACGTGCATTGAGATTGATAGGGAGAGGACGTGGCTGGCGTCCTCTCCATTTATAGTTACAGTTAGTAGTTAGTTGACCTGATTGCTGCTTAGCTTATTGTGGGGAGGATTGGGGAGAGCTGTTAGGAGGAGTACAGTCAGTGCAGAGTTTTGCTAGTTTTTTTTAATCCGTTCTCTGCCTGAAAAAAACGCTCCATACCATATCTGTGCTCAGCCTCAGTGTGCTGCATGATATATCTATGTATATCTGACTGTGCTGAGTGCTCACTGCTCACACAGCTGAATTGTGGGGGAGACTGGGGTGCAGTTATAGCAGGAGTACAGTGCACACTTTTGCTGCCAGTGTGACTGACCAGTGACCACCAGTATATTGTTTGCCTAAAAAAGTTAAGCACTCCTGTGGTTTTTTTTTTTTTATTCTATAAACGCATTCTGCTGACAGTGTCCCGCAGGTCCGTCATTCATTATATTATATAAATATTTACCTGCAGTAGTGTTATATTTTTTTTGTTCATCTCTATCATCTTTATCATCTCTATATTAGCAGACGCAGTACGGTAGTCCATGGCTGTGGCTACCTTTGTGTCGTCAGTGCTCGTCCATAATTGTATACCTACCTGTGGTGGGTTTTTTTTTCTATCTTCTTCATACTAATAGTTTAGGAGTCTGCTGACAGTGTCCAGCAGGTCCGTCATTATATTATATATACCTGCAGTAGTGATATATATATATTTTTTATATCATTATCATCTCTATACTAGCAGACGCAGTACGGTAGTCCACGGCTGTAGCTACCTCTGTGTCGTCAGTGCTCGTCCATAATTGTATACCTACCTGTGGTGGTTTTTTTTTCTATCTTCTTCATACTAGTAGTTTAGGAGTCTGCTGACAGTGTCCAGCAGGTCCGTCATTATATTATATATACCTGCAGTAGTGATATATATATATTTTTTATATCATTATCATCTCTATACTAGCAGACGCAGTACGGTAGTCCACGGCTGTAGCTACCTCTGTGTCGTCAGTGCTCGTCCATAATTGTATACCTACCTGTGGTGGGGTTTTTTTTTCTATCTTCTTCATACTAGTAGTTTAGGAGTCTGCTGACAGTGTCCAGCAGGTCCGTCATTATATTATATATACCTGCAGTAGTGATATATGTATTTTTTTATATCATTATCATCTCTATACTAGCAGACGCAGTACGGTAGTCCACGGCTGTAGCTACCTCTGTGTCGTCAGTGCTCGTCCATAATTGTATACCTACCTGTGGTGGTTTTTTTTTTCTATATTCTTCATACTAGTAGTTTAGGAGTCTGCTGACAGTGTCCAGCAGGTCCGTCATTATATTATATATACCTGCAGTAGTGATATATATATATTTTTTATATCATTATCATCTCTATACTAGCAGACGCAGTACGGTAGTCCACGGCTGTAGCTACCTCTGTGTCGTCAGTGCTCGTCCATAATTGTATACCTACCTGTGGTGGGTTTTTTTTTTCTATCTTCTTCATACTAGTAGTTTAGGAGTCTGCTGACAGTGTCCAGCAGGTCCGTCATTATATTATATATACCTGCAGTAGTGATATATATATATTTTTTATATCATTATCATCTCTATACTAGCAGACACAGTACGGTAGTCCACGGCTGTAGCTACCTCTGTGTCGTCAGTGCTCGTCCATAATTGTATACCTACCTGTGGTGGGTTTTTTTTTTCTATCTTCTTCATACTAGTAGTTTAGGAGTCTGCTGACAGTGTCCAGCAGGTCCGTCATTATATTATATATACCTGCAGTAGTGATATATATATATTTTTTATATCATTATCATCTCTATACTAGCAGACGCAGTACGGTAGTCCACGGCTGTAGCTACCTCTGTGTCGTCAGTGCTCGTCCATAATTGTATACCTACCTGTGGTGGGGTTTTTTTTTCTATCTTCTTCATACTAGTAGTTTAGGAGTCTGCTGACAGTGTCCAGCAGGTCCGTCATTATATTATATATACCTGCAGTAGTGATATATATATATTTTTTATATCATTATCATCTCTATACTAGCAGACGCAGTACGGTAGTCCTCGGCTGTAGCTACCTCTGTGTCGTCAGTCACTCGTCATCCATAAGTATACTAGTATCCATCCATCTCCATTGTTTACCTGAGGTGCCTTTTAGTTGTGCCTATTAAAATATGGAGAACAAAAATATTGAGGTTCCAAAAATAGGTAAAGATCAAGATCCACTTCCACCTCGTGCTGAAGCTGCTGCCACTAGTCATGGCCGAGACGATGAAATTCCATCAACGTCGTCTGCCAAGGCCGATGCCCAATGTCATAGTACAGAGCATGTAAAATCCAAAACACAAAATATCAGTAAAAAAAGGACTCAAAAACCTAAAATAAAATCGTCGGAGGAGAAGCGTAAACTTGCCAATATGCCATTTACCACACGGAGTGGCAAGGAACGGCTGAGGCCCTGGCTTATGTTCATGGCTAGTGGTTCAGCTTCACATGAGGATGGAAGCACTCAGCCTCTCGCTAGAAAAATGAAAAGACTTAAGCTGGCAAAAGCACAGCAAAGAACTGTGCGTTCTTCAAAATCACAAATCCACAAGGAGAGTCCAATTGTGTCGGTTGCGATGCCTGACCTTCCCAACACTGGACGTGAAGAGCATGCGCCTTCCACCATTTGCACGCCCCCTGCAAGTGCTGGAAGGAGCACCCGCAGTCCAGTTCCTGATAGTCAGATTGAAGATGTCAGTGTTGAAGTACACCAGGATGAGGAGGATATGGGTGTTGCTGGCGCTGGGGAGGAAATTGACAAGGAGGATTCTGATGGTGAGGTGGTTTGTTTAAGTCAGGCACCCGGGGAGACACCTGTTGTCCGTGGGAGGAATATGGCCATTGACATGCCTGGTGAAAATACCAAAAAAATCAGCTCTTCGGTGTGGAAGTATTTCAACAGAAATGCGGACAGCAGGTGTCAAGCCGTGTGTTGCCTTTGTCAAGCTGTAATAAGTAGGGGTAAGGACGTTAACCACCTCGGAACATCCTCCCTTATACGTCACCTGCAGCGCATTCATCATAAGTCAGTGACAAGTTCAAAAACTTTGGGCGACAGCGGAAGCAGTCCACTGACCAGTAAATCCCTTCCTCTTGTAACCAAGCTCACGCAAACCACCCCACCAACTCCCTCAGTGTCAATTTCCTCCTTCCCCAGGAATGCCAATAGTCCTGCAGGCCATGTCACTGGCAATTCTGACGAGTCCTCTCCTGCCTGGGATTCCTCCGATGCATCCTTGCGTGTAACGCCTACTGCTGCTGGCGCTGCTGTTGTTGCTGCTGGGAGTCGATGGTCATCCCAGAGGGGAAGTCGTAAGACGACTTTTACTACTTCCACCAAGCAATTGACTGTCCAACAGTCCTTTGCGAGGAAGATGAAATATCACAGCAGTCATCCTGCTGCAAAGCGGATAACTGAGGCCTTGGCATCCTGGGCGGTGAGAAACGTGGTTCCGGTATCCATCATTACTGCAGAGCCAACTATAGACTTGATTGAGGTACTGTGTCCCCGGTACCAAATACCATCTAGGTTCCATTTCTCTAGGCAGGCGATACCGAAAATGTACACAGACCTCGGAAAAAGACTCACCAGTGTCCTAAAAAATGCAGTTGTACCCAATGTCCACTTAACCACGGACATGTGGACAAGTGGAGCAGGGCAGACTGAGGACTATATGACTGTGAAAGCCCACTGGGTAGATGTATTGACTCCCGCCGCATGAACAGCAGCGGCGGCACCAGTAGCAGCATCTCGCAAACGCCAACTCTTTCCTAGGCAGGCTACGCTTTGTATCACCGCTTTCCAGAATACGCACACAGCTAAAAACCTCTTACGGCAACTGAGGAAGATCATCGCAGAATGGCTTACCCCAATTGGACTCTCCTGTGGATTTGTGGCATCGGACAACGCCAGCAATATTGTGTGTGCATTAAATATGGGCAAATTCCAGCACGTCCCATGTTTTGCACATACCTTGAATTTGGTGGTGCAGAATTATTTAAAAAACGAGAGGGGCGTGCAAGAGATGCTGTCGGTGGCCAGAAGAATTGCGGGACACTTTCGGCGTACAGGCACCACGTACAGAAGACTGGAGCAACACCAAAAACGCCTGAACCTGCCCTGCCATCATCTGAAGCAAGAAGTGGTAACGAGGTGGAATTCAACCCTCTATATGCTTCAGAGGTTGGAGGAGCAGCAAAAGGCCATTCAAGCCTATACAACTGACCACGATATAGGAGGTGGAATGCACCTGTCTCAAGCGCAGTGGAGAATGATTTCAACGTTGTGCAAGGTTCTGCAACCTTTTGAACTTGCCACACGTGAAGTCAGTTCAGACACTGCCAGCCTGAGTCAGGTCATTCCCCTCATCAGGCTTTTGCAGAAGAAGCTGGAGACATTGAAGGAGGAGCTAACACTGAGCGATTCCGCTAGGCATGTGGGACTTGTGGATGGAGCCCTTAATTCGCTTAACAAGGATTCACGGGTGGTCAATCTGTTGAAATCAGAGCACTACATTTTGGCCACCGTGCTCGATCCTAGATTTAAAACCTACGTTGTATCTCTCTTTCCGGCAGACACAAGTCTGCAGGGGTTCAAAGAACTGCTGGTGAGAAAATTGGCAAGTCAAGCGGAACGCGACCTGTCAACATCTCCTTCTTCACATTCTACCGCAACTGGGGGTGCGAGGAAAAGGCTCAGAATTCCGAGCCCACCCGCTGGCGGTGATGCAGGGCAGTCTGGAGCGACTGCTGATGCTGACATCTGGTCCGGACTGAAGGACCTGACAACGATTAGGGACATGTCGTCTACTGTCACTGCATATGATTCTCTCACCATTGAAAGAATGGTGGAGGATTATATGAGTGACCGCATCCAAGTAGGCACGTCAGACAGTCCGTACGTATACTGGCAGGAAAAAGAGGCAATTTGGAGGCCCTTGCACAAACTGGCTTTATTCTACCTAAGTTGCCCTCCCACAAGTGTGTACTCCGAAAGAGTGTTTAGTGCCGCCGCTCACCTTGTCAGCAATCGGCGTACGAGGTTACTTCCAGAAAATGTGGAGAAGATGATGTTCATTAAAATGAATTATAATCAATTCCTCCATGGAGACATTGACCAGCAGCAATTGCCTCCACAAAGTACACAGGGAGCTGTGATGGTGGATTCCAGTGGGGACGAATTGATAATCTGTGAGGAGGGGGATGTACACGGTGATGAATCGGAGGATGATGATGAGGTTGACATCTTGCCTCTGTAGAGCCAGTTTGTGCAAGGAGAGATTAATTGCTTCTTTTTTGGTGGGGGTCCAAACCAACCCGTCATTTCAGTCACAGTCGTGTGGCAGACCCTGTCACTGAAATGATGGGTTGGTTAAAGTGTGCATGTCCTGTTTATACAACATAAGGGTGGGTGGGAGGGCCCAAGGACAATTCCATCTTGCACCTCTTTTTTCTTTCATTTTTCTTTGCGTCATGTGCTGTTTGGGGAGTGTTTTTTGGAAGGGCCATCCTGCGTGACACTGCAGTGCCACTCCTAGATGGGCCAGGTGTTTGTGTCGGCCACTAGGGTCGCTTAGCTTACTCACACAGCTACCTCATAGCGCCTCTTTTTTTCTTTGCGTCATGTGCTGTTTGGGGAGTGTTTTTTGGAAGGGCCATCCTGCGTGACACTGCAGTGCCACTCCTAGATGGGCCAGGTGTTTGTGTCGGCCACTAGAGTCGCTGAGCTTAGTCACACAGCTACCTCATTGCGCCTCTTTTTTTCTTTGCGTCATGTGCTGTTTGGGGAGTGTTTTTTGGAAGGGCCATCCTGCGTGACACTGCAGTGCCACTCCTAGATGGGCCAGGTGTTTGTGTCGGCCACTTGGGTCGCTGAGCTTAGTCATCCAGCGACCTCGGTGCAAATTTTAGGACTAAAAATAATATTGTGAGGTGTGAGGTGTTCAGAATAGACTGAAAATGAGTGGAAATTATGGTTATTGAGGTTAATAATACTTTGGGATCAAAATGACCCCCAAATTCTATGATTTAAGCTGTTTTTTAGGTTTTTTTGAAAAAAACACCCGAATCCAAAACACACCCGAATCCGACAAAAAAAATTAGGTGAGGTTTTGCCAAAACGCGTTCGAACCCAAAACACGGCCACGGAACCGAACCCAAAACCAAAACACAAAACCCGAAAAATTCACGGTCCACATCTCTACTGACGACACAGAGGTAGCTACAGCCGTGGACTACCGTACTGCGTCTGCTAGTATAGAGATGATAATGATATAAAAAATATATATATATCACTACTGCAGGTATATATAATATAATGACGGACCTGCTGGACACTGTCAGCAGACTCCTAAACTACTAGTATGAAGAAGATAGAAAAAAAAACCCACCACAGGTAGGTATACAATTATGGACGAGCACTGACGACACAGAGGTAGCTACAGCCGTGGACTACCGTACTGCGTCTGCTAGTATAGAGATGATAATGATATAAAAAATATATATATATCACTACTGCAGGTATATATAATATAATGACGGACCTGCTGGACACTGTCAGCAGACTCCTAAACTACTAGTATGAAGAAGATAGAAAAAAAAACCCACCACAGGTAGGTATACAATTATGGACGAGCACTGACGACACAGAGGTAGCCACAGCCGTGGACTACCGTACTGCGTCTGCTAATATAGAGATGATAAAGATGATAGAGATGAACAAAAAAAATATAACACTACTGCAGGTAAATATTTATATAATATAATGAATGACGGACCTGCTGGACACTGTCAGCAGAATGCGTTTATAGAATAAAAAAAAAAAACACCACAGGAGTGTTTAACTTTTTCAGGCAGACAATATACTGGTGGTCACTGGTCAGTCACACTGGCAGCAAAAGTGTGCACTGTACTCCTGCTATAACTGCACCCCAGTCTCCCCCACAATTCAGCTGTGTGAGCAGTGAGCACTCAGCACAGTCAGATATACATAGATGATATTATCATGCAGCACACTGAGGCTGAGCACAGATATGGTATGTGACTGTGTATCGTTTTTTTTCAGGCAGAGAACGGATAATATTAAATAATAAATAAAACTGGTGGTGGTCACTAGTAACTATCAGCAAAACTCTGCACTCTGAGTACTCCTAATGCTCCCCAAAATTACTAAGTTAGTAGTGAATCAACTCAAGTGTCTCTATCTATTCTAACGGAGAGGACGCCAGCCACGTCCTCTCCCTATCAATCTCAATGCACGTGTGAAAATGGCGGCGACGCGCGGCTCCTTATATAGATTCCGAGTCTCGCGATAGAATACGAGCCTCGCGAGAATCCGACAGCGGGATGATGACGTTCGGGCGCGCTCGGGTTAACCGAGCAAGGCGGGAAGATCCAAGTCTGCCTCGGACCAGTGTAAAAAGGCTGAAGTTCGGGGTGGTTCGGATTCCGAGGAACCGAACCCGCTCATCTCTATTATACACAATGCGCCAGGTAGAGCACGTTATACACAATGCGCCAGGTAGAGCACGTTATACACATTGCGCCAGGTAGAGCACGTTATACACAATGCGCCAGGTAGAGCACGTTATACACACCTCAGCCCCTCAGTCATCCACCGCAGACAGCGACGCTGGAACCCCTTACAGTAAGCCCATCCACCACCCCATACAGCCTGCTGATGTGCGCGGACACACATGCCGCTGGGGTCACAAGGCAGATGCACTCACCGTTGCGCAGGTCTCTTGGTGCTTGCGGCAGCGCCCAGGGTCAGCATGCAGGCAGCCTTTTCATTATGCTCTGGTTCAAGCCGCAGGGGGGAGAGCAATTGACAGCGCGGGCGGGCTGGGGGGGAGAGCAATTGACAGCGCAGGCGGGCTGGGGGGGAGAGCAATTGACAGCGCGGGTGGGCTGGGGGGACAGCAACTGTCAGCACGGGCGGGCGGCCGGGGGAGAGAGCAACTGACAGCGCGGGGGCGGGCTGGGGGGAGAGCAACTGACAGTGCGGGCGGGCTGGGGGGAGTGCAACTGACAGCGCGGGTGGGCGGGCTGGGGGGAGAGCAACTGACAGGGCGGGCGGCTGCAGCGTGACGGCGCGTGCGTGGTGCAGGCTGCCGGCGCCTTCCTTACTGTGGCGCCTTACTCGTACGCGTACTCCGCGTAACGAGCGGGCCGGCCCTGGGCATACCTCAACCATCAGGGAGGAACTCGAAACAGAGCCATGAGAGAAGTCAGGCTCATTCTCCTATTTGCGGAATGCTATGCGGCAGATCTATCCACAGTCTTCGTTCCCGGGGTTGACAACTGGGAAGCGGATTACCTCAGTCAACTAGATCTGCATCCAGGAGTATGTGCGCTTCTCCCATCAGTGTTTCATCAGCTGACAAACTGATCCCGGACTCTAGATCCAGCAGTAATGTCAGTGGATGTGCTCTCAACTCCAGGGAACTTCAGATGGCTTACCTGTTCCCTAAATTTTCATTTCTGCCTTGGATCATCGAGAGTGCATCAAAAGGGAATCCGTTACAGTCATCCTGGTGGCTCTGGACTGGCCTTGCAGAATATGATACTCAGAACTGCATCTCCTCCTGGTGGATGATCCATGGCGGCCCTTCCTCCATGAGGATCTACCTGCACGAGGGCCATTCATCTACCCAGACTTACGGCAGCTTCATTTGATGGCATGGCTGTTGAGTCCACACTGTTGAAGAACAGGGGCATTCCAAGGACGGTTATCCCTACCATCTAAAAGTCTCATAATCCAGTGACTTTGGAGCATTATTGCAGGATCTGAAAGTCTTATATCTCTTAGTGCAAGAGATGTTACTTTAGGCTTCATCGTTCCTACAGGCCAGACTATCAGCTGGCCTTCGTCTGGGGTCTCTCAAGGTTTGGGTTTCAGATATATCTGTATTTTTTAATCACAGATTAGCCCTGATCCCTGAAATTCAAACCTTCCTTCCAAGGGTCCTCTGTTTCCAGCCTCCTTTCCGAGCTCCTACGGAACCTTGGGACTCTTCCCTGAGCCTCTGGAGTCAGTGGAGTTAAAATTCCTGACTTGGAAGACTGTTTGCTGCTGACTTTGGCTTCGGCCAGGCGAGTGTCTGACCTCAGCACCCTGTCATGTTGGTTTCCCTATTTGGTGTTTTACAAGGATAGGGCAGATCTCCGCACACGCTCAGATTTCTTTACTCTAGGTCGTTTCAGCGTTTAACATCTATCAGCCCATTTTTGTCCTGGTGCTGTCAGGGGAGTCCAGTTCCCTGGATGTAGTTTGTGCCTTACGCATCTATGGGTCCTGGAAGGCTAACTTGCATAAGTCCAATGCTTTGTTTGTTTTGTATGATGTGGTCAAGCAGGGTTTGCTTGCTTCCAAACAGACCTTAGCATGTTGGATCTACTTTACCACCCATCTGGCCTACTTGGCATCTTCCCGACGTCCACCAAAGTTGATTTCAGCTCACTTGATTCGTTCTGTATGCCCCTCCTGGGAGGCTGCAAGTGGGGTTTCCATTTCTTAGCTTTGCAGAGCGGCCACTTGGTCTGGCTCTCATACTTTTATCAGATTTTACAGGTTTGATACCTTTGTGGCCTCTGCTTCTCAGTTTGTCCATGTGGTATTACAGGGGTCTCAGCGCTCTCCCACCTGAGGCGGTAGCTTTGGGACATCCCCACTGTTATGAAGACTCTAGTGTCCTCTATGGTATAAAGGAGAAAACAGGAATTTGGTACTCACCGATACTCACCTTTTCTGATTCCATAGGGGACACTGGACGCCCACCCCGCGCTGCACTCTCCTGTCATGGTTTGTCTATGTCTGGGTGTTAAGGATCTTCTCTTTTAATTTATTCTATTTCTGTACTGGCTTCTCCTGCTTCCTTCCTCTCTGGAGATTGCCTGGTCTCCGTCTCCTCTTGGGCACAGTTTCTATGACTTAGGTCTGGGAGGGGTATAGAGGGGGAGGAGCCTGTCACACTTCTAAACTTTTAAAGTGTCAGCTCCCATCTACCACTAGCTATACCCCACTGTTAAGAAGTCTCCAGTGTTTCCTATGGAATCTGAGAAAGGGAATTATTGGGGAGTACCAAATTCCTGATTTTTTTGTTAATTAATATAATTAACAGTTCAAAGTCATCCCTGAATTACAGTGAGAACAGTTATACACACAACCGTCTATGGGGCCTAATTCAGACCTGATTGCAGCAGCAAATTTGTTAGCTAATGGGCAAAACCATGGGCCTAATACAGAGTTGATCACAGCAGCACATTTGTTAGCAGTTGGGCAAAACCATGGGGGTAATTCCAAGTTGATCGCAGCAGGAAATTTTTTAGCAGTTGGGCAAAACAATGTGCACTGCAGGGGGGGACAGATATAACATGTGCAGAGAAAGTTAGATTTGGGTGGGGTGTGTTCAAACCAGGGGTGGATTGGGATCAAAAACCAGCCCTGAGAAATTTATGGAAGCAGCCCTAATAGGGGTGAGGTCTGTTGAGGGTGTGGAGTCTGTCAAATGGGTGGGATTACTATAGGCCTGACTATATGGATGTATGTAAAGTGCGCACCCTAGGCATGCAGCAAACTTTTAGGGGGGTGGCTTCATGGGCAAAGGGCGTGGCCACATAATAGTGCCAATTCACATTACACTGCAGTGACGTGCTTACACCACACAGTAGTGCCGCTTGTACACATTGTACCAGGTAGAACCTCCTATACACACTGCGCCAGGTAGAGCATGTTATACATATTGCACCAGATAGAGCACGTTCTACACTTTGTGCCAGGTAGAGCACATTATACATATTGCTCCAGGTAAAGCACATTATACACTTTGCGCCAGGCAGAGCACATTATGCACATTGCACCAGGTAAAGCACATTATACACATTGCACCAGGTAAAGCACATTATACACATTGCACCAGGTAAAGCACATTATACGCATTGCACCAGGTAAAACACATGGGGGGTCAGTCCGAGTTGATGGCATGTAGCAACTTTTTGCTGCTCATGCAATCTACCTGACGCCACCTATGGGGGGGTGTATTTTAGCATAGCAGGGCTGTGAACGCTTGTGCAGTTACTTACCTAGTGCGACGGATCCAGCGATGAAGGTCCCGGTCCTGACGTCAGACATCCGCCCTCCAAACGCCTGGATCCGTCTGCATTGGACTCACCACGCCTGGAAAACGGTGAGTATCTGCCCCGGAACGCCTCCCACCTGTCCGTCTTCTTGCGATCACCGCTGCGATCACATTTCTCGCTGACGGCGTTGTTGCCCGTCGACGATCGTCACCAGGCAACAACGTGCATGCGCAATGCGTCTGCAGTGCATGTGCATTTCCAACCCGTTCGCACCGCAGCAACGAATCGCTGTGTGCGAACGGGTCGGAATGACCCCCATTATACATATTGCATCAGGAAAAGCACATTATACACATTGCACTAGGTAAAGCACGTTATACACATTGCATTAGGTAAAGCACATTATACATATTGCACCAGGCAGAGCACGTTATACACATTGCACCAGATAGAGTGCCTTAGACACTTATACATAAATTGAGCCCTCTGATTTTTCACGTCACCTACACACATACACACAGAGGTCAGTGACAGCCCCCCTTCCCCCAACTGATCAGTGACAGCCCACAAAAACACCACACAGGACAGTACTAGAAGCCTACACACAGTGCAAGCCTATGGAGCTGCTGAGCTTACCTTGGGACCGGCCACTCCATCTCTTCCTCCAGCCTCTCCTCTGAGCTCTTAGCTGACCCTGCTAGGGGTAATATGTTTTTAAACACACTAAATGATAACTACTTAGTTCAACTAATTGAGGAACCTACCAGAAACAATGCAATCTTAGACCTGGTATTAGCAAACAATGGGTATTTAGTATCAGGCATTATAGTAGGGGAACCCATAGGAAACAGCGACAACAATATGTTCACATTCAATATCAGTTTTCATAAACAGTCCTATACTGGCTCAACTAGGACTCTAAGCTTTAGCAAAGCGAATTTTGAAAAGATGAGGGTATTTTTCAGGGATATTGAATGGGAAGGTTTGTTTCTAGGAAAAAATACTACAGAGAAATGGGATGTACTAAAATTCCTGCTAGCTAAAAATACTCTCAAATGTATTCCTACGAGCAGGAAAAAAAAGGAATAAAAATCATAAACCGATGTGGCTTAACAAAAAGGAACTTATGGGCAAGAAAAGGCGAGCATTTAAAAAATACAAATCTGACAGGGAAGCGGAGTCATTTCAGCACTATAAGGAATGTAACAAAATATGCAAAAAGGAAACAAGAGCAGCTAAAGTAGAAACTGAAAAACTAGTAGCAAAGGAAAGCAAAGCGAATTCCCAAAAAATCTTTAAATACATTAATAGCAAGAGATTAAAGAAGGAGAGTATAGGCCCTTTAAAAGACAAGTTGGGAGTCTTAAGCAAAAATGATAACGACATAGCGGACACACTAAATTTGTTTTTTTCAACAGTATTTACGAGAGAGGACCCAATTCAGGGACTAACACATAATCTCAATAATGAGAATATCCCACTGATAGGTACTTATTTAAGTGAGGTGGTAGTCTGTGACTGATTAAAACATTTAAAGATTAATAAGTCACCGGGTCCCGATGGAATTCGCCCAAGGGTTCTAATGGAGCTTCACTTTGAACTTGCAAAACCACTATTTTTGATCTTTAAGGATTCAGTAATATCAGGTATGGTTCCCAAAGACTGGCGTATAGAGGAAGTAGTGCCTATATTCAAAAAGGGAAGTAAAGCTGAACCAGGTAATTATAGACCAGTTAGTCTTACATCTGTAGTGGGGAAAGTATAGGAAGGTATTCTAAGAGATAGTATTCAGAAGTTCCTTGAAGTCAATAAGGTCATTAAAAGGAATCAACATGGATTTGTGAAGGACAAATCCTGTCAAACCAACTTACTTGGCTTTTATGAAACAGTAAGTGCAAACTTAGATCAGGGTAAAGAGGTGGATGTAATCTTTTTAGACTTTGCGAAAGCTTTTGACACTGTACTACACATGAGACTTATCTACAAGCTACAAGAAATAGGGCTAGGAAGCACATTATGCACTTGGATCAAAAATTGGTTAGATAATAGGGAGCAGCACGTTGTGGTTAATGGATCTTTTTCAAATTGGACTGAAGTGTTAAGTGGTGTGCCACAAGGCTCAGTATTAGGACCGCTATTGTTCAATATTTTCATTAACGACCTAACAGAAGGTCTAGAGAGCATGGTGTCAATTTTTGCAGATGATACCAAATTGTGTAAAGTTATAAATACGGAGGGGGATGCTGAGTTGCTTCAGAACGACTTAATGAAATTAGAAGCATGGGCAGCGAAATGAAGAATGCGCTTCAATACAGACAAGTGTAAGGTAATGCACTGTGGTAAAAAGAACAAAAATAACACCTACATACTAAATGGGGTAAAATTAGGGGATTCTGTTCTGGAAAAGGACTTAGGTGTCCTCATAGATAGCAAACTAAGCAGTAGTACCCAAAGTAGGATTGCAGCAAAGAAGGCTAATAAGATATTAGCATGCATAAAACGGGGAATTGATGCTAGGGACGAGAGTGTTATACTCCCGTTGTATAAATCACTAGTGAGGCCACACCTTGAATACTGTGTACAATTTTGGGCACCATACTACAAAAAGGATATCCTGGAGCTAGAAAAGGTTCAGAGGCGGGCGACCAAACTAATTAAGGGCATGGAGACGCTGGAATATGAGGAAAGGCTTGCAAGGCTAGGCATGTTTACATTGGAAAAGAGGAGACTAAGAGGGGACAGGATTAACATCTACAAATATATAAGGGGACAATACACAGATCTTACGCAGGACCTGTTTTTGGTTAGATCAACACAGAGAACTCGTGGACACTCGCTCAGGTTAGAGGAGAGGAGATTCCGCACAATACGGCGTAAAGGCTTTTTCACGGTAAGGACGATACGTGTTTGGAATTCCCTGCCTGAGGGAGTTGTAATGGCGGACTCAGTCAACTCCTTTAAGAATGGATTAGATAAATTCCTCATGGATAAGGATATCCAGGGTTATGGTGCATAGTCATGCACTATAGTTATTATAAAAAAAGAGGGCTAAAACGTAACGGCAGACATCAGCATCAGTCAAAATTTTATACCAAATAATCCTGCATAGGAGACCACAAATAGGTTGAACGCGATGGACAATGGTCTTTTTTCAACCTTAGAT
This sequence comes from Pseudophryne corroboree, assembly GCF_028390025.1. NCBI lineage: Eukaryota > Metazoa > Chordata > Amphibia > Anura > Myobatrachidae > Pseudophryne > Pseudophryne corroboree. The sequence goes on along the minus strand of NC_086454.1, from coordinate 72,084,414 downwards.
ACTATGTTACTATGTTACCCGGGCCGTCAACTCCCCAGAAAAGTTGTTTTCTGCGCAAGCTCCCTCATCGCGCCGCCTCCTGGATGTCACAGTCTGCAGCTCACAATATGCAGGGGGTGGGGAGGAGAGAAGGGGAGGGATCCGTCGCTGCTTCCACGGCTGCTCTCCACAGGCGCTCTCCATGGTGGCAGACTGGCTGTGCTGGGCTAGCACTGCCACGATCGGAGCTAAGCTCCGATTGCGGCAGCTGGCCAGCATGGGGGATGACGGCGGCCACTGAGGGGATGCCTGGACCAGCCAAACGGAATCTGGTCCAGCGTTCCGGCGTCCCAAACCGCCGCTGTTTCAAACTGAAATCTAAATGCAGTGTAAAAATAAAGCAGCCAGTATTTACCCTGCACAGAAACAATATAACCCACCCAAATCTAACTCTCTCTGCACATGTTACATCTGCCCCACCTGCAGTGCACATGGTTTTGCCCAACTGCTAACAAATTTGCTGCTGCGATCCACTCTGAATTACCCCCCATGTGCACTGCAGGTGGGACAGATATAACATGTGCCGAGAGAATTAGATTTGGATGGGTTTATTTTGTTTCTGTGCAGAGTAAATACTGTCTGCTTTATTTTTACACTGCAATTTAGATTTCAGTTTGAACACACCTCACCCAAATCTAACTCTCCCTGCACATGTTACATCTGCCCCCCAGCAGTGCACATGGTTTTGCCCATTAACTAAAAAATGTGTTGCTGCGATCAGATCTGAATCAGGCCCAGAGGGGGTAATTCAGACTGCATAGTGGCAGTGATCTCAGTCTGAATTACTTTGTGGAGTGCGCATCTACAGTATCTTGTGGAGTGCGCATGCTATCGGCATCTCAAGGCTGCGATCACCTCTGCCTGATTGACAGGCAGAGGTGGTTGTGGGGTGGGAGGGTGCGTGCCAACGGCCGATGGTAGGGGCGGGCTGCGGTGGCTGTGGGACGTCACATGCAGCCGCTGCAACCCAGGACACGGTGAGCAGTGGCCTGCCAGCGTGCAGGAACTGCGCTGACAGGGAGCTGTTCATTAGGTACAAAAGCATTGCCACCGTGCAATCCTTTTGCGCCTGTGCGGGCGGGGGGAGGGGGTGGGCTAGCCCTGTGCTGGGCGTCCCCTCGTATGTCAGAGTAAATGATCGTAGATGAGCAAAATTTAGCACATCTATGATCAGATCTGAATTCGCCCCATAGTCTCTTTACTTTGAGCTGTTTCTCTGGCCTCTGTGTTATGCACAATATCAATAACTACAGTAGTTTCCATTCTGGAACACTTAGCTGCAAAGCATTTGTTCGCAATCTGAAATGCAACACAGTTATTTTCATTTCTTGTTAGTGTTACCACAACAAGGACTTAGCCCTGTTTACGGCATCTTGAAAATGCCAACAGCATGAACGCCGGGAGCAAATTAATCAAATTTCTGGGGTCTGGAATTTTTTTTGCCTTGAAATGGTTCAAGATTCCAAAAAATGTTTTCCAACTAAAATACAAGTAAATTGGTAATTGCTACATCTTAAAAGGCTGCAATACAATGCTTTATTTACAGTACTCACAAGTTGCCATATTACACAACATTTGTGAGTTTTATTTTATTTTTTTAAATGCTTTTATGACTTATGCAACCTTTGGATATACTCTTTTAATGAACTCCTTCCCCTCATCGGGTATAGTACGGTATGCCGGCGCTCGGGCTCCCGGCGACCAGCATACCGGCGCCGGGAGCCCGACCGCCGGCATACAGACAGCGTGGCGAGCGCAAAGGAACCCCTTGCGTGCTCGCTGCGCTCGCCACGCTGCGGGCACGGTGGCGCGCTATGCGCACCACACTATTTTATTCTCCCTCCAGGGGGGTCGTGGACCCCCACAAGGGAGAATAGCTGTCGGTATGCCGGGTGTCGGGATTCCGACGCCGGTATACTGTGCGCCGGGATCCCGACATTCGGCATACTGAAGACCACCCCCCTCATCTTCACCTCTCATTCAAGATACTGTACATGCTGTCATATTCTGGGAACAGTTCCTTATTGAGTAGCATTAGGGGTTCCTCAAAGTACAGCAAATACTTCATGAAACAAGGATATTTTTCCAAATAAATATAGTCCCCAGGCTTGCTCATGTCCCCCCTCTCTATATAATCTCTGTTCCCCCTCCATCTCTCTGCCTCTCTGGGGTTGGGTGAGAAGTGTCACATTGACATGTGTCTTCCAAACTCTGCACCCTCCACACCCACCCGTCTCTCTCATCTCTATCTCTTCTATCCCACCTCCCAGTCTGTCTCTCTATCATCGCTATCCTTTTGCATCTTCCCGTCTGTCTCTCTCTCTCTCTGTTATCTCTGTCCTGTTTCACTCTCTCTCACTCATTCCCGTCCTCTCCCCCATCTCTTGAATCCCTTTGCCTCTGCTTTGTATTGTGTTTCCCCCTTACATCATAATTGTGGGTATCTCCTCTTCTCTTAAACAATGTAGGGCACTGGGGGACAGTGATGTGCGGTCAGGGTAGGCACTGCCTCACCTGTCATAGACCAGTATACTCCAGAGTTTTAATTATAGAAATGATCAGGATAATACACAGAATATATTTATAACTGATATATTGTGCAGCTTTGTATAAGGCCCACATGATCTCTTGGGATCATATCTGATTCTGATGGGTTGGGTATGGAATGCTGGCGGCTGGGATCCCGGCCATCCGGAATACTGCCAGCGGGACGAGCGCAAAGAGTACCCTTGTGGGCTCCCACTCTATGGGAGTATTCCCACCCTATGGGTGTCGTGGACACCCAGGAGTGGAAATAGCATTGGCGCAGTTGTCGGCATTCTCATCGGTTGGGATCCCGGCATCGGTATTCTGACCTCTGAATCCTGACCGCCGTGATATTAACTACATTCTGATTCTGATACTAGTTAGTACCTCCCCAGTCATTGACCTCACCGCACATCACTGTTTGGGGGGTAACCCAGAGCTCCTTCCTAGGGCCCCAGCTGACATGTCCCCCTCTGTTCCAACTGGCAGTAATCACTACAGTTCTGTATCTAATACCCCTTTTACACCACCAGCATATAACACGGGTTATTGGTAGAGATGAGCGGGTTCGGTTTCTCTGAATCCGAACCCGCCAGAACTTCATGTTTTTTTTCACGGGTCCGAGCGACTCGGATCTTCCCGCCTTGCTCGGTTAACCCGAGCGCGCCCGAACGTCATCATGACGCTGTCGGATTCTCGCGAGGCTCGGATTCTATCGCGAGACTCGGATTCTATATAAGGAGCCGCGCGTCGCCGCCATTTTCACACGTGCATTGAGATTGATAGGGAGAGGACGTGGCTGGCGTCCTCTCCGTTTAGACACTTGATTTACTAATTTTGGGGAGCATTAGGGGTACTCAGTAGTGTACAGTGCAGAGTTTTGCTGATAGTGACCAGTGACCACCACTTTTATTTATAATCCGTTCTCTGCCTGAAAAAAGCGATACACAGCACACAGTGACTCAGTCACATACCATATCTGTGTGCACTGCTCAGGCTCAGGCCAGTGTGCTGCATCATCTATTATCTATATATAATATTATATATCTGTCTGACTGCTCAGCTCACACAGCTTATAATTGTGGGGGAGACTGGGGAGCACTACTGCAGTGCCAGTTATAGGTTATAGCAGGAGCCAGGAGTACATAATATATTATATAGTGAGTGACCACCAGACACACAGTGCAGTTTATTTAATATATCCGTTCTCTGCCTGAAAAAAGCGATACACACAGTGACTCAGTCAGTCACATACCATATCTGTGTGCACTGCTCAGGCTCAGGCCAGTGTGCTGCTTCATCTATATATATTATATATCTGTCTGACTGCTCAGCTCACACAGCTTATAATTGTGGGGGAGACTGGGGAGCACTACTGCAGTGCCAGTTATAGGTTATAGCAGGAGCCAGGAGTACATAATATTATATTAAAATTAAACAGTGCACACTTTTGCTGCAGGAGTGCCACTGCCAGTGTGACTAGTGACCAGTGACCTGACCACCAGTATATAATATTAGTAGTATACTATCTCTTTATCAACCAGTCTATATTAGCAGCAGACACAGTACAGTGCGGTAGTTCACGGCTGTGGCTACCTCTGTGTCGGCACTCGGCAGCCCGTCCATAATTGTATATACCACCTAACCGTGGTTTTTTTTTCTTTCTTTATACATACATACTAGTTACGAGTATACTATCTCTTTATCAACCAGTCTATATATTAGCAGCAGACACAGTACAGTGCGGTAGTTCACGGCTGTGGCTACCTCTGTGTCGGCACTCGGCAGCCCGTCCATAATTGTATATACCACCTAACCGTGGTTTTTTTTTCTTTCTTTATACATACATACTAGTTACGAGTATACTATCTCTTTATCAACCAGTCTATATATTAGCAGCAGACACAGTACAGTGCGGTAGTTCACGGCTGTGGCTACCTCTGTGTCGGCACTCGGCAGCCCGTCCATAATTGTATATACCACCTAACCGTGGTTTTTTTTTCTTTCTTTATACATACATACTAGTTACGAGTATACTATCTCTTTATCAACCAGTCTATATTAGCAGCAGACACAGTACAGTGCGGTAGTTCACGGCTGTGGCTACCTCTGTGTCGGCACTCGGCAGCCCGTCCATAATTGTATATACCACCTAACCGTGGTTTTTTTTTCTTTCTTTATACATACATACTAGTTACGAGTATACTATCTCTTTATCAACCAGTCTATATATTAGCAGCAGACACAGTACAGTGCGGTAGTTCACGGCTGTGGCTACCTCTGTGTCGGCACTCGGCAGCCCGTCCATAATTGTATACTAGTATCCAATCCATCCATCTCCATTGTTTACCTGAGGTGCCTTTTAGTTGTGCCTATTAAAATATGGAGAACAAAAATGTTGAGGTTCCAAAATTAGGGAAAGATCAAGATCCACTTCCACCTCGTGCTGAAGCTGCTGCCACTAGTCATGGCCGAGACGATGAAATGCCAGCAACGTCGTCTGCCAAGGCCGATGCCCAATGGCATAGTACAGAGCATGTCAAAACCAAAACACCAAATATCAGTAAAAAAAGGACTCCAAAACCTAAAATAAAATTGTCGGAGGAGAAGCGTAAACTTGCCAATATGCCATTTACCACACGGAGTGGCAAGGAACGGCTGAGGCCCTGGCCTATGTTCATGGCTAGTGGTTCAGCTTCACATGAGGATGGAAGCACTCAGCCTCTCGCTAGAAAACTGAAAAGACTCAAGCTGGCAAAACTGTGCGTTCTTTGAAATCCCAAATCCACAAGGAGAGTCCAATTGTGTCGGTTGCGATGCCTGACCTTCCCAACACTGGACGTGAAGAGCATGCGCCTTCCACCATTTGCACGCCCCCTGCAAGTGCTGGAAGGAGCACCCGCAGTCCAGTTCCTGATAGTCAGATTGAAGATGTCAGTGTTGAAGTACACCAGGATGAGGAGGATATGGGTGTTGCTGGCGCTGGGGAGGAAATTGACCAGGAGGATTCTGATGGTGAGGTGGTTTGTTTAAGTCAGGCACCCGGGGAGACACCTGTTGTCCGTGGGAGGAATATGGCCGTTGACATGCCAGGTGAAAATACCAAAAAAATCAGCTCTTCGGTGTGGAGGTATTTCACCAGAAATGCGGACAACAGGTGTCAAGCCGTGTGTTCCCTTTGTCAAGCTGTAATAAGTAGGGGTAAGGACGTTAACCACCTCGGAACATCCTCCCTTATACGTCACCTGCAGCGCATTCATAATAAGTCAGTGACAAGTTCAAAAACTTTGGGTGACAGCGGAAGCAGTCCACTGACCAGTAAATCCTTCCTCTTGTAACCAAGCTCACGCAAACCACCCCACCAACTCCCTCAGTGTCAATTTCCTCCTTCCCCAGGAATGCCAATAGTCCTGCAGGCCATGTCACTGGCAATTCTGACGAGTCCTCTCCTGCCTGGGATTCCTCCGATGCATCCTTGCGTGTAACGCCTACTGCTGCTGGCGCTGCTGTTGTTGCCGCTGGGAGTCGATGGTCATCCCAGAGGGGAAGTCGTAAGCCCACTTGTACTACTTCCAGTAAGCAATTGACTGTTCAACAGTCCTTTGCGAGGAAGATGAAATATCACAGCAGTCATCCTACTGCAAAGCGGATAACTGAGTCCTTGACAACTATGTTGGTGTTAGACGTGCGTCCGGTATCCGCCGTTAGTTCACAGGGAACTAGACAATTTATTGAGGCAGTGTGCCCCCGTTACCAAATACCATCTAGGTTCCACTTCTCTAGGCAGGCGATACCGAGAATGTACACGGACGTCAGAAAAAGACTCACCAGTGTCCTAAAAAATGCAGTTGTACCCAATGTCCACTTAACCACGGACATGTGGACAAGTGGAGCAGGGCAGGGTCAGGACTATATGACTGTGACAGCCCACTGGGTAGATGTATGGACTCCCGCCGCAAGAACAGCAGCGGCGGCACCAGTAGCAGCATCTCGCAAACGCCAACTCTTTCCTAGGCAGGCTACGCTTTGTATCACCGCTTTCCAGAATACGCACACAGCTGAAAACCTCTTACGGCAACTGAGGAAGATCATCGCGGAATGGCTTACCCCAATTGGACTCTCCTGTGGATTTGTGGCATCGGACAACGCCAGCAATATTGTGTGTGCATTAAATATGGGCAAATTCCAGCACGTCCCATGTTTTGCACATACCTTGAATTTGGTGGTGCAGAATTTTTTAAAAAACGACAGGGGCGTGCAAGAGATGCTGTCGGTGGCCAGAAAAATTGCGGGACACTTTCGGCGTACAGGCACCACGTACAGAAGACTGGAGCACCACCAAAAACTACTGAACCTGCCCTGCCATCATCTGAAGCAAGAAGTGGTAACGAGGTGGAATTCAACCCTCTATATGCTTCAGAGGTTGGAGGAGCAGCAAAAGGCCATTCAAGCCTATACAATTGAGCACGATATAGTAGGTGGAATGCACCTGTCTCAAGTGCAGTGGAGAATGATTTCAACGTTGTGCAAGGTTCTGATGCCCTTTGAACTTGCCACACGTGAAGTCAGTTCAGACACTGCCAGCCTGAGTCAGGTCATTCCCCTCATCAGGCTTTTGCAGAAGAAGCTGGAGGCATTGAAGAAGGAGCTAAAAGGGAGCGATTCCGCTAGGCATGTGGGACTTGTGGATGCAGCCCTTAATTCGCTTAACAAGGATTCACGGGTGGTCAATCTGTTGAAATCAGAGCACTACATTTTGGCCACCGTGCTCGATCCTAGATTTAAAGCCTACCTTGGATCTCTCTTTCCGGCAGACACAGGTCTGCTGGGGTTGAAAGACCTGCTGGTGACAAAATTGTCAAGTCAAGCGGAACGCGACCTGTCAACATCTCCTCCTTCACATTCTCCCGCAACTGGGGGTGCGAGGAAAAGGCTCAGAATTCCGAGCCCACCCGCTGGCGGTGATGCAGGGCAGTCTGGAGCGACTGCTGATGCTGACATCTGGTCCGGACTGAAGGACCTGACAACGATTACGGACATGTCGTCTACTGTCACTGCATATGATTCTCTCAACATTGATAGAATGGTGGAGGATTATATGAGTGACCGCATCCAAGTAGGCACGTCACACAGTCCGTACTTATACTGGCAGGAAAAAGAGGCAATTTGGAGGCCCTTGCACAAACTGGCTTTATTCTACCTAAGTTGCCCTCCCACAAGTGTGTACTCCGAAAGAGTGTTTAGTGCCGCCGCTCACCTTGTCAGCAATCGGCGTACGAGGTTACATCCAGAAAATGTGGAGAAGATGATGTTCATTAAAATGAATTATAATCAATTCCTCCGCGGAGACATTGACCAGCAGCAATTGCCTCCACAAAGTACACAGGGAGCTGAGATGGTGGATTCCAGTGGGGACGAATTGATAATCTGTGAGGAGGGGGATGTACACGGTGATATATCGGAGGGTGAAGATGAGGTGGACATCTTGCCTCTGTAGAGCCAGTTTGTGCAAGGAGAGATTAATTGCTTCTTTTTTGGGGGGGGTCCAAACCAACCCGTCATATCAGTCACAGTCGTGTGGCAGACCCTGTCACTGAAATGATGGGTTGGTTAAAGTGTGCATGTCCTGTTTTGTTTATACAACATAAGGGTGGGTGGGAGGGCCCAAGGACAATTCCATCTTGCACCTCTTTTTTCTTTTCTTTTTCTTTGCATCATGTGCTGATTGGGGAGGGTTTTTTTGGAAGGGACATCCTGCGTGACACTGCAGTGCCACTCCTAGATGGGCCCGGTGTTTGTGTCGGCCACTAGGGTCGCTAATCTTACTCACACAGTCAGCTACCTCATTGCGCCTCTTTTTTTCTTTGCGTCATGTGCTGTTTGGGGAGGGTTTTTTGGAAGGGACATCCTGCGTGACACTGCAGTGCCACTCCTAGATGGGCCCGGTGTTTGTGTCGGCCACTAGGGTCGCTAATCTTACTCACACAGCTACCTCATTGCGCCTCTTTTTTTCTTTGCGTCATGTGCTGTTTGGGGAGGGTTTTTTGGAAGGGACATCCTGCGTGACACTGCAGTGCCACTCCTAGATGGGCCCGGTGTTTGTGTCGGCCACTAGGGTCGCTAATCTTACTCACACAGCTACCTCATTGCGCCTCTTTTTTTCTTTGCGTCATGTGCTGTTTGGGGAGGGTTTTTTGGAAGGGCCATCCTGCGTGACACTGCAGTGCCACTCCTAGATGGGCCCGGTGTTTGTGTCGGCCACTAGGGTCGCTAATCTTACTCACACAGCTACCTCATTGCGCCTCTTTTTTTCTTTGCGTCATGTGCTGTTTGGGGAGGGTTTTTTGGAAGGGACATCCTGCGTGACACTGCAGTGCCACTCCTAGATGGGCCCGGTGTTTGTGTCGGCCACTAGGGTCGCTTATCTTACTTACACAGCGACCTCGGTGCAAATTTTAGGACTAAAAATAATATTGTGAGGTGTGAGGTATTCAGAATAGACTGAAAATGAGTGTAAATTATGGTTTTTGAGGTTAATAATACTTTGGGATCAAAATGACCCCCAAATTCTATGATTTAAGCTGTTTTTTAGTGTTTTTTGAAAAAAAACACCCGAATCCAAAACACACCCGAATCCGACAAAAAAAAATTCGGTGAGGTTGTGCCAAAACGCGTTCGAACCCAAAACACGGCCGCGGAACCGAACCCAAAACCAAAACACTAAACCCGAAAAATTTCAGGCGCTCATCTCTAGTTATTGGACATAAGTGTGCATAACCCGTGTTGCTGCTCGGTGTAAAAGGGCAGAGTTGGAATAATCTGGGTCGAGTGACCCGGTATTCCAACTCGGGTAGTTTGCAGGGTTGAACACGTGTTCAACCCGGCAAACTGTGCAGTGTAAACGGGAGCCGGATTGCACGATGGGCGGCGCTTGGAGATCATGTGATATCCAAGCGCCTCCCCCGTTGTGTCATTGGCAAGCAATATGCCGGGCTGGTAACTTCGGTGGAAAAGGAGGCTGACGTGGGTAGCTCCCGTGTCAGGCTCCCAGCTGTGACCAGCAATTTAGGTCTAAAAGAGGGATTAGTCTGTCCTTCTTTCTCTGACAGGACAAATCACACAATGGGGGTGTTACATTAGTAAGTGGGAATGGGTATTCTGCCAATTTTCTAGTCAATAAGGATGGGCCTGTACATTTTGAATTCATATTTTAAAAATAGTCTTTGAAGATATTGCCTCAAATTTGCACACAAATCATTTTTTTTAACCACAGATGCTAATATTTAACTCCAATCCTAAAACACTGCAATATAATAAAGTGTTTCCAATGCTTGGAAATTGATAGAGGAATTTCTTTTTCCAACTTGCAATGTGCCAGTACATTTATTATCATTTGACTGGGAATATCACAATAAAGAAAGTAGTGAGTTCAACCGAGGCCACAATTTCATGCAAAAACTCTCCCTTTTTCTTGTTATTGAAGGGTGTTTTAATCAGATTGAGCCACTTGGATTCCATTACACTGTCATCAAATTACAGGTATTGGTTGTCAGTACTACACTCAGCACATGATAGCTTCCACATGCCTGAAATAGGCCCTATCTAGTTTCTCTCATTGTTGGCTTGTTTTACCAGGTGTATTTTTGATCTAGAGGCTTTAATAACGTTCTGAAGCTGGCAATATGCGATAGCGTCCGCAAGTAAATAATTCTGATAATATACAGCCCACACTATTTATAGAGAGCATTTCACCTCTTGTTCCCATTATGATAAAACACAAATGGGACACTGAGGTGAAACAAATTTGGATCTCTCTGCTAATCTTCCATTTAAGTCATCAGTGCTGTAAAACTATTACAGGTGTATATGCATGAATACTTTTTTATTTAGATGTATCATATGTCTGATTAAGGATTCAGCATAGAATATTATGGTTATATATAGTTTTTTATATAGTATCTTTTTTTTTTTTTTTAAATCTGTGTATTATTTTCAAAAATACTAAACAGTTTACAGCATCACAACAAATAGGGTACAGCGTAACTGAATCAAGACAGAACTGTACAAAAAAGAATGCACTCGATATATATAGACAATAGGAACAAGCGAAAGCGTAATACAGACAATAAAACAGATCCGTGATCCTACTGAGAACATAATTACACATGAGGACATAAGTAATACAAAAAGAGAAGATCCGGTCAGATCCAACTAGAATAGGAAGCATATATTGACTGTGATGGAAAGCCCACATAAAGTATAACAAAAAACAGTAGCATGAAAAAGAAGGATGTGGGGAGTGGGAGGGGAGAAGAGGGAAAGAAAAAGAAAAATGAGGGAACAATCAATCAAAACTGCAATGTTATAAGATCAATTTGAGTAGCAAAGGGCTTCATATCCTGTACAGGGTTGCCCTAAACGCTAAGCCATGTTCAGTACAAGAAAGTCATAGGAATGCCTAAGTGGAGGACACTAATGGTGCCCATACACTTGTGCGATGCCCCACGACGCGACATCGCGGGGCATCGCACCGGCAGTTCAGGTGCAATGAAATCGCACCTGAACTGCCAAAGTGATTACCATGCAATCATGCGATAGATTGCATGGTAATCATGTGATAGGCACATCACCACCGAGTGGGAGCGGCTCCCGGCGGGTGCCCAACGCACATCGCAGTGCGATATATAGCATGTGTTTCTAGAAACACATGGGATCGCACTGCGATTTGATAAATATTAAGAGCAGCACATAATATCTTGAGACGCGATATTCGACCGGTGTGCCCGCGCATCGCGTCGAAAGGTATTAAAATGTGCATACAATCCTTCCATTTCTCTCACAGATGTGGTTGAAATCGAAGGATAGTACCGATAATCTCACAAGTGTATGGGCACCATTAGCTCTGTCAGGTTATATTCCTATACAAATACCAGGAGGTGGTTTCTAATACCTTCAATATTTTGGACTGCGTATCAGAATCAAGCTAATCTATGTAAGGTCCCTGTTTTCCATAAAAGGAGACTACTCCTTTTTCCAAAGCTGGCATAATAGCCTGCCCACCATAACACAGTGCAGTAAGTAACAACGCACCCAAAAATGGAGGGCTAGGTATGATCCAGTTGCATAAATAAACCTTCTTTGCTAAGGTGACAATTACGGTTAGGAGAGGGATAACATGCTTCTTATCAGGCCCAAGGTCCCATTCTTTAAAATTAGCTCATAAGAGAGCTAAACGGCTACTTGTAAGGTGCAAAACATCATTAAGATAAACCACTAGTTTACCCCAAAACATCCTTATTTTTGGACATAACCAAAGATTATGGAAAAAAGTTGCATTAAGGCGCTTACATTTGAGGCAGTTACCAGACTCATCCGCTACCATATGCCATCTATGGGCTTGAGAAATGTATACTCTATTAATTATCTTAATATGAATATCCTGTAGCCAAGTACAGCGCAGAAACTTTAAAATGGAGTCATAGTGTGCAAGGAGATCATCCAGATTGGATAATGTTGGTATATCCACCTTCTAAGACTCTAGAGTCCTTTTCCATGCATGCGAGGGAGAGGTACCAACAAGATCCAAACTAAAGTACTTGGTCTTATATGGGTGAAGCAATATAAAAGACAGTAAGTTATGGAGTACATCAGGGGAAGTAGAAGCTCTACACTGTGACATAATGGGCCGGGCATAATGCACAACCTGAAGATACATGTAAAATTGCTTATGAGAGATATCAAAAGTTTCATGTAGGGTGCTGAGTGGTAGAAGAGTTCCTCCCGGGTCAAAGACATCTTTAACCTTGGCAATCTCCTTCTCCCTCCAGTGAAGGAACAAGGAGTTAGCCAGGCCTGGGGGGAACAGAGGGTTTCCCAGGAAGGGAGCATATTTAGAGTAGTCATAAGGCCTAGACAGAGTTGTACCAAGCCATATAAGTGTCATGAAATAACACATTATTAAAAATATAGGTAGGAATAAGGCGTTTTGGAGAGTGGAGGAAAACGGAGCAAACATAGCACACTCAGTTTGTGGGTGGATGTAAGTCACAATCACTAATATATCTGAAATGCACAGTCCTCATAAAGGTGAGTACATCAGGCAAGCCAAGGCCTCTATTAGACCTAGTAAGACGTAATTTAGCTATGGCAATAGGAGGATGACCGCCTTTCCATAAAAACGAGGTGAACAATTTGGTAAAAGCTTTGATATCTGAGAGGGTCAAACAAATAGGGAGCATTTGACTGGGGTAGGACAATTTAGGGAAGCCTACACTCTTTATCAAGGCAATTCGATCTAAAAGAGACATGGGTAACAACTTCCAGGCATCCAGCAAACTAGTCAGTTAGGAAAGAACCGTAGTGTAATTAAGGCGATACAGGGAAGGCAAACTAATTGGGACATTAATACCCAAATACTTAAAATGGGTGTGAGTCATTCGGAAATGGCTATACACAGAGTGTTGTAAATCCGTAGAAGAAATGTTTGATACTGATATCAGTTCAGACTTAATCTTATATCCCGCAAACCAAAACAAGCTAACAGAGAGAGTATGGCCGGGATAGAAGAGAGGGGGTTTGCTACAAAGAGGAGCATGTTATCCACAAATAGGGACAACTTAAGCTCCACAGGTCCAATGGCAATACCACGGAAATGCTTCAAAGACCTAAGCTCAATCGCCAGGGGTTCCAATGCAGCTGCAAAAAGCAACAGTGACATAGGGCACCGCTGGCGAGTGGCCCTGCACACATCAAAGAAGGCAGAAAGTCAACCATTGCTGGATACCTGGGTTGTCGGGGAGGAATACAAGGTGGACAACAAAGCTATAAACTGAGAAGGGAAACCAAATGTAGTTAAAGTGTGATACAGATGATCCCACGTGACAAGGTCAAATGCCTTCTCTGCATCCAATGATACAATAGCCTGGGGGACAGAACTAGGAGTCAAGGCAGATGACTGTATCATGGAGATCACCTTAGATATATTGACAGTGGAATGACGACCCCATATGAATGAAACCAGTTTGGTCGGGATCAATAGTGGTGGGTAAAATCAATTTCAGTCTATCAGAAAGAAATTTCATAAAAATCTTGTCATCTACATCTAGTAGAGAAATGGGCCTATAAGATGCAGGGAGCAGTGGATCACGGCCCGGTTTGGGGATCACCTTAATGATGGCCAGATTAAAATAAGGGGGAGAAAGTTGTCAGTGAGAATGGAATTATAGAAAGAGACAAGAGACGGGCAAATCTTATCCTGTAGTATTTTTAAAAATTCACCAGAAAAGCCATCCGGGCCCTGGGCTTTTAATGATTTAAGTTTCTTAATACGGGATATTACGTCTTCCATGGTAATGGGGACAAGAAGCATGTTTGCTTGCTCAGGAGAGATAGTGGGAACGGTGACATGATCCCAAAGAGCCTGCTTCTTGTCTGCATCAATGTGAGGGTCTGAGTACAGCTCCTTATAAAAAGTCCCAAACAAATCAGCTATATCCTGTCCTTTAGTAATCATAGCACCCTCAGGGGACCGAAGTGAAATAATAGAGGCAGGGGTAGTAAGAGAGCAAATAGGATTAGAGAGAAGGTGTCCAGATTAATTGCCGTGTTTATAAAATCTACTATTCCTAGTAAAGGTATGGCGTGCCACAAATTGATCCAATACTATATTAAAGTGAGCTTTAGCCTTTTTATAAGCTTCTGTAGTGACAGACGAAGGGCGGGATTTAAAATCATTATATCAGGAAGTAAGTTCAGATTGGGCCTGTAAATAAAGCTGGGTACTACCTTTTTTTATATGTAGAGACAAAGGGGGTCATTCTGAGTTGATCGCTTGCTAGCAACTTTTTGCTGTGCTGCGATCAGATAGTCGCCGCCTATGGGGGCGTGTATTTTCGCTTTGCAAGTGTGCGAACGCATTTGCAGCCGACGGCACAAAAATGTTTTTTTGCAGTTTCTGAGTAGCTCTGGACTTGCTCAGCCACTGCGATCACTTCAGTCTTTTTGGTCCTGGAACTGACGTCAGACACCCACCCTGAAAACGCTTGGACACGCCTGCGTTTTACCAAACACTCCCAGAAAACGGTCAGTTGACACCCACAAACGCCCTCTTTCTGTCAATCTCCTTGTGATTGGCTGTGCGCATTAATTCTTTGTTAAGTCAATCGCCCAGCACCGATCCTCTTTGTACCCATACGACGCGCCTGCGCATTGTGGTGCATACGCATGCACAGTTTTGCCGAGATTTAACCTGATCGCAGTGCTGCAAAAAGTTGCTAGCGAGCGATCAACTCGGAATGACCCCCAAAAGCAATTATTTCACCTTGTAAGACAGGTTTTGCAGTTTGCCAATACAGGGAGACATTACCCACATGTTCAGCATTAGTGTGTTCATACTCACACCACTTTGCCTCCAGCATATTACAAAATGTAACTGAATTAGCAAGGAATGCTGGGAAGTACCACGGCCTATATGATCCACAATCAATAACTGGAGCCAGAGTGAACCATATCAGAGCGTGGTCTGAGGAGGCCAATGGGTTCAATGCTGGAATCTTCAATTCTAGTTAACAGAGATTCAGACAGCAACATATAGTCTATTCTAGACAAAGTGGCATCTGCAGCTGACAAACACGTATAATCCTGTCCTTGGGTTGCAACACCCTCCAAATATCCAGCAGCCGGAGGACAGAGGCCAGCCGAGGGATACCCAGAGACGGGGGAGTACGAGGACGAGTCGGTGGGTGTTGTCTATCCATACGTTCAGCAAGACAACAGCCGTCTTGCAGGCCAGTAGGCAAAGAAATAGGACTTCCAGGCAATAGAAAAGAAAAACTTCAATATGAACAGAAAGCATAACACGGCGGAAAGGGCTCAAAGGAGCCACAGCTAATAAATGCAGTGCGCCCTCAATACACAAGAAAAAATGTATACACATAAAAAGAATCAGATAAGGTAATAAGGACGCATATAACCAGTAACGGAATAATCATCACTACCAACAATATATCAATTAATCATCATTACAGCATGATAGAAGAACAACAAGTCATATTAATAATTACATTTGCAACAGAGTAAATCGATAGAGAAAAATGCAATTTAAGGAAAAGGATATCAGGCACTTATAGGAGCTCAGAGGTAGGTGTGCCAACTGCAGATAAGTGTAAAAATCAACAATAAGGACAGTCACCCCTAAGTGTCTGCATGAGAAGAAGAGTCACCGTCAGCGTCATCAGCGACTTCCTGTAAATATGCGGTGGCATCCTCCGGCATAGAAAAGTCAAGGAAAGAATCCTCAGTAAACAGACAGAGGTGTGCTGGGAACAATAAAGCGAAACGCCTGTTATCCTTGACCATACCAGCACATACAGGAGCAAAGGCCTTGTAAGCACGCGTACCTTCCGCAGAGTAGTCCTGGAAAACAAACAGCTTGTACCCGTCATAAACCAAGGACCTCTTCCGTCTGGATTCATGCCAAATAGGTTCACAATGCAGGAAAATGAGACACCGGAAGATCGCCACACACTGTCTGGCGTTGGGTTATCACGAGCTCTCAGATGCTGTAGGAGCCATTACCATGTGGCCTTACACTGGGAATTTAACCCAGACATATTTGTAATTATTTATGGGGTGGGTGTGGGGTGCGGTGGCCCCTGTGTCGGTATGGCTGGGCTGCTTCAGGTCGGCACACCCTAACACTTTATTAATACTTATAATTTTCCATATCACTTTGTATATATTATTTTAATCACACCACTTACATAGCACTTCTGTGCCTCTTATTAACCCTTATTAATTCTCACCTGTGTGCTGACCTGGGGTGGCCGACCTGTGCCGACATCATGGGGTCCTGCACCCCGGACCCATACCTAGTATTAGGGACCCCCAGTGACGGAGAAGCCTTGTCGATCGGCCTGGGGGCTTAACCCTATATCTGCATATATACGCAACTAAGATCTCCATATTATCTGACTATTATGTAGTAATATTTTTCACTCGGTGTGCATTAGGGAACATATTGTTTTTTCTTATCACGAGGCGGTCCAAGGCGATGAGTTCCTTCAACTACCATATCGGTGCAATCGTCAGCAATGTCTAAAAGTTCCAGCAAGGAGGTAGTAATAAAACGGCGCAAGGACTCACCCTTAATGGATTCTGGCAATCCCACAATGCGCAAATTGTTTCTCCTAGAGCAGTTTTCTAAATGATCCAGCTTGTTAATCAGAATCAGCTTTATTGGCCAGGTGTACTCACGTACACTAGGAATTCTTTGTGGTACAATGCATCGCCAAGCAGCAACATGAAGGGGGAATACATAGCATAAGAAGGGGGAAAAACGTAGCATATATTACAAGCATTACACGTTTGAGTTCATACTCTACATTGCAACTGTACAATAGACTCAACATATTAGATATATTATACATGTAAGACTAAAAACAAAGGCTGCTTGGCAGAGCTTGGCAATAACATGCAGATGTTGTTTGTAAAGGGTATCAGTCTGCTGCTTCAAAGTAAACACATCCTGGAACACTTCTCCCACTCATCAGTAGTTTGCACTAGTCTCTGCAGCTGTAAAATATTACTGTTAGACTCCTGCAGTGCCTACCTGAATGAGTCAGCTTATTCCTGCATCAGAGTGGCCATGGTATCTTTCATAGCTTGTGCAGTGTCAGCATAGGATGCAAATGTAGGAGCAATGGGATTCTCAGTGTGAGGTGGAGTTGCTGGAGAAGGGGGAGAAGGTGCCTGGGAGTGTGATTGTGAGGAGGTCATCTTAGATTCGCACCTCTCCCGCTCTTGCCGCTGGCGCTGTTGTTTGCTGGGCATGGAGCAAGTCAGAAACTTCTCCATATACTCCAGGGACACTCCTCAGAGTAGTGGTGGAGAAATTCTGGCTGTCAGGGCCATTAAATGGGTCCGAAAATGGAGGGAAAACTGCTGGCTTCCAGGAGCAAATTCAGGCTGCAGCCATCTCCTTTGGGGGCGGGACCGGAAGTCCACTATTTTATATATCTTATACAAGAGGAGATATCAAGAGAATACATACGAAATCCTGTAAGTTGGGATACCAACAGTCACATGACCGACAACAGCATCCTGACACTGAATATTCCCTTATCGGAGGGGGCAAATATTTATTTGCCCCACCAGTCCCCGTCCTCTACCCCTAAGCCTCGGGGGATGGTGGCTACTATGATTGTCTCTTAATAATTAACAACCTTCTCTTGTAACACACATCTACCCCTAGTCATGTCCCACTCTCCATCTCTCTTTTCACCTGTCGTCCCCTTCCCCCTCTTCCTGTCCTTTTCAAGGGTGTAATTATAGGTAATGCAAGGGGTACCATTGTTATGTGGCCCATGGGATTAGGAGGCCAACCTACACTACAACCAGGTAGATTGTGGGCATCAGTGCCAAGAGGTCAGTAAGAGCAGGTGACACTGTGTTGAATACAACTTGCCACGGAACTAGTTTACACTAGATTGCGGCAAGCATTCTACTAGGAAAAATGGGGTGACTGTGTGGCCTAATCTAAACTGGGGCCACATTCAGAGGTGTATGGTCAGATGCAGTGTAGCAATGTTTTGCTACTTCCTATTAGAGATGAGCGGGTTCGGTTCTCTGAGAACCGAACCCTACCGAACATCACGTCCCGAGCCCGGATCCGAGTCTGGCATGGGACTTCCCGCCAGAATCGGAAACCAGAACGAGGCAAAACATCATCATCCCGCTGTCGGATTCTCACGGTTTTGTATTCCATATAAGGAGCCGCGCGTCGCCACCATTTTCACTCCAGTCATGGAGAGTGTAGCGAGAGGACGTGTCTCTCTCCTCAGTGTCTGTCTATGTGGGAAAGTGGTGTGGTGACCTGCTCTGTCTTATGTGTGTCATTGTAGTGCTGTCTTGTGCTGCATTAGTCCAGTGGTGGTGTCTTGTGCTGCATCAGTCCTCTGATGGTGGGGTCCTCTGCTGCCATATGTCCAGTGCTGCTATATAAGTACAGTCCAGTGGTGCTGTGTTGTGCTGCATCAGTCCAGTGGTGGTGTCCCTGTGCTGCTGTATAAGTCCAGTGGTACTGCCGTATAAGTCCAGTGATACTGCCGTATATGTCCAGTGATACTGCCGTATATGTCCAGTGGTACTGCCGTATAAATCCAGTGATACTGCCGTATAAGTCCAGTGATACTGCCGTACCTGTCCAGTGGTACTGCCGTATAAGTCCAGTGGTACTGCGTTTAAGTCCAGAGATACTGCCGTATATATGTCCAGTGGTACTGCTGTATAAGTCCAGTGGTACTGACGTATAAGTCCAGTCCAGTAGTGCTGCCATATAAGTTCAGTGGTGCTGTCCTGTGCTGTATATTTTTTACTCCAAATAAAGGGGTTATTAATATGTAATCCAAATAATTTTTACAGGGTTTGCCCTGTGTGGTGTATGCTCTCCTGTGCTGCATTTTGTTATATAACTCCAGAAAATAATGGAGGACAAAAATTTGGAGGATAAAATAGGAAAAGATCAAGAACCACTTCCTCCGACTGCTGCTGCTGTTGTTGCTGCTGGGAGTCGAACGTCATCCCAGAGGGGAAGTCGGAAGACCACTTCTACTACTTCAACTAAGCAAATGACTGTCCTACAGTCCTTTGCGAGGAAGATGAAATATGACAGCAGTCATCCTGTTGCAAAGCGGATAACTGAGGCCTTGACAGCTATGCTGGTGTTAGACGTGCATCCGGTATCCGCCATTAATGCAGTGGGACTGCAGTGCCACTCCTAGATGGGCCAGGTGTTTGTGCCGTACACTTGTGTCGCTTAGCTTAGTCATACAGCTAACTCGGTGCAACTTTTAGGCCTAAAAACAAGATGAGATGTTCAGAATAGACTGGAAATGAATCCTATTGAGGTTAATAATACCGTAGGATCAAAATTACCCCCAAATTCTGTGATTTTAGCTATTTTTATGTCTTTATAAAAAATCATCCAGATCCAAAACCATAACCATAACCCGAAAGTGTGGTTTTGGCAAAACCTATCCAGATCCAAAACACGAGCGGGGCTCCAGATCCAAAACCAAAACACAAAACACGAAAAGTGTCAGCAGCACATCTCTACTTCCTATGCACCAAAGCCCCACTCCCCATATGCAGCGATTGATTAACGATAACATACAGACGTATCCACTCCTGATGTTGTCCCATTTTCTGCATTGTGGTAGCGCTATGCCGCAGAAGCCTGGTGCTCAGTTGCTCCTGCGGCTCTGTAATGTATTTCCTATGGCAGGAAGTACGTGCGCCTCCCCATCTGCCGGGATTCGCATGCAGCAACACTAGAAAAGGACACATCTGTACGGCGGTTTTATTTGCAAAGTGAATGACAGGTAGTCAGGATTTGGGGGAGATAGAAGGGGGTGGCTAGAAAAATGCAGGTGTGTCAGGACCGTTTTTGGGCATGCCTTAGTCAGCCGCTGCAAATTCATTTGAAGCTGGAGAGGTCCCAGGCGTCTTAGGAAAGCTGCTCAGCCAGACAGCATAGGGTTGTTCAGAGGTCTGATAGTCCAACCAATGTGCGCCCAATGTTCCTGTTTATGTGCATGAGACACCAGCAGTGAGCGTCTCTGTGCACAAGA